>NC_142464.1:78643228-79268228 GCF_049115385.1 Moschus berezovskii | reverse complement strand
TCCAACACAGCTCATCTGAAGTTCTGAAATTAAATCTATTAACAACAGAAAATATTCCAACAAGAAAAATGCCTTTCCTATCATCAAATTCTTGGGGAGTAATATAAGTCCAAGGACTAAATCCTCTTCAGATTAAAACCCAAAGAAATCAATCTTTAAAGCAAAACACGTTGCCCTTGTGAGCCCAAAGTCCAAAATTCTCAAGCTATAACCAGAGTTCTTAAGGCAAAAAAATAGTGGGGGTGTGGGAGGGGATTCGAATTCTTTCTGCAACTGTTTCCTATCTCCCTCTCTTTGGGATGGATATAGTTTCTTCAAGGTTCAGAGTTTCTCATGGATGTCATCTTTCTAAAGAATTCAGAGATTTAATAAGACTCCTATTAGACTAACATCTAACCCTGTCTCACCTGTTCCCTTTAGGTAAGCCCCATCTTTGTGAGGTGTTCCTATAATGTCATAATTCTATATATTTATTGGTCAGGATCCCCAGATAACAGGCAAAACCTGCCTCCTTCTTTGCATTAATTGTTGGTGATACCTAATAATACTCTAATATTTTGTGTGCATCTTTCTAGTCAGCCTTCCTTGGCCAGTTACCAGATTGTGTAATGACTTTGGATAGTTGTCTGAATTTTCCAGGATGTCCCTCTAATTGCTTTTATTGTAGTTTCATTAACATCTCTAAAAGATTGCTTCTCCCAGTTTTTCTGGATTTTAGCTCCTTCTGGGGAAGCCATTCTACACATTTTTCTTGCTTCTCTTCATATGTTAGATTTCTTTGATCCCCAATCCATGTTCAGATCTTATGATAACTAAAGTATCTCCTCCTTCCTAACTCCCTTTTTAAAAGTCATCACACTGGTATGCCTCTCCTTTTCCTATTTCTCTAGCTTAGGCTTCTAGATTATTTTCCTTTCTGTATCTGAAATATATCACCCTTTCTCCTAAGGAAAACTTTCCTTTCCTCCAGCTTTATCAATCTACTCTATTTTACCCCTCATTCTTCTTATATTCCTGTCCTGGTGGTAAAGAGGCACGTTTTTCCTACCACTCCAATTTTTCCTTAATTTCCAGTGAAATCCGATACCTAGAGACAGGAGGCTCCAGGTGTGGGTCCTTTACATGGCCCTCTTGGACTCTGAGTGTGCAACGGTATTATTTGCTTCTCTACCTCATCTCAAGAAGATGCACATTCTCTTTATAATAAGGGTTCTTAGTCTTTTCTCTTTTCTTTTTGGTCTGTTTATCAAGCAAACCCATCACCCTTATGGTGAAGCCATTTAAAGCCATGGTCAGAGCTTATATAATCATCAAATCCATAGTCAGTATGAAACCACATGTTAGGAGCCAATAGACAAGCCAGACAGTTGTGGATACATCTCCAGCCACCTCCTGGGGCTCCAAAGGCAGTTGGCAGATTTGCAGGTGTCTTATACCGCATTGTTTCATAGGTCCGACACTAACAATTTAAGCCATTACCTCATATATTAGTGTTCTGCGCATACATGAAACAATTTTTCTTTTTGTTCAGTTTGAAGTCTCTGCCTGCAGACACAGCTGAGAAATACAATAAAAGCAGCAAATATTGTTCTGCCTGCTCATGCTTAAAATGATCTAATATCTGACACAGACTTTCCCACAAACCAGTGCCTATGCCAAGCAGTGCATGCCAAGTTTCAAGTCAAGAGGCAGCACTCAGCACCATGAAACTGAAGAAGCAAGTGGTCGCTAAGACCTGTGAATAGTTTCCTTAGGAGTGGTATCCCACGCAGGTAGAAATCCCACTCCCTAAGCCTAAGGCTTAACTACTCAAAGCAAGATAACATCAGAAGCCTCACTTTCCACCTGTTCCTTTGCTCTCCAAATGCTCAGCCCTGTCAATATATCATGGTTCTGGGTTCACACAACAGATAGCAGGGCTTTAGGGAGGTAAAAAAATAACACCGTTGCTCTCCATCCATGTTCAGATAATCACCTCAGTTGAGCAGATGGAGATCAGAATATCATTCTTATCACCAATAAGGCTGTTGAGACCACGGTCTGGGTCTGTGATCATGTCTGACTCACTGACAACTCTCTCTTGAGTCTGACACTTGCTCTCCCAGACATGGACTGGCTTGGACAGCCAATTCCTGCTGCTCCCTTCACTCTGGGAGCCTGTGTTTTTCCTTCTCTCAAGTCATGTAAACATCACAGAGCATCCCCAGGTCTCGGGACAGAAAAGGGATTACCAGTGCAAACCTATCACATATGTCACTCATAGACACACATTTCTCTTTAATCCATGAGCCTGCCTAAGAGTGTTTTTGTCCCTTCTCTGATTGTTCGCCCTGGGGATGAAGCTGTCTAGCTTCTCTGGTGGGGGCAGTTAAACTTTAAAGACCCTCTCATCTGCCATGTCATGGGGACCCTGGGGGGAAGCTATTATTATTTAATACATACCAAGAGCCTTCAACTCCTTGATGCTTCCCATTGATCTCACTCTCACTAGTTAATGCTGATGGCATTTCTGTATGGTGTCACCGCTATACGGATGTTGATAAATGCTATATAAAATTCTATTAAGTTAATCTAATGGCTGCCATGCTGGTTCCCCTAATGACACGGCAGATAAGAGAGCCTTTAAAGTTGAAGTGCTCCCAGGAAAGCTGGAAATTGTTCCCCTCGGTGCACGATTGTGAAAATAAGCAAGCTGTAGCTATTCCTGGGGTTTCTTCACAACCTCAACCTCCCGTGCCCAAACTCCAGGCTCCATGTGAGGAAACACTTTCCTGGGGCTCCTAGAGACAGCTTTCAAAGCATCCGGACTTCCCACTCACACTTGCTCTTCTCTGCCTTCTCATCTCTGCTTCCTGCGTCCTTCTTTCCTGCTGTCTTTCTCTTTGCTCAGTTCAGTTCAGTTCAGTCTCTCAGTCGTGTCCGACTCTTTGCGACCCCGTGAATCACAGCACGCCAGGCCTTGGATTCCATGTATAAGTGAGGTCATATGCTACTTGTCTTTCTCAGTCTGACTTACTTCACTGGCATAATGCTCTCAAGGTATATTCATGCTGTCAAAATGACAGGATCTTCTTCTTTTCAAAAGAGTTTTATTGGAGTATAGTTGATCTACAATGTTGTGTTAGTTTCAGGCATATAGAAAAGTGAATCAGTTATACATATAAACAGACCTACTTTTTTTAAAGATTCTTTTCCCATATAGGCTATTACATATTATTGAGTAGAGTTTCCTATGCTATACAGCAGGTTCTTGTTAGTTATCTGTTTTATATATAGTAGTGTGTATAAGTCAATCCCAATATATCTCTCCTCTCCCTCTATCCCCTGGTAACCATGTTTGTTTTCTACATCTGTGACTCTACTTCTGTTTTGTAAATAAGTTAATTTGTACCTTTTTTTTAAATTTCACATCTAAATGATATCATGATAGTAGTCTTTCTGTGTCTGACTTACTTCACTCAGAATGGCAATCTCTATATCTAACCATGTAGTTGCAAATGGCATTGTTTTTAATGACTGAATATTATTCCACTATATATACATACGAATTCAGTTCAGTTGCTCATTCATGTCTGACTCTTTGCAACCCCATGGACTGCAGCATTCCAGGCTTCCCTTTTTTATCCATCCCTCTGCTGATAGACATTTAGGTTGCTTCGATGTCCTGGCTATTGTGAACAGTGCTGCTATGAACGTTGGGGTGCATGCATCTTTTCAAATTATGGTTTTCTCCAGTCATATGCACAGGAACGAGACTGCTAGATCATATGGCAGTTCCATTTAGTTTTTGAAGGGACCTCCATACTGTTCTCCATAGTGGCTGTGCCAATTTACATTCCCACCAACCATGTAGGAGGGTTACCTTTTCTCCACATCTCCTCCAGCATTTGTTTTTAATGAATATTTTGATGATGGCCATTCTGACTGGTATGAGGTGATACCTCAATGTAGTTTTGATTTGCATTTCTCTAATAATTAATAATGCTGAGCATCCTTTCATATGCTTTTTGGCCATCTGTATGTCTTCTCTGGAGAAATGTCTATTTAGATCTTCCACCCATTATTCGTTTGCTTTTTTGTTTTTTTTCAGTTGAGCTGCATGAGCTGTTTGTATAATATATTGTGGAGATTAATCCTTTTTGGTTGCTTTGTTTGTAAATATTTTCTTCCATTCTGAGGGAGTCCCCAAATTCTTCACATAGCCTACAAGGCCCAGAATAACTTCTATATTCCTATTTGGACCTCCCAATCCCTCCCTCTATGTCTTCCCATATCAGCCTCCTTTCCGATTGTTAAATGCTCCAAATTTCTTCTTGCAACTGAATTTCTACACATGTTACATGTTTTATATGTAATAAGTTTTTACTGAGTACCTGATATGTGCATGGCACTGGGATGGAAACTGAAGGTGCTTCAGTGACTAAGACCAATGCTACTCCGGATCTCCTTGGGAAACCAGTCTAGATGGGGAGATGGAATTGTAAACAAGTAATTAGACAAATGGCTACATAATGCCAGTTGCTAATGAAGGAAGGAAGGAAGAGTATAGTGCATCATTTCCTCTGTTTAAAAAGCCTTTTTCTTCAACCTGGCCTGAGCAATTATTCAACGGACATGTCACCTCCTCAGAGCACCCTTACATGATTCCCATATTAAGTCAAATTTCTCTATAATGCACCTTGTAACTTTTCTTCATAGGTGATATTAAAAATGTAAAACAACTCATTTAGATTTTGTAATTATTTGCTTAACCTCTATCCCCTCCATCGTGTCCTAATTCTTCTTCCCTACCACGTCCAGGTTGTGCATGTGTGCTCAGTCGTGTTCACCTCTTTGCAACCCCATGGACTGCATCCCGCCAGGCAAGAAAACTAGGGTGGGCTGCCATTTCCTCCTCCAGGGGATCTTCCTGACCCAGGGATTGAACCTGAGTTTCCTATGCCTCCTGAATTGCCAGATGGGTTCTTTTGCCAATGAGCCATCTGGAAAGCCCATTTTGATGAATAATCAACATTAAAAAAAATAAGATTTTGCTAAAATGAGTACCTGGGATATAGGTACATTTGAGGAAGAGAACCATACCTGCATGTTTGTTAGGTTCTGATTATACACATGTTCTTCCTACAACCTGACCCTGTCATCCCAACATTTGTTAATTTCTTGAGGGCAGAGAAATTGCTTTAATCTCTACTTGCTGGTACTAAGCACAGAGCCTGCACATGGTAGATACTCAGAGCAGGGTAAGGAAGGAAGAAGGACGGGTGGCAGAGATGGAGAAGAGATGGAAGAGGGAAAGGATGATGTTAAGTTTATATAGAATTATACTTCTTTAGTATACTGTCTAGAATCTAAGCTGCCCAGTACAGTAGCCACTAGCTACATGTAGCTATTAAAATTAAAATGAATTGAAATTAAAAATTCGGTTCATCAGCACTAGTCATATTTCAAGTACTCAAAAACTACATATGGCTTGTGGCTACAATATTGGACAAAGCAGATGTAGAACATTTCCATCATTGCAGAAAGTTCTATTGAACAGATTCTAGACGTCTCCAAAATGTTCATAAACATGTTGTTTGGGGGAATTAGGTAGGCATCTGAAGTGGTTTTGCTAAGACTGAGATAAGGAAGTGAAGACCCCAGTCTTTAGACCCTGAATGTAATGCAGGCAGTTATACCTGTGTTTCTTTGACCAGATGGAAAAAAACAAAAAACAGAGCAATACTTGGTTTATCTGAGTTTAAGAAGATAAAATAATCTTATGATTTAACAGACCTATAGCATAAATTTGAAAAAAAGCCCCTTTAGGATTAATTATTTCTATCACTCAATCTTCATTCATGTTTAAAATATCATCCCCTTGTCACTGGGGTCACCTCAGTTAGGCAAGCGGGCAGGCTTCTAACACTGAGGGAAGATCACCGTCATTGGTTGTAACGCACTAACACAGACTTGGTGAAATTGCATTTTCTTGATGCACCAATTTAGTTAATAAATAGACACTCTTTAAAAAATTCTCTTTGCAGGATATTCTCTTTGCAGCAATAATGTGCATCCATTATATATTTCTCACACCTTAAAGTGTACTCCAGCTGGACTTGTACTTAAGGACTTTTTATTAGGTTTTTGTTATTACCTTTACTTAAAAGAAAAAACCAGTCACCGACAGGATTGACGGATTGAGCTCTTTCTCTATTCCATGGATGGTGGTGCATGGCTGTTCTTGGTGGAGCAATTTCTCTGGTTAATTCTGATAACGAAAAAGACTCTGGCATGCTAACTAGTTAGGAAACCCCTGAGCAGTTGGTGTTCCCCAACTTAGAAGGACAAGTGGCATTCAGCCATCTGAGACTGAGCACTAACAGGCATCTGTGATGCCCTTAGATGTCTGGAGCTGCATAAGCACTGCACTGTTTTGGAGAAGGAAATGGCAACCCACTCCAGTATTCTTGCCTGGAGAATCCCATGGACCGAGGAGTCTGGCATGCTACAACTCATAGGGTTGCAAAGAGTCGGACACAACTGAAGCAGCTTAGCACACAAAAGAAACAAAAGTAAAAACAAAATTATTAAGCTCAGAATGTTCATTAATTTAAAGTCAGGGCTTTTCCTCTCTTTCCCTCCTGACTCCTCCCCCCTGCCACCTAGAGTCTGAAATAGATTTTACTGTCCTAGACCTTGAAAGTTCAGTGCACTTATTGGAAAACAGGGCACCATTTTCTTTTAGGCAATTTCTTCAACAGTGAAGTAGAGAGAGCATCTGCAGAAAGTTTAGGAAGAGGGGAGTGGCGGAAACAACATGCCAGATAGAAAACAACACAATCCCTCCAGAATGGCAAGAAAATCTGTGGCAAGGAAGCCAAGAGAACAGTCTTAGCAATGTATTCCAAACTTCCTGCGGTTGTTTATATCTTCTGACAGATAAGAAGTTTCTATATATAGCTGTGCTTTAGCAAAACACTTTTCAGCTCAGGCTGTAGCCAAAGAATTGAAGGTATAGCACAATGGAAGTTTTGTAAGGAGAGAGAATGTTTTGTTTTTTTTTTCAGTTTGATAAATCAGATATATGAGGAATTCAGATGCCAGATTCTTCTTCAAACCATGCTGCTCTCTTTGCCGGGGTTAATCTAAACACTGAATAATTAAACAAAATATGTGAAAGTGAAAGTCTCTCAGTCACGTCCAACTCTTTGTGACCCTATACAGAGTCCATGGACTTCTCCTGGCCAGAATACTGGAGTGGGTAGCATTTCCCTTCTCCAGCAGATCTTCCCAACCCAGGGATCTAACCCAGGTCTCCCACATTGCAGGCGGATTCTTTACCAGCTGAGCCACCAGGGAAGCTAATTCCATATTGACTCAAGGCTGTGGAGAGTGGAGGTTTGGCTATAATCCATTGCTTTGGTTCTGAAGGTTCAGAGATACCTGGTAACCTCTCCTAACCGAAAGACTGAAAATGCAAGTAACTATTAACGCTAACCCTCACTGAGATAAGAGACATGTTACTCTAAGTCTCAAACCAGAGAATGCTGACCTCCCAGAAAAAGTCTATGACCCCAACATTCTCAGACCCCTTGACCTTAACTATTAACTCCTTTCTGCCTCTTCTACCATTGTATAAGCAATGAGCAAAGCATGTACTTCATTCCAGCCCAGACCTCTTGTGTGGACTCCAGACAGCCCTGCCCTCAAACTTGTTTTGCTGTCTGTCTTCCCCACCTCAGTCAATGGCAGTTCCATCCCTCCAGTTGCTCAGCCAAAACCCCGGAGTCAGCTGTGACTCGTCTCTCTCTAGTTAAACCCAACAAATCTTGAATCTGATCACTTCTCACCCCTCCAGGGCAATCACCCCTGTCCTGGGGTTGTCAACCTCACTTGCTAATTTCACCACCCAGTGGATATTTGGCAACATCTGGAGGCACTTTCAGTTGTCACAGTTAAGAAGGCACTATTGAGGGCTTCCCTGGTGGCTCAATGGCAAAGAATCTGCCTACCAGTGCAGGAGACACAGGTTCTATCCCTGGTCTGGGAGGATCCCACATGCCATGGAGCAATGAAGTCCGTGCACCACAGCTATTGAGCCTGTGCTCTGGAGCCTGGGAGCTAGAACTACTGATGCCCACATGTCCTAGAGCTCCAGTTCCTCAACAAGAAAAGCCACCTCAATGAGAGGTCTGCACACCACAGCTAGAGAAAAGCCCACACAGCAAAGAAGACCCAAATATATAAAATTACAAAAATAAAAAGAAGGCACTTCTGGCATCTAGTTGCCAGAAGCCAGGGATGCTGCTAAACATTCCCCAAGGCACAGGACAGGCCCCACAACAAACTATCCAGCTTAAAACATCAACAGCGCATTGGTGGAGAAGCCCTTTCCTAGTCGAAGCCCCTATCTCTCTGGCCTGGATCATTTCCATAGCCTTCGAACTGGTCTCCCTACTTCTGTTCTTGCCTCTTCCCCCACAGCTATTCTCCACAGGAACCAGAGTTATCCTGTTAAAATAAGTCAGATCATGTCACTTCACTATCAAAAACACTCACCCAATACCTCATCTTGCTCAGAAAAATCCAAGTCTTCCCGGTGGCCTGCAAATGCTTATGGCCCGGGATACATCTCTGACCCATTCTCTGCCTCTCTGCCCACCTCCTACTCGACTCCAGCCGCCCTGGCCTCTCTGTTAGCCCTTGAGTCCTCCAGGTACATTCTTGTCTTCAGCTCTCTGCTTATGTGCCCTCTACCTGAAACACTATATGATGGCCCCAGTGGGAAACTGTTAAGAAATTATATGAGCTATAAGGTTTGGCATTAGAGAAAGTAAACGCCTAGTTTAAGTAAATCATCTCATGAATGTGGTCAATGAGGGTCTGGGAGGTTCATCATCATAGAAGTTAGTTTAGGGGCATGGCAGAAATCTCCATAAACGAAGCAGTACTGAGATGCTTAGGGGTTCAGTGTTACAGATCATCACCCTTGTTGGAGTCTCCCCCATCCAACTCCACCCCATCATACTCCTGGAGCTCCAGTGCCCCAAAGTAATTTCAGACCCTAGTTATTTGGCTGTTGGAGTCAACTACCCACCCAAACTCAACCATCTTCCTCAGGGGAAGGGAAAGTTGATGGTTGGAGAAGCTTATGGGAATGAGGAAAGTTCAGTTCAGTTGCTCAGTCATGTCCGACTCTTTGCAACCCCATGAATCACAGCACGTCAGGCCTCCCTGTCCATCACCAACTCCCGGAGTTTACTCAAACCCAATTCTATCTAGTCGGTTATGCCATCAAGCCATCTCATCCTCTGTCATCCCCTTCTCCTCCTGCCCCCAATCCCTCCCAGCATTAGGGTCTTTTCCAATGAGTCAACTCTTCGCATGAGGTGGCCAATTGGAGTTTCAGCTTTAGCATCAGTCCTTCCAATGAACACCCAGGACTGATCTCCTTTAGGATGGACTGGTTTGATTTCCTTGCAGTACAAGGGACTCTCAAGAGTCTTCTCCAGCACCACAGTTCAAAAGCATCAATTCTTCTGTGCTCAGCTTTCTTCACCATCCAACTCTCACAACCATACATGACCACGGGAAAAACCATAGCATTGACTAGACGGAACTTTGTTGGCAAAATAATGAGGAAAGGGATCCCCTTTAATGTTACTCCTTCCTGGATCCCTGGAACCAGACGGGAGACTGGGATGGCCTAGGAATGACAACTAGAGGGTTGAGGGTTGGTGAGGACGGGGGGTGGGGTGGGGCTGGGGGATGGGGGAGAGGCCTCTCTCCCCTTCACCTACTCTTCTTGGCACAGACATACTTAAGACACTCTAAAAGGTGTGTCTGCTGCCAGCACTGCTCCTTAGATGGCTTTGTTAACAATGCAAAATGGAACATTTACATTTTCTTTCATTTATTTTTTTTGGCCATGCCACGCAGCTTGTGGGATCTTAGTTCCCCGAACAGGGATCAAACCTGGGCCCCCTGCAGTGGAAGCACAGTGTCCTAAATGGGAAGCTCTCATTTACACTTTCTTAATAGCTATCTCTGAACCATTTACCACCCCGTAGGATCATTACATTTCTCTGAGTTCCTTCAAAATGAAAATAAAAGTCCTAGTGTGCATTTAGGGGGTTCACTGGAAAATTAGGAAGATCCCTGTAATGTTGCCACCCTCACGCAAGTTGCAAGAAGCACCCAAAAATAACTTAAATGCTTCATAAATCGACCAACTGTTGCATTTTAATAAACTAAGAAGAGGAAAAAATCCTTTCTAAGCTTCTAAGGAGTTACTAGTATCTTCCTTAGAGCTATTCCCTGGGCAGGTTAACACTTCAACAGAGTGAATACACAGTAGCTACTCAATCAAGTTTAACTGTAAATGATGGGAATTGATTAACCTGCCCGTGATTGGAAGTTTGAACGCACAAATGGAGGAGTCCTCCTGGGCGGCCCTCCCCTCAGACTCAGGCAGCCCCAGACTTAATGTGGCTTGAGGTCTGTGACTTGCATTCTCCTCTTCACTTTCCCTCCAGGAACAAGAAATGGGAAAAGGGCAAGAAACAGAACCCCTCCCTTCTCCTGGCCTTCCAGAGGACAGTGGGTGTGGTACTCCTGCCAGCAGCAATGGGAGTAGCAATGGGAGCAGCAGAATGTACTGCCGGGCCCACATGGAGGCCAGCTCTGAGCCTTCTTTCAAGCCTCTCTAGATTTCCCTGCAAGTGATTCAGTAGGGCCCTCTTCCTTTCTCTCCCACTTTGCAGTATGCATCTCTGCTCACTTCTTCCCTTGTCCAAGACCTTGTTTGTCAATACTTGAAATACATACTTAATGTTTTCTTTTTTCTCAAGCAGGTATAGTCAGGAATCAGGCTACTGTTACTACTTTGCTGCTGCTGTTGCTAAGTCGCTTCAGTTGTGTCCGACTCTGTGTGACCCCATAGACGACAGCCCACCAGGCTCCCCTGTCCCTGGGATTCTCCAGGCAAGAACACTGGAGTGGGTTGCCATTTCCTTCTCCTAATTCCTACTAAAAATAACAATAGCTAAAATTTTTTGAGCTCTCACTAAGTGCCAGACCCTATCTTAAAGATTCATTTAATCCTCACACCAACCCTAATAGGACCTTTATGGTGGGTTTTGAAAGAGCCCAAAAACCAGCACCCCTGCCACCCACTGAAGTTGAGAACTAACTGATAGATTGACATGGTATCTGGAAAATGGAAATCAAATGTTCTTTATTATAACATAGCCAATAAGGTAGAACACAGATTAGGGCTTAGGCTCCCACAGAATTAAATTCACTACCCAGTCTTATGGAACTCATCACTCTCAGCCCTTCCTTTCAGTTTTTCTCATTTATATCAGCACACTGTGCTCCAGACCTTGTTATAACCCAGACAGTCTTGGTCACAGAGTATGCTGCGAATTGCAGGAACTACTCCAGATGGAAATGAGGGAAAAGCATCTAAGATAGTAGAGGGCAAAGCTTTTCAGAGAAGGACCCGCAGGCCAGCTCCAAGGCCAAGCGATGGGATGAATTCAAGTTCATTGTCATGCTGGGACTCAAAGCCTCTGAGTCAAGTGATGGGGTATGGTGCGGGCCCCTTGGTAAAAATGTGAGTGCATCATATCGAGCATAGATCAGAGGAGGCTCAGAAAGCTGGGTCCAGCTTTTGGGAAGAGAAGCTGGAAGAGAGGGGAAGGTCAAGGTCCCAGCTGTTTGGGGATCTAGGGCAGCCTCTAATCACAGAGGAATTTAGACTGAAACTGGGGGAGTGAGGATGTGCTAAAGCCTAGATAAGTGGAGGACACTTGGAGGGCAGGGAGGCACACGGGCTACAGGTTTTTGAGTGGGATGAGGGCCCCTTCTGGCCCTTATCCACAACACACAGCTAACTGTCCCGCTGTCCTGTGGCAACAGGTGATAAAGGAGCTCCCGACTTACCACACTCCTGGTCTTACCAGATCAGGACAGAGGTAGATACAGAACCCTCAGCTCTTCATGAATGTGGTGTAAGCACAGTCACAGCTATTTTCTTGGAGTAATATGATCAATTAATTATTGTCCACAAAGCCCCTTTTTAAACTGGAAATATCAATAGAAATAGTAAAACTAATAAGTAGAAGTCCTGACCCTTCTTCCAATCGTGATGAGCCTGTCTCAAAGAAGCAGACTGACCCCAGGAGCAGGTGTTTTTAAATGGGAAACAAAGATTTCATGTTCTCGTCATCTCTCAATCCTTAGGCTTCGTATACTGGATCCTACTGCTGGCCCACAGCCACTGCCTCCCAATTTCTGCCTGCGGACCGCTCCCCACCTCTCTGCTGCTCCATCTGAATGAGGGCTTTCTATACCACAGAGCTTGTTCTGATGCCAGGAACAACTGGGGTTCTATTTGTTCTGGACCCTGGCAATTAAAAGGTAAATAAACCCAGGTCCCCACTCTTGAGAGGAAAAAGAGGCAGCCAGTAAACAGAAATACCAAGTTAAAGTGCTGAGTCTCCCAGATGGTATATATGTATTTACATTCGTTGTTGTTTAGTTGCTAAGTCATGTCTGACTCTTTTGCAACCCATGGACTATAGCCTGCCAGGCTCCTTCTGTCCATGGGATTTCCCAGGCAAGAATACTCAAGTGGGTTGCCATTTCCTTCTCCAGGGGATCTTCCCAACCCAGAGATCGAACCTATGTCTCCTATATTGGCAGGCAGATTCTTTACCATTGAGCCACCAGGAGGCCCCTATATATATTATATGTGTGCGAAGTCACTTCAGTTGTATCCGACTCTTTGCAACTCTACCACCAGTGCCACCTAGGAAGCTATGTGTATATATGTATAGTATAGTATTCTTGCCTGGAAAATTCCATGGGCAGAGGGGCCTGGTGGGCTACAGTCCATGGGGTTGCAAAGAGTTGGACACAGCCAAGTGACTGAACACACACACATACACACACATATAAATACATATAATATCAAGACAGACAGAAAGAGAAAGAATGATTTATTATGAGGAATTGGCCTTCGCAATTATGGAGGCTGAGAAATCCCACAGTCTGCCATCTGCAAGCTGGAGACACAGGAAAGCAGGTGGTGTAATTCAGTCTGAGTCAGAAGGCCTGAGAAACATGGGAGCCAATGGTGTAAGTTCCAGTTCAAAAGCAGAAGACCAATCTGGCTTCTGAATGAATTTTCCCCAATGGGAAACAGGAGAGGCTGGAGGACAGGATGAGAGAGAGGCTGGGGTGCCTATTTACCTGTTCCCCTTGCCTACTCACTGTCTGGCAGCTTCTGTTTTCTCTCTAACTAAACCACAGCTCTGGTCAGACAACCCCTTTTCCAGGTCAGCTTCCAGCAGACTCTGGAACCACCTCTCTCTCGCCTTGCCCCTTTGAGTCTGGGGTCATAGTGGATCCTTCTGTTACTAGTCCCAGAATGCCCCTTAACTGATCCATGTTGTTCTTCAGTTAGACCCTCTGAGCTGTCCCTGGCTCCTGTGAGACCCTGACTGATACAGGATGTGATGGTTTTATCTGAACAAGGGCTGAAGAAGACTGACACAAAGCAAAGGCAATAGGAATATAGAAGAGCATAGAAATTTAAGAGCTCTGATAGAAAGAAGCAAAAGAATTCAGTGTCATGAAATGGATTAGTTATCAATTGCTGTGTGACAAATTACTACCAACGTAGTGACTTTAAAACAATACACACTTATTATTTTGTATTTTCTATCAGTCAGGAATCCAGGCATGGCTCAGTAGGGGTCTCTGCTTCTAGACATCTCATTAGGCTGCAGTCAGCTTGTCAGCCAGGGTTGAGATCTCATCTGAAGGCATGACTGGAGAAGGATCCAATTTCAAGCTCACATGGTTAATGGCAAAATTCAGTTGGGTTGAGGGCCTAAATTCCTTCCTAGCTATTGGTTGGAGGCTGCCCTCAGCTCCTTGCCATGTGGCCATCCCTGATGTGACAGCTGGCTTTATCAGAGTCTGTGGAAGAAAGACTTCTAGCCAGACAGAAGTCACGCTCTGATGTACCCTGATCACAACAAGGATACCCCATCACATTTGCCATATTCTGCCTGTTAGGAGCAAATCGCAGATCCTGCTCACATGCAAGGGAGGGGATTACACCAGAGTGTGAACATCAGGAGGTGGGGATCACTGGGAGTATTTTATAATCTGCCTGCCACAGGAGGAAGGGGAGGTGTCTCCTGGGGTTTTTACTTATAAATAATGCCATTTGTCAAGAGAGAAAATGGAAGAACAAGAGGATCAGATCTGAGGGGAAAAGTGGGTAGTGAATCTGAGGGTCAATGGGAATCAGAAATGGAGGTCTGATCAGAGGATCAAATTTACTTCAGCTCAACTGTGCAAAAGGGTTTCCCAGGTAGAGCAGTGGTAAAGAATCTGCCTGCCAATGCAGGAGCTACAGGAGATGTTGGTTCAATCACTGAGTCAGGAAGATCCCCTGGAGGAGGGAATGGCAACCCACTCCAGTATTCTTGCCTGAATCCCATGGACAGAGGAGTCTGGTGGGCAACAGTCCATGGGGTCACAAAGAGCTGGACATGACTGCGTGACTGAGCATGCATACACAACTGTGCAAAGAGAAAAAGGCTTGGATTTGGGAGACAAAGGACTAGGTCAGGTCTTGAGGACTCTAAAGGCAGTTTGTCTTGTTCTGTTCATTTTTCAGTAAAATCAAGTGATAAAAGAGACCTATGACCAAATTCTTTGTAGCAAGAATGTAGGAGAAGAAAGCCCACTTGTATTTTCAAGAGCAAGAACTGCATTTCTTTTAAAGGCTACATTTCCACATTTACTGAAAGGGAGCAAGAACCAGACCAATTGTCTCTAGTTCTGAATTTATTTCCTGAAGAAAAGACTGAGGCTTCTTCTGAGAGAAAAATGATACTTCGATAGCCCTCTGAAGTGCCTGTGAGTGAGTGTTTTGGATTCAGAGAGAAGGTAGCTAAAGGGCTGAGCAGGGTGTGGGGCAATGCAAGAAACGCAGGCATCAGAAATCCAGAAACCACTGTCCTGGCACTACTTCTTGGTTCTGGAACATGCAGCCTGTCCCTCAGTATCCCCGCCCCACTCCCCGAGCTCAGTCTCCAGGCTTCTTCCACAGGGAGATCATCTGTCCTGCTCACCCTTCTGAGCTGTCCTGACAACTAATGAGAACATGTATTCCATGGAAATTCAGAAGGTGACCACAGAGGAAAATAAGATTCAGGCCCCATCCTTGGTGAGTTACAGGCCTGTTGATATGTGTGAGCCTGCTTTATCAACTACAGAGTGGCTAACAAATGTGACAGATGACCCACAGAACATGTATCTGTAGCACCAGTGTCATTCCTAACCTAATGTACAAATTAGGAGCAGGCAGAAAGTTCAGTCAACTACCCACAAGAGTTTTCTGTTATGACAGAGCCCAAAGTTTTCTGACATGACCACACTTATTACCAATGCTTACCCATTCATCCAACAAACATGTTCTGATTTAATATTTTAAATCAGTCTTACTTAGTACTACGGGTATTACCACCTACCATCTAGGTATCCTTGAATAATACTCAATCTCTTTGCATTTCAGTTTGTTTATCTGTAAAGTGGGAAGAAGAACAATAATAAAATAATAATCCACCTCAAATGAGAGGGCCAAGAGAGTGAATGGATATAAAATGGTTCTTTCAGCTCCATGATGATAGTACAAATGTGAACCAAGTTTACTATCTGCTGTGTCTATTTCAGCTCAGACTGCAATCCTGGAGGTAATTCTATCACCATACAGCTGAAGTTGACAGTGGCAGAGATTCTCTCCCCTAAATTCTATGGCATGCTACTTCTTCTGGCCCTTCGTAATGGAAATGGAAACAGAAATATGGATGCTGGGGTAAGTGAAGTTGCAAGTGCTGGTATCCTACCTGAAATGATGTGCCTGTGACCACAGATACCATCAAAGGAGCACGTGGGCCACACCAGCTTTCCATATCTGCACTGGCCCTAAAAACCATCAGGGGTCACAAAACGCTCATGAGCTGAGATACAACCCTGGTTCTGAGTTTCGAAAACTTCAGATGAATTCTAAACCAATGTGGACTGATCAGAATGGTATGAAACCCTTACACATACAGTATGGACATGCAATTGTTTACCTTCAGTTGAATGACTTTTTTTAATGGGAGGGGGAAATTGTGTACTCACTATTTACCTAAGACACACTGTCTGAAGGTTAAAAGGAGGTTCCAGCATCTGTAAGCAGTTGCCTTTTTCCAGTGGTCATGGCTTTGCTTAAACCTAGACAGCCACATTCTCACCTGGTTCCCTTTACAGCAGGAATGTTGAGACTACCATTCCCAAAATTCATTCTTCTTTTATTCCTGTTAATAACAGATACCTAGTTAACAAGTTTTAGCAGAACCCATTGCCACGGAGATAGAAGTAAACTTTCCCAAGCACCCTTGCAGCTAGGTTTGGCCACATGACTGCATTTGTGCTAAAGGAACTGGAGTGCAGTTTTCCTAAAGGAAGTAGACTCGCTATGGACTTCCTCTCCCTCCTCCTTCTTTCTCACCAGAATGTGAATAGAGTGGTGTTGCTCTAGCTTTGATCCTGTGAACAAAAGCACCATGACAGAAACTCAGAGCAAAAAGAGAGAAGGGACCTGGATGCCCTCCTAGCTCAGCGCCTCTAACCTAGTTCAGTTCAGTTCAGTCGCTCAGTCGTGTCCGACTCTTTGCGACCCCATGAATCACAGCACACCAGGCCTCCCTGTCCATCACCAACTCCCGGAGTACACTCAAACTCATGTCCACAGAGTCGGTGATGCCATCCAGCCATCTCATTCTCCATCGTCCCCTTCTCCTCCCGCCCCCAACCTTTCCCAGCATCAGAGTCTTTTCCAGTGAGTCAACTCGTCGCATGAGGTGGCCAAAGTATTGCAGTTTCAGCTTTAGCATCAGTCCCTCCAATGAACACCCAGGATTGATCTCCTTTAGAATGGACTGGTTGGATCTCCTTGCAGTCCAAGGGACTCTCAAGAGTCTTCTCCAACACCACAGTTCAAAAGCATCGATTCTTCGGTGATCAGCTTTCTTCACAGTCCAACTCTCACATCCATACATGACCACAGGAAAAACCATTGCCTTGACTAGACGGACCTTGGTTGGCAAAGTAATGTCTCTGCTTTTTAATATACTATCAAGGTTGGTCATAACTTTCCTTCCAAGGAGTAAGAGTCTTTTAATTTCATGGCTGCAATCAGCATCTGCAGTGATTTTGGAGCCCCCCAAAATAAAGTCTGACACTGTTTCCACTGTTTTTCCATCTATTTCCCATGAAGTGATGGGACCAGATGCCATGATCTTTGTTTTCTGAATGTTGAGCTTCAAGCCAACCTTTTCACTCTCCTCTTTCACTTTCATCAAGAGGCTTTTGAGTTCCTCTTTAAGGGTAGTGTCATCTGCATATCTGAGGTTATTGATATTTCTCCCAGCAATCTTGATTCCAGCTTGTGCTTCTCCCAGCCCAGCGTTCCTCATGATGTACTCTGCATATAAGTTAAATAAGCAAGGTGACAATATACAACCTTGACGTACACCTTTTCCTATTTGGAACCAGTCTGTTGTTCCATGTACAGTTCTAACTGTTGCTTCCTGATCTGCATACAGGTTTCTCAAGAGGCAGGTCAGGTGGTCTAGGATTCCCATCTCTTTCAGAATGTTCCACAGACCCTCCATCTATTTCTAGATTATTACATAAGAAAGACACAAGCTCCTATTCTATTGAAAGCTACAGTATTTACAGGTATTTTTGTTATAGCAGCTGAGCCTGACTGACATACCTATACTTTTGTGAAAAGATCAACCAAAACATAATGTGATTCCAACAGCAACAACAACAGAAAGCATTAACTGATCAGCTCTTACAGATATTAGACCTGTGACCAGTACATTGAACATCCAAGGGCAAAATGAATAATGAAAAATTCAAAGATCATGTGCTGCATTTTCAAGCTGTCACAGCTTACAAGCAATATTGGACCACTAAGTATATGGAAAAGACCTTTCATGGTGTGGGATGTGGAAGAAGGCTGAGGGAGGAAGGGCTGAGTATAAATAATCATTTCAGTTCAGTTCAGTCACTCAGTCGTGTCCGACTCTCCGCGACCCCATGAATCACAGCACGCCAGGCCTCCCTGTCCATCACCAACTCCCAGAGTTCACTCAAACTCATGTCCACAGAGTCAGTGATGCCATCCAGCCATCTCATTCTCTGTCATCCCCTTCTCCTCCTGCCCCCAACCTTTCCCAGCATCAGACGTACCAAAGACCACACCCCATAATTTTCATCTGCCAAGAGCAGGAGGTAGATATTATCCTTCATCCCCACTCCCCCTCCCCAGCCCATCTTAGATGAGGAAACAGGCCCAGAAAGGCTTAATTCGCCCAATATCAGCAAATGCCAGAGCCAGAATTTGACCCCCAGTGTATAAGCATCAAAGCTACTTCTCAAGAATGAAGAATCAGTAAAAACAAAAATAGACTGCCACCTCATGAAAATGATGACCCTTTAAATTATGAGCACTTCATACTCCTCTTAAAGCTCTGTTAAGATCAAGGGAGGGGCCAAAATCTGGAACCAGACTCACTTACTGAGTCAAAGACTCAGAGGCTAAACCACACACAGGTGCTGGGGTTCTAGACAAAGTCCTGACTGCCCCCAAGCTGTTATTCTAGCAGGGAGAGACTGATAACAAACATCCATAAATGTACTGAAAACATTCAGGCAAGTAAGAGGGTTGGGGGACAGGAGGTGCTCTGTTCCATCGGGAGGTCAGGAAAGGCTTCTCTGAGGAGGGAGGCCTTTGAGACTCACCTGAGAGAAATAGGAAGTGAGTCGCACAGGTGGGGAAGGGGTGACTGAGGATGAGAAACTCCAAGTCCAAGGGCATCTGAGGTAAAAGTGTGCCATTTGAGAATCATCCGGAAGCCCAGCATAGCAGGAGGGTTAAAAGATGAGTTGCTAGACTCCCTGCTCCTGGCTGTCCTCCTCAGGTGCCCGTGGGGACTGAACTGGCTGGGCCTTCCAGCACCGACTGGAATTCAGGCTCCATTCCCTGACCTGAGAGAGACCAGGTCCCTGGACTGGTCATCAGGACAGGCATGAGGCCATGATACCAACACCAGATGTGAGTGCAGGGCAGGGATGGGTCTCAGAAACCAGGCATCACCAGCTGATAGAAATGGGACATGAGATGGACAAACAGCTGAGGTCTGGGTGTGGAATCCTGAGGAAGGAGGGGAAAGCGCTCCTGTCCACTGTTCCCTCAGCCCCACACAGGCTGTCGCTTACTCCCCGGTCTTTATTTCTTCCCTCCCTCTTGTTTACTCCATTCTAGGCACATCTGCCACCTGGCCCAGCAGACACTGCTTCCAATTCTTTGAACTGTTCCTTCCATCCTTCTGGAATTTCCTTCCCTGATACCCTCGGGACTCATTCCCTCACTAACTTTAAGCTTTGCACAAGTGTCACCTTCCAGTGAGGCCCACCCTGCCTATCCTCTTGCAAGTCGCAAACCCAAGGCCAAGGACAGAAACCAAATGTCACAGCCCTTTAGGTGTCAGTCTAGCTGCTATGGGTTCTAGATGTCAGCTGATCCTGGCACTCTCTTCTTGGTGCCTCGAGAGATTTGAGGGCTCAAAATTAAAACTCTGGCACTCATGGATACACTGCTAATCCTTGGGTCTGGGTGCATGAATTTTTGAAAGAAAAAAAGAGTGTTTGGGAGGAGAATATAGGCAATAAATTTACAAGATTCAAAATCCAAAACATACAAAAGGGTATCCAATGAAAAACTTTCCTGCCACTCTTGCCATTCAACTCTCTGCTCCCTCCACTGAAAGCCACAGATGTGATCAGTGTCTGGTCTCTTTCCAGAGATATTTTATAGATATCCTATCAAGTATGTTGCTTCCCTGGTGGCTGAGTGGTAGAGAATATGCCTGCCAATGCAGGAGACACAGGAGATACAGGTTCAATCCCTGGGTCAGGAAGATCCCTTGGAGTAGGAAATGGCAACCCACTCCAGTATTCTTTCCTGGAATATCCCATCGACAGAGGAGCCTGGTGGGCTACAGTCCATAGGGTCACAAAGAGTTGGACACCACTAAGCAACTGAGCACACTAAGTATGTTTATAGTCCCCATCTTTTACCCAAATGGTAACCTACTATACATATGCTCTATGACTTTTTTCAGTTAAATGTCTTAAAGGTATTTTCACTTTAGTTTCTTCAACTTACAGCTGCTTAATAATCTCTTTGGGTGCACTATCATATTCTAATAAAGCAGTCACTTTTGATGAATGTGGGGCTATTTCTAACACTTTGTCATTGAGAACAGTACTGCAGAGGATACCCTTGTGCCCAGGTCACCTCACTACGGGCGAATTCTAGTTGGGATTGCAGTACTCAGTGTACAAGTATTCTCAGGTTTGATAGACAGTCCTGCCTTGGGATACCCTCTGTCAGCACGTGTATATCACTTCATCTTAGCCCTCTCAGGCAGAGAAGGTAAGACTGCTAACATATGACTTCTTCATCACAAAAACCACTGCCCCAGTACTCAGGGCCTGTTACATAGTTGGAACTCAAAAAATGATTGTTAGGACTGTCCTGGTGTTCCAGTGGTAAAGAATCTGCCTGTCAATGGGAAGATTTCACATGCTACAGGACAGCTAAGCCCATGCACCGCAACTACTGAAGCCCAGCTCTAGAGTCCATGCTCTGCAACAAGAGAAGCCACTTTAAAGAGAAGTCCATGCACCATAACTAGAGAGTAGCTCCCATTTTTCTGCAACCAGAGAAAGCCCACGCACAGCAACAAAGACCCAGTGCAGCCAAAAATTAATTATTAAAAAATGATTGTTTGAAACCTACAGCAAACATTATTCTCAATGGTGAAAAACTGAAAGCATTTCCTCTAAGATCAGGAACAAGACAAGGGTGTCCACTTTCACCACTATTATTCAACAGAGTTCTGGAAGTCCTAGCTACAACAATCAGAGAAGAAAAAGAAATAAAAGGAATCCAGATTGGAAAATAAGAAGTAAAGCTCTCCCTGTTTGCAAATGACATGATACTGTACATAGAAAACCCTAAAGAAAATTACTAGAGCTAATCAGTGAATTTAGCAAGGTTGCAGGATACAAAATCAATACACAGAAGTCACCTGCATTTCTATATACTAACTGAAAAATCAGAAAGATAAATTAAGGAATCAATCCCATTCACCGTTGCAATGAAAAGAATTAAGTATCTAGAAATAAACTTACCTAAGGAGACAAAGTGTGTGTGATTACTGGAGTGGGTAGCCTTTCCCTTCTCCAGGGGATCTTCTTGACCCAGGGATTGAACCTAGGTCTCCCGCATTGCAGGCAGATTCTTTACCAGCTGAGCCACAAGAGAAGCCCAAAATGCAAGTGTGTGTATGAATACTGGAGTGGGAAGTGTTGGAGAAGACTTTTGAGAGTCCCTTGGACTGCAAGGAGATCCAACCAGTCCATCCTGAAGGAAATCAGTCCTGAATATTCACTGGAAGGACTGATGCTGAAGCTGAAATTACAATACTTTGGCCACCTGATGCGAAGAACCAACTCATTTGAAAAGACCCTGATCTGGGAAAGATTGAAGGCAGGAGGAGAAGGGGACGACAGAGGATGAGATGATTGGATGGTATCACCAACATGATGGATATGAGCTTGAGTAGGCTCTGGGAGTTGGTAATGGACAGGGAAGCCTGGTATGCTGAAGCTCATGGGGTTGCAAAGAGTCAGACATGACTGAACCAAACTGAAGGAGACAAAAGAACTGTACACAGAAAATTATAAGACACTGATGAAAGAAATCAAAGATGACATGAACAGATGGAAAGACAGTCCATGTTCCTGGGTAGGGAGATCAATATTGTGAAAATGACTATACTACCAAATGCAATCTACAGATTCAATGCAATCCCTATCAAATTACCAATGGCATTTTCCACAGAACTAGCACAAAAAATTTCTCAATTCATATGGAAACACAAAAGACCCTTAATAGCCAAAGCAGTCTTGAGGAAGAAGAATGGAACTGGAGGAATCAACATTCCTGACTTTAGATTACACTATAAAGCTACAATCATCAAAACAGTATGACGCTGGCACAAAAACAGAAATATAGACCAGTGGAACGAGATAGAAAGCCCAGAAATAAACCCATGCACCTATGGGTGCCTTATTTTTTACAAAGGAGGCAAGAATATACATCGGGGGAAAGACAGCCTCTTCGATAAATGGTGCTGGGGAAACTGAACAGCTACATGTAAAAGAATGAAATTAGAACACTTTCTAACACCATACACAAAGATAAACTCAAAATGGATTAAAGACCTAAATGTAAGACCAGAAACTATAAAACTCTTAGAGGAAAACATAGGCAGAACACGAGATGACATAAATCAAAGCAAGATCCTCTATGACCCACCTCCTAGAGTAATGGAAATAAAAGCAAAAGTAAACAAGTGGGACCTGATTAAACTTGAAAGCTTTTGCACAGCAAAGGAAACTATAAGCAAGGTGAAAAGACAGCCCTCAGAATGGGAGAAAATAGTAGCAAATGAAACAACTGACAAAGGATTAATTTCCAAAATATACAAGCAGCTCATACAATTCAGTGCTAGAAAAACAAACCCAATCAAAAAGTAAGAAAAAGACCTAAACAGACATTTCTCCAAAGAAGACATACAGATGGCTAACAAACACATGGAAAGATGGTCAACATCACTCATTATCAGAGAAATGCAAATCAAAACCACAATGAGATATCACCTCACACCCATCAGAGTGGCCATCATCAACAAGTCTACAAACAATAAATGCTGGAGAGGCTGTGGAGAAAAGGGAATGCTCTTCCACTGTTGGTCGGAATATAAATCGATGCAGCCACTATGGAAGGCGGTATGGAGATTCCTTAAAAAACTAGGAATAAAACCACCATATGACCCAGCAATCCCACTCCTAGGCATATACACTGAGGAAACCAAAACTGAAAAAGACACACGTATACCATTGTTCATTGCAGCACTGTTTACAATAGCTAGAGAAGCAACCTAGATGTCCATCGAGAGATGAATGGATAAAGAAGGTGTGGTACATACACACGATGGAATATTACTCAGCCATAAAAAGGAATGCATTTGAGTTAGTTCTGATGGGGCAGATGAACCTAGAACCTATTATACAGAGAGAAGTGAGTCAGAAAGAGAAAGATAATATCATATTCTAACGCACATATACGGAATCTAGAAAAATGGTGCTGAAGAATTTACTTACAGGGAAGCAGTGGAGAAACAGACATAGAGAACAGACTTACGGACACGGGGAGAGGGGAGGAGGGGGTGAGATGTATGGAGAGAGTGACATGGAAACTTACATTACCATATGCAAAATAGATAGCCAATGGGAACTTGCTGTATGGCTCAGGAAACTCAAACAGGGGCTCTGCATCAACCTAGAGGGGTGGGATGGGGTGGGAGATGGGAGGGAGGTTCAAAAGGGAGGGGATATATGTATACCTATGGCTGATTCATGTTGAGGTTTTACAGAAAACAACAAAATTCTGTAAAGCAATTATCCTTCAATTAAAAAATAAACTAAAAAAATTATTGTTCAATAAGTGTATGGGAGGATAAGTGTATGGGAGGATGGAGAGATGGGTATATAAACAAACCAACGATGAAATTCAAAACAGATCTAGTACAGCCTCCTTCCAGAAGTTCTCTTTGAAAACTCTGGTCTATACTTAACTCCTCTCCATTTTGCTGCCAGGACCACAGAGTTTAAGATTTCATTGTTCTTTGCTTCATTTGTGTTCCTTTTGAGTCCTCAAATGAAGGATAAATTCCTAACAGGCTGAGAACACAAAGAACAGCAGTAAAAATCATGGCATAAAGTGAAAGAGTGAAAGTCACTCAGTCATGTCTGACTCTTTGTTACCCTATGAGCTCTATAGTCCATGGGATTCTCCAGGCCAGAATACTGGAGTTGGTAGCCGTTCCCTTCTCCAGGGGATCTTCCCAACCCAGGGATTGAACCCAGGTCGGAGAGGGCAATGGCAAGCCACTCCAGTACTCTTGCCTAGAAAATCCCATGGATGGGGGACCTTGGTAGGCTTCAGTCCGTGGGGTCGCTAAGAGTCGGACACGACTGAGCAACTTCACTTTCACTTTTCACTTTCACACATTGGAGAAGGAAATGGCAACCCGCTCCGGTGTTCTTGCCTGGAGAATCCGAGGGACGGGGGAGCCTGGTGGGCTTCCGTCTGTGGGGTCACACAGAATCGGACACGACTGAAGTGACTTAGCAGCAGCAGCAGCTCCCACTTTGCAGGCAGATTCTTTACCAGCTGAGCCAACAGGGAAACCCAAGAATACTGGAGTAGGTAGCCTATCCCTTCTCCAGGGGATCTTCCCACCCAGGAATTGAACTGGGGTCTCCTGCATTGCAGGTGGATTCTTTACCAGCTAAGCTACCAGGGAATCGCAAAGAACATAGCAGAGGGAATCCCAACTCCAACAGCCTAGGACTCTGGGCAAGTTACTAAATTGACCTAGTACCAGTTGCCTTGTACATCAAATGGAGATGATCACACTTGTACTTTACCCACATACCTCCAAGGCGGTATTTAGAGAATTGAACGTGCTAACACTAGTAATGAACTTAGAACATGCCTGGCCAATAGCAAATCTTCAGTAATGAACTTACAGCATGCCTGGCCAATCACAATCATCCTTACAATTGTGCTTTTGTTGTATCTCCTCCGTTGCCTTGAATAAGGGTGGGCACACAAGAAGCATTCCACTAATATGTCAGCACTGATTCCATATACTTTAAAAATAGTTAGAAGTTACCATTCCTGCTGAACATGCCAGACTTTATCTGCCTAGCTCAGGTCAAGTAACCTTTGAGCAAGTCTACATTAACTTATTCTATGAATATTTAATTTTCATGTGCTATGAGCCCAGATTACAGCAGTGAACAGAACAGCAAATCCTTGCCTTCATAAAGGGTTTATTTTAGCTCACAGAGCTAAGTAAACGAGGCAGCCACTCTGGGGAGTTCATTCCATAACATCCCTCTGATTTGGAAGGTGTAGAGGCAAAATTATGCAAATTGTCTGTCGACACCTCCCCAACTTACCTGGCTATTTGTTCATTTATTTTAGCGATGAAGGTTTACCTAAATGCTCTGAATTTCTTCTTTCTTGAATATCCCTTTAATGAGATCCCTTCTTCTGCTCACCTCCTTGATCCTGCTTCTCAAATAGAGTTGCTAATGATGTGTGCATGTGCCAGACTTGCACAAATGTTGAGCTGCAAAACTGCTCTGTGTCTGTTAATTTCATCCTCCACTTGGGCGGGGATCCTTGAGTTAGAGCAGATGCTGCTTCCCCGGGGCTTTCGCGCCCATCGATCAGCTTTGTTGATGAAGGAGGGAAGGAAAGTTTCCTCCATGACTGCCGTTTGAATATAATTTACTGTGTTCTGAAAGGAAAGAGGCAAGAAGAAAAGGTCCTGATAGGCGATAGCACAAATGAACGGTGATGGATGACACTCAGATTTCTGTTGCAGAGGAACACGCTTGAAAGCCAAGAAATGATTGCAATGGCGAGGTGAAATTCCCCACAGCTCTGCTAGATGGGCTTCTTCTAAATGGCTAAGGTGCCTGTGGGAGTCCCATGGGGAATCCAGACTGATTAATAAAGAAAATGATAAAATTATCACATAGCATTTAAGAGCAAGGACACTATAAACAGATGGCATGGATTTGAAACCCAGCTCCAACCTTGAGGCAAGTTACTTAACATTTCCTCCTGTGTAAACAAGAATAATAGCAATTCCTTACTCAAGGGTTGGGAAGAGAACTAAATGAGTTACTGTATAGAAAGCGATTAGAATAATGCCTGGCACTTACGAAGCTCCAAATCGATGTCTGCTCTGCTTGCTGTCATTTATGGTGAATTTTGCTCTCTGCCAGGTCCCAACCGAAGCTTGCCTGTCCACAGCGTCACTGTTGTTCTCACCACCACCACCCTCAGACACCATGATTGCCCTCAGTCTTTAAAGGAGGGAATGGCCACAAACTTACCTTCCAAATCCACTAGAATTTCTGACTTTGCTCCTCCCACTACTTAGGTTTTATATGAGTGTCTCCTGTTTGTTTATTCATCTGCATTTCCAATTATGTCTAGAAAAATATGTATAAGACTGGAAATAAATTCTCCAAAAGTATTCATAGGATTATAAGGGTCTACTTTTCTTCCTTCTATTTTTCAGTATTTTACAACTTAAAAAAAAATAAACAACAAAGGTCCTACTGTATAGCACAGGGAATTATATTCAATGTCCTATGATAAACCATAATGGAAGAGCAATCTATATGAAAAAGAATATATATATATATGTATAACTGAATAAGTTTGCTGTACAGCAGAAATTAACACAACACTAAGCCAACTATGTGTGAATAATTTAAAAAAAATTTTTTTAATAATTGTGGAGTGCTGCCCCTGCTGTGGCCAACATGGAGGTTTTGTACCAAGTCCAGATCTTAGTGTTCAAGTGGCCCAACCTGAAGCTGAAGCAGCACAACCCTGGTTACACACGCCATCGACCATGATGGTGTGCGCTCTGGTGATGGGGTCTCGCTTCCTCGCCACTAGAGAAGCAGTTTATGGTGTAACTGTCAAAGTGCAAGTGTTGGCTTTGTGACTGGTAAGCACGGGCAGCAGGCCCACAGCTTTCTTGGCCTATGAAATAAATGCACAATATATTGGGAAGGACACACGCCCAGCTTCCTGTCTACAATGGGAGGTTTGGGTTTCACAATCTTCGATTGATCCAAGGCACCAAACACTACAAAACTCAATAGACTTCTTCTTGTACTCACTGGATTCATCTGTGTCCTATGGAGTGTTTTCATGGCTAGAGTATTCATGAGAATGAAACTGCTGGACTAGCTGATGGGTTAGAGTGCCTTTTGAGAAGAAATCAGAGGATACTGGATTTGCTTCTATTAATAAAGTTTTAAAGGCTGTACCAACCCTCTGATCTGGAATATGGAAAAGGATGGATGAAAAGCAGCAGAAAAGAAGCTCTAGTTAAAACATAGGAAGCATATTGAAAGTCTGGGCTAGACTTCTTGGTGTCAAGGTGACAAGCTCACAATAGTATCTTTTCTGCTGCCATAAACACCATGTACCTATAATGTTACATGGCATTTTCTTCTTAGTTTTTCACTACATAAAGAAAATGTACTCCATTTCTATAGCTGTCATATTGAATGAAGAAAGTATTTTTTACAACCCCCTTATAGCATTTTTCTGGAGATGACATTTTTTACTTTCAGAAATTAACGTAAAATCAGGAAGGGAGATCCCATGAGATGAGAGTCCTGGGCAGCTGAACAGCTTTCCCTGTGGTGCTTTGCCTTTAAACAGAGCGTGTGATGATACATTGTCTCAGATATGTATGTAAGACTGTTTCCTGAATAATATGATGTGTGAAAGGAGAAGAAATACTTTTTCTAATTAAAAATAATGATAATAATTGTACGCTCTGTTTTTACAGTGAATCATAGAAAATGAATGTTTAAAAAACAGAGGAACAACAGATTTAGTCCATTCACCCTTTTCCTCAAATACGGTAAATCCTCCTCATCAGAGCAAATTAATAAGAAATCAGGAACTCAGTGCTGCACAAAGGACAAGACTGGTAGATGCTCTTTCTGCTGTTTGCTGAGGGGTGGTTGCTGTCCAGGAACTTGCTTGATCTGTGAGATACCAGAGCCTATTGATGAAATAATTCCACAGAAGGAATCTGTCATATACATACTGTGCTGAGAAATACTGCATCTGAATGAAGGTACATCTATACCCTAAACCATTTAAAATTAGAATGAAAATAAATAACAGCAGCAGCAGCACCTCCCCAACGAAAGGATGAATTGCTTGAATTTTAGGTGACTTTGTTAGTTTCTTGTGAATTGGGCACTTCTATTTGCAGGGTCCTAGTCGGACACGACTGAGCGACTGAACTGAACTGAACCCCGATTCTGAGGTTAATTAGATGGTACTTGGAGCTATAGAGACCATTTCTCCTTTAACAATACCACTCCAACTTTCATTTATCTTTTCCTGTTTCCTGCTCACTTGAAAATCTGTTGAGAAGAGATTATACGCTTGATAGATTTTATAAAAAAGGAAAAAATTAAATAAAGGCAGTATTACCTTGGGCTTCCCCGGTAGCTCAGACGGTAAAACGTCTGCCTACAGTGCGGGAGACCCGGGTTGGATCCCTGGGTCGGGAAGATCCCCTGGAGAAGGAAATGGCAACCCACTCCAGTATTCATGCCTGGAAAATCCCATGGACCGAGGAACCTGGTGGGCTACGGTCCATGGGGTTGTGAAGAGTCGGACACGACTGAGCGACTTCACTTTCACAGTATTACCTCACATTCACCCCACTGAAGAAAGAAGCATGAAAACTCTAAGGTAGATTCTCCAAGCGCAAGCACTCAATGGGGATTTGAAGTACTTCTCAGTCAGTCTGTAGTCTCCACCAATCCTTGGCCTCCGTGAAAGATGGGTGATAGTAATGGAAGCAAAGCGTATGTCACTTCTATACCCTTCCATACCAATATTAGCTTATTGTGACAATAGAAACTCAGGAGAAAAAATTAGAATTGTGCAAAGTGTCAAAATGTGATAGAACTTTATATCAGTTATATATTACCAAAATAATGCTGTGCGATAAATCACCCTACAGCTAGTGGCTTAAAATAGCAACCGTGGTGTAGGGAAAGAGCAATTGGTCAGGATGGCGGTGGTCAGGCTCTCTCACCCCACAGTTTGTAAATAATGATGTAACAGCTGAGATCACTTATAGCACTGTGCACGCACCACCTGAAAATCTCTTGCAATTGCCTTGCGTTGTGTTGCCTTGCATTGCGGCAACCATTAGAGAATAAAGCCTGTCTGCCTTGCTGCTGCGAATAAAGAATGTCTGCTGGCATCTGGCCCCATCACTTCATGGGAAATAGATGGAAAAACAGTGGAAACAGTGTCAGACTTTGTTTTTTTGGGCTCCAGAATCACTGCAGATGCTGATTGCAGCCATAAAATTAAAAGACGCTTGCTCCTTGGAAGGAAAGTTATGACCAACCTTGATAGTATATTAAAAAGCAGAGACATTACTTTGCCAACCAAGGTCCATCTAGTCAAGGCAATGGTTTTTCCTGTGGTCATGTATGGATGTGAGAGTTGGACTGTGAAGAAGGCTGATCGCCGAAGAATCGATGCTTTTGAACTGTGGTGTTGGAGAAGACTCTTGAGAGTCCCTTATACTGCAAGGAGATCCAACCAGTCCATTCTAAAGGAGATCAATCCTGGATGTTCATTGGAGGGACTGATGCTAAAGCTGAAACTGCAATACTTTGGCCACCTCATGCGACGAGTTGACTCACTGGAAAAGACTCTGATGCTGGGAAAGGTTGGGGGCGGGAGGAGAAGGGGACGACAGAGAATGAGATGGCTGGATGGCATCACCGACTCTGTGGACATGAGTTTGAGTGAACTCCGGGAGTTGGTGATGGACAGGGAGGCCTGGCGTGCTGTGATTCATGGGGTCGCGGAGAGTCGGACACGACTGAGCGACTGAACTGAACTGAACTGCTGTTCCTACAGCTCTTCGCATCTTCCAGCTTCTTCTTATCTGCTTCCTAGCTCATGCCTTTTCTACTCTGGGTTCAGCGATCAGCCAGACAGATGGGGAATTCCTTGGTGGTCCAGTGGTTAGGACCCCATGCTTCCACTTCAGGGATTACAGATT
Organism: Moschus berezovskii; assembly: GCF_049115385.1. Classification (NCBI taxonomy): domain Eukaryota; kingdom Metazoa; phylum Chordata; class Mammalia; order Artiodactyla; family Moschidae; genus Moschus; species Moschus berezovskii. The sequence continues at coordinate 79,238,316 of NC_142464.1, read as the reverse complement.
TGATCCCTGGTTCAGAAACTAAGATCCCGCATGCCTTGTGGCCAGATAAAGCAATAGTAATAAGAAATGAAGTCTCAACTAATAAAAATAAATAAATAAAAACCTTAAATAACAACCATGTATGAGTTCTCAGCTGAACAGTCCTGTTCACCTGGGCCTGCTCAGTTCATCTTGACTGGGCTCAGCCCCGCATCTGTGGTCATCTGGAGGCTGGCTGGGGGCTGCGCCTTTGCTGGGCTGACTTGGCCCTAATCCACACAGTCTCTCTCATCCTTTAGTAGGCTAGCACAGGCTATAGTAGATGTGCACACAATCTGAGTCCTAAGCTCGGTACTGAGACATCCTCACATCTGCTTCATCCCATTAACCAAAGTGTAACACAAATCCAGCCCAGATTCCAGGGCTGGGGAAAGAGATCCTATCTCTTAATGGGAACAGCTACAAAGTTCCGCTGCAAAGGTTGTGGATACAAGGAGGGATAAAAAAAAATTGGGGCGACATTTGCTATCAACCTACAAGCTTAAAATATGGTGGGGTGTGAAATAAGCAACAGCAATGTGAAAAACATTTCACTGTTGAAATCGTTTTGAGACAGTATAAATCAGGATTTTCATCATAAGAAATGAAAATGTTCAAACTTTTAATCAAGGACCACCTGAGAAGACATCTACCACCACCACATCAGATCTTGCCTCTGAACACCCCCCAAATCCAGAGGATTTTCCTCACCACAAGGTCTCCTGATCTCAGGGCTTTTCTAACACAATCAAGTTTTGACATAACTTGGGCAATTATTCTTTGAAATACAACTCAAAAAATTCATATTTAAAATTGCATACATATTCTGGTTGCTGTCATGGAAAGCTGTTCATGTGAAAGGATAAAGTGGACCAAGATTACAAAAAAGGGAAAATGATTATATTCAAATGAGGAGATGGTTATATTTTTCTCATTTTTCAAAATAGTCTTTAATGCTGGGGTCACACTATCTAACAATAAAAAAGGAAGAGATGTAAATAAGTTGAAAACAAAGATTAATGAGTATTTATTTTCAACAGTCTACACATTGCACAGCAGCAAAAACTCAGTATTGTCTTTTCATTTTATCATCCTCGGGGCCGACAATGAAATATTCAAATGCCAAGAAACACAAAGGCAGTTAAGAATTATACTTGAGGAAGAGTTATGTGACTCTACTATCGTTACTTAATTCATACAAAGTGCCTTAAATAAGTGGTTTTATCTTCTTTTGATTTTTTTTTTTTTAGTAAACTTCTGTGTTGGTGTCTAATGATGACAAGCCAGCAGGGCCCACATGCTGAAGCATATCTAACAGTGCAATCACAGTAATTTGAAAAAAAAAAAATAACAAAAGAATAATCATGGTTATATATTCTCTTGGTGGTTTTGAATACAAATGCAAAAATGTGGGTAAATGTCACAATTAATGTATCTGAAGCCAAAAAGAAAGACCTGGCTCAGTAGGAAACATTTTAACTCAGAACATCAAATAATCAAGTTAACTTAATATAATAGCAAAGGAAACATGTTCCATATTTTGTTTTCCAGAGTTTAGCATAAAGCTTTTAATCGGAAACTTGATAAAACAATACAGCATTGTCTGAATCAGAAAAGTAGTTTTTGCTCTTAAAATTATTTTTGTAGCTTGTGAGAAGTGAATTGATGATTCCATCCTAGTCTTAGATCCCACCCTTGCCTAATACTTCCCTACCAAGACCAGAAATAACCACAAAAAGAACATTTTATATCCATGCCAGTGGATTAACTAGCACAGAAATTAACATCCCCATTTTACTAATGAAGACACCAAGACACAAAGAAATGTAAATAACTCGTTCAAGGACATATAATAGGTAAGAGGCAGGACTGGTTAGGATCACCTTTATGATCAGCAGAAAAGGAGGGCACTGGGTGATGATGTCTACTACTAAGAAAAATATATAATATTACGCGCTTGTTAGAAATCAAAACTTCAAAAGCAAAAAGAAGGTCTTTCAAAATGCCTGTAATTCCATGGGAGAGTGAAAAGCCTGGCTTAAAACTCAGTATTCAAAAAACTAAGATCATGGTATCCAGTCCCATCACTTCATGGCAAATAGATGTGGAAAAAATGGAAACAGTGACAGATTTTACTTTCCTGGGCTCCGAAATCACTGTAGACGCTGACTGCAGCCATGGAATAAAAAGACACTTGCTCCTTGGAAAGAAAGCTATGACAAGCCTAAACAGCATATTAAAAAGCAGAGACATCACTTTGCCGACCAAAGGTCCAGCTAGTCAAAGTTATGGTTTTTCCAGTAGTCATACACGGATGTGAGAGTTGGACTATAAAGAAGGCTGCACACAGAAGAATTGATAACTTTTGAACTGTGGTGCTGGAGAACTCTTGAGAGTTCCATGGACAACCACCAGTCAATCCTAAAGGAGATCAACCCTGAATATTTATTGGAAGGACTGATGCTGCAGCTGAAGCTCCAATACTCTGACCACCTGATGTGAAGAAACGACTCATTGGAAAAGACCATGATGCTGGGAAATATTGAAAAGGGGACGACAGAGGATGAGATAGTTGAATGACATCACTAATTCAATGGACATGAGTTTGAGCAAACTCCAGGAGATGATGAAGGACAGACGTGCTGCTGTCCATGGAGTCACAAAGAATTGGACATAACTTAGCAACTGAACAACAATTCAACTTTTCAGAGAAAAACAAGTGTAGCACCTTGAAGTAACTCTTTCCGGGTAAAACAATCTTTGCTTCACATTTTACCAAGAAAATAGAAGCAATAAGAGAACTTCTACATTCTCCCCTACATATGTACCCACAAGCTCTGCTTTCCCTGGTGCAAAGGATGAATTGTCTTTTCCTAACACCGCTACCTCCATTCTGCACTCCAGCCAACTTCCTTTCAACTGCTGGAAGATTCACTCTGCAGTTTATTTCTTATCCATTGTTCCCCCCATGCCAGATCACTTCTATCTGTAAGCAAACTACTGTAATCTCTCCCATCTGGAAAAAAGAGGCAAATAAAGAACAAACCTGTGTTTCCCCTACATCCTTCTTCCATTCTGGCCCCATTTCTCTGCTCCCCTTTATAGCACACCATCTTTAAAGAGTTTTTTAGACTCTGGCTCCTACTATCTCTTGAACACATTTTATATAAATTCATATTCCTCTACAACATTATTTTTAATGACTACCTAAGATTTCATTGTATAGACTATTATTTATTTAACCAATCCGGCATTGTCAATTATTTAGATTTCCATTTTTTTTCACCCTTATAACTTCTAGGCTAGGTTTATTTAAAGGTCTAAGTCTGATTTCAATATGTAGCCACCAGCTACATGCAGCTACTGAGCATTTAACATGGGGTTAGTTAGACTGAGATATTCTGTAAAAGTAAGATACACATCAGATTGCTGAGGCTGAGAACCCAGAAAAGAAATGTAAATATCTTATTAATAATTCATTACATATTTAAATGATAACACATGGGGTATATTGGGTTAAATCTCATGTTAAAATTAATTTCACATGTCTATTTTTTTCTACTAGCAGATTTAAAATTGCATATGTGGCTCATATTTGCATCTCATTATATTCCTTTTGGGCAGCGCTAGTCTAGACTTTTAAAAAACTTTTTCATAGGCTGATAATTGCTCTACAATAAGGTGGACACTGAAATTCCATTAATTATCCATTCTTTGAGCTAACCAGCCCTTCTTTCAGAAATCAACACAATCCAAGGTTCCCATCCTTTCATTTACAGTCTTAATTTGTTTGATTTGATGCTTCTTTTCAAATAACTTAGGAGAATAAGAATTTTTATGTTGTTATATATAAATTAACCTTTGCATTTTATGTGCCTATTCTGATATTGCTTGTCCTATTGGCACCTCCAATCTACAGTCTTGTGGTCCTTTCTGAAAGAGGTAGGTCCTGATGTATTGATCATGCAAGAGGTAGGTGGGTAGTTAAACTTAGAATGTGGGCCCTAGGCAGGCAAACGGGGTAACCCTTAACTTTCTCACTCGTGAAAACACTCTGTTATCAGAGACTTGTATATGTGCCTCCTGACCATGACCAAAATTAAAGAAATAGGCTTCTCTCTAAAGGAGACAGAGCTGAGTGAGAATAAGTTAAAATTTACAGGCTTACTTATGTGGCTCATATTATGTATTTACCCACTTTCAGTTTCCATTTCCTTGTCTCCTTATAGTATTAAAACAAAGTTGTAAAGATAAAATTATAGCTATAAACATATTGATACATATTCAAATATATATTGATGTAGATCTGAAATAAATATATATATATAGTTATATATCTGGCACATATAAAATGATATTTATATTTATCTATAGATAGATAAATTGATATCTGTTTATTAGATACAGATATCAATAAATATCTGTCCATATGTCTCATATAAAGTTCTCAGTCCACAGCAGATTCTTCACAAATGCTAGCCAATCACACACATGCACAGACTCCTAATCACTGGCCTTTTTTCACCCTAAAAATAAGAACCTGCTGATTTAAATTATAATCCTCCACCAGTGCTCACGTGTGAAGAATTGGTACTTTCAGACCCTGGGAAGCCTCCTCAGCCGGCTGGGAGACAGACTCAGTAATGTGAGGCTTTCCCAGGCACTTGGTTTGCATCAAGCAGATGCCCACAAACCTTTCATTCATAGAGCGCCCAAGCCTGGGCTAGGGCAGCAGAGCAGACGGGAGATAACCAGATCTTTCATGCACTCAGACACTGAATAGAATTTCTGGGGTGTTTCCCTCTCTCTGGGAAGGCTGCTCTTGACTTTGCACCAATAAACAAATTTTGTAAATGTGGACATCAATTTAGAAAATATATGTGTGGTACTCAGGTTTAATCAATGGATACAGAAATTGGCCTCACTAACTCTATAGTTTAGAAGTAATGCTACTCATGAGGCATCCAGGCACAGCAGCTAGGACAGCTGATTTTCTCAGACTGGCACCCCCATTTCATATACACTATGTCAGATCAGAGTAGTGGCTACCAGAGAGGAAGTGGTGGGGAATGGAGTGGAGGGCCATCTGACTAAAGGGGATCAGTATATGGTAACACATGGAAAGTAAATTTTTGGTGGTGAGTATGCAGGGCATACAGAAATAGAAATACAATGTTGTACACATGAAACTCATATACTGTTATAAACCAATGTTACCTCAATAAAAAATAAACGTAAACACACACACAAATACTTGGTCCTGTCAGATCCCCTATTTCAAATATTCTGTGAGGCTGTGTGTGTGTCAGACTGTGTCCTGATTTGGGTCTTTGAAAATACGGTCACCAGTTAGAGACAGAGGAGAAAGTAGGACATCCTTTTCTTCTCAAACTTAAAAGAAAATTATTTATTACAAAAACAACATCCTAGCAAGCAACATGACCAGAAATTTTACTGAAAGAAAAATTCACCCCTTAAACCAAACATACCAAGAAATCAAAATGTTTTCTTTTTTGGATGTGCCCTTTGCCATCCCTAATTTGTGAAATATTTGTGATCAAGCATTAAAAAAATAAAAACCCACCAGGCAATGCCAAGGCTATGTGAGCTCTCGGACCTGCCCTCTCCCACCCTCTCACCCAGCTCTCCTACCAGAAGCACAGATGCAAACCATGGGACGCCATCCCCTCCTCCCCAGCCCACCTGCAGATGGTCCAAGTGAACACCCCCAATTCCCCATCAATCAATGTTTCAAAACATCACCTACTGCGTGTTCAGTGCTCTTCTAGACACAAAGGGGTTGGGGAGGAGGGGTGCAGGAAAGAAATAGAGGGAGGGCCTGGTTCTAACTCTCCAGGGGCATTTCCATGGCAACAGGAAGGGGGGCGGTGGGGGTGGGGGTGGGGGTGGGGGGGTGGAAAAGGGCATGGTTTCAGTGAGAGGCCAGGGCCCAACTGGGGTTCGTGCCCTGCTTCGTGTGTTCAGGATGCAGCTGCCTTCTTTGTCCTTTGTGAATGAAGCCACCGATTGTAGTTTCTGGGGCAGTTTCCCAAAAGTGTGTCATGAGAAAGAGGCAAGATGTTGACGTGCTGAACAGAAAAGAACAATTCCACAGCCAGATGAGTTGGGACATGAGGGTTAAGGAAAAACAAACAGGTCTCTTTCTGCAAGAGATCTTAGAGCATTTCTTTCTCCTGAGGGGCAGCGTGCATCTCAACCAGGGCATTGAAGCTTGCTGCATTTCTCAAGTGTGTGTGGGCCCAGAGGAGAACATCTCCAGAAAGCAGCATCAGTGATTCACTTTGGGAAATGCAGCTGCAGAATATTCACTCGCATACCTGCTGAAAACCGTATACTAGATTCTCCCAGGTATTTCTAGGCAAGAGGAAGCCATTCTCTTGCCTTCTTTCCCATGCCTGGGAAATAGAGGAATTGGAGGGAAAAAAGATGTTAGCCCAGAGGACACCTATGCAGAGAGGCCCAGAAAGGCCTGAGAAGGAAAGGATCTAATAAAAGATACCATTTACGGAGCACTTTCTCTTAGGAGTTACTTAGCACTCTTTCAAAGGAGTTACTGGGTCCCAGCTACTGCTATAACCAAGATCAACTGTAGTCCCCAAACAGAAGTTTCCATGGCTGCCTTTCTGAGGTGCCATAGAAACCTCAGCCTTTCCCCTCATTGCCTTCTCTTTCTGAATATCTTCTTCACAGTGTCAATGGGGGCCTGGGGAATGAGGTCATGGAAGACTCTGTGGCTCACCCTTCTCAGATGACTTAGGCTGTTCCAGGTCCCTTCCCTTCCCTCCAAGATTCCTCCTGTGTCTCCTGAGGTCACTCCATTCTTCTTCTCTCTAGACCAGTGGTTCCCAACCTTGGCTGCACATTAGAAACAGCTGAAGCTTTTTAAAAGGTCCCAGTGGCCAAGCCTCAGCCCAGACAAATGAAGTCAAAATCTCTGGGGGGTGAGACTAAGGCATCAGTAATTTTAACAACTCCTCGGGTGATTCCAATTTGCAACCAATGTTAAGAATTGCTGACAAAGTCCAAGAACAGAATTCTTTAAGCAAGCCTGTCTCTCAAGAAGCAGATTTCTTTTCATCTGGAAGCCAGCCCATCCTCTATTTGGAGCCCCAAATATTCTCTCCTGGGTACCCAAATCCTAATCTACTGGTGTCTCTTAGTTATGACTAAAGAATTTTCTGGAACCATCATGTTCTCTGCTCTGGGGCTCTAACTTCACTTCTGTTCCTCTGACATCTCTATAGTTCAATCCGTATGTTAAGGGGCATCATTAGGCAGGCAGAGTGCAGTGTCTGCTTCTAAGAGTTTTGCTGCTCAATGATTCTTGCCAATTTCCAAGTTCTATTACTAACCCCAATTTCACCATCTTGGTGCCATTAAGCTACATTCTTGCTAGGAGTGACACCCCCACTCACTCATCTCCACCATTTCTCTTCTCAGAGAAGCCTAAGTGCAGAACATCAGCTCCTCTGTAAGATTTTAGTCTGTGATTAGAAGGCTGAATAGAAAATGTCACCTGACCTAAAATGGGAAGGAATGGAATCAATATAAAACAGATAAAGCAACCTTTCTGATCTCATCTAAATAACCTTTAAAAGGTGGATTTGTAAGGTCAGTACAGATGAGAATCAACTAGAATAAAAAATCATATGCTTGAAGTGTAACATGAGGTCTGGGGTGGATTTAATGCAAAAACAAAAAATTCTAAAACCGTACTCTTTAAATGGAGAAGTGAAGTGAAGTGAAAGTCATTCAGTCGTGTCTGACTCTTTGTGACCCCTTAGATTATACAGTCCATGGAATTCTCTAGAATACTGGAGTGGGTAGCCTATCCCTTCTTGAGTGGATCTTCCCTATAGGGAAGAACCAGGGATCGAACTAGTGTCTCCTACATTGCAGGCAGATTCTTTACCAACTGAGCTATCAAGAAAGCCCTTAAATGGAGAAGACAAGACAATATGGGGTATGCATGCATGTATGCTCAGTCACTTCAGTCATTTCTGACTTTTTGAGACCCCATGGACTGTAGCTTGCTAAGCTCCTCTATCCATGGGGACCCTCCAGGCAAGAATACTGGAGTGAGTTACCATTTCCTTCTCCAGGGTATCTTCCCAACCTAGAGATCAAATACATGTCTCTTGTCTCTTGCATTGGCAGGCAGATTCTTTACCACTAGTGCCACCTAGGAAAAAATTAATATTTCAATTTAGATTCTATTTAATTTAGAGAAATAAAAAATTTCCATACATTTTAATATGCAAATTGATAGTAGTACATGTATATGTTTTATAAATAAATATATATAGGGTTTGCATTCAAAATGATTTAATCATCAGTTCTGTTCAGTTGCTCAGTCGTATCCAACTCTTTGTAACCCCATGAATCACAGCATGCCAGCCCTCCCTGTCCATCACCAACTCCCGGAGTTTACCCAAAATCATGTCCATCGAGTCAGTGATGCCATCCAGCCATCTCATCCTCTGTCATCCCCTTCTCCTCCTGCCCCCAATCCCTCCCAGCATCAGGGTCTTTTCCAATGAGTTAACTCTTCGCATGAGGTGGCCAAAGTATTGCAGTCTCAGCTTTAGCATCAGTCCTTCCAGATGAACACCCAGGACTGATCTCCTTTAGGATAGACAGGTTGGATCTCCTTGCAGTCCAAGGGACTCTCAAGAGTCTTCTCCATAACCACAGTTCAAAAGCATCAATTCTTCAGCACTCAGCTTTCTTCACGGTCCAACTCTCACATCCATACATGACCACTGGAAAAACCATAGCCTTGACTAGACGGACCTTTGTTGGCAAAGTAATATCTCTGCTTTTTAATATGCTATAGGGGTGCACAATAAAAAAAAATTTGGATATTACTGTTCTAAATAATTACATTACAAAATCTTAATATACATAGAAAGCCAGTGGTCAGCTTGGAATGAGAAGAAGATAGTGAAAATAGCAAAAGGTGGTCAGTATTTATCACACTGTTGAGAAACCATGCCCTGAATCAGACAGTTATCAAAGTTGTCCCACTAGTATGGTTTACATGTCAGTTCTTTAGAGCTATCCAGTCTCCTGTGATACTCACAAGGCAACCTTCTGGCAGCAATCTGACTTCTCATGTAGATCATGTATAAACCAGCCAACTTCTGATTCCAGATCTGTTTGGAGACATTGTAAATTTATAAAATAGCTTATTGACTTGTCAAGAGGTTTGGTGGTTTGAGTTAGGGTTTCTAGCAAGTTGGGTAAATGCAAGTCAAATCTCCTGAGCCTGATCACCTATGAGGGAACATGAGACCCTGGGCATTTCTGAAGTTCTGTCCTGAGCCCACCTTGACACACTGCTTGACATCTATGGAGCTTGATTTGTCTCAATCCCACACAAACCAGGTTTTACTAGTCCACCTATGTTTTCAGGAAAGGGAAATAGGTCTTATTGATTGTAGTAGAACCCCAGACACTCCAGGACACATGAATAGTACAGGTAGAAACAATCCAAATGTCCATCATTTGACAAATGGGTAAATAAGATATGGCATACCAATGCAAGGGATTATACACCACTACATATAAAATAGGCTTCACTGATGGCTCAGTGGTAAAGAACCTGCCCGCCAATACAGGAGACTCAGGTTTGATCCCTGCATTGGGAAGATCCCCTGAAGAAGGGAATAGGAACCCACTCCAGTGGTCCTGTCTGGGAAATCCCATGGACAGAGGAGCCTAGCGGTCTATACTCCATGGGGTCACAAAAGAGTCAGACACGACTTAGCCACTAAAACAACAACACCATATATAAAATAGATAATAAATATTTACTGTATAGCCTAGAGAACTTATTCAATATCTTGTAATTACTTATAATGAAAAAGAATCAGCAATATATATATATATGTATATGTATAACTGAATCACTTTGTTGTACATCTGAAACTAATACAATATTGTAAATCAACTATATGCTGTGTGCTTAGTTGCTCAGTCGTGTCTGACTCTTTGCAACCCCTGGCTACTCTTTGTAGCCCACCAGGCTCTTCCATCCATGGGGATACTCCAGGCAAGAATACTGGAGTGGGATCCTCCAGAGGACCTTCCCAACCCAGAGACTGATCCCAGGTCTCCCGCATTGCAGGGGGATTCTTTACCATCTAAGCCACTGGGGAAGCCCAAATCAACTCTACTTCAATTGAAAAATACAACATATTATTTGTCATCAAAGGGAATAAAGTTCTGATATACGCTATAATGTGGATTAACCTTAAAAACATCACACGTGAAAGAAGCCAGTCACCAAAAAAAAAAAAATATATATATATATATATATAATTTACACAGTATGAAATATCCAGAATGGAAATCTACAGAGACAGAAACGGCATCAGTGGTTGCCAGAACTGAGAGAAGAAGACTCTGGTGAGAAAGGGGGATTATAGTTAAGGCATATGGGTCTTGTGTTGGGATGACAAAAATGTTGACTGTGGTGGTGGCTGCACATATCTGTAAATATACTGACAACCATTGAGTTGTACACTTTAAATGGGTGAATGTGTATGGTACCTACACTGTATCTCAACTCTTTTAAAAAAATGAAGAAGAAGAACATGTTGATCAACAGTTCTTGTGAGTCTCCTCACTGGGATTCCCACCCCCACACTGGTCACTGCTTTGCTTCCTGAAATTACTCTTCTAGGTACTAGGAAGAAAACCCAAAGGAAGAGGTTCACAGATCTGACAACTCATAACTCAGTGAGTTGTGATAGAAAAAGGAGTTGTGAACAGAAAAATTCTGATCCCTACCTCATACCTCTCTGCAGTTCCCATAACCCTGAGTGAGTGAGTGAAAGTTGCTCAGTTTGTGTCCGACTCTTTGCAACCCCATGGACTATACAGTCCGTGGAATTCTCTAAGCCAGAATACTGAGTGGGTAGCCTTTCCCTTCTCCAGGATATCTTCCCAACCCAGGGATCAAACCCAGGTCTCCTGCATTGCAGGCAGATTCTTTACCAGCTGAGCCACAAGGAAGCCCATAACCCTAATGACAGATAATTCCCAATCGGAAGAGACTCAGAAAATTCTAGCAAAGCTGATAATCTGGATTTTTGAAATATCCACCCAATGTACATAAAAAGATTTAGAATCATAGAATTTCAGACCTGGAAGTTCTCATAGAATTCAAGGTTTAATTCAACCCTTTCACTGTATAGGCAATTTGATCAATCCTCTCCCCACAGGATGTGGAGTAGAAACTTCCTCCGCCTTCTCACCTCTAAAGCTGCCCACAGAATGTCCGTTGTCCACCTTCTCCCAGAGTCCTTTGCTTTGTCTTACTCTCTTCTCTCCTCTCCCTCTAAATGCCTCCTCCTAATTTAGAAAGTTTGAAATTGCCTTCCTATGTGGCAGGAAATTGAATTGGTCATAGCCTACATTCTCCTAGTTCTGTAGCTTATAGGAAAAAAAATACGCTCAGTCCTCCAAGCTCTGGTACTGAATATTTAAAGAAAGGCCTTTGGAATTTGGGAAAATATGTTACTTTTTCTCTCAAGGGCCTGGCTCTTGCAATTCAGTGTATGACTTGCCCAAGTACAATTGTTGCAACAGGCATTAAGAGTCTATTTTGGCCATCAAATCCTCAACTTTGTCTCCTTATTTCTCTGTGCTTTCCAACTATAAAATCCTGACCCTCCCTGAGGGAATGTGCCTCTGGTTGAATATCTGGAAATGTACCAGATGTACCCAATAGAAGTACCTAAAAATGTACCCCCCCCAAAGAAAGCATAGTATCCTTTATACATCTAAAAACAACCTACAGAATATATATATATGTATGTATAAATCACTTTGCTATATAGCAGAAATTAGCACAGCATTGTAAGTCAACTCTACTTGAATAAGGTAAATATTTAAAAATAAATGAAAAATAGCTCATAATTAATTTTTTGACTCAAATGTTTTATGAGTCTATGACTTTAACCCAGGCCTTGGTCTTCAGGGCTCCTTCCACGGCAGCGGACTGACCTCACTACCATTAGTTCCTCAGTCTTCCATAAATTTCTAGGTGGCACCTCCTCCTCCCTCCCTCCCCTTTCTTTTTCTCCATACAGAAGGGTGATAGTCTTCTAAAACCATCTCTTTTTGGGTTGCCAGAGGATGGTCATGAGGCCCCAGGGCCCCACATCATAGTCTAAAACAAGTCTATTTGAAAGTCGCTCAGTTGTGTCCGACTCTTTGTGACCCCATGGCTAGTCCATGGAATTCTCCAGGCTAGAATACTGTAATGGGTAGCCTTTCCCTTCTCCAGCGAATCTTCCCAACCCAGGGATCCAACCCAGGTCTCCTGCATTGCTGGTAGATTCTTTACCAGCTGAGTCACCAGGGAAGCCCATACACAAAAAACAAGTCTATAAATGCTTTGAAATCACTTGCTTTTGTCTTGAAGATTCATGCATATACTCCATTCTCCTTGAAAACTGATTAGTACTTATTTTAATTATTACAAATAAATTTTAAATGACATATCAAAACATTTATCTTATCCTCTTAATATTCAAATACCATTGACCCTCCAGTATAAAGCATTGCTTTGATTCTGTGACTTTCTAATGGACCCTGATACATTGCTGAGGGCCCCCAGGGATGGACACAAATTTCGAAAATGGGGAGATGATTTCTCAGTACCAAATCTGTGGTGCCACCATGTATTTCAAGCCACAGTAGCACTGAGCATATCAGGGAGTTGAAGCAACATCTGTGAAATGAATTAATTCAGAAGAGAAAATAAAGAACCAGCCACTCTGAGCAGGGCTGAAGACCTATTCAGAAAATGGCAAGGAGTAAAAATTGTTTTGCTGGTTGTTCGGAATCAACACTAGCTTTTCAGCATTGACTGCAGGCATATATAATATCTGCATCTTTGTAACATATAATGGGACAATATTTGGGGGTTAGTAAACCACCCTATTGGGCTTCCCAGGTGGCACCAGTGGTATAGAACCTGCCTGCCAATGCAGGAGACTTAAGAGACATGGGTTTGATCCCTGGGTCAGGAAGATCCCCTGGAGGAGGGCATGGCAACCCATTACAGTATTCTTGCCTGGAGAATCCCCATGGACAGGGCATCCTGGTATGCTACAATCCCTAGGATTGCAAAGAGTTGGACAAGACTGATAAGTACACATGCACAAACCACCATATTAAACTTTGTCTTCAGTTCCACATCATTCTAGAAGATCCAGAGCAGAAGTCATTTCACATCTAGAGTTTTCAGATCATTGAGTTCCTTGGAATGGTACAGAAGAAAGTCCTTCCCATGTGATAGTAGGGCCACAGGGCTGGCTGTTCTTGGAGAGGTACAGCCTATCCCTTCCTATTGGAAGAACTTTAGGGAGAAAAGGGGAGAAAGGGGTTGAGAAGGAACATAAAAGGATGCTTCCACTCCCCATCTCTGAGCCCTCTCCCTAAGAGGGGAATTGTATTTGTTTTCCACGCTGGGTAACAAATTGCCACACACATAGTGGCATAAAACAACACAACTGATTATCTTAGTTTCCATGAGTCAGGAGCCCAGCATGTTTTAGCCTTATCTTAAGCACAGTGTCTCACAGGGTGGAAGTCAAGGTGTTGGCTGGCTGTCTGTCTACCTGGAAAATCAACTAGGGAACGATCTGCCTCAAAGCTCATTCTAGTGATTAACAGGATTCATTTCCTTGCAGTTGTAGGACTGAAGTCCTGTTGTCTTGCTAGCTGTCACCCAGGGATGATTCTCAGCAACTAAAGGCTGACCTTGGCTCCTTGCCACGTATATCATGTTTCCAATCTCTCTGAGTCCTCTGTCTCTGACAACCAGAGCTGGTTAAAGGACTCATGTAGTTAAAGGATCTGGTTCACCTGGGTAATCTCCCTCTAGTAAGATCAACAGATCTGCAAAATCCCTCCTCAGAAGCACCTAGATTAGTGTCTTATTGAATACTAGCTGCAGATGTGACTACATCAAGGGCTGGGAACCCTGGGGTGATCTTAGCGTCCTTCCTACCCCAGGCAGTCATAAAGACCCAGATAGGAACTAGGAAAGAAAGATGAACACCAAAGAATTGATGCTTTTGAACTATGGTGTTGGAGAAAGACTCTTGAGAGTCCCTTGGACTGCAAGGAGATCCAACCAGTCCATCCTAAAGGAAATCTATCCTGAATATTCATTGGAAGGACTGATGCTGAAGCTGAAACTCCAATACTTCAGCCACCTGATGCAAAGAACTGACTCATTGGAAAAGACCCCGAAGCTGGGAAAGATTGAAGGCAGGAGGAGAAGGGGGCGACAGAGGATGAGATGGTTGGATAGACGTGAGTTTGAGCAAGCTCTGGGAGTTGGTGAGGACAGGGAAGCCTGGCATGCTGCGGTCCATGGGTCACAAAGAGTCAGAGACAACTGAGCGACTGCACTGATTGACTGACTGAAGACCGAGGAACGGGGCAGACTGAAAATATCTGGGCTGCTGAGCGATCCCCTGGCACTCTGTCACTTCTGATGTGATACAGACAGTGGCGGACATTGTGGCAGGGGGCAATAATCAAACGAACCTGAGGCAGCACCTCTGGTTCTCCAAGTCCTTCCCCACAGCGAGAAGGTGACCAGAAGTACCCAAGTCTAGAGCGATGCCAGCTGGGTCATGGAGGACGGGGGACCTGGCCTAAGGACAAAGCTTGGGGAATGGAGCAGATGAAAAACTGAGGCCCAAAGGGCCCAAAGAGAGCCATGGTGGGAACACAAACAGTCTCTGAAACTGCCCAGTCCATCAAAACAGGATCCAGAGAATTCCACAGGGATCCAAAGACCCAGGCTTCTCTTAGCTGCTCTGAGTCAGGTGAACCATGTCCCCATCATGTCAGAGCCTTCCTGGAGAAGAGAGGGGAGCAGGGAGATTGGAAAGCCTGAGCAGTAGTCCCAAAGAGACTGAGTTCTGCTTCTCCTGAGACTGACAGGGAGTCCCACACAGAGGACTTTGAGTTTTAAAACTGGCAAAATCCTGGTGAAGCAGAATGATTGGCACCCAAGTCTGAAGATGGTCTCAAAGATTAAACTGAGCTAAAGATTTCAACTTTGTTGCACCAACTTGTCACACACACACAAACACAAGCTCTACTCACCTCATCAGTAGAGAGAAATAATCAGCTGCATTTTCTTTGCTTACCTACAGTAAGCAAAGTAGTGCTAGTAGATTTCCAATCCTGCGTTACCATTTTTCTAAGTACTTTCACCCATGATTTCTTGCTCCATCCTCATATCGGCCCCGTAACACAGACAGAAAGACGGACCATATGAAAGATGAGGTTGAGAAACGTGCCTGAAAGCACATGACCGGTGAGTGTACTATGGGACCAGATTGTCTGATTCTGTTTTCAGCACATGATGAATCTTTGGAGCCTATGAATTTGCCACCTATATTTATCTTTTTCAGTGATTTGCTTAATTTCATTAATAAATTAAATCCTGCATATTCATGAATGTGAATTGAATGTCCATTCACTGTATGGCCAAGATAAGACCACAGGCGGGCAGGTCCCGGCTGAACAGCAGCCGCCCGCAGTGGCCCTCACCTGCCTTCCTTTTGTGGATGACAATAAAAAAACCAGAACAAAGAGCAGGTTCCAGCCTGAGTGTATCTCTGTGTGATGCTTCCCCCTTGTGGCCAAGTCGCTGCTTTGGACAGGAAGTAAAGAATTCTCCAAAGGTCTTCCATACCTGGGGATTGCCTACTACTCAGGTAAGAAGCCTGGGCTCTTTCTGAAGGTAAGTACCATGGGCTCCCCCTGACCCTTGCCCAAAGATTTCACATGAAATTCTTACCCTCTGAATAAGGGAGATGGAGTCTTGCCCACTAGAAATCTGAATGTCCAAAGATTAACATGCAAAAAGTGAAGTCTCTGACCTTCAAACTGACCTACAAATTCCATCCAGGAATTTGATCCTTGTTCCTGAGCTGACTTCTAAGACACAGCAGTACTTGGCTGCCAACAAAGGCACATCACATCTCAAGGCTGTCAGTAGATTATAAACAATAGCTGATGTCAAAGGATGGCTTATGTAGAGGAGAATTATTGTTATTGTTCAGTCGCTAAGTCATGTCCAACTCTTTATGACCCCATGAATGGCAGCAGGCCAGGCTTCCCTGTCCTTACCTATCTCCTGGAGTTTACTCAGACTCACGTCCATTGAATTGGTGATGCCATCCAACCATCTCATCCTCTGCCACCCCCTTCTCCTCTTGCCCTCAATCTTTCCCAGCTTCAGGGTCTTTTCCAATGAGTCAGTTCTTCGCACCAGGTGGTCAAAGTATTGGAGCTTCAGCTTCAGCATCAGTCTCTCCAGTGAATACTCAGGATTGGTTTCCTTTAGGACTGACTGGTTTGATCTCCATGCTCACCAGGGGACTCTCAAGAGTCTTCTCCAGCATCATAATTCAAAAGCATCAATTCTTTGGCAGTCAGTCTTCTTTATGGTCCAACTCTCACATCCGTGCATGACTACTGGAAAAACCACAGCTTTGACCATATGGACCTTTAGGTAAAGAATCTGCCTGCAATGCAGAGGGCCCGGGTTCGATCCCTGGGTCAGGAAGATTCCTTAGAGAAGGAAATGGCAATCTACTCCAGTGTTCTTGCCTAGAAAATTCATGGACAGAAGAGTCTGGCGGGCTATAGTCCATGGGGTCACAAAGAACCAGACACAACTGAGCAACTACACTTTTACTTTCATAGGGACATTTTTGGCAAAGTGATGTCTCTGCTTTTTAATATGTTGTCTAGGTTTATCATAGCTTTTCTTCCAAGGAGCAAGTGTCTTTTAATTTCGTGGTTGCAGTCACCGTCTGCAGGAATTTTGGAGCCCAAGAAAAGAAAATCTGTCACTGTTTTCACTTTTTCTCCATCTATTTGCCATGAATTAATGGGACCAGATACCATGATCTTTGTTTTTTGAATGTTGTTTTAAGCCAGCTTTTTCACTTTCCTCTTTCACCCTCTTCAAGAGGCTCTTTGGTTCCTCTTTGCTTTCTGCATTAGAGTAATATTATCTGCACATCTGAGATTGTTGATACTTCTCCCGGCAATCTTGATTTCAGCTTATGAGTCATCCAGCCTGGCATTTCACATAATGTGCTCTGCATATAAGTTATATAAGCAAAGTGACAATATATAGCCTTGAGGAGAACTAGTTGGCAATTAATTATTCTAAAACCTTCATCAGAGCTGCCCTCAAACCCTCCTTGATGTTCTTATTTTTTCATTTCATTTTCCTCCAAATTTATGTAAATTTCAATAAAAGTATCTTGGGAAACTCCTATTTTTATTTCTATAAAGACAGCTCTAAGGTCAGTTCCTTAGGACCTCCTGCCATCTCCCTTGCCATCTTTAAGACCCTCCTGTTCATCACCGATTCAACGGACATGAGTTTGACTAAACTCCAGGAGTTGGTGATGGAAAGGGAGGCCTGGTGTACTGTAGTCCATGGGGTTGCAAAGAGTTGGACATGACTGAGCAACTAAACTGACATACTGACTGTTCATCTTCTGGGGGCCATGACAGACTGAAAGCACATAAGGGCCACCATAATCTCACTTATCCATGGTGACCCAGTCCAGGAACCTAGGGGATGGTGAACACAGGGGCATGTTTAACTTGGTATATAGAGCCTGTCTCTACACAGTTTCCAACAAGAGTAGAACCAGCCTAAGATGGCAGAGAGAGTCTGAGCATAGAAACCTGGGCAGGAAAATGGTGGAGGCAGAGGCAGAGAGATTAGCATCAAATTCCTGTGTTGTTTTTCTGAAATCAGAAGCTTGGAGAAGATAGCATTATGGTAACTGATGGGTTAAAAAAGGTTTCAACTGAACTTATCTCACTCTGGGTTTTCATCTGTTGGTCCAATATAAGGCTAGGGATAGGAATGCAGAGGAGAGTTAAAGTTGAGATGGCAAGAACATTCCCATTTATGTGCTTGACAGAAAATTCACTATTCCTTCTTCTCCTTGTCCCTCTAAGACAAGAGTTCCCTTTTATGTACCTTCATAATGCCCTATCTTTCTACTTAGAGCGCTGATCAAAACTCTTATGAAGCAACTATTTGACTACTTATCTTACTAAGTGTTTCCCCACCACCGAAAACTGTAGATGAAGACAGGAAAGAACATTCCAGGCAGTGAGAACTTGTATGCCAAGGACTGAGACTGAGGCCAACAAGGCTGGGCCAGAGTGAAAGGGAGAATTATGCAAAGTGATGTGATCACTCGGGGCCCTTTAGTCCTTGCTATTGACCTAGAGTTCTCCCTAAGGGCAACAGGAAGCCGCTGATTGGCAGGGAGCTAAGGAGTGACATAATTGTGTTTGTGGGGTTTTTTAAAATAATAATTTATCTGGCTGCTGTGTGGAGTGTGGATTGAATGGAGGAAGAGGGGACAAAGCTAGACCAGTCAAGAGGCTGTGGAGGCTAGGCAGGTGACAGGTGATGCAGGCTTGACCTTGGAGATGGAGATGGAAGGCAGAGGATTCAGGAGTCACTTAGGAGGAGAACTAGGAGACTCAGAAGGAGTCCAGGTGACTTTCAGGTCTTGGACTGGAACAGTCAGTACTTGGAGGAGGAGCAGGGCTCCAGGCTCATTTGGGAAACTTTTGAACTTGAAGGTCCTGTTTTCCAGAGTTATTCTCTATGTGCATCTGGAGCCTGGAAGAGATGGCAGCGCTGGAAATAGAGAATATACTGACTTATACGCAGAGTACATCATGAGGAACGCTGGGCAGGAAGAAGCACAAGCTGGAATCAAGATTGCAGGGAGAAATATCAATCACCTCAGATATGCAGATGACACCACCCTTATGGCAGAAAGTGAAGAGGAACTCAAAAGCCTCTTGATGAAAGTGAAAGAGGAGAGTGAAAAGGTTGGCTTGAAGCTCAACATTCAGTAAACGAAGATCATGGCATCTGGTCCCATCACTTCATGGGAAATAGATGGGGAAACAGTGGAAACAGTGTCAGACTTTATTTTTGGGGGCTCCAAAATCACTGCAGATGCTGATTGCAGCCATGAAATTAAAAGACGCTTACTCCTTGGAAGGAAGGTTATGACCAACCTAGATAGTATATTAAAAAGCAGAGACATTACTTTGCCAACCAAGGTCCGTCTAGTCAAGGCTATGGTTTTTCCCGTGGTCATGTATGGATGTGAGAGTTGGGCTGTGAAGAAAGCTGATCACTGAAGAATTGATGCTTTTGAACTGTGGTGCTGGAGAAGACTCTTGAGAGTCCCTTGGACTGCAAGGAGATCCAACCAGTCCATTCTAAAGGAGAGCAATCCTGGGTATTCATTGGAAGGACTGATGCTAAAGCTGAAACTGCAATACTTTGGCCACCTCATGCGACGAGTTGACTCACTGGAAAAGACTCTGATGCTGGGAGGGATTGGGGGCAGGAGGAGATGGGGACAACAGAGAATGAGATGGCTGGATGGCATCACCGACTCGATGGACATGAGTTTAAGTGAACTCCGGGAATTGTTGATGGACAGGGAGGCCTGGCGTGCTGTGATTCATGGGGTCGCAAAGAGTCAGACATGACTGAGCGACTGAACTGAACGGAACGGAAAGGAAGCTACATAAGTTCAAGATAAGAAAGGTGGAAAGACTGACTCCACCCAGCAGCCACTGAGTAGAGGGACATTTGGCAGCAACTTTCCTTTGTGTGGCTTCATGGTAGCTCAGATGGTAAAAAAAATATCTGCCTGCAGTGCAGGAGACCCAAGTTCAAGCCCTGGGTCAGGAAGATCCCCTGGAGTTGGGAATGGCTACCCAACCTGGTATTTTTGCCTGGAGAATTCCATGGACAGAGGAGCCTAGTGGGCTACAGTTTGGTATCACAAAGAGTCAGACATGACTAAGCTACTAACACTTACACTTTGGGGCTTCCTTGGTGGCTCAGAGGGTGAAGAATCGGCCCGCAATGCAGGAGGCACAGGTTCAGTCCCTGGGTGGGGAAGATCCCCTACAGAAGGAAATGGCTACCCACTCCAGTATTCTTGCCTAGAAAATTCCATGGACAGAGGAGCCTTGTAGGCTACAATCCATGGAATCTCAAGAGTCGGACACAACTTTAGCAACTAACACTCCTTTGCGCAACTCCGCTTGCATTTTGTTTTCTAATCTCTGTATTCTCCTGGGCAACAGACAATTGAATTCTCCTACACCGTAGAGGCTGCCTACCCCATACCCATTTTCTCTATATAACAGACTCCTATTATTGTCAAGAATCTTAGTGTGCCCAGCTAGAAAACTACATTTCCCAGCATCCTTTGCAGATAGGAATGCAGTTGTTGTTGTTCAGTTGCTAAGTCCTGTCTGTCTCTTTGAGACCCCATGGACTGCAGCACACTAGGCTTCCCTGTCCTTCACTATCTCCTGGAGTTTGCTTCAGTTCATGTCTGTTGTGTTGGTGATGATAATCTAACCATCCCATCCTCTGTCACCCACTTCTTCTCCTACCTTTAATCTTTCCCAGCATCAGGGTCTTTCCCAGTGAGTTGGCTCTTTGCATCAGGTGGCCAAATATTGGAGCTTCAGCCTCAGGATCAGTCCTTCCAATGAATAGTCAAGGTTGATTTCATTTAAGATTGACTTATTTGATCTCCTTGCAGCAATGACTAATGTGTTACAAATGAAAGTTGTGGAATAAGACTCTTAAGAGGGCTGACTCAACAAAGAGGCTTATACCTTTTGCTCTTCTAACTTTTTTTATTTTCTCCCTGGAACTTGGGCCTGATGGCTGAGGCACCAGGGGCCATCTTAGACCCTGAGGTAATTTAAAAGATAAAAGCCACACACAAAAGGTGAAAGAATGGACAGAAAAATTGTTTCTGGGTCTCTGATGACTGTGGAGCTACTACACCAGCCTGGGTGACTTCCAGGTTGCTCTGAATTGAAATTAAAAATGAACTCCTGATGCTGGGAAAGACTGAGGGCAGGAGGAGAGGGGGACGACAGAGGATGAGATGGTCGGATGGCATTACCAACTGAATGGACAAGAGTTTGAACAAACTCCATGAGACAGTGAAGGACAGGGAAGCCTGGTGTTCTGCAGTCTATGAGGTCACAAAGAGTCAGACACAACTGAATGACTAAAAGGCAAAAATGAATCTCTATACTGTATAAACTACTGGTATTTGGATTTTGTGATTTATGCAGTCAAATGTAATTTAACTGATATATCGTTCTTGTGATAATCAGACAAGAGAGTGAATTCAAGAAGGAGACTGTGTAGGAAAGCACAGGAAAGAATAAATCATGTTAGGCTGGTGCATGAAGGAATAAAATGCTCTTTCATATATCATCAGGGAAAATTTCCGTGTTTCCTACCATGTCTTGAACTGGCAGTGGAACAGCCAAAGTAGCTCATCCTAAATTTCTCCCCTTGGAACTTTACTAGTTATTGAGCAACTTTGAATCATATGGGAATGTTAATTCCATGCATGGGAAAGAAATACAGAAATAGTGCTCATTGTGATTAAGACTTAACTGAATAATTGCAATATTTAGAATATTTCAGACAATTTGGAAAGTGCAGGGGGTGTACATTCATTCTGCACAAAATTTTTTAAAATACCTATATAAACCTTGTTATTCTTGGTTCCCTCTGGTCCACTAATTCTTCTAGACTTCTGTCTCCAGAGTGCCTGGCCAAAGGAGTGAGTGAGGGTTGAAATTCAGCCTGAACTCAACTCCCAAAAATCTATCATGGCGTCATGCCTGGCCACCCTGAAGCTGTCGCACTCTTCATAAATTGTTCATCCAGAGGAGGTATCTTTTAGCAATTGATACAAAGATGTTTGTTGTGCTAGTTGGTTCCCTGGTAGATGCATGGGCCAACCTCATTCCTTTCCTTTCTTCTGAAAACCAGGTCAGTTTAGATTGCATTCAAGAAGTTGAGGACTAGGAAAGCATATTAGGAGTCTCTCCACACAGCAGAGAAGACAAAGAATTCTTTGAGGAATTGGTACAAAGAAACTCATTACATGCAGAAAAATATGGGTAATCCACAGAAGAGCTGTATCCACTGGATAAATGTAACCCCAAACATAAGAAAATAGCTTAATTCCTACCAAGACAAAAGAAATGAGGATGTGGCCAAAAGGAGAAATTTTGAAGTTTCTTTAGAACTTCTGTTGCTCTCTAGCAACCCCTTGTGGTACTTGAAACAATCTGCAGCCCACTGCCTCTATTCCACCTAGGTTGTTAGCTGCAAGATATTTGAACTATAAGAAACTGAGACCTTGAACACATTATACTCCTATCCTAGGCACAAGGATCTTAAAGACCTCGTGAGAAAAAGTTAACAGTAACCAAAATAAAATTAGCAATGAGTCCATTCCTGTTGTTGTGCTGTTACTTAGTCACTAAATCCTGTCCGACTCTTTCGTGACCCCATGGACTGTAGCCCACCAGGCTCCTCTGGGATTTCTTCATGGGATTTCCCAGGCAAGCATACTGGAGTGAGTTGCCATTTCTTTCTCCAGGAAATCTTCCTGAACCAGGGATCGAACCTGCGTCTCTTGAATTGGCACACGGATTCTTTACCACTGAGCCACCTGTGAAGCCCAAGTCCATTCCTGTACACTAATAAAACTCAGCTCTTTAAGAAAACCAATTTGGTTAAGAATTTCAGCCTCTCTCTTTCTCTGTCTCCCTGTCGCTATCATCTATCATCTATCTGTCTTTCATTCTTCAAACATTTAAGATGGTCCCATTATACATCAGCCCTAGGATTGTGGCTCAGGTCAGTAAATGGACACAATATCACACTTTTGTAGGCCAGACAAGTAGCAGATGAGTGAAGGTCAAATCATCACCCTTTATATTCTGCTGAGAAATCTGAAGGAGATAGGAATATACGTAGAAGGTAAGCAAGGAAGTGATGCAATCAAATGTGTCATCTGCAAAAGGTCATTCTGGAAACAGGATGAAAGCTGAGTTGGGTGTGGGCATAGGATGATAAGCCTGAGAAGTCAAGGCAGACTGACCCAAAGCAAAGGAAGCAGGCAGAAAGAAAGAAGAGGACAAATTGAAGAGATATTGGGGAGTAGAACTGAAGGATGTAGCAGAGGGGTTAGGTTTCTAACTAAAGCAACCAAGTGGCTGATGAACTAATATTGCAAACTGGGAGGTTTGAAGTGGAGCCTGATGCTGGGAAAGATTGAAGGCAGGAGGAAAAGGGGGCAATAGAGGACGAGATGGTTGGATGGCAATTACTGACTCAATGGATATGAATTTGAGCAAATTCGAGGAGATGGTGAAGGACAGGCAAGACTGGTTGCAAAGAGTCAGTCATGACTGAGCAACTGAATACCAACAGCAAGAGATGCAGAGACTGGAAGAGGGAGAATCGGATGAGTTTAGATGGCTTTATGGGAAGAACTTTGTGTCTGAAGTCAAGCTCCTGCTCTAATGCATTTTGTTCTAATTGTGTTTTCTTGGACTGTATTTGTCATTCATTCATCACAGGACCAAACTAATGACCAAATTTGTTTACAACTCCCCTGCAATCCAGCTTTCTCAGATGCACAAAAATTACATTACAAACTCTCCAACAAATCTCAAGCCCAGACTCCAGCCACCTCCTTTATCTCATTCACACACATCAAGTCAGTACTTCCCTTGTCATAAATCAACCCAGGGTCAGACATCTCGAGACAGCCCCTAAGCCCCACAACTTGCTGGAATTATTTAAACTAGCCAATCCCAGGGCTCCCGTGATGGCTTAGGGGTGAAGAATCTGCCTTCCAGTGCAGGAAATCAGGTTCGATTCCTGGTCTGGGAAGATCCCACATGCCGCGGAGTGACTAAGCATGTGGGTCCCAACTACCTAGCCTGTGCTCTAGAGCCCGGGAGCTGCAACTACTGAGTCCTGAGCCTGTGCTCTGCAGCGAGAGAAGCCATCAGAGTGAGAAGCCTATGCACCACAATTAGTGAGTGACTTCCACCCATCACGACTAGAGCAAAAGCTGTGCAGCAACAAAGAACCAGCACAACCAAAACTTAAATAAATAAACTAGCCGATCCCAAAGTATTTAACCTGCTTGTCTTGCCTTTCTGGCAGAAACCTCAATAAGATTGTACCTATGCATTTCCCTTTTCCTCCTGCCTATTGATCAACTCTGGTACTTCCCCATATGGTCCTACATGACATGGTGTTTCTCTCCTCTTAGGAAATGTAAGTAATAAAAATCTTTTTTCAGTGGCATTAACTTCTCTGTCCCCTTTATAAAGTAAGGTGGTGGTTTAGTCGCGAAGTCGTGTCCGACTCTTTGTGACCCCATGGACTCTAGCCCACCAGGCTCCTCTGTCTCTGAGATTTTTCCAGGCAAGAATACTGGAGTGGATTGCCATTTCCTTCTCCAGGGTATCTTCCCCTTCCAGGGATTGAACCTGGGTCTCACCTGGCTACCTCTTCTTTTGTTATTCTAGACATTACTACATTTTTTGAATTTTCTTTTACTCAACTGAAATAATGTTGACCCTGGAACAACACATGGGTTTGAACTTCAGGTGTCCACTAATACGCAGATCTTTCGCAGTAGTAAATACTACAACACAACACAATCCAAAGTTGATTGAATCTGTGCATGTGGAACTGTGAATTTAGAGGAACCTCAGATATAGATGGTCAACTTATGTCTGACTCTTTGCGACTCCATGGACTATAGCCTGCCAGGCTCCTCTGTCCATGGAATTCTCCAGGCAAGAATACTAGAATGGGTTGCCCTTTCCTTCTCCAGGGACCTTCCTTCTCCAGGGATCAAACCCAGGTCTCCAGCTTTGTAGGCAGATTTTCTACTATCTGAGCACCAGGGAAGCCCCTATATCTATATACACATATATAAGTTATGTGCAGATTTTCAGCTGGGTGAAGGGTCCACACTCCAACCCTTGCATTGTTCTAAGGCCCAACTGTATAAGAATAATACTAATGAGTTAGTTCATGGCATTATTGTGAAGCTTATTTAAGATATGTGATAGCAGCCTTTCCACATTACGTGCAAATAACTGTTATCATTAGCCTTCAAGACTCTGATCTGCTAGCAACTTTCCCCAGAAAAACTAACTTCTGAGTTTTTTCTGACAATAGAGTAGATCAATGAATTGTATTCGAGGAGCATCATCCCTGTGCAGGTACAGAGTTTCTTATCATAACCTGAGTAATTTCATGTGATCTGACCAAAGCAACAGATATAGAACTTCATGGAGCTGAATTAATTGGTCTTTCTTAATGCCATATCATA
The DNA here is from genome assembly GCF_049115385.1 of Moschus berezovskii. NCBI lineage: Eukaryota > Metazoa > Chordata > Mammalia > Artiodactyla > Moschidae > Moschus > Moschus berezovskii. The sequence goes on along the minus strand of NC_142464.1, from coordinate 79,212,967 downwards.
TCAGAAGTCTGAATTTAAAAAGACAAAATCAGTAAATGACTCCCTTAATGTTAATATTTTTAAAAACTGGATTTATCATCATTCTAGTTAGAACTTTTTCAGGAGTCCATCTTAACAGAACTTGACCCTTAAGCCTTTGTCTAAACCCAATTGCTAGTTTATTAAAAAAAAAAAAAACTTTCCGCTTTTACGTCCGGTAAGCGTCTGGTTTAGGATAAGGCGGTCGGTTGTGGCTGTTTTGTGAGGTAAAGTAACAAGGAACACGACTTTTCGGCCTAGTTTAAGATGCAGGAGATGCAGTGGTCTTGTTGTAGTAGATAGACGTTAGCTTTGAAACGTCTAGGTTCAGAAGCTTGAGTGGACTTCATGTTCATTCGTTAGCGGGGCGGCCATGTGCAGCCCTGGGCGCTGGGTCGGAAGCCAGTCGTGCGTGGGTCGTGGGCTCTCCAGCAGAGGTTAAATACCGCTGATGACTCGGGTGAAGAAGGTCATGCTTTGTACTGTTGGTGCCATGTGGCCATCTTGAATCTGTTACTCTGCCACTCTTGAAGAGTAACACCACATCCTGACAACCCACCAGTTTGATCCAAGTGGAAGCGGAGCTAATTGTTCCAGTGGATGATGGAAAGCATAAGGAGACATACCAAGAAATCCAAAGTGATGTGGGTGAAGTCTGATTTTGAGCATCCTGCAGTACACTGCCAAATGTCATTTTAAATCTCGTGTATGCACTGTTATCTAAAAATATGTGGTATTTAGAATGCCTTCTTAATTATTTTGAGCAGCCATTGCCTGTGTTTTCTTAGCACCTCCTTGGTTTTCTTACGTGAACTCATCTGACAGGGAAATGCAGCTTTTTGGTTTACCCTCTCTGCATACTGGACCATCTAAGTCAGTGTTCTAACTAATCCCTGATGGTCTCTGAGCTACTGTTCTACCAGACTCAGTAGTTACGTGCTTCAGGAATTTTTCGGTAGAATTGGTCCTATTAGGAGACTCTTGGTGTCACCTTTGTTATCTTAAAAGCTGGTCCCTTCGCTGAGGTTCTTAATTTTTTGAAAACTTGATGCTATTTCAGCTGAAAAAAATTGGCAAGACTTTTAAAAATTGAGGGAAGCCATTTAAGAAATTGAAAAGTAATCGCAAACAACATTGGGTAGTTGTGACTTTCAGTTCTGTATCAGTTGAATTTTTGTGCTCTTTTCCCTGTGTACGTGGTGGTTCTATTTTTCTCCAATAAAACTTTTTATTTAAAAAAAATAAATAAATAAATAAAATAAATCTCGTGTATGGTATTTAAATAGAGAATAAAAGCATACTGCTTTTATTTATATAATAAAATGATTTGTACATAAAAAAAAACTTTCCATCAGATTCTTAATTAGTGTTGTTATAAACACAATTATTTGGCAACAGAAATGGAATAAATGATGTTTTGTGGGGAAAGGAAAGACAATCTGTTTGGAGGGAAAGAGGGAAATAGGAGGAAAATGCCCTTTTCCAGCAGAAAATAGTATTACTATTATTCCAAGAAACAGCAGTTTCCACAGAGAGCTCTCCACAGTTTCAAGATTCTAACAAAGAAACGCTTGTCCCAGACCAGAGACAATCAGAATCGAGAATGGTGACACTATTTAAAGGAAATTTCCTCAGCTTGAGGAAATTCTAGATTTCCTGGAGCATTTGATTCTGATTTCAGTAGCTTCAGAATAAGAATTGATTATAGTAGGATGACAAGGGCAAGCAAATGAGATGCTTAGGGTGCACACTTTAAGGAGGCACTTGGAATTCTCGGCACCCTTCAGGAAAAAGCATTTCCATTGTAGCATCATTCACATAGAGGATTTCCATCAAGTGGCTAGCCTTCATGGAGCATAATCATAATGTAGACTATTGTGTGTCATATTCCACGCTGAAACCTGCCTCTATGGATGGTCTGGGTTCTTTGCCAAGTAGTGGCCATTGAAACCTGACCAGAGTCCCGAACTTGAAGAGGAATTGAGAGCAAACAATGTTTGCTTATTCATACCAGAAGAGAAACAAATTCTCAATCCTCGTGAGGTAAAAGTCAGTGTTTCTGAGAAACTCACCTCAAGTTCTACAAATACACAAGTGTATTTCTTATGAAAATAGCCACCACCCAAGACCACCCACATACTTAACGCCAAAGTGCTTGGGATCAGAAATTCTTCTGTCTCTGGCTCTTCTTGCTTTTACTTCACTCCAGGGTTGAACAGGTTGTCAGCAAAACTCTGAGTTTTATTTAAAATATGAATGTAATTCTTCCCATTAATCTAAATAGGATATCATGGTGGTAAATGGCTCTCAGTGGAGGGTTTACGTTTTCCAGACTCAAGAGAAGCTCTGTTGGAAGTTTTTCAGGACTTTTCAGCTATGTCCCTGCTAAAAACCTCCCATACTTTCACTATCATGTTTGTTGTCCCTTTTTCACTAGAGAAGAACACAGTCCTTATGTCAAAGGCATTTTGGATTGATGCACATGGGCAGGTCAGCCAAAGGCCATAACAAGGGTATATCATTGTTGTGTCCTTGAAACAACAATGAGGCCAGTGAGGTTGGAAGGGAGTAAGCAAATGAGAGGATGGGAGAAGTTGGAGGGACAGCAGAGGCTAGATCTTAAAAGGCTTTGACAGTTATCTTAAACACTATGATTTTTCCAGGAGTCATGTATGGATGTGAGAGTTGGACTATAAAGAAAGCTGAGCGCCGAAGAACTGATGCTTTTGAACTGTGGTGTTGGAGAAGACTCTTGAGCGTCCCTTGGACTGTAAGGAGATCCAACCAGTCCATCCTAAAGGAAATCAGTCGTGAACATTCATTTGAAGGACTGATGCTGAAGCTGAAACTCCAATAGTTTGGCCACCTGATGTGAAGAACTGACTCATTGGAAAATACCCTGATGCTGGGAAAGATTGAAGGGGACGACAGAGGATGAGAAGGTTGGATGGCATCACCGGCTCGATGGACATGAGTTTGAGTAAGCTCCAGGAGTTAGTGATGGGCAGGGAAGATCCAGGAGTTGGTGATGGACAGGGAAGCCTGGCGTGCTGCAGGCCATGGGGTCACAAAGAGTCAGACACAGCTGAGTGACTGAACTGAACTAAACTTAAACACTTTATGTTTTACTTCAAGTAAAATGGAAAGTCACTATAGGATTTTGAGCAAAGGGGTGACCGTGATCCTACTTCATTTCAAAGGTTCACTCTGGACACTGTATTGAACAGTCTGGGACTTTCCAAGGGTTAAGAATCTGCCTGCCAGTCTGGATGGGAGCGGAGTATGGGGGAGAAGGGGTACATCTATACGTATGGCTGAATCCCTTTGCTGTCCACCTGAAATTATCACAGCACTATTAATCAGCTATAAAGTAAAGTGAAAAGTGAAGTCGCTCAGTTGTGGCCAACTCTTTGCAACCCCATGGGCTGTAGCCTTCCAGGCTCCTCCATCCATGGGATTTTCCAGGAAAGAATACTGGAGTGGATTGCCATTTCCTTTTCCAGGGGATCTTCCCAACCCAGGGATTGAACCCAGGTCTTCTGCACTGCAGGCAGACTCTTTACTGTCTGAGTCACCAGGGAAGCCCCATTAATCAGCTATACTCCAATATAAAATAAAAAGTTAAAAAAAATAAAATAAAAGAATCCTCCTGCCAATGCAAGGGGACATAGGTTCGATCCCTAGTCCAGGAAGATTCCACATGCCCTGGGGCAACTAAACCTGTACAACAGAACTACTAAGCCCAGGAGGAGCCCATGCTCCACAAGAAGAGAAACCACCACAATGAGAAGCCTGCACACCACAAATACAGGCACCCCAGCCACCCCCCACTTCCTACTCATCGCAATTAGAGAAAGTCCACACACAGCCACAAAGACCCAAAACAGCCAAAAATAGATAAGCAGATTTTTTAGAAGATTTAAAAAAAAAAAAAACAACTTGAAAAAAATGTCTGTTGTAGAGGGGAGAGAGCAAAGCAAGGTACACGTTTTAGGAAGTTATTGCAGCAGTCTGGGTGAAAAGTGATGGTGGCTTGGCCCAAGGTTATAGCCATGAAAGTAGTAAGAAATGGTCAGATCCTAAGTGTATCTTGAATATACTTAAGTTAGAACCAAAGTCTTGACAGATTAGAGGCAGAGTGTGAGAAAGAAAAGAATTGTCAATGATGACTCTGAGATTCAAGGGTATAAGCCACTAGAAGATTATCAAGTTGCCATCAACTGAAATGAGGGAGCTTGCAGGTGGATCAGCTAGAGGGAAGAAGTAGGAGTCAGGTTCTGAAGTTCAGAGGTCAACTCTGATATACAAATGAAGATGTTGAGCAGGTAGTTGGACATATGAATCTGTAGTTCGGAAGAGAGGACTCGGTTGGAAACATACATTTAGGATTTGCTAGCATATAGATCCTATTTGAAGCCATGAGGATAGATGAGACCAAAAAAATGAACTCAAGGATTTAGCCTTAAGCCACTCCAACAGACTTAGGCCACTCCAACATACATAGAAGCCAGGAGAAGAAAAGAATCAGCCAAGAGATTGACAAAAAGCCACCAGTAGTGTGGGAGGAAAACCAAGAGACACTGATGTCTTAGAATTCTGCCCAGTGAAGAAAGTATATCAAAGATTGGAATTACAAACATGTGTATACAATATTTTCATTTGTTGCAAAAAGATTGCATGACTTAAGAAAGCATTTGTTGCAAGTGATGGAAAACATCAAACTGGTCATTTAAACGTGTGTTTTTCTCATGCACAAAAGGAATCTGGAAGTAAGTAGGTCAGAGTTAATGTACCCGAACAAGAATGTTATTGAGGAGCCTGGCTTTGTCTCCTGGACTGCCATTTTTTACTGTGTGGCTTTTAATTTCATGGTCCAAAAAATGGCTGCTGCAACTCCAGTCAGTGCCCTCAAGTTCCAGGCAGGAAGATATGGGAAGGACTAAAGAGTCGGTCACGACTGAGCGACTGAACTGAACTGAACTGAAGTGAGAAAGATGAAAAGTTTTTTTCTGAAGTCTTCCCTTTTTTAATGCAATATGGAAGACCTCCTCAGAAATGACACCTACATCTTATGAACCAGAATCTTGTCACATGGCCAAATCCTAACTGCAAAAAGAATTTGAATATTTTTGCTTTCCAATTTTGTATTAGAAAAAAGCAATAAAAATAATGTATAGAAAAAAAAACTTGAGTGAACCAGTTTATACCTGCTGCACAGGATAAGAAATTGTACAGAGATAAAGATCTCATAGCTGTAGAAGTTGGAGCTTCCAAAATAATGTCTCTCTGATAAATGAATGCATCTTAATGACTCTGTATTCATAAATAAAGTGCTGCAAACAGATTGCTCTATTGCTTCCATTTGTACCGCTTTTTACCTTTATTCTCAGCACTGCCCAAGAACATCACACATGACAGCCCTTTTCTTGACCCTGTATTGGACCAATACCATTCTCATTTAAAATGGTATCAACTAAGATGACTTCAAGAGCCAAACATTCAGTCCCTTGATCACTTTTGATTTATGGAAATGCCAGGATCTGTCCCTCCCTCAAAGACATGTTCTATCTATAGACTACAGTTATTAAATATTCATGAGCACACTTTATAAAGGAAAGGTCAGGACTTCCCTGGCAGTCCAGTGGTTAAGACTCCATGCTTTCAATGTAGGGGGCATAGGCTTGACCCCTGATCCGGGAACTAAGATCCCTCATTCCAGTGAGGCCAAAAAAAGGAAAGATCAATTCATAAATTCTGATGGACTGTTATTTTGGCTTAGAATGCTCATATTTTCTCTGCCTGGTGAAAAAAAAAATCTAGCTCAAATGCTTCTTTCTCTGCAGCATTCCCTAGTTTGATTAAAGGCTCTTTTCTCTGTATTCTGATAATATTTTGAATTATATATCACACTGCATTTTATAAAAATTTGCAGAATGCATCTAAAATAATGATTACAGGGAAACCTATAGCATTAAATTCCTTATGTTAGTAAATATTAAGATCTCAAATAAATTATATAAGCTTCTACCTTCAGTTCAGTTCAGTTCAGTAGCTCAGTCGTGTCCGACTCTCCGCGACCCCATGAATCACAGCACGCCAGGCCTCCCTGTCCATCACCAACTCCCAGAGTACACTCAAACTCATGTCCACAGAGTCGGTGATGCCATCCAGCCATCTCATTCTCGGTTGTCCCCTTCTCCTCCCACCCCCAACCTTTCCCAGCATCAGACTCTTTTCCAGTGAGTCAACTCGTCGCATGAGGTGGCCAAAGTATTGCAGTTTCAGCTTCAGCATCAGTCCCTCCAATGAACATCCAGGATTGATCTCCTTTAGAATGGGCTGGTTGGATCTCCTTGCAGTATAAGGGACTCTCAAGAGTCTTCTCCAACACCACAGTTCAAAAGCATCGATTCTTCGGCGATCAGCTTTCTTCACAGTCCAACTCTCACATCCATACATGACCACGGGAAAAACCATTGCCTTGACTAGACAGACCTTGGTTGGCAAAGTAATGTCTCTGTTTTTTAATATACTATCAAGGTTGGTCATAACTTTCCTTCCAAGGAGCAAGCGTCTTTTAATTTCATGGCTGCAATCACCATCTGCAGTGATTTTGGAGCCCCCCAAAATAAAGTCTGACACTGTTTCCACTGTTTTTCCATCCATTTGCCATGAAGTGATGGGACCAGATGCCATGATCTTTGTTTTTTGAATGTTGAGCTTCAGGCCAACCTTTTCACTCTCCTCTTTCACTTTCATCAAGAGGCTTTTGAGTTCCTCTTCACTTTCTGCCATAAGGGTAGTGTCATCTGCATATCTGAGGTTATTGATATTTCTCCCAGCAATCTTGATTCCAGCTTGTGCTTCTTCCAGCCCAGCGTTCCTCATGATGTACTCTGCACATAAGTTAAATAAGCAAGGTGACAATATACAACCTTGACGTACACCTTTTCCTATTTGGAACCAGTCTGTTGTTCCATGTCCAGTTCTGACTGTTGCTTCCTGACCTGCATACAGGTTTCTCAAGAGGCAGGTCAGGTGGTCTGGGATTCCCATCTCTTTCAGAATGTTCCACAGTTGATTGTGATCGACACAGTCAAAGGCTTTGGCATAGTCAATGAAGCAGAAATAGATGTTTTTCTGAAACTCTCTTGCTTTCTCCATGATCCAGCGGATGTTGGCAATTTGATCTCTGGTGCCTCTGCCTTTTCTAAAACCTGCTTGAACATCTGGGAGTTCGCGGTTTATATACTGCTGAAGCCTGGCTTGGAGAATTTTGAGCATGACTTTACTAGCATGTGAGATGAGTGCAATTGTGCGGTAGTTTGAGCATTCTTTGCCATTGCCTTTCTTTGGGCTTGGAATGAAGACTGACCTCTTCCAGTCCTGTGGCCACTGCTGAGTTTTCCAAATTTGCTGGCATACTGAGTGCAGCACTTTCACAGCATCATCTTTCAAGACTTGAAATAGCTCCACTGGAATTCCATCACCTCCACTAGCTTTGTTAGTAGTGATGCTTTCTAAGGCCCACTTGACTTCACATTCCAAGATGTCTGGCTCTAGGTCAGTGATCACATTATCGTGATTATCTTGGTTGTGAAGATCTTTTTTGTACAGTTCTTCTGTGTATTCCTGCCACCTCTTCTTAATATCTTCTGCTTCTGTTAGGACCATACCATTTCTGTCCTTTATCGAGCCCATCTTTGCATGAAATGTTCCCTTGGAATCTCTAATTTTCTTGAAGAGGTCTCTTGTTTTTCCTATTCTGTTGTTTTCCTCTATTTCTTTGCATTGATCACTGAGGAAGGCTTTCTTATCTCTCCTTGCTATTCTTTGGAACTCTGCACTCAGATGCTTATATCTTTCCTTTTCTCCTTTGCTTTTTGCCTCTCTTCTTTTCACAGCTATTTGTAAGGCCTCCTCAGACAGCCATTTCGCTCTTTTGCATTTCTTTTCCATGGGGATGGTCTTGGTCCCTATCTCCTGTACAATGTCATGAACCTCTGTCCAGAGTTCATCAGGCACTCTATCAATCAGATCTAGTCCCTTAAATCTATTTCTCACTTCCACTGTATAATCATAAGGGATTTGATTGAGGTCATATCTGAATGGTCTAGTGGTTTTCCCTACTTTCTTCAATTCAAGTCTGAATTTCGCAATAAGGAGTTCATGATCTGAGCCATAGTCAGCTCCTGGTCTTGTTTTCGCTAACCGTATACAGCTTCTCCATCTTTGGTTGCAAAGAATATAATCAATCAAATAAATATATTTCTTCTACTTTAAGAAATGAGAAAGGAACAAATTAAACCTAAAGTAAGCAGAAGGAAAAAGCAATAAAGATGAGTGAAAATAAAATCAATGAAACAGAAATGTAGAAATAAGACAGAGAATAGACAATGAAAGCAAAAGTGAATTCTTTGAAAAAGTGTGTTAGTCACTCAGTCATGTCCGACTCTTGCGACCCCCTAGACTGTAGCCCGCCAGGCTCCTCTGTCCATGGAATTCTCCAGGCAAGAGTACTGGAGTGGGTAACCATTCCCTTCTTCAGTGGACCTTCCTGACCCAGAGATTAAACCCTTGTCTCCTGCATTGTAGGCAGAGTCTTTGCAACCTGAGCCACCAGGGAAGCTTTGAAACTATCACTAAAATTGATAGACCTCTAGTCAACATCATCAATAAAAAGAGAACACACAGATCATCATTATCATGAACGAATGAGGAGACTTTTAACCCAGAGATGCAACATTGTTTGGCTTTTGGTAATCAGTCAATATAATTCACGATATCAATAAATGAAAAAAGAATGATAATAAAAATATGATAATCTCAACAAATGCAGAAAAATGATCAGCTCTCACCATTTCCATTCAACTTTGTACTAAGTCTCTTAATTATGAATAGTTATTAGTTATCCAAACTGGAAAGGAAGAGGTAAAATCATCTTTACTTACAGATAACATCATTGTCTATGTTAAAAAAAAAAATCCTTAGGACTCTACAAGGTTGCAGAATATGAAGTCAATTACATTTCTACATAATAGCTATAAATAGCAATAGAAAAACTGCCATTTATAATAGCATCAAAAATGAAATATTTAGAAATAATAAAATATATATAAGTACACAAAAACTACAAAATATAACTGAGATAAAATAAAGCAAGCCTAAATAAATGCAGAGATAGAACATGATAACAGATTGGAAGGCTAATAGTGTTGAGATATCAAGAGCAAAGTCCCTCGACACAAGCAAACTTCAGGTATCTACTGTATGATGTCTGTTAACATCCTGTTAGTCTAAGATGATCTCAAGTCCAACATCAATGAAGTGAGAATATCTACTCCTATGAGGATGACGGGGAGGAATATAGTTCCAAAGTATAATTTGATTTACCACAGTGTTGACTGAACATTAGTGATATTAGTATCCCTAGGACTTAATTTAATACTTGGAAAATGGCTTTTGAATGATCACCAAATAATGTCCTTTTAGAAAAAGTGTGCCAAAATATTGCTTTATGTTTCAACTTAAAAGGCTCTGCTTTTCCAGAATCATAACTACAGCGTCATAGCCTCACCAGACAGGGATGACCCTACTTCATCCACATCTCTTAAACTCTACCATCACTATAGTCTCACTCTGGTTGCAAAAGGAGTTACAGTAGCAGCTGAATGACAGCACCAGAATACAATTGTTCTTGCTAGGAGTGGGAAATTGCCATTAGTTTCTTTCTGTTTTCTATAGAGTTGAGGTATGATGGTTGGGTTGAACATGTATAAGAATAGAAAATAACCTTAATTTATTAATGTCCCATAGTGAAGTGAAGTGAAGTGAAGTCGCTCAGTCGTGTCCGACTCTTTGCGACCCCATGGACTGTAGCCCACCAGGCTCCTCCATCCATGGGATTCTCCAGGCAAGAATACTGGAGTGGGTTGCCATTTCCTTCTCCAATAACTCCCCCTAAATACCTATTCTGTAGAGTTCCTTCTTTCTGTCCCTTCAGATTTAGTCAACTCATTGATACTCCTTGTCATGTTTAGATAATAAAATATTCTCTACTTCCACCTGTACAGTAACTATAAACTCTGAACTTCATGTGCGGCTTTAATTTCTACTTCTCCACCTTCAACCTCCTGAAGAAGTAAAGGCTATGGTAGTAAAGAGATGAATATGATCAATTTCTTCTCTATTTTCCTCAACTAGAGCTTTTTTATTCCTCCTCTACTCACTTTATTGCCTCTGGACTCTCCAGGGTTGGATGAAGGGTGTCATCTGGGGAAGAAATAAAGATGAGAGAGATCTTAACATGACTGGTACTATGTTGAGTTAGTGTCAGGACTATAAAGGGTCTGACAGTTTATTCTATTTGCAAGGTCAGCTCCCCCAACCAGTTTCATGGATGCTGCCAGAAGACACAAGACTCTTGTGTCAGAAACAAAGGACTTTGTGGGAGTTTCCTGAAGGCCCAGTGGTTAGGATTCTGGGCTTTTATTGCCATGGCCTGAGTTTAATCCCTGGACAGGGAACTGAGATCCTACAAGCTTCATGGTGCAGCAAAAGAAAAAAAAAAAAAAAAGGCTTTCCTAGCCATAGTACAGTAAACAGCATGAACCTTATATTTATGTCAGCTCTCCCTGTCCCCCAAGCCCTATGGGGGCAATGCAAAGTGGCCTGGATGGGCAACAGGCTTGTGTCACAGCTGAAGAAACCTAAGTTTAGGTAATACCTGTCTCTTAAAATGGACTGCAAGCAAATCTGACCAACCTTTGTCCCAGAAAGAGACATAGTACTAGCCATCCAAAAATCTGCCCTCTTCTCTAGTGGAGTTATGGGATATTAATAAATTTGGGTTATTTTCTATTCTTATACATGTTCAAACCAACCATTACACCTTAACTCTATAGGAAACAGTAAGAAAATAATGGCAATTTCCTACTCCTAGCAAGAATGATTGTAGTTTTACTAATACAACATTGTAAATCAACTATACTCTGTCTTCCAAGATACAGAGATCTCATCACTTGTATCAATTTTTAGATCTCAGGGCTTAAAACAGAGTCTAGCTAAATAGCATCAAAGAATAGAAGGATGGAGTTTGGAAGGATGGGTGCGAAGGTGGCCATGGTGTCTGGAATTAGGCAAAGACAAGAATTGCAGGTAGCAAGGCCACCAGGTCTGGCTAACCCTGCCCAGGTTCCCATTTTTAAATGTTCCAAAAACAACTGTGTCCTCTGGTTGCAGAGAAGCTTTTGTTTTGTCAGAATGCTCCATCTATATCCTACTCCTCTGACTTTTGTTACTCCCAGGTAAGGACTGTGGCCTCCACCTACCAGTTTTCTGCTCTGTGCTGCTGTACCATCACGCAACGTTCCCCTTGGGTAAATGAGCTGGTTGGAATCAAGTCTGCCAGCTGCCTCATTTAGGTGTAAGCATTCTAGAGATCTCTTGGACAGCAAGAAGATCAAACCAGTCAATCCTAAAGGAGGTGAGTCCTGAATATTCACTGGAAGGATTGATGCTGAAGCTGAAGCTCCAATACTTTGGCCATCTGATGCAAAGAACTGATTCATTGGAAAAGACCCTGATGTTGGGAAAGATCGAAGGCAGAAGGAGAAGGGGACAACAGAGGATACGATGGTTGGATAGCATTACCAACTTGATGGACATGAGTTTGAGCAAGCTCTGGGAGATGGTGATGGACAGGGAAGCCTGGTGTGCTATACTGCATGGGGTCACAAAGAGTCAGACACGACTGAGTGAATGAAATAAACTGAACTGAACTGATTCTAGAGATCAACAAAACACAGAAAAGGCTGTCCTCTAATATATATTTGTTAAAGGAATTAGTCAAAAAGTGACTTTCTGGAACCGTATCATTTGCATCATGTTCTCATGCATTTTCTCCACCTAGGAAATCAAACCTCAACCTTTCTGCAAAGAAAGGATGTCTAACTATCTCAGGCTAATGAAAGACGCATCCACTCTGGCACTATCTTCATATACACCAGATATCACACACCATCCAGTAGGAGAGCAAGCTCAACAAAATAAGAAATGTGATGCAGCATTCAGGACAGAGAAGGAAAAGGTTTTGTTTCATTTCAAAGAGTTACTTAATTCCTAATCAAGTCTAAAACTTTGACCATCCGAACAATTGGCAGCTTAAGCACCGCACAGAAAATACTGGATCTGATTCTGTTTGGAGCAGTCAGCATGAAATGTAATGAAATTCAAAATAGACAGGATACACATGCTCCAGAGGGAAGTCATTAATACCCATGAATAATGATAAAGCAAAATACCATCTGCCAGGATAATGTGGCAAATCTTTTTAAAATTCCAATTAGCCTATAAACCAGAAACAGGGTACAAATATGCTCCCCTGGCCATGTGAGATCATGTGTCCTTGACGTCTCCATCGCTTTATATGTAGACAAGAATGTGAGTGATGAAAACATTACCCATATATTAATACATTTTGAAGGATATGTGCATTATTCTTTAGGGCACAGATGCTATTTATGTAACTGGGTGGAACAGAATGTTGTAATCTGCTAAGTAAAGCCACATACATATTTTCACATATATTTTAATGATGAGGGCAAAAAATTGTTATAAACACAGTACATTAATTTTGCTGTAATGGTGGCTGGACTTAATCCTTATATGTATTTGGAGTCAGAGATAATGAAGCATTTCTATCGCCTTGTTATCCCAGGGAAAATTGCGTAGTTTATGATGGCTTCAGATATTCGAAGCCATTTTCCTGAGCTGTATTTCATGAAGCACATAGCTATTAAAATCATAATGTCCATTATTAGAACTGTAGTACAGCCTGAAAGAAACTTTTATATAAATGCACAGAAGAGTTCTATAGGCCAGCTTAGTTCACCACTTGTCTTTTGAAACATTTCAAGAAGCAAAGCAACCTACTTCTGAATACTGACATTTTTTGGTAACTGTTTCTTTTCCACGGTTCATTGCAAACAACACTGGAATTAGTATATTTGGAATTCCTAATCCCAGTGTTCTCATTACTGAGTTGTATGATTTTTAGAAATCACGTGGTTTCCTTGGCTATAAGCCTTTCCTGCCTCAAAGCACTACTGTAAGATTCAACGTAAGTAAAGGTGACAAGGATCTCTGAAAAGTTTTAAAACCTTCCAACAGTAAAACTCATTTTTATTATCATGACTGTATAAAGTAGACAGAATTGCCTGCATTAAATTAAGAGACAGAATTATACCTTGAAAAGGAGAACAAAAAGATCTCTGGGCAGGCTTGGAGCACTGATTTGATGCTAGATTAGTCAGCTATTGTTTAATCAGCGGAATTATTGTTCCTGAAGATCTGTTTCCCTCCTGGGGCTGAAACCAGAGGCTGAGCCAACACCTAACCTACACCCAAGCTCCGTTCAGCTTTAACTCCAAGGAGGTGGGCTTTAGTCTGCAGGCTACCTGAATGTGGGCAATAAGGACTTATGTTGGAATAAGAAGTATATTTCAATTAACAACATAATCAATTTCCATTATCCATGAGTCGAAAATACGGTGAGTTGCACCTTTTTTTAATCCCTAGTCTTTTGTTTCCATGTGCTTCAGATACAAAACCCACATCTTCCCACACGTATCACATCACAGCGAGCCATGTGAGGCAGAGGAAACCCGAGCAAACTGCAGGTAATCAGTAAAGCAGGTGATTCACACGCAGACATTCAAGAATTTACTGTGACAATCATATGAAGGCTTGGGCTCAACATCAATTTATTTCTGCACTCTTTCACATAGCCATTTGTTTTCAGGAATCTATTCTATGAAACACTACTATATGTCCACAAGGATGTATGTGCAAGGATGACTGTGAAGTCATTTAAATAGCACAGGATTAGAAACTATAAATCTATCTACAGAAAATGATTACATAAATTATGGTACATGTACACCATGGGATACTATGCAGTTGATAAAGAATGAGGAAGGCCTATCTATATATACTTCTGACAGAGCTCTCTAAAAGATGGCACTTAAAGAAAAAACACTGGGACTTCCCTGGTGCTCCAGTGGGTAAGACTCTGAGCTCCCAATGCAGGGAGCCCGGGTTTGTTCCCTGGTCAGGGAACTAGATCCCATACTTGCAACTAAGAAGTTCACATGCCACAGCTAAGATCCAGTGTAGCCAAAATAAATAAATATTAAAAAATAAAAAAACGCCATGGACTCTGGTGATAAAGATGTGTCAGTGTAGGTTCATCGATTGTAACAAAGGTGCCACTCTGTGGGGGAGGATAATGATGGGGGAAGCTAAGTTAAGCATGTGGCGGGGAGGGGGTATGAAGGAAATCTGTACTCCTGCTCAATTGTGCTGTGAATTTTAAAATGCTGTTTTAAAAAATGAAATGTATTTTTAAAAAAAAGAAGGAAAAAGAATAAAGCACATTACAAAGCATTATGTAAAGTACAATCCCATTTAGGTAAAATATAAAGCAGATGGGTACATGTGTATGTATATAAGCAGATGCACAAAAGGGGAACTGAAAGGATAAAAAAAACCACAAAAATATAATTCTGCCTTTGAGAAATAGGAAAGGGACAGGGAAGTAGATACGGTCAAAAAAGACTTTAATCGTTTATTTTATGCACGTCTGCAGTGTTTGAATGGTGTCCGGAGTCAATGCAGTCCTGTATCCCATGTACAGGCAAAAATGCACAAAATGCTGCTAAAACAAACAAAAGACAAGGTCAATGAGCCAAGTGCCATCAACTTTAAGTTAAACGCTGGGTCTGAGAACTAACTCAAATAATGTTTAAATCTACAATTCTCCACTAATTTCACTAAAACCATAATACAGAGTCCTATTGGGATGTCACTGAGCAAGTAAATTAAACAGGATTGCTTTCATTTATACTGTTAAAGACAAAAATGCTAAAACCTTAGCATAACTTTAAATTATATATATCTCATTTATTGAAATATAAAGATCTTCATTTACATGTTTTAAAACAAAAACAATGAACAGGGGCATTTGTAATACAATTGTATTGGTAGACCCTTCCTACCAAGTTAGTTCTTGAACATTCACCACACCACTGTTTTGGAAACGTTTAGGTATTTTTCTCTTTATTATTTCTAAAATATAAATTTTGGACATTCAAAAGTGCAACAGTTAATGTGCCTGTGGGGAATATCACAGTTAAAAAAATATAAACAAAGGCAGTGATACAGCTTGTCATAAATGTTTTGGCAGTATTCTCCAAGTCTATATAGAAATACATATATACATATTGATGTATAACATCACTTTATCTCACGTCCCTCTTCACAAAAATAGGACCATTTTGTACAGATTGGCAGACCACATTTTAAGGACATCATCAATCATTTTTTTAAAAATCACAAATTGTGTTTCTCAGGCCAACTTTGATTGTCTTCATAAAAATAGAAAGCAGGAAGGATTGACAAATTTTCATCTGGGGTCTTTGCAGGAGGCCAAAAAGGAAACAAATCTGTGATACACTGAAAACATTACTTAAGAAAAAAAAAAATGCTGCCATATAAAAACTAAGGTGAGATCATTCATTAGGACTAGAACCTGCTGGTCTGAGAATTTTCATCCAGCCCCATGATATCATGCAAGATTCAAAGGACATCAAAATGCAAAGCACCAATAAAAGGAGGCTGTATGAGGAAGAGGGAAAGGGAGTGATCAGCAGAGTGCTTGAGCTGTGATTCTAGAAACACAAATGTATTTCAAGTCTAAGTGGCTCTACAGAACCTCATCAGGTTTTCTTTCTTCATCGGCCAATCTGGCTCAGCCTTCACACTTACCATGAAGAAGGTGGGGCTTGCATTGAGATTACACCAGTAGGTAGTCAAGCACCTTGTTATTGCTTCTACATCTCCCAAAGCATCACCTGCCAGGAGCATACACAGTGATTGCAGTAATCACAGTCTATGTTGCATTCATAGGGTGTCAGCAATTAAGTGGTATCGCAAAGAATGCCGATGAACCCACAATGACCAGTTTGACAGTTTGGATGGATGTGACAATTTGTCCTCCCATCTAACCCCAAAATATCAGTAAAACTTAAAAAAAAAAATTTCACCAAAATATTGACTTGATCATACAGAGACTTGGTACACTGACTTGCATCATTTTTGTACATGCCTTTTGAGGGGAAGTTGGTGGGGAGAGAGCTCAGTTCCCCCTAAGCAGGGAGAAGATCTGCCAAACCAAGATTTGGCTTGCTCCGTCTCAGCCAGGATTGGAAAGTAAAATTAAGGGTTCAGTTCAGTTCAGTTCAGTTCGGTCGCTCAGTCGTGTCCGACTCTTTGCGACCCCATGAATCAGAGCACGCCAGGCCTCCCTGTCCAAAATTAAGGGTAGCAATTACTAGATATATGGCATTAAATGTCACTGACCCAAAGCCAAATATTTAGATAGTAGGCTTCTTATATGGTTGATCTCTAGCCTAGTTCCTAATTTCAAATTATTTCTTCCCATGGCAACTTCCTGTCATCTATGCCAGTGTTCCCCAAATCTGGCTGACCAGAACAGCCAGGATGTTTATAAAAACACAGGTCTCTGCTCCCCTAGAACTGATAATTCAGAATCTCTGGGATGGGGATGTAGAATCTGGTAATTCTGGTTGCCAGTTACATACGGTGACAAAGGGTCCGGGCTAAGGCACACAGCACCTTCTCTGAACAATGCCTTTATTGTTTCAAACTGTTTCTCCTGAGGGTAAGAGACAAAGGAAGGGAGCTCCAGTTCAGGGCATCCTTCTGAATTTTTCAGGGTTCACAAAATTAAAAATATATACATGTGTTGAGATGCACCAGAGTTATCACGAGGCATGAACAAACCTCTGCAAATCCAGTCTTTTTGCTGATAAACACCTTTCCACTGGGCAATAACATGAGAAGTCATGTTAGGCACAGACCCCTGCCTTAATATTGAGGACCTTTAGGATCTAGGGGTTTTGTTTATTTATTTCCAATGTCATTACTTTAAAGGGCAGTTAATTTTTTTTTAGTACAATGGATTAGGGAACCTACTCAGTACAGTTAAAAACTCTGACTTCCTGGAAGACACTACTTTTATTTTCTTTTCTATGTTCAACTAAATTTCATCCACTAAAGCTATAACCATATTTTATAGAGAAACGAGTTATTTAATAGAATGTCAAAAACTGTCAGACTTGTCACCTATTTAGTAAGGATTTTTTTTAAATTGTGCTTTTTCTGTAGGGAAAACATGTTACATATTACACATTTAGAATTACTGATAACAGTAGTATTATTATAAACGTAGATTACAATATGAGTTGTTGGGTTTATAAATGACCCAAATCTAATAAACAAAGTTGGTTAATTATCCTTTATCTCCTCAACACTAAAAAAAAAAAAACAGCAAAATGCTATAGTACCAGTACCTTTTAAGGTTTAAAAGTGGTTTTGCATGTACTTCGTAAGAAAGTTCAACAGCAGCTGATACCAGGTTTCAAGCAGGAAGTACATGGATGGACTGAGTGGTCTCTCCAGAAGTCCAGAGAAGTTAATACAAATCAAAACACATCCTTGGTTAGAGTTATTTACATAATTACAATTCTGGAGTTTTGTTGCAGTAAAAGTTGTGTCTGTTGGAATCTCACCAATGCCCTTGAAACACAAAGTCCATCTTCCATGGCCCATGATTTCCTTGTCCATCTACCTCCAAACTTCACATGCCAATGAGATGCTACTGAAACACTGCCAGAGGCAATGCCAAAAATGTTCATTTCAAAATATCCCAATCATTCATCTTTAGAAGGCTCCCAAGGCCATTGGCTGGGAACTTCTCTTTATACACCATCCAAGTCCTCCTCTCAAACTTTGCATTGCAATAAAGTGGTTTTCTTAAAAGGATCCAAGGTGGGTCCAGGAGTGGAAGTCCCGCCCCCTCCCCGAATCTGCCAGTTACAGGAAGCTGTCCTCCACCAGATCCGAGGAGTCTATGCCAATGTCGTCCATCATGTCGATGTCCTCGATGGTCTCGTCCTCTCTCTTGATGAAGGTAGAACTGCTGGAACCTGTCTCAATGGCACTCTCTTCAGAGGTCTGTGAGCTGGAAGAGGGAAAGAATAGGAAAAATCACGATCAGACTAACTAGAATACGGTGGTGTTTCCAAGGTGGCCTCCCAAAGGCAAAGGAGCTCTTCCTGTGACATCCTTTGGCTTTTGAATCCAGGCTGCTCAGCCAGGCATGATTCTTCCACCAAGCCAGAAGCAGCCCCCACCACTGCAGTGGGCCACATGGTCATCTCCACATTTCAATTTCCCTTTTCTTCTGCCAAATCTTCCAGAGTTGCTAACAAGCTGTGACCATTTCTACTCTCCCTACTCAACTCCAGTGGAAGAGAAAACAAGCAGTGCCAGATCAAAAGGTCTGGGGAAGAAAAGCAGAGGGATGAAATCAGGGGCAAAGTTTAGCTGAGTCAGTCACTTACTAGCCCTGCAACCTCCTGAATGCCCAAACTGTGATCTCAGGATCTCACCCCATGACCCAGGAATGTCCTCCTCATACATCCAATCCCCTTGAGTCCTGGAAGTCCAGGTGAAGGCTCTTTACTTACTAGAGGAGCATCTGAGAGGGGAGTTTTAGAGTCAGAAAGCATGAGTCGGACACGACTTAGCAACTGAATACACACACACACACATATGCAACCCCATGGACTGCAGTCCACCAGGCTCCTCTGTCCATGGGATCTCCCAGGCAAGAACACTGGAGCAGATTGTCATTTCTTTCTCCAGGAGATCTTCCCGACTCAAGAACTGAACCCAGGGGCTTCCCTGGTGGTCTAGTGGTTGAGAACCTACCTTGCAAGGCAGGAGACACTTTCTCGATCCCTCGTCCAGGAGAATCCCATATGCCATGGGGCAGCTGAGCCCGTGTGCCTCAACTACCAAAGCCCGAGCACCCTAGAGCCTGTGCTCCGCCACAAGGAAAGGCCACTGCAGTGAGAAGCCTATGCACCGCAACTAGAAAGTGGCCCCCGCTCCCTGCAACTGGAGAAAGCCTGCATGCAGCAGTGAAGACTCAGCACAGCCGTAAAAAAAATAAATAAATATTAAAAAAAAAACTGAACCTGCATTTCTTGTGTCTCCTGCAATTCAGGATTCTTTACCATTGAGCCACTGAGGGAGCCCACATGTATGTATACATATCATATTTATGTAAAGCAAATGTGATAAAATGTTCAGTTCAGTTCAGTTCAGTTCAGTCGCTCAGTCGTGTCCGACTCTCCGCAACCCCAACAGCTAAATCTAAGTGGTAGATGTAATCTTTCCATTTTTCTGGATATTTAAAATTTTTCACAAACATCTTTTAGAAGATATTCTTTAGGGCCTCCAGACTGTCACTGTCACCTGGTGCCTTGCCTTCTCTGAACTCTTACTATCTTATCGGTATCCTGCCTTGTATTGCTAAATTTTTTGTATCTCTTTTAGCTTCAAGTGGGCTTTCCTGGTGGCTCAGGAGGTAAAGAATCTGCCTGCAATTCAGGAGACCTGGGTTCAATCCCTGGGTCAGGAAGATACCCTAGAGAAGGGAACGGCAACTCACTCCAGTATTCTTGCCTGGAAAATCCCATGAACAGGGATTTTCCATGAACAGGGAAAATCCCATGAACCTGGCAGGCTGCAGTCCACGGGGTCACAAAGAGTTGGACACAACTGAGCAACTAACACTTTCACTTAGCTCTAGCAGATTTTCATCTGCTGACAGGCCGGACTGTGGCTTCCCCTCCTCATGGTGGGGCTAAATAGCACCACACTCCACACATGGTACAAAAGCCCTACCACTGGCTGGGCAGCCACACCACAGGACGGAGTCTCCCACACGCACGCCAAACAGGGGTTCTCGACCCTTTCCGCTGTTTCCTGCCCAACAGGCCAGGCTGGACCCTCATTCTCTCTCCCTCCTTTTCATGTCAGTTTCCAAGCAGAGAACTAAGACTGGCCAACAGAAGCCTACAGGAAACGGTCTGCCGCCCTCTACCACCAGGCCCCTGTGGCCCAGAGAGTTCTTAGAACCGACGGCACTACTGGACTGAGGTTCCCCTTCACAAACCCCAACATGGGCAAAGCTCAAGACTGAGCTTTTGCTCAATTCCCAGTCTGCACTTCATCCTCCCCACGCCCACTTCCACCTTGGTTCTAGAGCCTCACTGTGAACCCCAGTCCACTTGGGGGGTCTTAATAACTATCCAGTCCTGGCAGCCTCTCTCCCCAGGAAGCCAGACCCAGTTCCTGGGACCTCGGCCAGTGGCTGGAGTGTGGGCACAGTCTTCTACTGAGACTCAGCACCACATCATCCTTGCTGCTCACCGGGCTTCAAGGTGGTCCTGATGCTGATGACTGCATTTATTTCTGATTCCTGAGTCACAGTATCCACCGTGTAGGGCCTGGCTCCAGACAGGCTCTGACCTAACACCCCAAGTCCTCTGAAGCAAGGCCCTGTCTTCCTCAGGCTCACTCACCATCCAAGGCCAAGCCTCCTGTGCCTGGGGAAGGACTTCCACAAGACCACCATGCTCACTCCAGCCTGCCTACACAGAGCATCCCAGCTTTTACAGGTTGAGTTGTATCCTGCCAAATTCCTATGTTGAAGTCTCAACCCTCAAATGTGACCAAATGAGGAGACAAAGCCTTTATGGAGATACTTAGAGTTAAATGAAGTCATGAGGATGGGACCCTACCCCAGTAGGATTGGTGTCTTAAGAAGAGGAAGAGACACCAGAGATGCACACACAGGAAAAGCCTGTGTGAAGACAGTGATCAGGTGGCCATGTGCAAGCCAAGGAGAGAGGCTTCAGGAGAAACCAAACCCACCAACACCTTGATTTTGAAATTCTAGCCTCCAAGAGTGGGAGAAATAGATTCCTGTTGTTCAAGCCCCTTTGTCTGTGGTACTGTGTTACGGCAGCCCAAGTGAACACACTCACCATCTCAGCCCACCTGTCAGGACTGTTCTCAATGACCCAGTGCAGTCATCTGGGACATACTTTGTGTGATTCAAAGAAAACCAAATGTATCACCCTTACAGAAGTTCCAGCTACCTACCAACCAGAATTGTTCTCTCTGTGGAATAGGTGCTAAATTCTTAAGTTCAGCTTTGTGCATCCCCCCAGGACAATTCCTTGGCATCTTTCTAATGTTATTTATTCCAATACAATTTTCTAACTTTGTTTAGAAGCAGAACCCTTTTTTATAGTTGAACTACTCAGATCCCTCAAACTCAGTGTAACCAAATAGATGACAGATCTGGGGTAAAGTGCTCCAAGGCCCTCCTTTCTATCCCCATGAAATTCTACAAAAACTACCCAAAATTTGGAGAAGCACTGCTTGCTAAAGGAACACAAACACATTTAAAAATTGTTCTAAGCAGAGGATAAATAGAGAGGTAAGTCCAACAGGCCACTTTCCCCCCATCTCCAAATCTCATGTGTCAAAAACAAAAATAATTTTATACTTTTTAAAATTACCTGGTGCATACAAATAAACAAGGTTGTCTATATCTTACAACTAAATTGGTTAAGAAATCACAACTATAAGCTTCCAAAATAATAATGCTATGTGCTTCTGCCTAAGTATTTATATGTAGTTAGCTGAATGTAGAAGAGACAGAACTAACCTGAATAAAGAAGGGAACAGAGAGAAAGAAGCTCATAAGCAACTTGGACCTTGATCCAAGGGCCACTATCACCACCTTCTCCTGCCTCTGTCCCAGGGTTATGGAAAGAGAGAAAGGATTAGAGCGTGGCCCCTCCATCTGGACCATGTGAACCAATGGTTCTGGTCATGGCTGTGCATTCGTATCACTTTGGTAATGAATTAATAGGTCTAGGGACAATCACCAATGGCTGTTATTGTCACAAAAATAGAGACAACCATACAGTATGCACCTCCTAAACACAGCATCATCTTTCAGGACACTTGGCAAAAATCCACTGAGTCAGATCAAGCCTCTAGACTACTACCAAATTACAACAAATATAGGAGACAGAAGCATATGATAAAACACACAACAGTAAAGCAAGCAGAAAAATTCTGAACGTGGGAGTGGGAACTCTACAGGCAAATGCTCTGTTTTTACAGAAATAATGTTCAAAGGGGCAAAAAGAGGCAGGACAAATGTATATGGCTCTATCAACCAATGGCAATGTGTCGTGTGACTCTTACTTGGGTCTTGAATAGGACAAGCCAAATGTAAAATAGTATTTGTGAGAATCAAGGGAATGTGGACACAGACTGAATATCTGATGCTCCTCACTATTTACTGACAATTGGGGGCATGAAATAATGGTACTGGAGCTGTTTCTAGTAACTATAGTTATTTTAAAAAACAGAGCCCTTATTTTTTTGAGATATATGCTGAAATATTATGGATGGAATGATATGATGTCTAGGATCTGCTTTAAAACAATCTAGAGGGAAGTGAAATCCACTCCAGTGTTCTTGCCCGGAGAATCCCAGGGACGGGGGAGCCTGGTGGGCTGCCATCTATGGGGCTGCACAGAGTCGGACACGACTGAAGTGACTTAGCAGCAGAGGGAAGTGATGGAGTAGATACGGTTATGCAAGTTATACAACAGACTGGTCATGAGTTCAAAAATGCTGAAGTTGAGTGATGGGCACCTGACAGTTCACGATTTTACTTGAACCATGCATGTTAGAAGTCTTCCATGATACAAAGTTAAACAGGAAAACAACACAAATCAGCCAAAGAGTACTTGGGCCTCACTGAGATTATAATATGTTGGTCCAGGTGAGGCTTGTACAGCAGCAGGTTTCAAATCTCCCCAGGTGGTCCCAGTGTGCAACTAGGATTAAGAACCACTGACGTAGCATCAGATAGCCCAGT
This sequence comes from Moschus berezovskii, assembly GCF_049115385.1. Lineage (NCBI taxonomy): Eukaryota > Metazoa > Chordata > Mammalia > Artiodactyla > Moschidae > Moschus > Moschus berezovskii. The sequence continues at coordinate 79,190,049 of NC_142464.1, read as the reverse complement.
ACAACCAGTCTCTCAACTTGTTCCTCAGTCCCAGTGACTAATTAAGAAGCCAGCAAGAGAGGCTTATATTACTTCAATAATTCACAACTGCTGTGTCAGTTTGATCAAATTACCTGAGGATTTAGGTCAAAGGTTCTCCATCAGGGAAGCATGTTCCTCCCTGTCCTATGCCTCCACCAGCTTAAAGGGGCAAATAAAGGCAGACATTGGTCTTAACAATATTTTTTTGGATCTGTCGCCTCAGCCAAGAGCAACAAAAACAAAAATAAAAAAATGGGACTTGATCAAACTAAAAAGCTTTTGCAGAGCAAAGGAAACCATCAATAAAATAAAAAGTGAACCTGCTGAATGAAAGAAGACATTTGCAAAACATATGTCTGATGAGGGATTAATAACCAAAATAAATAAAGACCTCATACAACTCAACATCAAAAAAAACAGTACAATTAAAAAAATAGACACAGGACCTGAATAGGGATCTTTTCAAAGGCATACAGATGGTCACAAGCACATGAAAAGGTGGTCCACATCACTAATCATCAGAGACATGCACATCAAAACCATGAGCTCTCCCCTCATGCCTGTCAGAATGGTTATCATCAAAAAGACAAAAAATAATAAGCGTGGCAAGGATAAGGGAAAAAGAGAACCCTAGTACATTGTTTGGAGAAGGAAATGGCAACCCACTCCAGTGTTCTTGCCTGGAGAATCCCAGGGACAGGGGAGCCTGGTGGGCTGCCGTCTATGGGGTCGCACAGAGTTGGAAAAGACTGAAGCGACTTAGCAGCAGCAGCAGCAGCAGCACATTGTTGGTGGGAATGTAAATTAATGCAGTCACTATGGAAAACATTATGGAGGTTCCTCAAAAAATTAAAAATAGAACTATCATGTGTGTGCTAAGTCGTTCCAGTTGTGTCTGACTCTGCAACCCTATGGACTGTAGCCCACCAGACTCTTCTGTTCATGGGATTCTCCAGGCAAGAATACTAGAGTGGGTTGCCATGCCCTCCTCCAGGGGATCTTCCTGACCCAGGGATCAAACTCATGTCCCTTATGTCTCCTGCATTGGCAGGTGGATTCTTTACCACTTGCGCCACCAGGGAAGCCCCCCTAGAACTACCATATAGTCCAGCAATTCCACTTCTGGGTATTTATCCAAAGAAAATGAAAACACTAATTCAAAAAGACATGCATCTCAACGTTCATAAGGGCATTATTTATGATAGTCATGATATGAAAGTAAGCTAAGTGCCCATCAACAGATGAAAGGATAAAGAAGATACAGTACATACATATACACACAATGAGACATGACTCAGCCATAAGAGTGAAATCGTGCCATATGCAGCAAAACAAATAGGCCTGGAAGGTATTTTGCTTAATGAAATAAATCAGACAAATACCATGTATTTTCACTTGTATACAGAATCTAAAAAACAGAACAAATAAAACAGAAACAGACTCACAGATACAGAGAACAAACTGGAGGCTACCAGAGGGGGGAGGGGTGGAGGTAGGGACAAAGTAGGTGAATAGGATTAGGAGGTACAAACTACCAGTTATAAAATAAATAAGTCACAGGGATACAAAGTACAGCACAGGAACATAGTCAATATTTTTAGTAACTTCACATAGCATGTAATCTATAAAAATATTGAATCACCATGTTGTACACCTGACATAATAAATATTGTAAGTCAACTACACTAGAGTAAATTTCAAAGAACAAAAATTTTCTCAAGAATCATCTGGGAAGCATTTTCAAAACTCACAGACCCCTTGAGGTTCTGCCACTGGCTCCCCCAAAACAGACTGACCAGACCACTGGGAGGGCCTCATGGGGGCAATGGCTCCTTCCCTTCAGGTGTCGGCGGAAGCTGGCATTGGGAGCTCCTACCTGTGTCTGTTCCTCTTGCCCAGGTCTTCCTCCTCAGGAACAGGGTCGATGTCGGGCAGAGGGATGATGTAGCCGCTATCTGCACTCAGCCTCTGCTCGTCGAGGCCACCCTCCCAGTCCTTCAGCTTGTCTTCCTCATTTTTGTAGGTGACGCCAATGTAGGCGTTGTCGGAGTCCACGCGCATGCGTGCCACAGCGGGATGGTCACTCTTCAGAAAATCCAGGTGGATCTTTTCATAACTCTGCAAACATTGATTTCACACAGTTACTCAAGGGTTATTGACAGAACTGCAAAAAAGAATGCAGACGCTCAGAACTTACTATTGTTTAACTGTCTGTCTTTCCAAACAACCTCACAGATGTGGGGTTTGGACCACTGAAGGAGAATCAGATGTCAACTGTCCCCAGAGATGTGGAACATGAAGAAAGGGCCACCATTGGCAGAGATCTCCTGCTGGTAGGTCTTGAGATACCAAGAAGCCATTCTGCAAGTCAGTAGCTACTACTGTGTCCCCATACACATTCCCTTCTCTGGAATTACCATCAGATGGTCTCTCTGAGGCTTTGATGGGTTCCCATAAGAGGTGACTAGGGCTTCCCCTGGGAGCAACATACCCGAAACTTTCTTGATCCCTATACACTGGAGAAATCTAATTAAAAACTTAGGGACCATTGATCTAAACAGGCTCCATAAACAAGAGCTCCAGTTTGTTCCCATCAATACATCTTCACCAACCAGAGTGTCTTTGACTTTCCTATGGTTAATCTCCTTCCTTCTGCCTTCCTGCTGCCTCACTTAACGGCAATTGTAATGGGCAGTGAGATAATCAATAAACAAAAGTATTTAACTTCCAGTTCAGCTAACACTGCTCTTCCTTGAGAAGAAGGAAGAGAAGCATTAAGTATGTAAAGCCTACATGGCAACTAATCTGAATCTAAGAAATTGTGCCTGGGTTTCCTTCTCAGCATCTCAGCAGAAAGTTGCTTCATTCATTACCATATCCTGCTTGGTTCCATGAAATTACATTTGTTCCTTTGAACAATGCTTCCTATTCCACAAAAAATCAGCTGGAACCACAGATAACAGCTGAGGTTGTTCCTTCCAGTCAGCTGGCAAAAGCCAATTTTGCATGGATTTAAGTGCATTCAAATTAGCGATTTAATGGCTGTGGATGCCCTGAGACTAACTGCACAGTAGCTTTAGATACTCAAACATCTGGAGAATAAAGTGCTTACAGGTGTTGCACTTAGGATGAATGAGAGCCGTGCAGGAAGGGGAGGGTTTCCATTCATCACTGCTACCAAGGGCCTGGGGAGCACTGCATGAAGCCCCAGCCACTGGATCACACAATCTTTTTCCTCCTTTGAAAATGTTCCATTAAAATAGTGTTGAACAGTACTGCTCGCTCACATAACCAGCTGTTGTCTCCTCCCCTTGCCCATCCCTTGCCACCCACCCATCTAAAGAGGCCCAGACAAACCTTTTTATATTGTCCAGGCAGCAGATTCTCCACAATTTCACTCAGGTGGTAAAAGGAGGGTCTCTTCTCTGGCTCACTGTTCCAGCACTTCACCATGATCTCGTAGCTGGAGAAGCACAGAACTCAGAGTGGGCACGGAGAGGATGATCAGGGCACCCCCACCCCCACAGACCCATCAGGCATGAACACAGGCCCACAGGATGGGGAGAGGCTCACACTTCACTGGTGGCATGGTCAGGCTTGGCCATCCGGTACCCACTCTTGATTTTATTGTAGAATGTAGAATCCACCATCATGCCAGGGTAGGGTGTGCCACCTGAGAGGCCAAGAAGAAAACAACCAGGGTTGACAAGTGTGTGGCACACTGCTGAAACACCTGGGGTGACACAGCACCTTTAGGAAACGTCTGGGGATCCCCACTTTCAAGTATCGGTTCTTTCAAGGAAATCAAATGCTACCATCTGCTTGATTTCACAGCCCTGCCCAAATCTTAAATTTAACCAAAAGGGAAAGTCCAAACAAACACAGAGGGACACACCAAAGCCTTACTTGCATCACACCACTTAATAGTCCACCCTCCAAAACAAACCACAACGTTGAGCTACTTTAAGGAAATGTTGTAAGCAATTCAGGGCTATCTATGGAGCCAAAATGAACTGCTATTACTCAAAGGAATTCTATGCAAAATCTTTTTAAAAGTTAGCAGCAACTGAAAGAGAATGCCTACTTTCTTCTTTGCTGTGATTAGAGATAAGCATTCATGTATTCACCGATTCATTTACCAATTCTTTAAGTTACTGCTTATTATTACATTTATAATCCTATTTCTAAATTAAATGTAACCTATAAATCAATAAAAAAAAATTTAACCAAGACATCTAAGTGGATCAAGTCTATAAATCATTTAAAAAAAATTTAACCAAGACGTCTAAGTGGATCAAGTCCAGAACCCTAGCAAAAATTCTGCTGCTGCTGCTAAGTCACTTCAGTCGTGTCCGACTCTGTGTGACCCCATAGACGGAAGCCCACCAGGCTCCCCCTTCCCTGGGATTCTCCAGGCAAGAACACTGGAGTGGGTTGCCATTTCCTTCTCCAATGTGTGAAAGTGAAGTCGCTCAGTCGTGTCCGAGCCTTAGCGACCCCATGGACTGCAGCCTACCAGGCTCCTGCATCCATACTAGGCTCCTCCATCCATGGGATTTTCTAGGCAATAGTACTGGAGTGGCTTGCCATTGCCTTTTCCGAGGTCAAGTTTAATCTCCTTCTAAAACTACTCCAGGACTCCTTTCTCTTTTCCCTGGGCTTCTATTTCAACTTAAAATCAGGACCACATAGATTATCACTAAATGTGTAAGTTTTATCTCCCCAGCTGAACTGTCCGAGGTCAGGGTCATCGGTCATCCCCTTATAAGGCCCTTAACTGGTAGCACGGAAGACCTGTGTGTTCAGTACCTGGTGCCTGGCTGACTGGGAGGTCTCTCCCCTCCAGAATGACGGCCAGGAAGGGAGTTCCCATCCCCTTTCCCTCATGCACATGTATCGCCAGGAGTGATGCGACTCAGGGAGGGGGATCTCCCCTGGTGAACCCACTTCACCCGAAGTCCAAGGTGAAGAAGCGGCTGGAGTGGACGTCATCAGGTGCATCTCCAGTGGGAGAAAGTTCCTCTGATGTAGCCCAAAGGAAAGAGGGAGGCAAAGGCCGGGGGCAAGGGCTCAACCCCCAAGACCCCTTCTCAGACCGCTGGGACACACACTAGCCATCTTAAGTGCACAACGTGTTAATCAGCTACATGCCACTTGACTAACACCAGGTATTTTAACATTATTTACATCCCAAAGCTTGAAAAACACATTGTCTCCCTTCCAGTGTTGTTCCAGAACAACCCAAACAAGCGGAGCTATTAGGACCATACCAAGGGAAAAGATCTCCCAGAGCAGGATGCCATAGGACCAGACGTCACTCAGCGTGGTGTAGAGGTTGTCAAAGATGCTCTCAGGAGCCATCCACTTCACAGGGAGAAAGGTCTGCAGGCAAAGGGAAGGACATTAAACCCAGCATGTGCGTCAATAATCTACAGCAGCAAAAACAGAAAGGGCTTCTCTTGGAGCTAATAACTTGGGCCAGGGACTTCACTCTGCCTGAGTATCTGTACTCTCAGCACTAGAAGAGTGCCTGGCACCTTCCAGAGTACTGGGTGCTCTATATACATATCTTATGAATGATGGGTGCTCACTCTTGTCACTTATGCCCTCCCAAGGAGTGACATCCAAAGATACTTAATCCTGAATTTTTATCCCAAAGGTATGAGCCTTAAATGGACCTGTCCCCTATTCCCAGGTGTTCGTAGGAACAAAATTAAGAACAGACCCAGTGAACTGAGAGCCAATTACATTTTTGAACTGCAAGAAACAATGGGAAGAAGGTTCAAATGTAGAACAGAATGATGATCTTTAAGGAAATTGTGCCTCTAAGATGTATTAACTCAAATGGCTTTAACATTTCAGGGTCACAGACACCATCTGAAAATTTGATAATCGCCAAGGGTGCGCTCCTTGGAAATGAATGCACAATTTACATATTCATAGCTAATACTTTGCTGCTTTGTAAGTGCCAGGCACTGTCCTCAGCATTTTATACAAATCTGCTGATGTAATGCCCCACGGCAACTCAGAAGATAGGTACTGATAACACTTCCCCGGTACAGTTAGGGAAACCAAGGTACAGAATGGCCAAGTCACTTGCCCCGAGGCCCTGCACTAGTAGGTGCTGAGCCGGTGTCACACCCAGGCAGTCTGTCTGCAGAGCTTGTGGTTTGCCTACTGACCCCTGGAACCCATTCATGAATGTCATGGACTTCATGTTAAAAGCCTGGGCTGTGAATGGCTAGAAGCAACATCTGCTTTCAGAGATTCAAGTAAGGGAGGGCAAGCACGCCAAATGAGGCAGGGGCACGTACACTGCCTTTGGACACATAGTTCGAATCATGCATGATGTCTCTGGCCAGGCCAAAGTCACAGATCTTCACGATTTTCCCTTGCGCCAGGAGGACGTTGCGAGCCGCCAGGTCCCGGTGGACACACTGCACAGAAAGGGAAGACGGGACGGGGGTCAATCCACCTGCCGCTGGATAGCACGCCCCCTGCAAGCCTGGCCACTTAACGGGGACACTTGGAGGTGTCTGAACACCTCAGGAAGACTGTCCTGGCCCACAGAGCTCACCTCGCCCGGGCTTTCAACCCAGTGCCTCCCAAGAGGGAGAAAGCTCTGGAGAAAAGTAGATTCCTGATCCTGCCGGAGGGCCCACTCACCTTCCGGGAAGGGGTATCGAGAAGCAACGTGGCAACTGGCTCCTCCAGAACTCTCCTTCCACGCTCACCTCACTCAGAGCGAGGCCTGGGTCTAAAGAGGTCTCTGTTGTCTGAACACACTTACATTTTTTGAAGCCAAAAACTCCATTCCTCGGGCAACTTGATAGGTAAAGCTCAACAAATCCAACAAAGTCAGGCCTTCTGAGTTATCATCTGAAAGGAGGTTTTTGACTTCTGAGTCTGCAGGAAAAAAATTAAGTGTGTTGGCGCTAGTGGACAGCATGAAACATCAGCCACCTTGACACTCTCAAGGCTGGGCCACTCATTAGGCTGCAGAGGCTTGTCCAGAGAACACACCTACGATCATGTTCTCATAGTGTCTAGACCTCACAGGTCAGTGTAAACTATCCAGAAATGTCCTCTTTAAAAAGAAATGTGGACTTCCCTGGTGGCTCAGTGGTAAAGAATCCACCTGCCAATGCAGGAGACACAGGTTCCATCTCTGGTCCAGAAAGATTCCACATGCCATGGAACAACTAAGCCCATGGGCCGCAACTACTGAGTTCTTGCTCTAGAGCCCTAGACCCACAACTACTGAAGCCCATGTGCTGTACAGCCCATGCTCCACCACAAGACAGAAGCCACCGCAATGAGAAGCCCAAGCACCACGAAGAAGAGGAGGCCCCACTCGCTGCAACTTGAGAAAGCCAGTGCAGCCATAGGTAAATAATGTTTTTAATTTCAAAAATAAATAAAAAGAAATATATCCATAAATACATACACTTGGTTTAAATATATATCTCCATAATGACTAGTCTAATAGGTTCTCACACATATTTTAGTTCTTGTTTGGCTCCCAAATTTTCCTTTAGCAAATCCCAAGAGCCACCTTTAAAACACATACCCACACCCACACCCATACCCACGTATCTTCTATGATGAATGTACATGAAGCCTCTACGAAAAAGCAGCTTCTAGGAATTGCTTTTTTTTTTCTTTTTAAAGCCACCTTCATAGTACTTGGCTTACTTTATGAATGAATTTAGCCACCAATCAGGCTAGAGTAGCAATCTTAAAGCTCAGTGCCAAAGATTTTGCGTGTAGTTCCTTTCTCTGTAACTTGCCCGCTTTCCCCAGTTGGTCCCGCCTGGAAGGGTCCCAGGGTTTTCGAGGAAGGAGGCAATCTAGGCCAGCAGCTCTCAGCACTTTTTGAAAAAGCTCAGGCAAGTACAGAGTAGCTGCAGCCATTCACATTTTTCCAGCCAGAAAGCAATGGTCTGCCTGCCAACCGGGCCAGGGCTAAGCATGAATCAGGTTCTCCTGACATCTGGAGCCAGGTCCGTCCTGGGAAGCAATGTAAACTATTTTTAACAATACAGGAGGGGAGCGGAAGTGTTGGTTCCGACAAGTCTCGTTGGCCAACCTTTTAAAAGGGCTTGGAAGTTTACCCAGTTGGCACTGAGAGGTGAATGGAACTTGGAGCTGCAGCAGTGGAAAATATTATTATGTACTACACTTTGCAAAACAAGCACATTCTTTTTTTTTTTTCTTTAATGATTGTACCTTTCATTCAAGAACCCTGAAAGCATCCAGAGTACATCAGTGACTTTCAAAACAATTTCCATGGCAGCACAACACCTTTTAGGCGGAACACAGGGGAGGTCTCAGACCCAGTAATACAAAATTATGTGACAAAGCATGGTCAGATCTCTCCCAAAGCCTCCTCCCAGCTCCAAGCCTGTGATTAGACTAGAACCCTGCAGGGGCCACCCCCCACCAGATGTGGGGTGGTCCATCTGGTATGGGCATCAGCTAGGCTCCCTGGAGTTCATAAATCAATCAACCCTGCCACATGCTCATCTGCTTTGAAAACAAACAGATCTTCCTTCAAACAACATTCAAAAGAAACACCCAACACCCTTGTCAGATAATATAACCTCAAACTGTCCACTTTTCAGTTTCTATCACAAATTGTGCATTAGCAAAGCTAACAGCTAGGGCTATTAAACACAGATATCAGAGATTTATATAATTGAATTTTTAAAAATAATATTAGGAATCAATAAAAGATTGCCAGATTTTAATGTTTCCAAGTAAGGGCACTGAGAAAAAATAATTACCACCATACCTTCATTTAAAACAAAAAAGATATGTTAAACCAAAAAATGAATACTATTATGTCAGAATAAATAATTCTTTAAAATGATGACATTTTAAAATGTACAATTCAGGGATGCAATGTACAACATTATTAATATAATTAATACTGCTACATTTTATATATGAAACTTAAGAGACTAAATCTTAAAAGTTCTCATCGCAAGGGAAAAAATTTTTCTTTTTCTTTTATTTTATATCTATGTGAGAAAATGGATGTTCACGAAATTTATTGTGGTAATCATTTACAATGTAAGTTCAATCATTACACTGTACACCTTAAATGCATACAGCCCTGTATGTCAGTCATATCTCAATAGCTCAATAAAGTCAGACAAAATAAAATAAAATTACACTTAAAATCTGAAAAATTCATTATATTAGTTCTGTCTTTATTCTTTTCCTTTTTTCAATTCACAAGCCAGGACTTCCCTGGTATTACAGTGATTAAGAGTCTGCCTGCAAATGCAGAGGACATAGGTCTAGGAAAATTCCACATTCCTTGCAGCAACTAAGCCCGTGTGCCGCAACTACAGAACCCTGGGCATCCAGAGACTGTACTCTGTAACAAGAGAAGCCAACACAATGAGTAGCACACCGCAAAAGAGTAGCCCTCAGTCACCATAACTAGAGAAAGCCCACACAGAGCAATGAAGACCCAGCACAGCCAAACACAGATAAATAAATAAAAAGAGTTTAACCAGTATGAGTTCTAGTTGAAAAAAATTACAGGCCAGACCTGCAAAAACATGTCACAGACCCAGTTGTGCAGATCTGCAGTTAGGGACCATGTGGCCTGACAGTCCTGCTTCCCAGGCCTGCTCACCACCTTCGGAGTATTCTAAGTATCATATTAAACCACTGGAAGATCTCAGCACCCCAAGCACAAGCAAAAACAACTTTACCTAACATGGATTTCTTCTTATACGAGGCTGGGCGATCATACAGCGCTCTCTGGATGTCTGAGTATTTAGAAACCTCTTTTCTTTCCAGCATGGGGACATACTGTGTAGTGTCAGCTTGCTTCATGTCCATGTAGTCACCATTGTTTTCAAAAGATAAGATAACATAACTGTAAAAACAGAAAAAGAAACCTTATCCAGGGTGTCCCTCTGGAGTGATCATCCATAACTCAGTAGATGAGGACCAGGTACCCACCATGTGTGACACAGTGGTGGGCACAGGGGTGGCAGGGAAAACAAAAGCACAGCCACCCGCATCCTTCACGAGGGTGGTCTTGTCGGGCAGATGAGCATTAATCAAGGATCACACAAACACACAGACCACCTCAGCTCAACTCTGTCTTTATTCTGTTTTTCAGTTCACAGGCCAGAAAGCTTCACCACGTGACCAAGTGGCTTGGACAGACGATTCCTTCTACTCAATAAATTTAACACCAATTTGGTAGCCATCGAGTAATTTAATATGAAGTGAATTCACATACATTTTGATCTTGCAGAACGTCATATCTACAGCAATCTTTTCGGTCACTTTAGATATCTACAGTGGCAATCATTTCATTGGCCTGACTGATATGCCTGGGTTCAGCAAGGACCAGTGTCTCAAACTTGTAAATGCTCAGATGGTTTCTCACAAGATATGAGCACTGAGGCTTCCCTGGCCAGAGATACATCTGGAAGTCTGAAGTGGACCACACATAAACACCAACTGGCTCCCAGGATGATTTCGACTCTTCCTCTCATTCAAACCTATCAGCAAAGCTTTCCCCAACATGATATCCTGTCTAAAACACCTACAGACATGGAGTATCTCTCAGCACCATGTCACGGGGTGATGGAGCAGGGTAGTTGACCTCAAGTCTTGGTACCTCCTGGCCCTGAATCTGTAGACACGACCTCCATCAGGACATGGGTTGTCTCCATTGGTGAGGCTCATAAGACATTTCCTCCCTGGAGGAAGAAATGGCAACCCACTCCAGTATCTTTGCCTGGAAAATCCCATGAACAGAGGATCCTCGTGGACTACAGTCCATGGGGTCCACAAGAGTCAGACATCACTGAAGCAATTGAGCATGCACGCATGCATAGGACAGTGATTCACAGCAGCGTCTGTCTCTGCACCTACCTTCTTGTGCTTTCGTCAGCCGGGTTCAATCCAAAAATGTCCAGCTCTTTCTTTGGCTTCTCTGGATGGTGGCTCAGGAAGCTGTCCCTATTCTTATGCAAATAGTTGACCAAATCCCCATAGAAGCAGTACTCAGTGATGATGTAAATGGGGCCTGTGGGGTCCAAAACCAGTTGGAGATGAACATGAAGAACAGAGAAACCATGAACTTACTGTATCTACAGTGGTAAAAGACTGCTCAAGAACAGGGAGCTTCCCTCAGTGGAACTCAGTCCACAACCTCATTCAACAGACTGACATTTGCTGGCATGTCGGGAGGTACAGCGTGGGGGATTAAAAAGCCTGGACAGTCTTCACAACGGTAGGTGTTCTAGGAAAATCCTCACTCTCAGGTGAGCAAGCCTACCTGACTTGGTGCAGGCACCTAGCAAGTTCACGATGTTTAAATGCGGCCCCAGGTGGGTCATTATCTTCAGTTCAGACATGAGAGCTTGCTTTTCACTGGATCTGGCTGTGGCTGTTGAAGAAATAAATCATACATCAGTTCGACTGAATTATTTATTTCCCAGAAAAAGCCAAAAGCATGGCTAACCCTACAACTAGGCATCATTTTATTTACCAACAGTCTCAAAGGGAAATGGCTAGTAACTCAGTCTACACACTAATAACTTATCCCAAGTCTGCAGGGTAAAAAGAAGCTACTAAAAATAACTTGATTTTCCAACATATAAGTGACCAGAATGCTCTAAATAAACCTCAGTGACAACAGTCTAAATATGCAAAAAACCTAGAGTTGAAAGAACCAAGATCTACTCCTAAATCTGACATTTACTAGCTGTGTGATTTTTGAGTTCAGTATCTCCATGTTTAAGAAATCTCCAGAAAAGGGGCACTTACGTTTTAGCATCTTCACTGCTACTTTCATGACAGGTTGAGACCGACTTAATCCATAGGCAGTTCCTTCAACCACTTTCCCAAATGCACCAGACCCCAGGATCCGACCTGTGGGCAACCAGAACCATCCACACACACAGAATCAGGCATCTCATCCGATTCATATACCACGCGCACAGCTGGGTGGTGTTTTTCCCATATGGAGAAAGCATAATAACTCCTCCAAGTCATCATGTCAAAACCAGAATTGAGCCCACAGGGAAGGAAATTAGTATAATTGCTTTTGTCGCATAACATTTGCAAAGGAAAGGAAAAACACAGACGGGAAGAAAGGAGGTGCAGCCCTCCCTAGTGTGAGCACTCATCTACCAGCTGGAGGGCTGAGCCAAAGCCTGGGCTCTGTGGCACGTGTTCTCTGTGGCTCTGGCCCAAACCTCCTGGCTCTCTACCCTTCTGTTTTCCCCACACAAACAGGGGCACCTTTTGCAGCAAAAAACCTTTCTCCACTGGAAGTGAAAGTGAACGTGAAGTTGCTCAGTCTTGTCTGACCCTTTGCGGCCCCATGGACTATAGCCTACCAGGCTCCTCCGTCCCTGGGATTTTCCAGACAAGGGTACTGGAGTGGGTTGCCATTTCCTTCTCCAGTGGATCTTGCCGACCCAGGGATCAAACCCAGGTCTCCCATATTGCAGGCAGACGCTTCACCATCTGAGCCACCAGGGAAGTTCTCCGCCTGAAATACCTCCCTATTCAGGACATTACTGATTCCAAGCAGTGATGAAGCAAACTTCAGGCTGGCCCTCTTGTTGTCTGTCTGTTAGGAAGACCAGGAAGAGAGAAGGCTAAACATGCCCAGGAGCACAACACTATGCCACGTGTTGGGAGATACAAAAGGAAATGGAGGCTCTTGTGCCCACTATTTTTTTAAAAACTTTTTATTTTGTATTGGGGTATAGCCAATTAACAATGTTATGAAAGTTTCAGGAGAACAGAGAAGGGACTCAGGCATACCTATACATGTATCCGTTTTCCCCCAAACTCTCCTCCCATCCAGGCTGCCACATAACACTGAGTAGAGTTCCCTATGCTATATAGTAGAGCCTTGGTGGTTATCCATTTTAAAATATCAGTGTGCACATGTCCATCCCAAACTCCCCAAGTATTCCTTCCCATGTCGTGCCCAGTCTTAAAGAGTCTGCAGTCTACAACAGATGTTTCCATCAAACCAGGGGAAGACTTGGCTCCTAAAGGGCACTGAGAGCCCATAGTGCCGCTGACTGCACATCTGCCTGGCTGGAACTTATTCCTGCAAGGTACCACTTCCCCAGCAGCTCAACAATGCACAGAAGCAGAGAGACACAGGAACACCTCTTAGCAACGAATGTTGCCCCTTTTTCTCCATATTTTATTACTTTTTAACTTCCCTAAGCTCCTCACCTTTTGTAAAACAAGGGAGAAAATATAATAAAGCAAGCTTAGTTCTCAGACATAGGTATTTGAATGAGAGAGGCTAGGGTGTCTTGTTTGATCTCAGTATAAGTAACTTTGTAGGAAGACCTAATTTGGCTGCTTTCTGGAATGAGACAAGTAGATAATTTAAAAATGCCTTTGGCGTCCTCCAAAGTACATACTATTAGAATATTCATGATGACACAACCTCTAGTTCTCACCTTCATTTGTCTTTGTCCTGATTTCATTCATTTAGAATGTAATTTAAAAAAAAAAAATCTCTTGACTAAAGTTTCCTGTACTTGGTCTCAACCCAAGACTGAAATAGTTGAACAGTTTTTCATGTTTTGCTTTAAAACGTAAAAACTTTTATTTTTACATTCTATTTTTAAAGAAGTATCTACTATATCCTCAGAAGGTACTGGGTCAAAACAAATTTTTGGATTGTCCTCATTCATTTTTCATCTGTTCCTTTTTTATCCCAGAAACTCATCTCGTTTCCAATGGGTATCATTTCCAAAACAAAGCCACTCTGATGGGTGTCTCCCTATAGTTGCTTCTTCCTTTGTAAAATTTTCTTAACCTGTAATTTGCTATGGAAGGAGGTTTAAAAAAAAAAAATCATCGCAGTGATCCGATTGACTCAATTTCAAAGGCAGAAAAATATTTCCAAAAAAGCCAATTTCTAACGCCTCACTCTTACTAAGCACAAGTTCAGATCCTTTCTTCCTCCACAGGCCTGTAAAGTTGTGGACAAAGCAGAAGGAGTCCTGGGAGATCACCCAGCAGGGCAGGAACTTACCAAGCACGAGTCCATCTCTTGGAAACTCCCATCTCGAGTCATAAGGCAGCTGCATCGGGTCCACATAAATGTATTCATGTCCATCAGGGCTGATTGATTCAATGACCCTCCAGCGGATTTCATACCTTGGTTTCTATGAATGACGAGGACAGGTAACTGGTGAATTACCAACGCCTGAAGATACCCAAGCTTAGCCACAGTGGCAAAGTGACTGACATGGAAGGATTCGACAGCGTTCACTCATCATCTAGTTACTGAGCTCCTTCTCTGTGCCAAGCACTGAGCTAGGTTGCTCTTCTTGCTCTGATCAGTAAGGATGTTTAGTTCTTTAAAAAGTATCTACCTGTTTCCAAATGACGACCAGGACAATGAGTGAGATGATCACAATCACCAGCAACACCAGGACTGCAGCCGCCACAGTGAGCTCCGAGTGCAGAGCTGGAGGACAAGAGATGGGGCACGGTGGAGAAACCGCATAAGGTCGCAGGAGGGCAGGGGGGCAGGGCGGCCATTTCTGGGCTGGAGACCTCTGTCTACTGCTGGAGAAGCGTAAGGGCTGCCTGGCTCATTTGGGGAATGGACAAGATCATCTCTCAATTATCTACATGCATGAAAATACTCCAGCTCTTCCCTTGGACAGCCAAGGGACAAAATTCGGTTGGGAACACAATTCTTTCTCCAAAGACGCTCCAGAATGTGAACTGGAATACAAAGACTGATAAACGAGGCTGAGGGATGCCATGAGTTCAGAAACTTAAGTGCAGTGTATTTTGAAAGGTTGCTGTATACTTACATTGCTTTTGGCTTCACTAATTTTTTTCTTTTTTAACAAGTCAACCTGTCTCAACTGTCATAAGAAGCAACAAGGCAGAAGATCCTCCTTCCCCTCCCTACATCACCATGCCAGACCAAAGAGACTATATGCTTATAGACAAACACAATGGCAAGGGGCCTCAGAAAGATGCAGTTTGAGATCTGAAAGTAAAAGACAAGGCTCCTACACAGATGCCCAGAGAAGGCCCTTTAAGAGCATCTGGACCTTCAGTCCTATAGGATCCCATCTGGGATTCAAAGTCCCACCGAAGGGAGGAAGGGCTCAGCTGAAGACTTAGTTGTCCCGACCCATGAGCTACTCACTGGGAGCCACCAGCTTCAGCTCTCGGCTTTCCACCCCGAGGAGGTTCTTGGCTAGACACCGGACTGCAATGGTCTCCTCCACTTTGGCAAACATCACCTGGCCTTCCACGGTGCTCCTGTCTCGGGGGTGGACCTCTGTGATGATGTTTGAAACGTTGTTGGCCAAAACTGTCCATGAAGTTTCATTGTTACATCTGGAGAGAGTAAAAGGCATAGATATAGAGCCCACTGTGGGGAGTCATGGGGGTGGAGCAGTGAGAATCACTTAAGCAAGCAGTGCTGACCCTGTCTGCATTTGCAAGGCTACAGATTGATATTTTAGGTGCAGATTAACCTTAAAACTTGTTCTCCTAGAGAGAATAACCGACATGTGGGTAATTAAAAGTTAACTGTTGGGACTTGCCTGCGGGACCAGTGGCTAAGACTCTGAGCTCCCAATGCAGGAGGCCTGGGTTTGATCCCTGGTTAGGGAACTAGATCCCACATGCCCCAACTAAAAGTTGGCATCTAAAGATCCTGCATGCTGCATGCACATGACCCAGCACAGCCAAATAAATTAAAAAAAAATTTTTTTAAGTTAACTGTTTATGAAGGCAAGGGAGAGATAAACAAATTCAATCCAACAGAACTACCTGTCACAAGCCTTGAACCCCTGAGCAAACTGGACTTCAGGAATGTTTTAAGTATCCCAATGTCCCACCCCTCCTAAAAAGGCCTGATGCCCTCCCTTTTGTCCACCCACGCTCGGGGACCCCCTCAGGTGTAACTAGGATTGGACCTAGAATCCAGCCCCAGTCTAGATCCAAGTCCAGTGCCTTTCGACCTCGGGTGTCAGAGGGGAGGAGTCTCAGCCTCCAAGTAAAGCTCAGAGGCTTCGGAGCACAGCAGGCACCCCGGGAAGGAGTGCAAACACACTGCACTCTGGAGATGCCCACTGGAGAAGGTCAAGGAATGAGTAGTGAAGGAGGAACTGGCTAGTTACCTCCCACCAGAAGCCCCCTGGGCAGTATCTTCATGTATGTTCACACTCCAGTCTAGCCACCAAATAAAGTTCAACAAAGACAAAATGTGAGATGAAAATGTGGGTCAGGGTAAGAAAGATCCTCTTAGAGCAGGTCTTTAAATTTATGCTCTTTTCAGATTAGAGACCCTTTGAGAATATGCTGAAGGCTGTAGACCTTCTTCTTACAGCTATTCATGAACACAAAAGCACACGCACATACCTACACATGCACACATACACACAAGGTCCACGTTTAGAACCCTATCTTGTAGTTTATGAGACCTCGGCCAAATAAAGAATCACAAATTCCAAAAGCAGAGCCAGCCAAAGAAATAAAATGCATTTGAGGGTCTTTGTGCTAAGGCAGAAACATCCTGACCACAAAAGAGAAAGGAATGTGTTCCATACTTCTTAATATCCTTGCAAACCATCCACTCGATATCAGGAAGAGGGGTGCCTTCGGCTGTGCATCTCACAGTCTGGCCCCCATTAGAGCCATGGTGGTCGTCAACCAAGTCCAGTATGGAGGACGGAACTGCAGGAGATGAAAAGAAATCAGAAGTGGATGGTTGGCATACCAGAACTTTGGGAAACTACCAAGTGGAATATGAGTTCAAAACTTGTCCACATAACATTTGAACCTATAAATCAACCAACCACCCATCAGGGAGCTGAGACCAGTCATGTGCATAATAACACTCCAGTTTGCACAGATCCAACTGGTTAAGAGCATGCTTAAGGGATCTGTGCCCTGTGGTGTTTTAAACCTGGTGTAAAGAAAGCAAAAAGCACCGTGTTTATTTGACTTGAAAGACGAAGAGGCTCTTACGATTATATTATAGCTTGGGAATCAGCTTCTAGATTCATCTAAATGGTAGGATCTAAAGCAGCATTTACCAAAGTGCAATATTATTACATTTTAAAGATTCTTTTTTGTAACCGGTGATCAAATAAATTAGAAATATGCTAATACCTGTATCACAGATCGACTGTGAGGGTAAAATGAGCCTACCTAGGACAGTACATGACCCATGGTAGGCACTCAGTGAATAGGTGCTAAACTGGAAATATAAACAGACTTGGGCACTCCGTTCTGGAAGGGGCTTCTATAGAGATCTATAAGGAAAGCTAGGCACAAAAAGCCAAAACACTCTGGAACAACCTAATGTCATCTGGACCAAAACATATCATTTCACTCTTTCCAGAACTGGAGGTATCTAATTGAGAAACAGATGGTAAGGAAGCGATTGGAGCCTAGGAATTCCAAGTCAGACAGTGCCCGATTAGCCTGGGACCTCCCAGAATTATGTGAATTCATAAGTCCAACAGAGCTACACCTGACACCCACACCCCCTGCTTCTCCCCTGAAAAGGTTGCTTTTCCCTCCATGTCCTATGGGGACAGGGCCAGGCTCTCCTCGGAAGACTCAGTCACCTACCAACCGAGATGGAGTTATCTTTATCTGGCTCTTACAAACCTTGAGTCAAGAGTTCAAAAGTATAGCTCTTCACATCATCTTCATTTTGAACTACAATAGTATAATGGCCGCTGTCTTCTTCCTTTGCTCGGATCAGCTTTAATTTGCTTCGATAACTTAAAAGAAAAGGACTGTGTTCAGCAAGGAGCAGCCCAATAAATTCCAATCGTTAAGCAATTACCATATTCAATTCAAATGTTGTTAAACATCTTGTCCATATGATCGCTTTCCTGGGATTTTCCTTATACTATCTATGCATTGAAGGTCTGAGTTGTAGACATTTCATTCTTAAACAGAAGACCAGAGATGAGCAATGGCTTATGTGGCTACAAGAGCAGTCAGCTCTGTTAAGTCCTGACTTCTAGGGAAAAAACAAATCCTACCAGCTTTCCTTTTATTTGAATCCTGGATTTTTATGTTTAAGAAAAAAATACTTGCCAACACTGTTAAGCAACTATACTCCAATACAAAATAAAAGTAAATACTTGATTCCCCTTAACATCCATCATATGAGTGATTCAGCCAAATACTGGAACATCCTTGGAAGAAACAATAAAGACACTATCTCTGTATTGATACGGAGAGGTCACTGGGGTATAAAACTCCTGCTTGCTTGTATTTGCTTAAAAAATGCTCGAAGGTTTCATAAGAAACCTTCCTAACAAAACTAATAAAAGTATTCCTTGTGGGTGGGGAGGAGGGGGTATCAATGCATACGAGGACAGGACAGGAGTGAGGCTTCTTACAATGCACTGTCTTTAGGTGTGAATGTTTTTAAAGTACAAGATGCATCTTAAAAAAAAATAGAGAAACATATGGTTTCATACCTCATTAAAGAGAAGTTTCTCCAAAAGATTGCTTACACGTGTAATAAATGATATTTTGTCGAGTGTGTGTGTGTGTGCATCCATAAAGTATTTGCCCATCTGTCCTATATAACAGTGTGGGAGAGCAAGCGGAGTGAGAGGAAGAGCGCTGGTCATGGAAGGAGGAGACCTGGGGCATTACTGAACTCTCCAAGCCTCAGGTCCCTTATGGGTACACCATGGGATAACAGTATGCAAGGCGGAGTATCATTTTGAGAATTAACTACATGAAATAATCTATATGAAAGCATTTCAGAGGCTCCAAAATAGCCTGCAAACATCGAGTCTTCTAGCCAAGATGCTGGACACTGGGAGATGTGATGAGCACGCTGGGCTGGACTTCCCTCTGCCGCAACAAACTGAACACCTCTGGAATGGATTTCTTTAAAGCTCCCTAAGCACCCCTGGCTGCCAGGGACCAGACAGTCTGCCATCATTCACTTTTTGCACTTGTCCAGCCAAGGAAGGAGTGTTCTTGCCTGGAGAATCCCAAGGACGGTGGAGCCTGGTGGGCTGCCGTCTGTGGGGTCGCACAGAGTTGGACACGAAGCGACTTAGCAGCAGCAGCAGCAGCAGCAGCCAAGGAAACTGTGACTCCACTAGTCTTAGGGAAACCAGATATCCCTCCACCGTGCGCATCCTTACATTCCCTGGCCTGTCATGGGGACTCGAAGAAGACGTGTTGGAGGAAATCAAAAAACACCTTAAGAGACAGCTTTCCTGGACTGCTCTGCTGAAAACCACCGTCTGGCCATCGCTACTGATAGTAGCTTGCAGACAACCCTGGTGTCTCAAGCATTGGCTATGCTGGGATCACCTTATTTCTCTCTGGCCTCACAGCATAGTAGAAAGTTAGACACTGTCCACTTCTCTGTGTTCCTACATTTCATGTCTTAGAAAGCCTTTCAGATTCAGTATCCCACTTCTAGCTCTATCACTGTTCCACAGAGGTAGTCACATTCCATTTTCCCAGATGTTGCTTCTCAGTTATGCATGGAATTCAGTTCAGAAAGAAGGAAGCAAATCCTGAAATTAAGTGAACTAATGGAAGAGGTCCTATCTTCTCCTCTTTCCTAAAGGCTTGAAATAAAGGATTTTGTCTCCTTCGGAAGGTTTCTGACAAAGATGCAGGGCTGGATTAGCTGGGCCCTTCAAGAGGGATCTTCTGCTCTTGGATTCTAATCAGAGCTTAAAGGTGCAAGAGACCTCAAAATATCATCCAGTTCCTCATCTTGAAGGACATAAGGTATTATTAATCCTACATTATAGATGAGGAAACTGAGGCTGAATGGTGACGAACACAAAACTCCACCACTAGTTAAGAGATGACAACAGTCTACAGCTCCTCAGAGAGCAAGGATCCAAACTATCCATAGAATGTTCTTTCCTAACCAAATTTACTCAGACACTACTCTTATTTCCCATGAAAGCCTCACTGGGTCAAATATGTTTCAAATTAAGCCAATGATGTTGTGTTTCACGTAGGTTTATGTGATAACTGCCCTGGAACTCGAATCACCATACATGTCTACTTGCAATATGGGTGATAGATATCAAGGAATATATATGAAACCCAAGTGGGTCCAATTTTACTTTCTTTCCTCTACCCCTTGCTGAATCTAGGAATCTGTCTTTCATTGGGAGCAAAGATTTTTCAGTTCTTTCTTCTCATTTCATTGTTACATACTTACCAACATACTATTATTGCATTGCAACATTATCATGAAATGTACCTTATTTCCAGTATCTCCTTTTTCTGATTGCTAAATTTTTCTATACTGACTCTTGTTTGGGGTCATAAAACACATACAAACCTCAGTCTATCAAAGAATATACAATACAAAAAAAAGGCAAACTTGAGAAGGGTGTTTCTTTACCTTATTTCCTGAATCTTTTCTATGTCAGTGGTGATCTCCGTGAGATTCTCAATCAGAGTCAGGTTGTCCTTCAGCCAGGTTATCTTGGGAGGTGGATAGGCCTGCACATCCACCACAAAATGCTTGACTTCATGCAGGTTGACAGCTTCCAACAGGTTAAAGTTGGGTTTGATTTCAATAAATCCTTTCTCTGTACAGGGAAGAGTTTCCATTAAACAATGAGCACCTCATGGTGGATCCCGAGCAGCATGGCCGATGGGCATTTTAGGAAGCAGAGTGTACCGTGAACAGAAATGGTGACGTTCCTCATCTTTTTGACCTCCTTGGTGGCCTGGTGGGCAGCACATTCATAATCTCCACTGTCCTTCACCGTGGCCTCGGGAACCCTCAGAGTGTACACCAACTTGATGGACGGGAACTTGGTTTCCTCCAGCCTCGTGATGCCTTTGCCTTTCTACAGCAGAAGGGGAGGAAAACAGACTTTAACAAGCTGTTTCCTAAGAGTGAACCCCTGTGTAAGTGATGGACTCAGTGAAAATGATGTACCCACGTGGGTTCCTGGATTGTAATGAGTGTACCGCCCTGTGGGGACAGGGATGGGGGAGGCTGCTCGTGTGTTGAGCCCAAGGGGCAATCCAGGAAATCTCTGTACTTTTCACTCAGTTTTGCTGTTTATTTAAAACTGCTCTAAAGGGACTTCTCAGGTGGTCCAGTGGCTAAGACTCCATGCTTCCAATGCAGGGGCCTGGGTTCAATCCTTGGTCAGGGAACTAGATCTCACATGCTGCAATTAAAAATTCCACATGCCGCAACAAAGATCCAAAATCCTGTGTGCCGCAACTAAGATCCAGCACAGCCAAACGAATACTTTTTTAAAACTGGTCTAAGAAATAAAGTCTAACAAAAAATATTTTTAGGCATGTTCCTTTGAAAATCCTGTTTGGAAAGGATATTTAATGACATAGTAAGGTGTTTGTGCTATACTGCCACAAGAAAAAATATAAAGCACTATTTAAAGTATGTGTATTAATTATTATACTTACAAAGTATTTAAAGGACTTATCTCCTTAAAATTATAATGGGGGTATTCTGGGAAGTGGCTTTTCATCTGTTTCTCTAAATTTTAAAGTTATAATAAGCCTTTATTTTTTAAAAAATATCAAACAAAAAATATTATTTATAAACCAGTATTTACACTGTATATTGGGGGGCCAAACAGCACATAGTTCAGTTTTGAGGAGAAAAAATTATTTCCAATAAATGGAAAGAAGCATTTATGTTTTAAGGATTAAAGGCATCAAATATGGGTTTCCTTGGTGGCCCAGTGGTTAGGAATCCACCGGCTGGACTTGCCTGGTGATACAGTGGATGAGAATCCGGCTGCCAAATCAGGGGAAACAGGTTTGATCCCTAGTCCAGGAAGATTCCACATGCCATGGAGCAACTAAGCCCATGTACCACACTACTGAGCCCAGGCTCTACACCCCATGCACTGCAACTACTGAAGCCCTCGAGCCTTAGAGCCTGTACTTGGAAACAAAAGCCACCACAATGAAAAGCCCATATGCTGCAACAAAGAGTAGCCCCTACTTGCAGCAACTAGAGAAAGCCTGTGCAAAGCAACGGAGACCCAGCACGGCCATAAAAATAAAAGTAATTAAAAAAAAAAAGAATCCACCTGCAATGCAGTAGACTTAGGTTTGATCCCTGGTCTGGGAAGATTCGACATGCCACAGGGCAACCAAGACCACAAGCTGCAGCTACTGCAGCCCTTGAGCCCATGCTCTGAAACAGGAGAAACCATTGCAGTGAGAAGCCCTCACAATGCAACTAAGAAAAACCCCTGCTCTGCCCAATTGGAGGAAGCTTGAGTGCAGCAACAAAGACTCAAAGCAGCCATAAATAAATAAATGAATCTTTTAAAAAAAAATTTCTGTAAAAAATAAAAATAAAGGCAATCAAGTAAGAAAAGAAAAATCAGATAGCTTCACATTTTGGGGAAGATGTATACCTATTGGTCTACAAATGTCTCCTCAGTACATAAGGTTATAAGGCAATATGTGAAAATGTCCAAGTTTCAATCAGACACCCCAGGGAGAAAGGAAAGGGGCAGCCAAAGCATGGGGGAGAGAAATGGAAAAAAGGAGAGACACTACCAAATGTTGAAAAAAGAGCAAGCAGCAGAAATTTGCAAACTAGGAGTGAAGGGGGAAAGACCATATATACATATATATGTGTGTGTATATATATATATATATTTTTTTTTACATAGATGGTTTTTGCTCTCCATAAGGGTACTGCATTAAACACTGTTAAATTGTTTCTGCATGGGACCATCATAGCCTTTTATACACAGTTCATACACACTTACCATGATGGGTTAGAATGAATGAGAACTGGACTTAACATACACACACCAAAACATATAAAATAGAAAAACAACAGGAAGCTGCTATATAACACAGGGAACTATACTCAATATTTTGCAATAATCTATAATAAAAAGAATCTGAAAAGAATATATGTATTTTATATATATTTATATAACTGAATTATTTTGCTGTACACCTGCAACTAACACAATTTTGTAAATTAACTATACTTCAGTAAAATAAAAAAAGAATGAATGATACCCTATGTGTACATTCCCAGGGACCAGAGATGACACAGTGGCTCCCCTTCCCCATCTCCACTCCTCCCTTCTTCTTCTTTCTGTGGATGGGCCAGCTTCCACCAGAGTGCTTGGGATTCAGCAAACATCACTAAATCTTTATTGAATGATTCAAGTTATGCCTGTTCACTGAAGGCAAGTTATGCATAGAAAGACCAGGCAGGGAATTCCCAGGCAGTCCAGTTAGGATTCTGTGCTTCCACTGCCAGGGGCCTGGATTCAATCCCTAGTGCAGCTGCAAGGTATAGCCAAAATAAAAAAACAAATGAATTTTTTTTATAAAGGAATTTCCCTGGTGGTCCAGTGGCTAAGACTCCCAATGCAGGGGGCCCAGGTTGGATCCTGGTCAGGGAACTAGATCCCACATGCTGCAACTAAGAGTTTGCATGCCACAACTAAAAGATTAAGACCTGGCTCATATTAAAACAAAGGCAAGACCAGGCAGGCAAGAAGCAGAGTATCATGGGTGTCCACAAGGCAGGGAGGCAGGCAAGCAACATTATCCAATGCCTCAAAACTCAAAGGCATGGGAGCCAAGAAAAGGAGAATTCATGACTTTCAGCAATCAGGAAGTTTTAAAATTCATTTGTGTTTTGCTTTGCTAATATTTTGGTCATTATCTTGTAGCCATAAAACCTGCCTATCTGATGAAAAGAGAGCACTCAGTGTGAAATCTCTATGCATTCTGAAGGGCCTGGTTCAGCTATCATCATCTCAGACTCTCCCACTGCTCTAAGAGCCACAACATCCTCTTGTCAGAGTGTGTATCAGAGACGGAAAGCTAAGGTCAAGAGGAGGTCAGTGTCGTGCCCCATGAGCGAAAGGTCTTTGAAGCCCTAATGTGACACTAGGGACCTTGAGGGTACTTACCATTTGTCCAGGGTAAGTCCATTGAAAGTCAACCACCTCGTTATTAAAGACGGTGCAGGTGATCACAATCGATTCGCCTGCCTTATATACAGTCTTAGGAGATTCCATTTCCAGATCAAGTTTTGATGTTGCTATTTAAAAAAAGAACAAACACAGGACCTAAATATCCAAAGTATAGTCAGGATCTTACAAGGTTTGAATTATTAAAGAAGATTCTGAAAAATAATTTGCAAACAACTTTGATCAAGACAAAATTTTGAAAATCTCAGAAGCCTTGATCTGCGCTGACATACATAATTTGGTATAAAGTACTGCATCCTAAAGGAGATGAGTCCTGGGTATTCATTGGAAGGACTGATGTTGAAGCTGAAGCTCCAATACTTTGGCCACCTCACGTGAAGAGTTGACTCACTGGAAAAGACCCTGATGCTGGGAAGGATTGGGGGCAGGAGGAGAAGGGGACGACAGAGGATGAGATGGATGAATGGCATCACTGACTCGATGGACATGAGTTTGGGTAAACTCCAGGAGTTGGTGATGGACAGGGAGGCCTGGCCTGCTGCGATTCATGGGGTCGCAAGGAGTCGGACATGACTGAGCGACTGAACTGAACTGAAAATACATACACATATATACATATACAGACATGCAAAACAATAACAATAGTAATAATAAATTCCAATTCGCCAGAAGACCACATTCACATCCCCAAGCATTTGGGTGTATTATGACTGCAATCACTTTTATTGAGAGATCAAGCCTTTACTGACTTCACTTTCCTAGCCACTAGCTCCTACCCCGGAGAAGGCAATGGCAAGCCACTCCAGTACTCTTGCCTGGAAAATCCCATGGATGGAGGAGCCTGGTAGGCTGCAGTCCATGGGGTCGCTAAGGATCGGACACGACTGAGCGACTTCACTTTCACACATTGGAGAAGGAAATGGCAACCCACTCCAGTGTTCTCGCCTGGAGAATCCCAGGGACGGGGGAGCCTGGTGGGCTTCCATCTGTGGGGTCACACAGAGTCGGACACGACTGAAGTGACTCAGCAGCAGCTCCTACCCCATCATTTATTTATTCTCCTCTCCCATTCTGCTCCCCAGTTATTTTCAGCATATCTAGAACCTAGCATGGAGTCTGGCATAAAATAAGCCCTTCACAAGAGTTAAATGGCATACTCTCGCTAACACATACCTGCATGTAAGTGCTCTATAAACGTGTTGGCCCAAGTGCGGTTTATACATTCCCATTTGCATTAACCACTCACATCAAAGCGATGAAGTCGACAGCTACCAGCTTTTCTCAAAATCACTTTTCTGAAGTTATTAAAATTAACCTGGAAGTCCAACCCCCACAGGTGTGTGTTTATAGTTAAGGCCTTTGTAGTCAGGAATGTGACTAAAACAGTAAGAGGCTTATGCAAGAAAAAAAATTCCTTACAGTATACTGAAGTTAACTGATGAAACACGAGATCGTACACGGATAGGAAAGATTTTGCCTTTGGTGATGCCAAGCTTACAGCCACAGAGATCAGCTTAACATTGTAGGTTCAAGGTGGGGTTAACCTACCTTTAGGAGGTTAATGCCAAGTCCCCATACCAGAATTTGGGGGCTCCATCACTAGGGACTAGGATTTTAAAAGAAAATTCTACATGCATCTGATGACTTTGCCTGTACCTCTTATTTAGAGACGATAAGAGAGGGCACGAGTACCTGTGTAAGCATAAACATTGAATGGAATGGTCTGGAACTTCTTCCCTCTGACCGTGGCCTCACAGATATAGAGCCCAACAGTGAAGGTTCCTTTAAAGCCTTGTCTGCTGTCATAGGAGGCATGCACTACCCCCTCACTGCTGAGTAAGGTCACCGGAGTCTCGGGATCAGTCGTGCGGCATGGGATGATGACCGAATCTTCATCCTCCACGATGACCAAGGAATCTGTCATTCCTAGAGGTACGAAGGCTACATCTGGGTCTGACATTTGGGGAAAAAAAAAAACACATTAAGGATTAATTTCACCTTCACACATATATGCAGAAAAATTACTTCTTTGGCATTAGTCATATTAGGTATGAATTTTACCTTTACTCATAAATCCAGAAGTGTCACCCCCACTGACATTTGTCATCCTAACAGCTAGAAGGTGATTTTTTAAAGTATGAACAATACCAAATTGCCTGTGCCTTCTTAAAAAATACTGAAAATAAATATAAATACTGTCAGAAATGGAGGTCAAAATTTAAACTACAAAACAGAAAACAAAGTGGACATTAAAATAATCAGGTCTGAAAAAAATTATCAGGTCTGCTCAAAACATGAGAAAATACTCATAATTTTTGAATTATGAAATGCTTTTTACAACGCCTATGACCTATATCTGTATTACTTGAAAAATAATACAGAAATCTACTAAAAAACTAACCTCTCAAATAATAAATAAAATGTATAATTCCACAACTTGAGAATTTTCTTTTCAAAAGAAAACCAGCTATTTAAACTACTTGGTAATAAGTACTGAGAATTTCCAGCATCAGTTTCACAAAGGATACACAACTCGAGATAATTGCAAACAAAATCTCTAGCAATGTAGAGCCTGGCCGGATGATGTTTGTGCTGGGGCAAGGGAGGAATAGCAGAAATCTCTGGACAATCTTAGGCAGATGAAGACTCAGTAATTTTAACAAATCCACCTTCCTACCACTGTCTTCAAAGTAGGGGGGCATTTATGTGAGAATGACAATGGGTGACATACTAAATATCTATCCCTTTTGAAACAATGTTTTTTTCAGTTGTTATGAAAGAAAGTTGATACAGGTGAGAATGGCAGAATAGAAGTGAAGAGGGTTTAGATCCATAGTTACAGACAGAGAAAGGTGCCAATTTTAAACTTTTTTTGGCTGTTCCATGCAGATAAGGGATTTAGTTCCCTGACCAAGGATCAAACCCAGGCCCCCACAAGTGGAAGCTCTCAGTATTAACCAATAGACCTCCAGGAAAGTCCCAAGGAGCCAATTTTTAAAACTTGAAAAACCAGAAAGGTAGGAAGATATACTTCTGAAACTCCCTTACTCAATGTCTGCCAAAACAACACAGATGGCAAGAGCTATAAATGTTTTATATGCTTGTTTATTGAAGCCAAGTACTCTAGTTTGGGGGCTTCCCATGTGACTCAGTGGTAAAGAATCCTCCTGCCAATGCAGGAGATGTGGGTTCGATCCCTGGGTCGGGAAAATCCCCTGGAGAAGGAAATGGCAATGCACTCTAGTATTCTTTCCTGGAAAATCCCATGGATAGAGCCTGGTGGGCTACCGTCCATAGGGCCGCAAAAGAGACACAACTTAGTGATTAAATAAGACAAAACCAAAATTCTAATTGTTCAGTTCAGTTCAGTCGCTCAGTCGTGTCCGACTCTGCGACCCCATGAATCACAGCACGCCAGGCCTCCCTGTTCATCACCAACTCCCGGAGTTCACTCAAACTCATGTCCATCGAGTCGGTGATGCCATTCAGCCATCTCATTCTCTGTCATCCCCATCTCCTCCCACCCCCAATCCCTCCTAGCATCAGGCTCTTTTCCAGTCAGTCAACTCGTTGCATGAGGTGGCCAAAGTATTGGAGTTTCAGCTTTAGCATCAGTCCTTCCAATGAACACCCAGGACTGATCTCCTTCAGAATGGACTGGTTGGATCTCCTTGCAGTCCAAGGGACTCTCAAGAGTCTTCTCCAGCACCACAGTTCAAAAGCATCAATTCTTCAGCGATCAGCTTTCTTCACAGTCCAACTCTCACATCCATACATGACCACGGGAAAAACCATAGCCTTGACTAGATGGACCTTGGTTGGCAAAGTAATGTCTCTGCTTTTTAATATGCTATCTAGGTTGGCCATAACTTTCCTTTTAATTCAACCATCTATATACTAAAATTGCCATGACTTGAATTTGTTTTTAGAGTTCCAAATTCCTGAACTCTATTAGCAAAGATTCCAAGGAACAAAGCCACAAAATAACTTCAGGTTAAAATATACAGTTTGATCTATAACACATCAGCCAGAGTTTCCTTTAAAGTTCAACTCTTCCCTACCATCAAGTACTACTTATGCAATGCAAGATCCAGGTTCTATCCCTGGGTTGGGAAGATCCTGAGGAGAAGGGAATGGCAACCCACTCCAGTATTCTTGCTTGGAGAATTCCATGGACAGAGGAGCCTGGAGGGCTACAGTCCATGGGGCCGCAAAGAGTCGGCCACGACTGAGCAACTTTCGCTTTTCACAGATATAGACACAGGTACAGCGAAAAACACAGACCATTACGAAGGAATGCCCAGAGAACGCTAGGTGGGTGGTAAACCAAATAGGATGCATGAGCTTGCATCTCCAGCTCATGGGTAGTCTAGTTGATTAGGGTGGCTGCTGCCAGAAAGCACCACATATTCTGCCTGATTCTGAAATCCATCCCAACCTTAAGCCGTGCCCTCCAGAGATGTTTCCAGACAAAGACTGTGTGGAACCAGGTCTCCTGAGGCTGGAGGACGCCCAGACCTTTTTTACACAGAGGTCTGGGACTCACTCACCCCACCTTCCTTCCCTCTCGCCTTCATTCAGGGTCACACTTTCACTGCAGACAGACAACTCCCCCAGCCTCTGCGGGATCCCTCCTCATTTTCTCTCATAACCAGTGAACCAGTGAAGTTGCTCAGGCGTGTCCAACTCTTTGCAACCCCATGGACTGTAGCCTACTAGGCTCCTCCATCCATGGAATTTTCCAGGCAAGAGTACTGGAGTGGGTTGCCATTTCCTTCTCCAGGGGATCTTCCCGACTC
This sequence comes from Moschus berezovskii, assembly GCF_049115385.1. Lineage (NCBI taxonomy): Eukaryota > Metazoa > Chordata > Mammalia > Artiodactyla > Moschidae > Moschus > Moschus berezovskii. Next base: position 79,161,254 of record NC_142464.1, on the reverse strand, counting down.
AGGGATCGAACCCAGGTCTCCCATGCTTTACCATTTGAGCCACCAGGGAAGCCCTTCTCTCATAAGCCTCTCCTTTAATATAACCCTTGCATATTTAACTCCACCTTACTCCTATGCTGGCATTTGCTTCTTGGAGGACAAAACACAACATTGACCAAAATTTTTATTAGAAAGAAAAAAATCCATTCCAACTCATCAAGGTTAAATACAGGCACACCTTGGTTTACTGCACTTGGCTATATTGTGCTTCACGGATACTGGATTTTTCACAAATTGAAAGTTTGTGAACGCTGCATCAAGAAAACCTACTGGTGCCATTTTTCCAACAGCATTTGCTCACTCTGTGTCAAATATGGGTAAATCTTGTAAGACTGAAAATGTCTTCACTATCATCACATTTGTCACAGTGATCTGTGATTGGTGATCCCTGATGCTACTACTGTGAAAAGATTACAACTCACTGAAGGCTCAGATGACGGTTAGTATTTTTAGCAATAAAATATTTTAAAATTAAGGTATGCACATTGCTTTTTAAGACATAATGCTATTGCACATGTAACAGGCTACAATGTGGGACTTCTCTGGTGGCCCAGTAGTTAAGTCTTTATGCTCCCAATCCAGGAGGCACAGGTTTGATACCTTGGTCAGGGAACTAAGATCCTGCATGCCACATGGTATGGCCAAAAAAGAAAAAAGACTACAGAAGTGTAAACATCCAATGCACTAGAAAACCAAAAATAAAAATTTGTATGACTCAATTTATTGTAATACTCACTTTACGCTGGGAGTCGAGAACCAAACCCACAATCTTTCCAAGGCATGCCTGTATATGTTTTCTCAAATTCGAAAAATATCAGTTATTTGGAAGCCATTATGATGAACTACAAGCCACTCCAAGGCCTATCTAACTAATTTTTGTGTCCCCAACATTTAGCAGTGCCTGATACCCAGTACATACAAGTATTTGCTGAACTTGATCAAAATTAATAGAAATGAGTACATTTCAGATTTTCCTCACAACGCCAATAAAAGATGCCACAATGAAATGGTTTTCAAAACTTAACACAGTTCTAAAATGTAAACAATGAATATTTCTGGATGATGACATGACAAATGATCTTGATTTAAGCTTGTGTGTTTGTAGCTTTCAAATTTTCTCTGATAAATATTTATTATTTTTATACTTCTAAAAACTTTCATACAATTAACAGGCAAGACAGGACAAGCCTGGTCTGGGGGTACCCAGGCAACTCACCTGGCACGTAGATGTAAATGTGTCTGCCCTCAATCTCGTTCTCGTCCATCTGCGTGTGGTTGTAATAGCAAGTGTACAGCCCAGTGTGGGCCGCCGAGGCGCTGACCACTTCCAGTACTGTCACAAAAAGGCCACTGTTGTTCTCCTCGTTTCTGATTTCCACGTCGGGATACTCTTCTTCAGACATGGGGTACTGCCAGCTCACTTCACTCTCCCCAAAGCATCTCAGAGAAAAGGATGAATTCAGCTGCACAACCCTCTCATTTTCATTGGGCAGGATGGAGGGTAATGAAAGCTGGCAGAGGATTAGGCTCGGCCCTGTAAAAGGAAACACGCTATGAATAGGATGCAGCCCGAAAGGACGGTCTCACCCAGAGCAGCTACTATGAACAATGACCATTTCTACGCAAAAATTCGTTAGCCTGGATGCCCATGAAAGGCCCCCTATTATGAACAGCACCGCATCTGCTGAGAGCAGCAAACGCTCCAAAGGCCTCAATAGCCCTGTCCAGCCCCTGCGGGGCTCACCCCTCCAAACACTCCAGTGGACAGAGGACTTCTCACTCCAGTTCCACATCTTAGACTCTTATGTGTGACCATGAAATAGTGCAAGATGGCATGAGCTCAAGCTCATATGGGCTCTTTACTGTCTGCATTCCCTATGGACAGAGAAATGGGCTGAACAAAGCACAAGGTAGATTTGTGCTCAAGAAGTACGCATCTTCCGTTTCTCACAATACTCTGCCGTGCCTCCTCTCTAATGACTTCCAGAAACCAAAGTAGGGGGATGTGGATTTCATTCAAAAAGAGTAAGTTCAGCCCAAGAGTGAAAACTCTTGAGTTCCTCTTAGAACCAAAAATGTCAGTTTAGCTTCCCCTGTCTATAAAACTGGTAGAAGAGATATTATGACTAAATTATGCACTCAAGATCTCTAATCCCCTTCTAAGCCTGGTGCGGGACTTCACCCAACTTCAGTATGTGTCCACTCTGACTGGTCAGCTTGTTAAGAGGGACGTGGAAAGTACACCTGAGTCCCTATTGTCCTGCAGGTAAGGAATACAGAGTGGACTTCAGAACTCCTAAGTCACTGATCATGCTTAATGTTGCCATATCCATCCAGGTAAGACCTAAAGAGACTAATAGGCTTAAGTTAACTCCTCAGACTAGAAAAACACTGGCGTCATGGTGAACATCTGCAATTCATGATTATCTGGATGAAAACTAAGAAAGTCCAATAAATATTTCAACACGTGGCCCCACTGGCATCCTCCTGGTGGAAAAGTTAGTAAACTTCCCCAAGCGTGAGATAGTGAGTAATTCAGTTTCAAGGCCAAAGGTGACTCAAAGATTTTGCAGCAATTAAAGCATCTTCCATTTAAAACAGGTATAACAAGACAGGTGTGATTTCCTGGATGAAAATTTCCTCTATTTGTTTTCCTTTGAGCATTCTTGAATTTATTTCTCTGACCCACCTCTCCTGGAATCCCATGACCCAGGAAATGGAAGAGCATGGCAGGCAACTTTAAACTATTATTGCCAACAGCATGTCAATGCCATGATGACATGCATACTAAAATGGTCACCAGAGAACATTCTTTTTGGCATTAGCGCAACACAGCAAGGGGAACTAAACATGTGCAGCCATTCTAGATAACATCTCATTTCTCTTTACTCTTTTGGACTGTTTGCAGGAATATAGGCAATATACCCCCAGAGCACAGAACTTAGGGGGAAAAAAAATAGATTTCCCCTACGACAACAAACTCAGAGAGGCTTGAGATCCATACCTGTGAAGAGACAGCCTAAGACCAGGAGTGCCCAATGGGAAGTCCCCATAGTTCTGGAAAACTGAAAAAGTCAAAAGTCAAACAGAAACAATGTTAGTCAATAAAACGACTAGTCACGAGCCTAGTTCGCTTTGTGCTTTGTGCTGTGGAAAATGTTAACGACGTCATTTCAGTCAACAACATCCTGGTATAAGTAAGATTCACAGTTAAAACAGTAAAATGCCTAAGAAGCAGGAATTAGATAGCCTTGTGTGGGCCCAAGACCGTGACAGAAGCCAGCTGAAGCAGAAACCCTTTTTGATTGCCTGCAGCTTTCAAATTCCAAAACGTCTCGCTTTATTGTCTTGGAATGTGTCCAAAAGTACAGAACGGTTCCTCTTAAAACATTTAAATTGATTGCGAAAAACAAATAAACATGTGTATTTACTCAACTTCTAAACTTGAGCTGTTTTCACTCAAAATGGGCTGTCATTTGCTTTGTGTTTTGCTAACAGAAAGTACGCGGTCACATCCTCAGCAACCTTTGGAAAAGATGCTTGGACTGCCAACGAATATCTTAATACTTGAGAGCCATTCTGTATAGAGGGTACCAGAAGCTGCACTCAGCCAGTGTCAGTCCAAGCTCTCCCAGGACCTGCTACACTTAGAGTCAGGCTAAACAAGGCATAGAAAACCCAGGCGTGGAAGGCAAAACAGAAAAAGAAGTGAAGAAGTGAGAGGAAATGAGAGAGAAAAGTATGGCTAAATTCCTGTTTCAGGGATACAGTAAAGCACAGGATAAAATTCAATGGACGATTCATTTTCACACAGGTCCCTGTACCTTCAGAAAGCAAGTTCTCCACTCTGATCTCCTGCAGCGAATTCAGGGGAACAGAAGAGCAGTGGGGAGAGACTGAAGCCGAATGTCCCTAAGACCCCAACAGGGAAAAGCAGTGGGCAAGAAAGAGGCTAAGGAAAAGGAGGGGAGGGGAAAATGAAGAGGGACCCGCGTCGCCCTGAAGGAGACCATGGAAGAATCTATTCTGGTCCACCCTCTGAAAAGGCCCCTTTATTCTTAGCTTTCCATGTACACCTCTCACAATTTATCATCCCCCCCTTCACTTCCCACACAAAGTAACTGAGAAAATGATCTTCCTAAGGTCGACCTGAAGGAGGTTGCAGGGGTTGGGGCCATTGAGAACCCCAGTTTCAAATAAAAGAAGCTCCACTGAGAGTCGTGGGCAGTGGCACAAGCTACGACATGATCCTTAAAAAATCACCCAAGTCTGGGCTTGGGATACACTGGGTCCCTGAGTTGCTCGAAACCCCAATTCAAGCAATGGAACGAGTTCATTGCACTTCAGTTCAGTTCAGTCGCTCAGTCGTGTCCGACTCTTTGCGACCCCATGAATCACAGCACGCCAGGCCTCCCTGTCCATCACCGACTCCCGGAGTTCACTCAAACTCATGTCCATCGAGTCGGTGATGCCATCCAGCCATCTCATGCTCTGTCGTCCGCGTCTCCTCCCGCCCCCAATCCCTCCCAGCATCAGACTCTTTTCCAGTGCGTCAACTTGTCGCATGAGGTGGCCAAAGTATTGGAGTTTCAGCTTTAGCATCAGTCCTTCCAATGAACACCTAGGACTGATCTCCTCTAGAATGGACTTAATCTGTTCCATAACTGACTTTGGAAACTAAGATGTGTGTGCATGATTCCTGAGTAAACTGTCTAAAAACAGAAGAATACAGTCAGTGTATGCCTGTGTTTAGCCCTTGGTTCCTCCCTTTTTTTTTTTTTTTTTTGGTTGCAGAGGATCCAGTAGATAACAGCCTAGTAATTTTTGGTAGAGCCTGATCATTTATTTTCGCTTGAAACTGGGAACTGGCCTACCTGCAGACATCAGGTTTCTGCCTCATTAAAGTCTACCAGTTAAATGGGGAGGAAGAAAGGGGAAAGATGGAATGCTGATAATGGGGAGGGAGGAGTGAGACAGGAAAAAAATGATAATTCTGATTTCTCCAAAGAAGAACAAGAAACCAGTATTTGCTCAAAGTGGTCATGTGTTTGCCATGCTTGTTAATAATAACCCTTTGAAATATCTGATGTTTTAAAGTGCCACTTGAGGCTCAGAGAGACTTAGCAAATGACCCAATATCACACAGCTGGTAGTAAAGCCAGGATTCTAACACCAAGTCTGTTGTGTAATGCAAAAACCAGGCTCTCTCCAAGCTACCATATGGTCTCTCTCAAGGGAAGGTCAGTGTTTCAGCCTTGTGGGCTCTCCCCACCCTCAACTGTTTTCTCATGCAAATTGGGGCCCTGCTTTCCTCCTCTGCTCACTGCCACAGCGAGAGAAGCACAAGGAGCTCTGAACCCGAGAGCAATCCTGACAACGCTGGCTGGATGAAGGCCTCCGAGGATCCTGGCATGTGCCGGGGATTCAGGGTTTCCTCACTGCTGCGGTGATGGGCACAGGGTCCCCAGAGCCAGGCTGGCCAACCTGATTTACCACATGGCCTGTGTGTTTGTACATATAAATATCAGCCTCCCACTGATAATCCACTTAGCGAACTTCAAAGGAGCCCTCCACAGCCAGCTTGATGTCTTGGGTTTTATCACATTTACATCCTGCATTTCTCTAGTGGGGCTTGCCAACGATGCACTTTTAAAGCATTCCCAAGCTTGACAGAGGGGCTCGCTGCTTTTACAGGGCAGGCTCTGAACGGCATTTTGCCCTGGCCAGGCCCCACCAGACTTCCTTCTGTGCATCCAGATAGGGGGGACCCAATGCCAGAGAGGATTACTTACTGACATACAAAGTGGGCAATGAAAACAGGACCTCCGAGCAAGCGATAATGGCGCAAATACTGAAAATCAACATGTGTTTGCTCACCATTTCAAACTCCCATCTCTGATAAGAGTGGTTCCCTGGCTAGAAACCCAGGCGTAGTTGTGAAGTTTCATGTCATTACTCATCTGTGACTCAGACAATTTACTCGTGAATAATTGCAGACTGTTAGCCCTACAGGGAGGTAATGGAAAACAACTGGGAAAAACGGAGCTTTTCCTGCCTCTTGGCCCTGGAGTGAGAATCTCTAGGAGTGGTATTGCTATTTCCACTGCTTTTCTACTCTGGGAATAAATGCGGCTCCTGAATCAATAACTCCTATCCCAGCGCTCATCCAAAAGTCAGATGTGCAAATACAACTGAAGTTGCAGATTCAGAGAAATATAGCATGTTATGAGTCAGCAAGAATAAATCACTTTGCAAGGTAGAATGATGGATTTCATCCAAAAAAATGTAATCATAATCATTTCTCATGCCAACTGTATGTTAACTTCAGTCACAATCCTCTATAATCACAGCTCATTGCCACTGGTTAGGGAAATAATCGGAGAAAAAAAGATCTCTGCTGCGTTCACTCTCAGGCAAGTAAGTGTGGCCTCCCCTTCCACCCCTCATTCTCATTTGTTTCTTCTCTCAATAGATGCTGATATGATAGAAATGGCATTGGACTAGGCTCTGATCCCACATCTGACACCTAGCCTACCTCTCTGAACCTCAGTCTCTCTCTGTAAATCAGCACTAAGAATACCTGACTTGCTGGTTTGCCTTAATGCATTATTATAAAGACTAAATTCCACACAGTTTAATTAAAAGGGCTTCAGAAACTGCAGCTGTTGGTTTTCATGCTGCCTCTTTTTCTGTAGGCTCCAAAGATGTCTTAGCCAAGAGGGACATCAGAGTGGCTACTTCAACGTCTATTTACTGAGTCAGGCCCCAGAGGCCACTTGACTGGCCCTGCACCACCAGTGTTAGTGGAGAACTGGGTCTGAACTCTGATACAGGAAAGCCTAATGTAGCTATCAAGACTGTTCCTAGCTGAACTGATATATATATACAGTCATGTAAACAGAGAAGAAAAAAATTGTTTGCAGACACTATTCATTCTCGTCCCTGCCATGCCCGTCCCTGCAAACAGAAGTGAAGAGCCATTAACTCTGACTCCACAATCAAAACCAACATGCTAACCTAGAGAGTAAACAGACAGCAAGCAATTCAAGGGCACTATTTCCAGAAGTGAGAGTATGGCATTCTCCTCACAAAGCCAGAGAACTGGCTTCCGGATCACCAACTGCTCAATGCAGCCTGCCGCAGAGCTGCTGAATATTGAATTTCACCCCACCCTGGCATGATTAGAGGCCACGGAAGACTCTCACAGTCCCAAAAGCCACTGACGACTTCAAGATTCAGATTTCCGAGGTTCAGTTAATTTCAGCTCTCCTTAGTTAATTCTAACTGTGAAAATTACATGTGCTGATTTTCTTCCCCGTGACAAACGTTCCTGTGACTTCAGTCCAGGCGGTCCAAATGCTGGTTCACCCTAGTGGCAACTTGAGCGAGGGAGTGTTTACTGGGATCTGCACCTCACCAGAACCTGTTTTGTTGTTTTTATCTTCTGGAGTTCCATTAGACATTCCAGTGCTGGGTGGGAGCTGCAGTATTTTTACATGGGAACATTTCATGGGACAATCTGAGCTCATAAACTTTTCTGCTCCCCTGTACCAGATATTTAACCAGGGGAGACGAAAATGTCACTTCCTGTTGATTGTCACCAAACTGGTGTGACACCCAGTGGGACAACCATAGGTGCAGCAGCTTGTAGTACACTTGAGGCTCACCAAATCCCCAACACTCGGGCTTCACTGTAAAAGGAAATGCAAAAACTGTGCTATCTTCTTCGCAGGTCTGCTCTGATAACCCGATGTGGTGGGCCAACACTTGGTTCATTAGGTAAATACAAAGGATTAACAACTATGGCGAAAGACTACCCCCAAAGTCCATAAAATAAGGGTTGTCAGTCCAGTGATTCTTGTAGCTTCACAGAAAAAGAAAACTTGGTCCTACCGGACCGAAAAATGCATCTCGCTGATGCCACGACTTGCTTAAAATCTCCGCGAAGCCGATGCCAGCAAAGGATCGTTGCAGTTCTCACACAAAACCAGAAGGTGGCAGTATTGATCCAAGAGACAGGCAGTCCTCGGGGTTCGCGGGGACGTAGATGCTGCTACAAGTTCTGTAACACGTCCCAAATCTTTCAATCTCCTACTTTATTAGCTTGCACGTTTAGGTTTCGTGGTACCCTCTGTTCAAAGCCCGCAGAACAGAAGCAGGGCAATTCGGTTGAAAAGGCTTAACGTTCCGCTGGGCCCCAAGAGAATTCGCCAGACATCATCACCCGCGCCGTCAGCATCACCCCTGCCCGCGGGTCGGCCGGGGCGACTGAGCTTCGGGAGCCAGGAAAATGGCGCTGCCATTCCAGGTCGCAAAGGTTTGGAAGGTTCAGCAGGAAAAGCCACTCGGGAGGAGCTCGAGTGGTTCAGGGTTTTGTTTAGCCAATGTTCTCCGCATCTCGCAGGCTCCACCCGTGGAGGGGAGACAGACCGCCTGGGCCGCGCTAGGTGGGGTCCCCGACGCCGCGGGCGGGCGCGAGCTGTCGGGTCTGTTCGCAAGCCACTGTCACCGCCTCGTAAACCCCGAGGCGGGGGCCGCGACGGCCACGCAGCCTGCGAATTGCGGCTGATTGGAAACGACTGTTCCCGTTGCACAATAACGCGGGGTCATAGAACAAACAGCAACAGGCCGCCTGCGCGGCAGGACTTCCGAAGGGCCAGAAAACAAAAGTCGCCCCATCCCTCCAAAGGACTGCCCAGGACCCTATATCCTCCGCTTCGCCCACATTTCACTATTCTGACACCCCCACCCTCATCACCAAACCCAGGAACCTCCGCCCCTCTCGCACGCCCAGCGCCTCCAGGGCAGACAAAGTGCTTGCGAGGCGTCACTCTGAGGCTCCAGGAGGGGCTAAGGTGACCGAGGTTGGTCGAGTGCTGGGTCCCAGCGCTGCGCTCCGACCCTGCAGCGGCGCCGACCTCCCGAGGCTGGCGGGGAGCCGGACAGCGCGCCGGACGCCCGCTAGAGGGCGCGGCAGCCGCGCGAATCTTACCCGGCTCGCTCCTCGCTCCCGCCGCTCGCTCCGGCTCTGGGTCCCCGACAGCGCAGCGGGGACCGCGGCTCGCCCACCTTGGCGGGGGACGATCTGCGCTGGCACGGTTCGGCCCCGCCACGCCCCCGCAAGCCCCGAGCTGGCTGCGGTCCACGCCCTCGGCCGCTCAGTCACCCTGAGGTTGGGGACAACGACCGCCCGCTCCCGGGTTTAGCGTCCGCAGCCGCCGCACTCCTAGCTTAGAGCTGCGGCGGCCGCTGGGCCCTAGACTCGACGCTCGGCGTTTGCATTGTTTTCGACTGAGACCTGAGACGGGGGCCGGACGGGGTGGAGGGAGAAGGACCGAGGGGTTTAGGGTTACAGTCGCACGCCAGCGCCTCCTACGGGCCTGAAAGCGCCACGGCCGCGGACAGCTGCGCGGAGAAGGCTGCTGGGAGCTGAGGCTGTGCTGCCTCCGCTTTAGAGAACCCAGCCTCCCCCACTGCGTCCCCCTCGCCCGACGCTCGCTTTGCCCGGGTTGCCCTGTGCACACACGCTCCGCCTGCGCCTCTCGCTCCTCCTTCGCGGGGAAGGGGTAGACTGCAATAGATGGGGAATTCCGAGGTCCTCTATCCCTTGCAATCTGTATTTCCAACGGATCCCTGGCTCACTGTTCAGCTGAAAACAAAAGGAAAATGCCATCGATCCACTTCAGCAAAATACAAGCTCCAGCAGAGCCCCAGAGCACTGTGGGGAAAAGCAACCTTCCCCAGCTCTGCATCCCGCGCGGAAGGCAAGATCGCAAGACCTTTCCCCTCTCCCCTCGTACCCCGACGGCTGACGCTGTGCACGGACCCCATTAGACTAGAGGCCAGGGAGATTGAGAGCCGCACCTTTCGGCCACTAAGCAGGCTTTTAGCTTTCCTCCCAGAATTGCCACTTCTCCACCAACAACATTTAACAGTCGCAGCTCCCTGGAGGCCAGAGGGAGTCCCACCCACCGGGGTCTGCAGGAAGGCGCCGGCCACCACGTCCCCAGGACGCGTCCCGGCACTGCGCACCGCCCACGGCCGGTCCCCAGGAGGCACAAAACCGGCCCGCCTCGGCGCCAGACGCGTTTGCAGCTGGAAAGCCTGGCCCCGGTGCCCCTCCCCCTACACCCCTCCCAGTCCGCGCCCCGGGAGGAAAGCGGACCTGGGGCCGGCAGCCGGGGCTCCGCTTCGAGCTCCTCTCTGTCTAAAGACTGGCGCTTCCCGGTGCCTTCTCCCACCTCGTCTTTCCGTCTCCCACCCTCCACCAGCCGTCGCTTTGGAGTCCAGCTACACTTGGGTCAAACCCAAAGCAAGACTGTCCAAGAGCCCGAAGCAGGGACTCACAAGGGTGTCAGCGAGCCTGTCGGGGAGTGGAGTATCCTCCCCCTTTACAGAGAGGATTGTGGAGAGGAGAAAACCAAGAGGGAAGGAAAAATGAGAGAAGGAAAAGAGCAAAGCAGCAGCACCAGGGCCCGGGTGGGTCAATGGAGGTGGGGCTTGGGGGTGGGAGGGAATGTTAGAACCAGAGCCAGCGCGTCACCGAATGAGGTGCGCACGTCCGGGGAGCCCCTTCCTCCCATCCAGGGGTCCCCAGGCTCGCCGGTGTCTGGGGTGGGAGTCCGGTGAGCTGAGCGGCTGATTGTCGCGCCCCGTTTGCCACGGATGTCTCTCCCCGCTCTAAAAAGCTGCCTAGTTCTGTCCGAGAGCGACAGTGCGGAGGCGAGTCGGTCCAAAACGTTGAGCAATTCGGTTGAGGAGCCAAAAAGCCATTTCCCACACAGCGCAGCCCGGGGCTTTTCTAGGCGGCCGGGCCCGGCGCGGGGCAGTCCGGACCTGATATAAGGGTCATTCGCGCTCCCTCTCCAGCCTCCGTTTGTCGCTCACCCTTGGAGATGGAGTAAGTGGCAAGTTCTTCTAAGCACTCTTTCTGCACGTCCTGGGGTCCTAGCAGGGCTGGGGGAAACAAAGTGTGGAGAGGGCGCTCTGGCTGCGGGAGAGCAAAGGCCGAGACGCTTGGCCAGGCTACTTCACACCTGGCCAGGAGGCCGAGGTTCCTGGTCCCTTTAGGCAGCGGTCGAGCCACACTCCCTCTCGCTCTGAGCTGACGGAGACCCTTTTCGAACTGAACCGCTGATCCCAGTTGTTTCCGAGCCAAGGGGAAGCTGCCCGCTCCCTTGGCGCTGTCTGGAGAAGTTAATCTCGTGTATAAAAGCCTATTTCCTTGCGGATAGACGATGGAAGAAGGTGTGGCGCGAGGAGACCGCTCCGGAGCGAACAGAGGCTGGCACAGGGAGTGAAATAGATACAGGGACACTGGAGAGGGTAAAGCAGCGCTGGGCACTGCAGGCGGCGAGGGACACCCCCGTGCGGAAAGGGGCACGGGTACCCCGAGGCAAGTAGTGAGGGCGGTTCACCTCCCATATATCTGTCTTACCTGGGAACCAAGTTTCTCCGTTCCGAGTTGTCCCTAACTTCCCCCACAAGAAAAGTTCTCCACTTTTTTTTGGCGATCTTCCTTCTTTCCTTCCTGCGGCCGGGACTGGGTAGCAGCAGAGCTCCGGGTGTGGCAAAAACGGTTCCACCGAGGAAGGGGGTGCGCAGAGATCGCTGGGGGTGGAGACCACCGCGCACAATGAGGACCCCTTGGAGTGCAGTTCGAAATTCCTCAAATCCCAGTTGCTGGAATGCGAGGCGACGACGACTTCTTCACTCGGGGCCAAATGTGTTTGTCATTACTCCATGGACCGCCTGCCTGCCCGCCAGCCCGCGCCGCCGTCGCCCCCGCGCTACAGCAAGCGACCCGACCAAGCTGCGGGGCTGGCGCCCTCTCTCCCTTGCGCTTCACTGATCCCGCAAACCACTGATCCCCAAACCCTCGACCAAATCGGCGCGCCCCTCTGCTCGTCTCGGAGCCCCCACGGTTGTACTGAGTCTGGCCTTTACCGAGCGCAGCACCGTCCTGTAATTACGCGCCCTGGGTCGGCGCCATGTGCACCCGGTGGGCACCCCAGGTCCGGCCCTCTCCGGCCGAGCCCTTCACGCCTCCCCTCCCCTCAACCCCTTCCGCTCCCCACCTCCCTCGGTCCACCAGTCGCGCTCCACTCCGCCGGCTACAGCGCTGTCCCGCCAAACCGCGGGCGAGGAATGAAAATACTCATTAAAAACCTGTAGCCTTCCAGGACTCCATGCCAAGAAGAGGGCAAACACCTCTGCCCCCACTCCCAGCACTGCTTGGTCCCAGTATACAGGAATATCACCCCCAACCCCCAAAAGAAACCTCAAAAATGTAAGCCTCAACAATTTCTTTGGGAGGCCGTAGAGTTGTTAGAAAAATACTGCTTTTAAAAATAGGTCTGGAAAATGTGTTTTTTTAAACCCCTAGACTTTCTAACTCTATGGTTATCTTCCCTCCAAGTGAAGTTTATTCAAAATAAATTACTCTCTGGACATACAACTAGAATTCGACTCCAATTTTTTTTTTTTCACCGCCCAAAGTTTGAAGTTACTTCACTTCTAGCCCAAAGAGCCTGATTAGGGATTTCTTTTAGAAACAAAAATCCTTTTTCTCCTCCCTTACCTTCTCCTCCAATGTCAATTCGCAATGAAAATCCTACATGAGGAGGAAAAAGTGTGTCCACCGTCTGCAGCCCTCTCCTGAAGTCCCCTCCTCTGTTTCTCTCCCTCTAGCTCCAACTGTAATGGGCTCAAAAACCGCGTTTTGTAATTGATTCAATGTTATAGTCCATCCTTCTAAAACTAATCATTTGCTCTAAGTAAATAGCTGTCAGGAAATGAAGCCCCCCCTCCCCTTGGCCTCTTCAAAATAAGAGTTTCCCTCGAACTCCGTGCGCTGAGTCTTCCAGCCTCCAGATTGCGCCTTCGCTTTTCGCTCTTACGCAATCAGGGGGTCCAGCCCCAACCCCCAGACTTCGACAACAACTGGGGGGCGGAGAGAAGCCGACCAGATGGGGTGGGGGGGGAGGTGTTGATGCTCTGCCGGGAAAGAGGTTCGTGAAAATACAAACTGCCCATCATTTCCAAAATGAGTTTGCCTCTTGATTTCAGGGGACAATTTCCTACACTGCTATGTTGCTTTGTATTTTCTTTGAAAGGAAGGAACACGTAAAACTGCAGTCAATGCGCAGAGAGAATATAAATCTGGAGTCGAGAAGTGTCCCTTGTGTAGAAACTCCTAGCCCACCTAGAATCCGGGCCGTCGGGAGAGGTCTCCGAGCCGTTGCGTCGTTTTGAACCTGGGGTCTTTTAGGGAAAGTGCCCTATAGTCGCTAATCCTTTAATGGGATTAGGCAAGCTGTTGAGTCTAATATAAAGATGATGGGTGGTTTTTTCTTGGGCGGGGAGGGGGTTTGCTTTGGTTTGGTTTGATTTTGTCTAAAGACAGATTTGAAGTAGGGTACAAAGAGTCGAGGGTCTGCCGTAGGTTTGGAACTTTCTCCGACAGAACGACCTTTACTCTCTTAAAACACTTATCTTGTCTTGCCTTTGTTTTCATGGTTATCTGGGCGAGGTTGTCCTGGCTTCTATCACGCACACAAAAAGGCTCAGACTTGATCGTCTGGGGAATCTTCTACAACCAGCCTGCCACCTCCGCCTTCAGGGGGGAGGGTGCAATTTGACTCTCTCCGAAACCCCTCCCGCCGCGTGGGTCGGGCCGTATGGGTACCCTAGGTATAAGAGGGGAGCCCCCAACCCTAGCCCTGGGGCGCCAGGCAGGAGACTAAGCCGGGAGAGGGCGATTCTGCTCGCGAAGGAAAGGGGGCGCTGCCGCTCCAGGAACCAGACCTGGGCAGAGTGGGGCTTCCCAGCCAGGGCGGGGGAGGGGAGTGCGTTTACCTTCCCCACCGTCTCTAATTTCGAATTCTCTTGTTGGGTGGAGGGCTCATCCTTTAACCACCACCCCCGATTCTCCCCCCCTCCACACACACACTTGACACAACTTGACAGTGGCCAGGGCGGCCTGGTTTAGGCCGGAATGTGGGACAGCCATCGCCTTCTCCCTTACTTAGAGAGTGGACACGGAGCAGCCTGCAGGGGATGTTCACAGAGAAGTACTCGAAGGGGTGCTGTATGGAACTGCTCCCGGCTCCTGGGGTGTCAGGTCGGTGAAGACGCCTGAGGCTGGGCTAGGGGCCTCATTCCCCCAGGCCTTCTGCGCAGCCGCCTCCCGTGCATCTTCAGTTCGGGTGACTGCACTGCTCACTATTACTTCCACATGTTCCTTCAGGAAATCATTGAAGGCAAATATATGAACAGCCCCTTGTTCGGAATGCTAACAGGATACCGTAATGTTTGTAGATAAAGAACGGGCACTAAAGAACCCCCCAAAACCGGAGTGCGGAATAATAGGGAGAAAGCGGGTGCTGGTTTTCATGCTAATAATAAAATCCAGCTGAGATACAAATCTTTATACCAAGGACTCAAGAGGGTAGGAGGCGAGGCAGGGCGCAGGGCCTGCCCAGGAAGGCCTGCTTGGCTGCTACGATATTGCCAGCCCGGTCAAGCCGGGATCTCCAGGACGCAGGCCTCTGCTCTCCCCGCCTACAAATGGTAACTTCACAGTTCCTTTCGGAGACGCTTAAAGGGACCCGAAAAGCGGACTGGGCGGGGGTGTCTTCGGGTCATAACGCCTCGCGAGTTTAAAGCAGAGAGAACGGATGAGCAAGTAAGCCCTCAGTTGTCCTTCTGGTAGTAATTACCTGCCTAATTTGAATGATGCCTTTGTTATGATCATTAACAAACATTTGCTAAAGGTTTCCATGTGTGACATTCCAGAAGGTTTAAAGGCCTGGGGAGCTGACTCCGGGGATGGAACACCGGTGGGGGGTGGCGCAAGGGAAGCAAATGGTTGGGAGATCTCCCCGAGCCTGGGCCAAGCAGATAGAGGGAGGTCAACATCTGCCTCCCCAGCAAAAGCAAAATAAACCCACTGGTCGGGAGCAACCTCGGGGCTGGAGGCCCACGGAAAGAGGCGGTTAGTTCCTTAAAACGAGTTCTGCCCACCCGCCCCTCCCACTGCTCATAGGCGGGTTTGAATCTTGCCGTCCGCCCTCCACTGAGGTTCTGCGGATTGCCTGAGCGCGTCTATCAGCAGGGGCGTCACGGAGAGGTGGGGCGAGCCGTTTCCCTCTCCCAGTGTTGTTCTAAGATCCTTCCAGATTGCTCCCCCGATGCCCGGGGTCCTGGGTGGTCCAGGAGCCGCCGCAGCGGGCAAGAAATGCCTCCTGGCTGAGGCGAACTGAGGGGTCTCTTCTCTGTCTGCTTCTGCCCGGGGCGTTGCGGGGGTCCCATCACGAGTTGGGACCCGGAGGAGTGACCCACGCCGGCTTGGGTAGTTGAGCGAATGTCCCAGCCTCAACCCAGATTTTGATTTTCACCTCTTGTGTTTTTCCCTTGAGAGATCATCATGGAATTACGAATGAGGGTTTTTTTCCCCAAACCCGCAGTCGGGGCGGCTGCGACCCTCTGGGAAGGAAGCCCAACTCGAGAGATGAGCCACGTGGGGAAGTTAGGGGAGCGCGGTGTTCTGGCGTGGCCTTGCGCATCTAGGCCCTCAAGCGACAATGAAATTGGAAGCAAGAGATGGAGCAGAGCCAGCCATCAAAAAGAGCCCCCCACCCAAAGTTTTTAAAACCAAATCCAAATGATCCCTGAAAACAAAACCCAAATCTCTCCCTGCTCTGCCTCCCCGGCTCGCGCTTTCGGCCCCCACCCCACTCTGTGGCGACCGCGGCCGGCCTCAGCCCCGGGTCACACCTTTGAGTTTCGTGGGCGTTTCCCCGCTGAGTTGGCTTTCTGTTTCTCTTCTCCTCCTTCCCGGCGCTCCAGTTCCACCCCCTATTCTGCTTTCCTCGGAGAATTCAGAAGGTACTTGGGCTTTGGAAGACCTCTGATTACAGCAGCTATCAAAGCTGATAGTAGCAAAAATCACCTTCAAACCAAGTCGCAGTTGGTTTTTTCAAATGAAGTTGGGGGTGTGTGGTGAGGGGGAACGCACTTCTAGCTTTTTTTCTCTTCTTGTAGCTTTCTGAATTGAAAATAAAGGGCCATTTGGTGGTTGGGGGGGGGGGGCGGGGGGAGGCGCTGTCCCTTTTCCCACCCTCTTTCAATTCTTGTCTGAGCCTGGAAGAGATGCCTCCCTGGGCCGGCGAAGGGACCTTAGTGAGGAAGTCTCCGAGGAGGCTTGCGGGTGGTGGGGTCCCCGCCCTTGGCTCTCGGGTCTGCCCCAGCTGAGGTTTGGAAGCTTGCTCTAGTCTCTGCAGCTCAGAATACAGAGGCCCAAGTCTTATTAAAAGAGGAGAAAGAGGGTCCAGACAGGCTTGTGTAACTTGGGGCGACAGTTCTCTCCGGGACCCCCTACACACCTCGTCTTTTTGCGGGTGGCTGACTAAGGGCGCAGCGTCTTTTCTGGGTTCCTAGAGGCTTTCTCTTCAAAGATGTGTCTCCAAAGAGAAGTCCAAAGCCGTTCTCCGTGGCTGGAGACCAGCTGCGCCCCTGCTAGGGCTAGGGTTCCTAACCCTTCGGCCTGCTTGGGGACCCGAGGACCATAGACTGTGAGCTCTGTTTCCCACCCTGACAAGGAAGGGCTAGGGAAACAGCCAGGGAAGGGCTAAGCTCCTCGGAGCTGAGAAAGACATGGTGGGACTAGACCCCTCTGGGTCTGGATCTTGGATACCCTCTTCCTAGGGAGAGAGCTGGGCTTTCTCAGTATGGAGTGGTTTTTGTGCCACCGACTCCCCTCTCCTTCTGTTAGACCTTAGCTTTTAGTTACTTTTAATTTGAAAACTGTGAGGAGAAGGGGAGGGATCGAGGAGATTGGGAGGTCTGCTCTTTATTAGGGGCCTCAGCATCCAGCTTTCCAGCTCACAGCTGTGGCTTGGGAGGGGCAGGAGGGCTGGCTCTGTTTAGGTCAGCTTGACTGAAGAAAGGGCCTTGTCCTCAGGAAGTCCCAGGAGTAAGGCAAGGGCTAATGATGTTTAAAAAAAAAAAAAGCGAAAAGCTTCCAGCAGAAACTGCAGTGCAAAGTCAGAGGAACCTGGGATCCACAACTACATTAATTATAGTACAGAAGTTTGAGTGTAAGCCACATTATTTAAACAGGGTATTATTTTATTTAATCCCCCGAACAGCCCTGTGGGTTGTGCATGATTACCCCCAATTAACAGTTGAGCAAACAAAGTCAGAGGGGTTAAGCAGTTAGTGCACAGCAGTGCCAGTTTCTGCCTAACCATGTCCTGGGTTCCAGTTCCAGTGTGATCTAGTCAAGACAGGTCACATCTCTGAGCCTCAGTTTCCTCATCTATGAATGGGCATGTCTGCACTTTGTCCCCAGATTGTTGAAAAGGTTAAATAATATGAGGCAGAAGAAGCCCAGGAAGGCACTGGATAAAGTTTCTCTTTCTCTCCTTTCTTCAGGCTTTTTCACGGGCACGGTCACTGACATACTCCTCTCCAGGTCCCTGCTTCCCCTGGATTGGCCTCAAGAACTGGATGAATGCCAGTCTAGTTTTCTAGTTCATGGTCTCAATTAAAGGTGGGGCAGGGGCATCTTGATTCCTAGCTCCGTTCCGTTCCGTCGCTCAGTCGTGTCTGACTCTTTGCAACCCCGTGGACTGTAGCCTACCAGGCTTCTCCGTCCATGGGATTCTCCAGGCAAGAATACTGGAGTGGGTTACCGTTTCCTTCTCCAGGGGATCTTCCCGACCCAGGGATCGAACCCGGGTCTCCCGCATTGGAGGCAGATGCTTTAACCTCTGAGCCACCAGGGAAGCCCTGATTCCTAGCTATTACCCATCAATGTCTCAGGCCCTCTCAAAAACTGGGTCCTAGGCCAGAAGTCAGCAGGGAGCCAGGAAGGACCAGAAAAAGCAGCCAGAATGAGAAGAGAGGCCTGACACCTCCAAGAGAGGATCTGTAAGAAAGTCAGGAAGAAGGGATGCTGAGGCCTCAGTCTCAGGGAACCTGCAGTGAGGATCCATGGGGGAGCCTCTGGGGTGTCTTGTAAGGTTGTGTACCAGGCACCCAGACTTCGAGAGGATGCACTTGGTAGGTCAAGGTGTGCCATGCCTGCACCTGACACGCAGTCACCTTCCTCCACCAGACATCCTCCAACCTTGATTTTGGAAGTTTCTCTTCCAGTTTTTAAATTCATTAAAGCTTACGGCACATTTAAAACTAACACAACATTGTAAATAAGCTATATATTTTTAAAAATTTAAGTAAGTTAAAAAAAAACAATGGCATGTGCCAGTCAGAGTTTGCTCTCCACTTGAGAGAGTTGATTCAGGGAATTCCCTGGTTTGCCTTCCTGGGTGGCACTAGTGGTAAAGAACCCACCTGTCATTGCAGGAGACATAAGAGACATGGGTTTGATCCCTGGGTCGGGACAATCCCCTGGAGGAGGGCGGGGGAACCCACTCCAGTATTATTCTTGCCTGGAGAATCCGCATGGACAGAGAAGCCTGGCTAGCTGCAGTCCATAGGGTCACAAAGAGTTGGAAATGACTGAGCAACTTATCATGCACAGTGGTGGTCCAATGGTTAGGACTCAGCACTTCCACTGCTGTGGGACCAGTTTCAATTCTTGGTCAGGGAACTACGATCCAAGCCATGTGACCCCTCCCAAAAAAAAAAAAAGTGAGTGAGAGTGAAAGAGTTGATTCATTGATTGAAGAAACATTTAATGAGCATATGCCTTGTGTCTGGCTCTCTATTAGGCATTAGGGTTGCAGCAGTAAACAGAATGGATATGGTCTTTGCCATGAGGGAATTTGCTACAATACTCTTGTCTAGCTACCAGTGCTCCCCACCCCAACCGCTGCAGCCTCACTGCTGGGTATTGAGAGGGGCCCCATTAGAATAACACTCATTATTTTCATGAGACTGTTATGAAGAAGAAAGTTAAAGAAGGCAGACCTCTTGAGTCAGGGTCACAGAACCCCACCCCACCCCACCCCACCCCCGAACTCTCCAGAATGTGTACAACTGGGATCTCCAGCCTGGCCTGAGGAGCTTGTGTGTGTGTGATAGTCACTTAGTTGTCGTGTCTGAGTCTTTGAGACCCCATGGACTATAGCCCACCAGGCTCCTCTGTCCATGGGATTCTCCAGGCAAGAATACTGGAGTGGGGTTGTTGTTTCCTTCTCCAGGGGATCTTCCTGACCCAGGGCTGGAACACAGGTCTCCTGCATTGCAGGCAGATTTTTTACCATTTCAGCTACCAGATAAGAGAGGAACTTATCTTTGTCCAATTCAAGATAAAAAGTATGTTCAGTTCAATTCAGTCACTCAGTCGTGTCCGACTCTCCGCGACCCCATGAATCACAGCATGCCAGGCCTCTCTGTCCATCACCAACTCCCGGAGTTCACTCAAACTCATGTCCACAGAGTCGGTGATGCCATCCAGCCATCTCATTCTCTGTCGTCCCCTTCTCCTCCCACCCCCAACCTTTCCCAGCATCAGAGTCTTTCCCAGTGAGTCAACTCGTCGCATGAGGTGGCCAAAGTATTGCAGTTTCAGCTTTAGCATCAGTCCTTCCAATGAATACCCAGGATTGATCTCCCTTAGAATGGACCAGTTGGATCTCCTTGCAGTACAAGGGACTCTCAAGGGTCTTCTCCAACACCACAGTTCAAAAGCGTCAATTCTTCAGCAATCAGCTTTCTTCACAGTCCAACTCTCACATCCATACATGACCACAGGAAAAACCATAGCCTTGACTAGACGGACCTTTGAAAGGGCAAAATGAAAGGATACTGAATAAGGAATTCCCCAGGTCGGTAGGTGCCCAGTATGCTACTGGAGATCAGTGGAGAAATAACTCTAGAAGGAATAAAGGGATGGAGCAAAAGCAAAACCAATACCCAGTTGTGGATGTGACCGGTAATAGAAGCAAGGTCCAGTGCTGTAAAGAGCAATATTGCATAAGAACCTGGAATGTTAGGTCCATAAATCAAGGCAAATTGGAAGTGGTCAAACAGGAGATGGCAAGAGTGAACATAGACATTCTAGGAATCAGTGAATTAAAATGGACTGGAATGGGTGAATTTAACTCAGATGACCATTATATCTACTACTGTGGGCAGGAATCCCTTAGAAGAAATGGAGTAGCCATCATGGTCAACAAAAGAGTCCGAAATGCAGTACTTGGATGCAATCTTAAAAACAACAGAATGATTTCTGTTCGTTTCCAAGGCAAACCATTCAATATTACAGTAATCCAGGCCTATGCCCCAACCAATAACGCTGAATAAGCCGAAGTTGAACGGTTCTATGAAGACCTGCAAGACCTTTTAGAACTAACACCCAAAAAAGATGTCCTTTTCATTATAGGAGACTGGAATGCAAAAGTAGGAAGTCAAGAAACACCTGGAGTAACAGGCAAATTTGGTCTTGGAGCACGGAATGAAGCAGGGCAAAGGCTAATAGAGTTTTGTCAAGAGAATGCACTGGTCATAGCAAACACCCTCTTCCAACAACACAAGAGAAGACTCTACACATGGACATCACCAGATGGTCAACACCGAAATCAGATTGATTATATTCTTTGCAACCAAAGATGGAGAGGCTGTATCCAGTTAGCAAAAACAAGACCAGGAGCTGACTGTGGCTCAGATCATGAACTCCTTATTGCCAAATTCAGACTGAAATTGAAGAAAGTAGGGAAAACCACTAGACCATTCAGATATGACCTAAATCAAATCCTTTATGATTATACAGTGGAAGTGAGAAACAGATTTAAGGGACTAGATCTGATAGATAGAGTGCCTGATGAACTCTGGACGGAGGTTCGTGACATTGTACAGGAGACAGGGACCAAGACCATCCCCATGGAAAAGAAATGCAAAAAGCAAAATGGCTGTCTGAGGAGGCCTTACAAATAGCTGTGAAAAGAAGAGAAGCGAAAAGCAAAGGAGAAAAGGAAACATATAAGCATCTGAATGCAGAGTTCCAAAGAATATCAAGGAGAGATAAGAAAGCCTTCCTCAGTGATCAATGCAAAGAAATAGAGAAAAACAACAGAATAGGAAAAACAAGAGACCTCTTCAGAAAATTAGAGATTCCAAGGGAACATTTCATGCAAAGATGGGCTCGATAAAGGACAGAAATGGTATGGACCTAACAGAAGCAGAAGATATTAAGAAGAGGTGGCAAGAATACACAGAAGAACTGTACAAAAAAGATTTTCACGCCCAAGATAGTCATGATAACGTGATCACTGACCTAGAGCCAGACATCTTGGAATGTGAAGTCAAGTGGGCCTTAGAAAGCATCACTATGAACAAAGCTAGTGGAGGTGATGGAATTCCAGTTGAGCCATTTCAAATCTTGAAAGATGATGCTGTGAAAGTGCTGCACTCAATATGCCAGCAAATTTGGAAAACTCAGCAGTGGCCACAGGACTGGAAAAGGTCAGTCTTCGTTCCAATCCCAAAGAAAGGCAATGCCAAAGAATGCTCAAACTACCGCACAGTTGCACTCATCTCACATGCTAGTAAAGTCATGCTCAAAATTCTTCAAGCCAGGCTTCAGCAATATGTGAACCGTGAACTCCCAGATGTTCAAGCAGGTTTTAGAAAAGGCAGAGGCACCAGAGATCAAATTGCCAACATCCGCTGGATCATGGAGAAAGCCAGAGAGTTCCAGAAAAACATCTATTTCTGCTACATTGACTATGCCAAAGCCTTTGACTGTGTGGATCACAATAAACTGTGGAAAATTCTGAAAGAGATGGGAATACCAGACCACCTGACCTGCCTCTTGAGAAACCTCTATGCAGGTCAGGAAGCAACAGTCAGAACTATACATGGAACAACAAACTGGTTCCAAATAGGAAAAGGAGTACATCAAGGTTGTATATTGTCACCTTGCTTATTTAACTTATATGCAGAGTACATCATGAGGAACGCTGGGCTGGAAGAAGCACAAGCTGGAATCAAGATTGCCGGGAGAAATATCAATAACCTCAGATATGCAGATGACACTACCCTTATGGCAGAAAGGGAAAAGGAACTCAAAAGCCTCTTGATGAAAGTGAAAGTGGAGAATGAAAAGGTTTGCTTGAAGCTCAACATTCAGAAAACAAAGATCATGGCATCTGGTCCCATCACTTCATGGGAAATAGATGGAAAAACAGTGGAAACAGTGTCAGACTTTATTTTTTTGGGCTCCAAAATCACTGCAGATGGTGACTGCAGCCATGAAATTAAAAGACGCTTACACCTTGGAAGGAAAGTTATGACCAACCTTGATAGTATATTAAAAAGCAGAGTCATTACTTTGCCAACCAAGGTCCGTCTAGTCAAGGCTATGGTTTTTCCCGTGGTCATGTATGGATGTGAGAGTTGGACTGTGAAGAAAGCTGATCGCCGTTGAATTGATGCTTTTGAACTGTGGTGTTGGAGAAGACTCTTGAGAGTCCCTTGGACTGCCAGGAGATCCAACCAGTCCATTCTAAGTGAGATCAATCCTGGGTGTTCATTGGAAGGACTGATGCTAAAGCTGAAACTGCAATATTTTGGCCACCTCATGCGACGAGTTGACTCACTGGAAAAGTCTCTGATGCTGGGAAGGGTTGGAGGCGGGAGGCGACGGGGCCGACAGAGAATGAGATGGCTGGATGGCATCACCGACTCTGTGGACATGAGTCTGAGTGAACTCCGGGAGTTGGTTATGGACAGGGAGGCCTGGCATGCTGTGATTCATGGGGTCGCAGAGAGTCGGACATGACTTAGCGACTGAACTGAACTGAACCCCAGCTCAGAGTTTGGAGAAGACTTTTAGAGGGAAGAAACATTTCCTTTGTGAACCAAAGAATAAGCTAGTTCTGGAAGACTCCCTCAGATGTGAGCTTGGAGATGAGAGACAGCATGAGGTCATCAGCAGTAAAAAAATGTTTGGAATGACTAGAACTTCTAAGGGTCCATATGGCTAGGAGTGAAAAGGAGCCAGATCCTAGAGGCCTTCCTGGCTGTGTTGTTGTTCAGTTGATCAGTTGTGTCTGACTCTCTGTGACCCCGTGAACTGCAGCATTCCAGGCTTCCCTGTCCTTTACCAACTTCCGGAACTTGTTCAAACTCATGTCCATTGAGCTGGTGATGCCATCCAACCATCTCATCCTCTGTCATCCCCTTCTCCTGCCTTCAATCTTTCCCAGCATCAGGGTCTTTTCCAATGAGTCAGTTCTTCACATCAGGTGGCCAAAGTATTGGAGCTTCAACTCCAGCATCAGTCCTTCTGATGAATATTCAGGATTGATTTCCTTTAGGATGGACTCGTTGGATCTCCTTGCAGTCCAAGGGACTCTCAAGGGTCTTCAACACCACAATTCGAAAGCATCAATTCTTCAGTGCTCAGCCTTCTTTATGGTCCAATTCTCACATTCATACATAACTACTGGAAAAACCATAGCTTTGATTATACAGGCCTTTGTCAGCAAACTGATGTCTCTACTTTTAAATACACTGTCTATGTTTGTCATACCTTTCCTTCCAAGGAGCAAGTGTCTGAATTTCATGAAATTAAATGAAATTAAAAGGCCATGTTGAGTCTGAAGTTAATGCTATGGAGGTTTCAGAACTGATTTAAGGACAAGTGGGACAGGAATGGAGTTGAATTTTAAGCAAAATTAGTCTGCAGGATGCCTGGAGGCAGGGAGGCTACCACGGTAATCTACTAAGAGTGGTTGCTTCCTTGGCCTGAGGGCAGGGAGTTTGGGGACGTGAATCAGAGAGAGCAGCAGAATGTGAGCTGTCAGGGAGAGTGGAGTTGTCCTTGGCTTGGGCTCTTGCTATTGATTCAGTTGGGGACAAAAGGAACACAAATTTTGGAAGGAGAATTATAAGTTCACTCTTCAACAGGACACATTTGAAAAAAATCAGGCAGGGAAGTATTAAATGAGGAGAAAATCCAGAATAGAACCTTGATAACTCTGGTGTGCAGAGAAGATGCTGAGAAAACAGTTAGGAATCTTAAAGAGTTATCTATGCTTTCCATCTAAGTTCAACATTATAAGTTGTGGTCAAACATATCAGGTAACTTTATATTTATGAGTGATTATAAATATTCTCCTATTTCAAATCCTAAAAGATGATGCTGTGGAAGTGCTGCACTCAATATGCCAGCAAATTTGGAAAACTCAGCTGTGGCCACAGGATTGGAAAAGGTCAGTTTTCATTCCAATCCTAAAGAAGGGCCATGTCAAAGAATGTTCAAACTATCACACAATTGCACTCATTTCATGTGCTAGCAAAGTAATGCTCAAAATTCTTCAAGTTAGGCTTTAGCAGTATAAGAACCTAGAACTTCCAGATGTACAAGCTGGATTTAGAAAAGGCGGAAAAACAAGAGATCAAATTGTGAGCCTCTGTTGGATCATAGAAAAAGCAAGAAAATTCCAGATAAACATCTACTTCTGCTTTATTGAATATGCTAAAGCCTTTGACTGTGTGGATCACAACACACTGTGGGAAATTCTTAGAGAGATGGGAATACAGGACCACCTTGTCTGCCTCCTGAGAAACCTGTATGTAGGTCAAGAAGAAATAGTTAGAACCAGACTTGGAACAATGGATTCGTCCCAAATTGGGAAAGGAGTACATCAAAGCTGTATATTGTCACCCTGTTTATTTAACCTATACGCCGAGTACATCATGCAAAATGCTGGGCTGGATGAAGCACAAGCTGGAATCAAGATTGCCAGGAGAAATATCAATAACCTCAGATATGCAGATGCCACCACCCTTATGTCAGAAAGCAAAGAGGAACTAAAGAGCCTGTTGATGAAGGTGAAAGAGAAGAGTAAAAAAGCTGGCTTAAAACTCAACATTCAGAAAACTAAGATCGTGGCATCTGGTCCCATCACTTCATGGAAAATAGATGGGGAAACAATGGAAACAGTGGCTGACTTTATTTTGGGGGGCTCCAAAATCACTGAAGATGGTGACTGCAGCCATGAAATTAAAAGACTCTCCTTGGAAGAAAAGCTATGACAAACTTAGACAGTGTATTAAAAAACAGACATTACTTTACCAACAAAGGTCCATCTAGTCAAGGCTATGGTTTTTCCAGTGGTCATGTATGGATGTGAGCATTGGACCACAAAGAAGCCTAAGCACTGAAGAACTGATGCTTTTGAACTGTGGTGTTGGAGAAGACTCTTGAGAGTCCCTTGGACTGCAAGGAGATTCAACCAGTCTATCCTAGAGGAATTCAATCCTGAATATTCATTGGAAGGACTGATGCTGAAGCTGAAGCTCTAATAAACTTTGGCCACCTAATATGAAGAGCCTACTCATTAGAAAAGACCCTGATGCTGGGAAAGATTGAAGGCAGGAGGAGAAGGGGACGACAGAAGATGAGATGGTTGGATGGCATCACCAAATCAATGGACATGAGTTTGAGCAAGCTCTGGGAGATGGTGAAGGACAGGGAAGCCTGGAGTGCTGCAGTTCATGGGGTCACAAAGAGCTGGACACAACTGAGTGACTGAACAATGACAACATAAATATTCTCGAATACTTTGGCCACATGATGCAAAGAGCCAACACGCTGGAAAAGACCCTGATTCTGAGAAAGATTGAGGGCAGGAGAAGGGAGCAACAGAGGGTGAGACAGTTGAATGACATCAGTGATTTAATTGATATAAATCTGAGTCAACTCCAGGAGATAGGACAGGGAAGCCTATGTCCATGGGACAGGACATGTTGCAGTCCATGGGGTCATAAAGAATCTGACACAACTTAGCAACTGCACAACAATAGCATAAAGATTCTGGGTTTCCCAGGTGGTGCAGAGGTAAAGAATCTGCCTGCCAATGCAGAAGACTCCAGAGACACCGATTTGTTCTCTGTGTTGGGAAGATACCTTGGAGTAGGAAATGGCAACCCACCCCGGTATTCTTGCCTAGAAAATTCCATGGACAGAGGAGCCTGGCTGGTTATAGTCCATGGGATTGCAAAGAGTTGGACATAACTGAGCAACTAAACACACATACATAAACATTCTATGAAAGCAGGAGAGCTTAATGCTAGCTAAGATGTTCTCTCATTCATACTCTTAAATGTACATTTGAATCCAGATTTGGCTTTCAGATCACCCGAAGACCTGAGGAAGGTTGAAGCCAGATCCTTTTCCTAAGGATCTCCTTGCCCCAACTTGTAGTCCTTGGCAGGCACTGGAGAAATTAAGGCAGGGTTCACTTTCAGAGATGAAAAAATGTGTGTGATTCCAGTGTTCTTTAGTAATCATTCTTCCTTCCTACTCAGTGATTGAGCTTTTGGGTTGCTGTTGTTTTGTTTTACTTCCTGGGGCAAAATCTTCTTTTCATAGCCTTTCTTGCAGTTAGATGTGATCATGAAGAAAAGTTTTGGCAATAGGATGTAAGCAGAATTGTGGGTGCAACTGCCTTGAAGTATCTTTAATAATAAAGGGCATATCCTTCTCAATCTGATCTTTTTGCTGGATGGAAAGCAGGTGATGACTGGAGCTTCAGCAGCCATCTTAGATTATGAGGCAACCTTGAAAATGTAATACACACTGTAATGCAATAAAACAGCAGGTTCCTGACCCATGAAGCTCCAAACAGCGCCTTATAAACTACCAAGTGTCTTCTGGAAAATGTAGGAGAAATAAAATTCTATCTTGTTGAGTCTCTTATTTTGAATTTTTCTGTGACTTGCAGCCAAACTTGCTTCTAACTAATGAAGTCAGAAACAATTTGCTCATTCTAACTACAAGTACAACTACCCTCGCTCAAAAATGAAAGCTGTCTGGAACGAGACAGGCTGAAAACACGTACACAGCTGTGTGACATCCCATTAAGCCTACCGAGACTGGATGTCTCCCTGCCGACATGCTCACATTTACGATGTTCCTGTGAGATTCTAAGTGTGTTTTATAAGACTCATTCAGACATGCTGCTTATTCAGCTTAAATTCGTCTTTGGATAGTTGGTGACACGAAAGGAAATGTGAAGAGACAAAAGGAAGGACACATAAGCTCTTCCTTCATCTCCTTTCTCCTGGTTTCATACTTCATTTTCACTATACCCCACTTCTTATCCTGCATTATAGTCTTACAGGTTGCACACTTCTGGCCTTCCCTTCTTACTGCTTTCAAATCCTCAACATATTTACATCCTCATTTGATTTTTAGTGTTTTAAAAACACACTTTCAGAAAGGTAAACTTCATGCCCACAATTTGGGGTCATACAACAATCCTGTAGGTAAACAATCCATAGAGTTTAGGCCAACTTCGACCAGGCTCTTGGCAGAGAAATACAGTCTCACCAGGCAAGGAAATGTTGAGCCTGATTGACTCAGGAATTGAATGAGACAATTGAATTTCTCCTCTCTTCCTAATGTAGCTATACATCAGCCTCTGGGTGCTCACTCAAGCCTCCAACCCAATTATTACTCTTGAATCACATACTGTTTTGTTCATAATTTGAGTAAAGGGGTCCTTCAGCACCTTAAAATAAGAATCAAAATCAGCTTTTCTTTATGGCCTGTCTCCTGAGCACTTACCCCACTGGATGGTATCAGTCAGCTGATGAATGTTTATTCAGCCCTGCCTGTGCCAGGCACTGTGCTAGACGTGGGGGGGGGGGGCGGGCAGAAGCAAGACCTCTGCATGGCAAGGCTTAGCTTCTGGTGGGGGGTAGACAGACTGAAAAGAAAACAGGCCCTGATTAAAGTGCTCTGCAGTCATCTGGGGCTGTGAGAGACCATCCTAGGAAGCCTCCGCTGGGCCAGAGCCTCAGAGGATGCTCCCTGAGAAGCCATTGCCATTTAAAGCTGCAGGCAATGCTTTTTTTTTCCTTTTAAAGCTTTTTATTTTGCATTGAGGTCTAGCTGATTAACAACATTGTGGTAGTTTCAGGTGAACAGCAAAGGGACTCAGAAAGCTGCGTGCACTTCTAGGGAAAGTAGCTATATTCTGCTGTTATTTTAAAGTCACTCAGAAAACCAGTTCCCACAAGAAGTGTACGTTTTGGGCAGTTAAGAAGACAGAAAAGCACACTCTCTTGTTTCTAGAAAGTGACAGTTTATAGTGCCCCCAAAGGAGCTGTAGTTTTCTGAGACTGAATCACAGTACGATTGAACACACTCAACTAAAGAACTGTCCTTGCTCAAAAGAGACAATCTGGGGACTTCCCTAGCAGTCCAGTGGTTAGGGGTCCACGCTTCCACTACATGGGGCACAGGTTTCACTCATAGCCAGGAACTAAGATCCCACATTCTGTGTTCAGTTCAGTTCAGTTGCTCAGTCATGTCCAACTCTTTGCGACCCCATGGACTGCAGCATGCCAGGCTTCCCTGTCTATCACCAACTCCTGGAACTTATATCAAGTCGGTGATGCCATCCAACCATCTGATCCTCTGCTGTCCCCTTCTCCTCCCACCTCAATCTTTCCCAGCATCAGCATCCAAAGAATCAGTTCTTCGCATCAGGTGGCCAAAGTATTGGAGTTTCAGCTTTATCATCAGTACTTCCAATGAATATTCAGGACTGATTTCCTTTAGGATGGACTGGTTGGATCTCCTTGCAGTCCAAGGGACTCTCAAGAGTCTTCTCCAACACCACAGTTCAAAAACATCAATTCTTTGGTGCTCAGCTTTCTTTATAGTCCAACTCCCACATCCATACTTGACCACTGGAAAAACCATAGATTTGACTAGACAGACCTTTGTTGACAAATTAATGTCTCTGCTTTTCTAATATGCTGTGTGGTGTGACCATAAAAAGAGAGAGAGAAAGACAATTTGGTCCCCTTGGAATTGGTTATCTTGGTTATCATGACATTTGAATGTAATCGAAACCCTCATGACAGTCCCAAAGCTGGTTCTGCAGTCATCTTTTGGGTGGAGTTGTCTTAGGGAGATAAAGACAAATATACTGTCACCCACCCCCCTGAGCTAATGTTTCACAGACTAACAATGAAAGAACGATTGTCTTTGATTAAGGCACATTTTCGATTATCCATTGGGTACATACAGACTGTTAGAGTTTGTGTTACAAAATAAAAAACCTAAGGACCTTCACTGGAAAAGACTCTGATGCTGGGAGGGATTGGGGGCAGGAGGAGAAGGGGACGGGGACGACAGAGAATGAGATGGCTGGATGGCATCACCGACTCGTTGGACATGAGTTTGAGTGAACTCCAGGAGTTGGTGATGGATAGGGAGGCCTGGCATGCTGTGATTCATGGGGTCGCAAAGAGTCGGACACGACTGAGCGACTGAAATGAACTAAACTGAACTGAAGGACCTTCAAGGATCCTACAAGAGGTTCCAAGTTCCGATTGTATGTGCATTTGGTTAATTATTTTATTGCTCCCTAAGTGTATTTATGAAAAGACTTCACTTGAGTGGTAGATGTCTCCGTGGTTAATGTTGATTACTCCTTGGAGAAAACCCAATCAGGCGGTTGAATTCTAGCTCTACTCATCTATGATTTGAAACCACCAGAGGGCGCAAGAGGCCAGCTCAGAATCTCAGTCCATTCTGGGTAAGTTCCTAATTAGTGCCTGAAACTAAGCCAAGTGTTCTCAAATGTTCTGGAGAGAAACCGGTCAGGACCTCTCTCTTCCCCAAGACTCCCCAGTCACCTCTAGAAAGTGGTTCAATTTCAGTCCAGCCCTCAACGAGCTGAGGTTCCACTAGAAGATCTGACCCTGTCTGGAGCCATCCTGGGAACACTAAGGTTTGTGTGTCAGTACAAGGGGGTTGGTGATGGACAGGGAGACCTGGCATGCTGTGATTCATGGGGTTGCGGAGAGTCGGACACGACTGAGCGACTGAACTGAACTGAACTGAACAAGGGGGAGGGGTTGTTGTTAGTTGCTGTCCTGCCTGACTCTTTGAGACCCCGTGGACTGTAGCCCGCCAGGCCCCTCTGTCCATGGAATTCTCCAGGCAAGAATACTGGACTGGTGAGCCATTCCTTTCTCCAGGGATCTTTCCAACCCAGGAATCAAACCCATCATCTCCCACATCGCAGGCAGATTGTTTACTGTCTAAGCCACCAGGGAAGGGGGAGAGGAGGATGATACAATTAAAACTACAGCCAGTTTCCATCCCCAACCAGGTGTCAGGCTCCATGCTAGGTAGACGGGTAATTTCCATAAAAAGGTCATGGTAACATAGAGGTACAAATATAAAGCCATGAAAGCACAAAATTGGGGCACTTTATCAAACCTCAGAGGATGCAGAAGGCTTCCTGGGGTTGAGCTAAGACTTGCAGAGTGAGTATGAATAGCCAGGAAAGAAAGGTGAGAGAAGTGTTCCTTGCAGAAGGAACGGCTGAAGCACAGGCAGAGGTGGGCGAGAGGGGAGGCCGTGCACCCTGTCAGAGGCAAGGACTAGCAGCCCTTCCTGTGTGAGCAACTCTAGCAGATCTGAACTCCCACAGGCCCCAGAGACTTCAAAGAGGCAACTCAGGACCTGAACTTCAGTTCACCTCGAATGAAAATGTCCCAAAGGGGCTCCTTTAACAAATATCACAGCCTCAATAAGGTTGAGTCTGCATGGATTGCTGGAGTTCTCAAACACTGAAACAAAGCCTTAGCGGCTGGCAAGGAAAGTTGTAATAAGTTCTGCATTTATCACCACAAAAACAGTATTTGGACAGAATTTTCTGCATCATGGAGCTAAAAGATTTGACTTTCTGAGACTCTCCTATGGAGATAGTACTCTAAAATCAGCCACTGTCAGGAAATATTTATCAAATAGTTTTCCATGGCAGCCCTGTGAAAAACCTGATATTATTACTGTGGGTTAGCTGAATTTTGTAACTTGGGAGCATGAAGGTCAACTGAACCACAGTGATATATCCAGCTAAGAGACTCATGTTTTTATGGTAAGTCATGTTACCAGAGACACAACACTTGACTGACACACGCACACATCTTTAAGAAGAATCTTAATGATTCAGATCCAAAACCTATTTCCATTCTCAGTTCAGTTCAGTTCAGTCACTCAGTTGTGTCTGACTCATTGCGACTCCATGAACTGCAGCACACCAGGCCTCCCTGTCCATCACCAACTCCCAGAGTCCACCCAAACCCATGTCCATTGAGTTGGTGATGCCATCCAGTCATCTCATCCTCCGTCGTCCCCTTCTCCTCCCACCTTCAATCTTTCCCAGCATCAGGGTCTTTTCAAATGAGTCAGCTGTTTGCATCAGGTGGCCAAAGTATTGGAGTTTCAGCTTCAGCATCAGTCCTTGCAGTGAGCACCCAGGACTGATCTCCTTTAGGAGACTGGTTGGAAATCCTTTCTGTCCAAGGGACTCTCAAGAGTCTCCAACACCACAGTTCAAAAGCATCAATTCTTCAGCAGTCAGCTTTCTTTATAGTCCAACTCTCACATCCATACATGACCACGGGAAAAACCATAGACTTGACTAGACGGAACTTTGTTGACAAAGTAATGTCCCTGCTTTTTAATATGCTGTCTAGGTTTGTCATAACTTTCCTTCCGAGGAGTAAGTGTCTTTTAATTTCATGGCTGCAATCACCATCTGCAGAGATTTTGGAGCGCAAAAAAATAAAGTCTGACACTGTTTCCACTGTTTCCCCATCTATTTCCCATGAAGTGATGGGACCAGATGCCATGATCTTTGTTTTCTGAATGTTGAGCTTCAAGCCAACCTTTTCACTCTCCTCTTTCACTTTCATCAAGAGGCTTTTGACTTCCTCTTCACTTTCTGCCATAAGGGTAGTGTCATCTGCATATCTGAAGTTATTTTTATTTCTCCCGGCAATCTTGATTCCAGCTTGTGCTTCTTCCAGCCCAGTGTTCCTCATGATGTACTCTGCATATAAGTTAAATAAGCAGGGTGACAATATACAACCTTGACTTACTCCTTTTCCTATTTGGAACCAGTCTGTTGTTCCATGTCCAGTTTGAACTGTTGCTTCCTGACCTGCATACAGGTTTCTCCAGAGGCAGGTCAGGTGGTCTGGTATTCCCATCTCTTTCAGAATTTTCCACAGTTTATTGTCATCCACACAGTCAAAGGCTTTGGCATAGTCAATGAAGCAGAAATAGATGTTTTTCTGGAACTCTCTTGCTTTCTCCATGATCCAGCGGACGTTGGCAATTTGATCTCTGGTGCCTCTGCCTTTTCTAAAACCTGCTTGAACATCTGGGAGTTCATGGTTCACATATTGCTGAAGCCTGGCTTGGAGAATTTTGAGCATGAATTTACTAGCGTGTGAGATGAGTGCAATTGTGCGGTAGCTTGAGCATTCTTTAGTATTGCCTTTCTTTGGGATTAGAATGAAGACTGACCTTTTCCAGTCCTGTGGCCACTGCTAAGTTTTCCAAATTTGCTGGCATATTGAGTGCAGCACTTTCACAGCATCATCTTTCAAGATTTGAAATAGCTCAACTGGAATTCCATCACCTCCACTAGCTTTGTTCATAGTGATTCTTTCTAAGGCCCACTTGACTTCACATTCCAAGATGTTTGGCTCTAGGTCAGTGATCACATTATTGTGACTATCCTGGTCGTGAAGATCTTTTTTGTACAGTTCTTCTGTGTATTCTTGCCACCTCTTCTTAATATCTTCTGCTTCTGTTAGGTCCATACCATTTCTGTCCTTTATCGAGCCCATCTTTGCATGAAATGTTCCCTTGGAATCTCTAATTTTCTTGAAGAGGTCTCTTGTTTTTCCTATTCTGTTGTTTTCCTCTATTTCTTTGCATTGATCACTGAGGAAGGCTTTCTTATCTCTCCTTGCTATTCTTTGGAACTTTGCATTCAGATGCTTATATCTTTCCTTTTCTCCTTTGCTTTTCGCTTCTCTTCTTTTCACAGCTATTTGTAAGGCCTCCTCAGACAGCCATTTTGCTTTTTTGCATTTCTTTTCCATGGGGATGGTCTTGGTCCCTGTCTCCTGTACAATGTCACAAACCTCCATCCAGAGTTCATCAGGCACTCTATCAGATCTAGACCCTTAAATCTATTTCTCACTTCCACTGTATAATCATAAGGGATTTGATTTAGGTCATATCTGAATGGTCTAGTGGTTTTCCCTACTTTCTTCAATTTAATTCTGAATTTGGCAATAAGGAGTTCATGATCTGAGCCACAGTCAGCTCCTGGTCTTGTTTTTGGTTTGTTGTGATCCACACAGTTAAAGGCTTTGGCATAGTCAAGAAAGCAGAAATAGATGTTTTTCTACAACTCTCTTGTTTTTTCGATGATCCAGCAGATATTGGCAATTTGATCTCTGGTTCCTCTACCTTTTCTAGAACCAGCTTGAACATCTGGAAGTTCATGGTTCACGTATTGCTGAAGCCTGGCTTGGAGAATTTTGAGCATGACTTTACTAGCGTGTGAGATGAGTGCCATTGTGCAGTAGTTTGAGCATTCTTTGGCATTGCCTTTTTTTGGGATTGGAATGAAAACTGACCTTTTCCAGTCCTGTGGCCACTGCTGAGTTTTCCAGATTTGCTTTCTGGTTGAATTCAAACATGATTGTGATGGCTTCCAATCTTCAAATTTAATTCTCTACCTCTAACCCATCTTCGGGCTTCCCTGGAGGCTCGGATGGTAAAGAATCTGCCTTTAATGCAGGAGACCAGGGTTTCATTCCCTGGGTTGGAAAGATCCGCTGGAGAAGGACATGGCAACTCACTCCAGTATTCTTGCTTGGAGAATTCCATGGACCGAGGAGTCCATGGAGTCACAAAGAGTCAGATGTGACTGAGACACTAACACTTTACACTTTACTTAACCCATCATAAGAGTGCAGTGGCATGATTTTATTTGTTAAAAACACATGAAAGGTATATTTCAACACTCCTTGAGACAGAGACATACCAGACTATCTCACATACCACACACGCACACACACAATAAGGAATGGTTAATATAAGTTTCATCAAACTTTCTTGTTCAGTTCAGTTCAGTCGCTCAGTCGTGTCCGACTCTCCGCGACCCCATGAATCAGCACGCCAGGCCTCCCTGTCCATCACCAACTCCCGGAGTGCACTCAAACTCATGTCCACAGAGTCCGTGATGCCATCCAGCCATCTCATTCTCCGTCGTCCCCTTCTCCTCCCGCCCCCAACCTTTCCCAGCATCAGAGTCTTTTCCAGTGAGTCAACTCTTCGCATGAGGTGGCCAAAGTATTGCAGTTTCAGCTTTAGCATCAGTCCCTCCAATGAACATCCAGGATTGATCTCCTTTAGAATGGACTGGTTGGATCTCCTTGCAGTATAAGGGACTCTCAAGAGTCTTCTCCAACACCACAGTTCAAAAGCATCGATTCTTCAGCGATCAGCTTTCTTCACAGTCCAACTCTCACATCCATACATGACCACGGGAAAAACCATAGCCTTGACTAGACGGACCTTGGTTGGCAAAGTAATGTCTCTTCTTTTTAATATACTATCAAGGTTGGTCATAACTTTCCTTCCAAGGAGTAAGCGTCTTTTAATTTCATGGCTGCAATCAGTATCTGCAGTGATTTTGGAGCCCCCAAAAATAAAGTCTGACACTGTTTCCACTGTTTTTCCATCTATTTCCCACGAAGTGATGGGACCAGATGCCATGATCTTTGTTTTCTGAATGTTGAGCTTCAAGCCAACCTTTTCACTCTCCTCTTTCACTTTCATCAAGAGGCTGTTGAGTTCCTCTTCACTTTCTGCCATAAGGGTAGTGTCATCTGCATATCTGAGGTTATTGATATTTCTCCCGGCAATCTTGATTCCAGCTTGTGCTTCATCCAGCCCAGCGTTCCTCATGATGTACTCTGCATATAAGTTAAATAAGCAAGGTGACAATATACAACCTTGACTTACTCCTTTTCCTATTTGGAACCAGTCTGTTGTTCCATGTACAGTTCGAACTGTTGCTTCCTGACCTGCATACAGGTTTCTCAAGAGGCAGGTCAGGTGGTCTGGGATTCCCATCTCTTTCAGAATTTTCCACAGTTTATTGTGATCCACACAGTCAAAGGCTTTGGCATAGTCAATGAAGCAGAAATAGATGTTTTTCTGGAACTCTCTGGCTTTCTCCATGATCCAGCGGATGTTGGCAATTTGATCTCTGGTGCCTCTGCCTTTTCTAAAACCTGCTTGAACATCTGGGAGTTCACAGTTTACATACTGCTGAAGCCTGGCTTGGAGAATTTTGAGCATGACTTTACTAGCGTGTGAGATGAGTGCAATTGTGCGGTAGTTTGAGCATTCTTTGGCATTGCCTTTCTTTGGGATTGGAATGAAGACTGACCTCTTCCAGTCCTGTGGCCACTGCTGAGTTTTCCAAATCTGCTGGCATATTGAGTGCAACACTTTCACAGCATCATCTTTCAAGACTTGAAATAGCTCAACTGGAATTCCATCACCTCCACTAGCTTTGTTAGTAGTGATGCTTTCTAAGGCCCACTTGACTTCACAT
Organism: Moschus berezovskii; assembly: GCF_049115385.1. NCBI lineage: Eukaryota > Metazoa > Chordata > Mammalia > Artiodactyla > Moschidae > Moschus > Moschus berezovskii. The sequence goes on along the minus strand of NC_142464.1, from coordinate 79,125,780 downwards.
TCCAAGATGTCTGGCTCTAGGTCAGTGATCATGTTATTGTGACTATCTTGGTCATGAAGATCTTTTTTGTACACAACAGAATAGGAAAAACAAGAGACCTCTTCAAGAAAATTAGAGATTCCAAGGGAACATTTCATGCAAAGATGGGCTCGATAAAGGACAGAAATGGTATGGACCTAACAGAAGCAGAAGATATTAAGAAGAGGTGGCAGGAATACACAGAAGAACTTTCTTGTAGGTCTCCTCAATTTGCCAGTGGCAGAACCTGGATTAGATTTGACAGCTCTAGCATTTGTAATTGCTGTTTCTATAGGTCCAAACGTGGTTGAACATCAGCAATTAATATGCTTTAGCGTAACACCTAGTTAGGCTAAACTAGTCTATTATTAGTCTATAGACTAAAGTAGTCTATTATTGCAGGTAGAAATGCACATCAAACATTTATTTACTCTGCACAAAATGAAGGTTGTCTATAACTAGGCGCTTGAGTGTTAAAGTTTTATCCAGGCCTTTAAATGAGATTTAAATGTATTTCCAAAGCTATGGTTTTTCCAGTAGTCATGTTGTTATGCCCTGAGTCCGGTCCCCCCATACTGGTAGAATAAGACACTTGCAGCAATGCAAAAGCAAGAATGGGGTTTATTTCTAGCTCGAGCTAGGGCTCATGCCTCCTCCAGCGCAGTGGAGTGGGACAAGAGCCCCGAGCCCAGGTCACAGCGGTTTTTATAGTCTCAGGTTACATAAGCACCTATTTCTGTTCAAAAGATCAAGCTGGCAGAAGCTCATCGGCCAGTTCATGCACGCGCGGAAGCTCATTGGCCAGTTTATAGGCGCGCGGGGTTTTCTCTGGGGGATTTCCCTTTTTACTCTGATTGGCCCAACTTTTGGCGCCTGCGGGACTTTTCTAGGGAGGAGTTTCTTAATTTTGGCGCCGGCGAGATCTTCTTAGGGAGGAGTTTCTGTGGACTTAGCCTCCACCCTCTCTCCAGGAAATCAAAACTTAGACCTAAGCACGGTCTCAGGCCTATCCTGGCTACTCAGATGTTAGGGCTCCTAACAATGTATGGATGTGAGAGTTGGAATACAAAGAAAGCTGAGTGCTGAAAAATTGATGCTTTTGAACTGTGGTGTTCTTCAGAGTCCCTTGGACTGCAAGGAGATCCAACCAGTCCATCCTAAAGGAGATCAGCCTTGGGTGTTCACTGGAAGGACTGATGTTGAAGCTGAAAGTCCAATAATTTGGCCACCTGATGCAAACAACTGATTCATTTGAAAAGACCCTGATGCTGGGAAAGATTGAAGGTGGGAGGAGAAGGGGATGACAAAAAGATGAGATGGTTAGATGGCATCACTGACTCAATGGACATGAGTTTGAGTAAGCTCCAGGAGTTGGCGATGGACAGGGGGACCTGGCGTGCTGCAGTCCATGGGGTCGCAAAGAGTTGGACCCGACTGAGCGGCTGAACTGAACTGAACTGAAATGTATTTCCAAATAAAAGACAATTTAAAACTATAGGCTTACACTTCAAATAGTGGTTATCTTATCTGCCTGAGTGCTGTTTGCTTTCCCTTGAGCCACCAATAAAACTTGAGAAAGTAGAATTGGCCCCTACCCTACCTGGAAGACAGAGAAAGAGCTTGTCTGAAGGTGCTGCTTAATCCTTGGTCTTTGAGCACAGTGACCTCCCAAGATGATTGGTTAAAAAGCACAGCCCTTTCCATGACCATTACAGGTCTCATTCTAAAGCTGTGTGCCAAGTAGCACAAACTTTTAACCACACACACCATTCAGAGGGTGAATGCTCCAAGTCTACTTAATAGATGAAGTTTGAAATACAAATAGATTCCATTAGGGACTTCCCTGGTGGTCCAGTCATTAAGAATCTGCCTACCAATGCAGGGGACACAGATTCTATCTATGGTAGAATCTGTAATCTATAGGAAACTAAGATTCCACATGCCTCGGGGCAAATAAGCCCATGTGCCATTGCTTCTGAGCCCTCATGCCACAACTACTGAAGCCCAAGCACCCTAAAGCCCATGCTCTACAACAAGTCACAGCAAGAAGAAACCTTCACACCCAAATTAGAGTGCAAGCCCCATTGGCCAAAACTACAGAAAGCCCACTTGTATAGCAAGGAAGGGCCCATCTGCTGCAACAAAGACCCAGCACAGCCAAAAATAAATGATTTTTAAAAACAAATAAATTCATTTATCCTGAGCTTTCAAAATCCTAACAAACTACCAGAAATATAGGTCACTTTTCTTTAATTTCAGTTCTTCTACTCCATTTTAAATGATTCCATGCTCCCATGCCATTTTATACCTTCTAAATGTGTTTCTGAATACACTAGCTTATCTGATGCCCTTCATAGTCATATAAAATGCAAATCCCACTGTGCCACTCAAAGCTCTTCAATAATCCTCTGATATTATAAGATCAATTTCTAGCATCCTTGGCACTGCCTACAAAGCCCACCACAGAGTCCCTAATCAACTTCCCAGTCTTGCCCTGGATACCCGCTTGTGGCCAGCTGTGGTCAAACCTGGACAACTCAGAAAACACTCACTTTTTCTTCCCTCTTATGCTCTCTGGTTGGTTATTGGGTTCCTTTCTTTTTTTTCCCAAGTAAAAGTTTTTCCTTTAATTGCAACCATCTACAACCTAAGGATATCTTTTCCCAGGAGGTGCAGCAGTAAAGAATCTGCCTGCCAATGCAGGAAATGCAAAGGGAAACAGGTTTCATCCCTGGGTTGAGAAGATGCCCTGGAATAGGAAATGGTGACCCACTCCAGTATTCTTGCCTGGAAAATTCCATGGACAGAGGAGTCTGGTGAGATATAGTCCATGGGGTTGCAAAGAGTCAGACACGGCTGAGCAACTGCGCACACACATGACCTGAGGGGAAGAGATGGGAATTTTCTATTTTCTGACCAAGAGAAAATAATGTTAAGGATACCCTAGCTGCCTTCCTGGTGGTGAGAGTTTGCTCGTTGATCCATAGCTATGGAGGTGGGAAGAAACTGGAGACTATGGCCTCCTAAGAACAGGGGATCTCGTTCTGAATGGGAATGTTCTTCCTTTATTTTTCCTGAGAGTTCAGGATTGGCAAAGCTTTAGGTGTTCTGAGTTATTTGGACTTTCTCCATTCAAGCAGGAGACAGCAAGAGTGAACACTGACATTTAGGAATCAGTGAAGATGCTGAAGCTCTAATATGTCAGCCACCTGATTTGAAGATTGATTGGAAAAGACCCTGATGCTGGGATAGATCGAAGGCAGTAGGAAAAGCAGGTGACAGAGAATGAGATGGCTGGATGGCATCACTGACTTTGTGGACATCAGTTTGGGCAAACTCTGGGAGATAGTAAAGGACAGAGAAGCCTGGTATGCTGCAGTCTATGTGGTCTCAAAGAGTTGGACATGACTTAGTGACTAAGCAACAATTTCCCTGAGGATCAGCCTTGCACCAATGGAGATGGTGGAAGATCTTGATCTACAAACTGTAGATTTCTACCCAGACTTGATTCTCCCCTAGTCTTTCCCATCTCAGGTAATGATACCACCAGTCATTCAGTTGTCCAAATCCAAAATCTAGAACTTTACTTTGTTTTTTCTTCTCCCTTACCCACTTTGTTCAGGCCATTAGCAGGTTTTACTGATTTTTCCTTCCAAGAGTATCTCAAATTTGTTCGTTCCTCTCTGTCTCCACTGTATCCACCTGGTCCATTGAAATTCCTCTCACTAGGAATCACCTTCCAATTGCTTCTCTATACCGATTCTTTTTTTTTTTTTTGCCATGCCACGCAACATGTGGGATCTTAATTCCCCAACCAAGGATCAAATCTGCAGCCCCTTCAGTGGAAGCTTGGAGTCTTAACCTCTGGACACCCAGGGAAAGCCCCCTCTTAACCTACTCTTGCCTATTGTAAATTGATTCCCCACACGCTAATCAGGGTGCTCCTTTTGAAATGTAAATGCTTTTTAATGTAAATGAAAAACATATTGATGAAATATAACATACACACAGAAAGAACACAAATCATACTGTACAACTCAGTGATTTTACGTAAAATGTATGACAATGTTTTTTTTACGTAAAATGTATGACAATGTTTTACATGAAACAAATATATTCATGATCGGTGTCTCAGAAATCCCTCATGACCTTCCATACCACCTTCTTTCCAAATGTACCCATGTCCTAACTGCCAACATAATAGGTTGGTTTTGCCTCTGCTTTAAAATTTTTTATAAATAGAATCATACAGTGTGTTCTCTTCTGGTTTCTTTCACTCAACATTTTGTTAATGAAATTCATCTATGTTGTGGCTTGTAGTTGTAGTTTGTTTATTCTCATTTCTGGGAAGTATTCCATTTTATGAATTCACCACAATTTATTTACCCATTCTACTGTTGATAGATACTTGAATAGTTTCCAGTTTTTAGCTATCAAGAAGAAAACTGCTGCAAACATTCTCATGCCTGACTCTTGGTGAGCCTATGTAAGCATTTCTGTCTGGAGTATACCTAGGAATGGAATTTCTGGTTGGTGGGGTGTGCATACTTTAGTGGATACTGACAATTTTCCAAGTAGTTGTACCAATTTATGCTCCCACTCGCAAGATGTAAGCACTCTACTTGCCTTGTAGCCTTGCCAACTCTTGGCTGTTTATCTATCTTTTTAATTTTAGCCGTTGTCATGGGCAGTGTGCTCTTTCCAAAATCTGACTAGTGTCACTTCCTCCTTAATGGCCTTCAATGACTTCTCATTGAATTTGTTTTTTTTTTTTGGCTGTGCCACAGGTCATGTGGAATCTTAGTTCGCTGACCGTGGATGGAACCCATGTCCTTTGCAGTGGGAGCTCAGAGTCCTAACCACTGGAAGGCCAGGGAAGTCCCTGGCTTCTCACTGAATCTAAAACAAAACCCAGAACTGCTAAATGTGGCTCAGTGCACAACTTCAATATCACTGCATATCACTCCCTTTCTCTCTTTTCTATACTATTCTTTTCCTTCTTAAAATCTATTAAAGCTTTTTCCCACTCTAGGCCTGCACACTGCCCTCTCACAAGCAAAAACGCACTCCATCCTGCCCTCTTCACAAGCTTTCCTTCCCACCCTTCTTATCTCAGATTTAATGTCTGCCCTAGGAGGTCCTCAACCCCTCCCTCCTGTTCTTCCCTTCAGGGAACTAATCACATTGTGCTTAAAGCAGTTTGCAGTTGCATATTTACCTCTCCCTCACCCCTTTTTGTTGTTTCTCCCACTAGACTGTAAAGTCCTTAAAGACTGTAAGCCTGTCTGCTTCGTAAACCACTCTAGCCTCTGTGCCTGGCTGACCAGGCACTCACCAAATGTTTACTTAAAAAAAAAAGAGTGAATGACTACAGTCTATTTTAGACTATGAGTAAAATAATGTGTATGTGTGTTTTAAATGTAATTGCTTTACAATGTTGTGTTAGTTTCTGCTGTACAATTAAGTGAATCAGCTGTCTGTATACATATATCTCCTCCCTTTTGGGCCTCCTTCCCACCCCAACTCCCCCATCCCACTACCAGATAGTGACAGAGCACTGAACTGCGATCTCTGTGCTTTATAACAGGTTCCCACTAGCTGTCTATTTTACACATGACCCTATTTTGTTGCTTTTAGTGGCTGAGCAATATTCCATTGTATACATGTACCACATCTTTATCCATTCATCTGTCACTGGACATTTAGGTTATTTCTGTGTCCTGGCTGTTGTAAAGAGTGCTGCAATGAACATTGAGGGTACTTATGTCCTTTTGAATTATGATTTTCTCAGTAGTGGGACTGCTGGGTCAGCGCAAGAATAGAGATGCGGATGTAGAGAATGGACATCTGCATATCTATTCTTGTGCCGTAAATAGGTTCATCTGTACCATTTTTGGAAATTGATACAGCCATTGTGGAGAGCAGTATGGAGGTTCCTTAAAAACTAAAACTGAAACTGCCATATGACCTAGCAATCCTGGAGAAGGGAAAGGCTGCCCATTCCAGTATTCTGGCCTGGAGAATTCCATGGACTGTATAGTTGTCGCAAAGAGTCGGACACAACTGAGTGGCTTTCTCTTCACTTCACTCTGAGGGAAGGTGTGGGTATTCCAGTAAATAGCCCTCGGTATCTCGAGGAAGCACCCTAATGTCTTCCAAGAGGGAATACCCTTTTCTTAAGGGCTTAGATTATTGCAAAGGAGTGGAGCAGGCATTAGGGATCAGCTGGCTCAGAGCCTAAAGCCAATAGCTTTATTGTAAGAAAGAATATGCTTCAAAGATTCAAACTTTTTAATAACAATGGGGACAGAATTTGATAATGTGAAAAATAGTGTTGCTGGCAAGAATTTTGAAAACATATTAACTATTAGAAGCTGGTAATTTTGTGCATTTCTTAAGTGTGTTCAATGTCTCTTGTGCTAATGCAATTTGCCTCTGTTGTCTTTTCCATCAAATAGCACCCATTTGACAACCACTGCTCTAGATTTCCTACTGGACAGGAGAAGCCAGACATCCTGTGGGTTGTGAGCAGAATAGAAAGTACAGAGGATTCAAATGAGAACAAGAGCAGGATTTATTGTCATTTTCACTTAAAATTAATTTGCCAGATAATTCAAAGGCATTCATCCTCCACAGTGTGTGCATTTAAAAGGTTTACTTTGGCTCCAATAATCCTACTGATTTAGCCACAAAAGTATGTTTCAAATAATGAACTGTGTGTTCAGCGTATCTTAGCACTACGTAAACATGCATTTCTATAGGGCATATGGTATTTTAAATTAAATGTAGTCATTTTATTGTGTAAAATATCTAACGTCAGGGGGGAAAAATGTGGTGGGAGATCATATCAGTAAGCCCTTGAAGGTATCCAAGGTGCTCAGGATAAGAAGATGTCCAGAAAAGAGCTTATATTTAACAAGGGACAAAACAGATAAACAGATAACTGCAATAAAAGGTACTAAGGGTTACAACAGTTTACCCCAGAATGGGGGTCCCCATCAAATTCTCTAGGATGCTATTCTTTCCTACTTGACATTCCTTTCCCCGAGTCATCCAAAATTCAGCTCAAATGCCAGTTCCCAGAGAAGGCTTCCCAATATCTTGGCTGGAATGTTCCCACAGTGGGTTTTCTTACCCTTCCCTGAAGGTTGTACTTGTATTACTGCTGTCTGCATGCTCTTAGAGGGGGCAGTTTAATGTTGCGCGTGGACACTGGCATCAGACAGCTTAGATTGGAATTGCCTGCTGCTTGCTCTCTGTGACACCTTGCTTAATTTCCTGTGCCTCGCTCTCCTCATCTGTGTGAAGACTGATTGGAGCTGTATGTGCAGAGCATGTAGAACAGTTCCTGGCACATAGTAAGTGCTCAGCAAGAGTTCTATGATTGTTCTGTGAGTGTCATGTCTGTTTCATTTATTTCAGTGTAAGTTCCTCAGAAGCCCATACTATTCTGTTCATCTTTGTGTTCTATCCATGGGCGTCAACCAATCTCCACGTCAACCCATGTCTAAGATGTTCCTTTGTGCATTTCAAGTGCAAAAAATAATGTTGCTTCAGTGGCGACCCACTCCAGTACTCTTGCCTGGAAAATCCCATGGACGGAGGAGCTTGGTAGGCTGCAGTCCCTGGGGTCACTAAGAGTCAGACACAACTGAGCGACTTCACTTTCACTTTTCACTTTCATGCATTGGAGAAGGAAATGGCAACCCACTCCAGTGTTCTTGCCTGGAGAATCCCAGGGACGGGGGAGCCTGGTGGGCTGCCATCTATGGGGTCACACAGAGTCGGACATGACTGACGTGACTTAGCAGTAGCAGTAATTGATAAAGTTCTCCCAGGTGCCACGTGGATGAAACTGGAGTTCTTTGTGGAGGTGATTTTTTAAAAATGCATACAGGACTTCCCTGAAGTCCAGTGGTCGGGACTCAACTTCCACTGCAAGGGGGCATGAGTTCGATCCCTGGTCAGAGAACTAGGATCTCTCATGCCACATGGTGAACATCCCACCACTACCCCTGCAAAAAAAAAGCATACAGCTCATCATTTATATTGAATGCTTACTCACATATATGCTTTTGCCAAGCGAATACCAAATACTTACTGAGCAGTTAGTACATCCCAGACACTTGACTAAGCATCATACACAAATCATGTTACTTAAATCTGCAAGGCCCTTTCGTACTCTTATAGGGAACTTGAAAATTACCATTACTAATTTTTACTAGCATCAAAAATAAAATATTGTCAGTAAAATTAAACTTTATATTATCTAAGTACAACACAGATTATATACTATTTCAAAGCCATTTCTTTCTGCAAACTTGGTATAATTACAGTGGTATTGTACGTCTCTATGTAATAATTCTAAAATTACCATGTGTATAGAGGGGAGATTCCTTTGTACTTTCATAATAGGAGATTTTTCTCCATCACTCTCAAGAGTGCACATACACAAATGCACAGTCAGCTACGTTGTTAGAATATATTGTACAGGTCAAACCATAATTAAAATAATTATTATTTCCATAGCACCATAAATGTATCTACTACTTGAGTCATAATCACAGTAGTTAGAGACGGAAAACAGCAATTATATCATCCCGTCAACCCCTGCAAATGTGTGTCAGCCAGGATCCCAGCAGAGAAGATCTGAGAATTAATTTCAAGCAAAAACGACAGGCGCGTGAAATCGCATCCCATTCTCAGATTTCCTTCTCTTCACTCTACTGGTCTTCATTCACTCACTCACTCGTTCAGTCTGTCCTGCATTCATTCAGCAAACGTAGCTGCTCCCTTGTTTGCCATGTGCCATGCCCTTTGCTAAGGAACAAATAGCTACAAGAATAAGAAAAGGTTCCTGCCTTCAAGGAGTGCTTCGTTCCTAAGGGAAGACAAAGATGCATGCATTCAGAGGCTGCCCCCAAAGGACTTATAATCAAATGGGAGTGACTGGTGTACATGCAAACTACTCTATAGAAGTATCATGTGAAACAATAAAAACCTGGCGATTATGGAACTCTTGTACGTGTTAGTCACTATGCTATATGCTTCACAAGTGTTCTTTTATTTAAGCCCCCCAACAGATTATTAGGTTGAAATTATTATTATTCATTTTTCACAAATAATGAAAATGAGGCTGGAAAGATGAAGTAACCTAGTCTCCAACAGCCCCCACTTTCTCCAACGCCTGCCCCCCACCACTAAAAATGTCTCCTGAGGCTGCAGATGTCCAGGGATGCATCTGGGCTGCCTTGAAGGAACTAACCAAAGGCTCAGAAATGGATGGGTGTGGGAGGAATTTCCTGGTCCAGTGGTAAGACTCCATGCTTCCAATGCAGGGGACCCGGGGTTCAATCCTTGGTCAGGGAACTAGATCCCAGATGCCACAACCAAGGATCCTGCATCCCCCAATGAAAACTGAAGATCCCACATGCAGCAACTAAACAAACAAACCCAAAAAAAGAACACCTGGTGCAGCCAAATAAATAAATAATAAAGAGCTTGGTGTCAGTGTGGTTCAGGCATTTGCAAGCTTAGAGAAACACATCATTCCCAAACACGTTTTCTTCTCACCTCCTACTCTCCCGCCTCCCATATCTCACTTTGAGTCGGCACCCTCAGACAATTACACTGTCTGCCGGACTGTCAACCAGTCTCTCCCAAACTGCAAAGGGGTTTTTTGAAGCCTCTTTCCTTCCTCTAGGAACACACACACACATGCACCCGAACCCCATCCTGGGCTTTGCTCTGCGGTACTTCATGACGGTCAACATATTTAAACATCAGAATAGCTCCTAAGTTTGAGGCTTTCTTCTCCTTGCTGGAGAGGCAGAGGGAAGGGACTGGCCAAGTGTCCCTAGAACCTGGCTGTTCTCAGCAGCCTATGTGCTGGTGGATCTTGTCTATGGCACTCTGCCAAGGCTGTTTTGCTTCCTATTCCCTGGGGACGGAAAAAAGGAATGATGATGGTTAGATAAGTGGATGAGCCCTCTGTCAGTGCCTTCATTCCTTCAGATAAGCGCTAAGCCGTATCTGTGGGAGGTGATAAAGGAGGAGATCCAAGGGAGCTCTATCTTTTCTTCAACCATTGCCATACCTCCTAATTTATCCTGCATGTTGCTCTCCAAGCCTTCTCAAATTCTGGTTCCAAAGGTAAGTGCAGCCAGGATGCCATCCTAGAGAATCTTTAAAGTGCTCTAAGAGTTGCTTTCAGACTCCTTGGAAAAAACTTCTGGGAAACCTGACAATTGTTTCTGCCACCTACCTATGACCGTAAAGTGCTCTAATGGCTTTGATAAATATGAAATGGAACGTGGATGACTGACTGATCAACACTGGTTTGCTGTTGGTCTTTACTTGGTTACTGACCAACTGGTAGTTCAGTCCTTGTTTAAATATTTTCCCCTAGTAGGAAACATCCTATTAAAATTATGACTATTAGTAGCAAACATACACTGGACTTCCCTGGCGGTCAACTGGTTAAAAACTCCAGACTCCCACTTCACGTGGCAAAGGTTAGATCCCTGGTCAGGGAACTAAGATCCCGCACATCACACCTCCAAAAAAAAGAAAGAAAAGAAAGTAGCAGACATACACAGAGTTCTCACTACAATGGTAAAATTCCACAATATTGGGACAATGGTGAATATTTCAGTGCCATTAGAGGATAATTTATTAATAGAGAAAAAAGGGTATTTACTTGGTATCCTTCAGCTTGACCCAGATGATTCAAACCCTCTTTGGGAAGTTCTTCAGTTCAGTTCAGTTCTTACATGAGCACAAAAAGAACATGTTTTTTATGCTGCCCTGTTTCAAACAATAAGTCTCTGATGCAGACCATAATAAAATGAATTACAAATTACAAAATATTTCATCATTATCCTTTCCCACCACCTTCTCTCTTTCAAGTTATACAGAACCCTGCTCTTTCATTCACAAAAGCCTCAGTGGAAACAAACACCCTAAGAAGTAGGCAAGTAGGCAGTGTAGGTAGAATTAGCTTCATGCAGTGGATGGAAAACTGAGGCTCAGAGAAGTTCAGTGGTCTGTCCCAGTCACACAGTCTGTGATAATATCAGGCTAAAACACTCACAACTCCAGTTCCCCAAAGGTTGACTCCTTTTCCTAGGTCTGGTGATTTCTGACCCTTGACCTCTGAACTTGAAGATCCAAAGGTGAATTCCTTTCTATCTGTATGTTAATGGTTTACTCAAGCATTTGAACTCTAATGGGCTATCAAAGATATGGCTAATATCACGCACCATGACTATCACAGTTAATGAACTATAAATGAAGTGAAAATTTGCCAGCAAAAGTCCCAAGAAACAAGCAAACACACACACAATAACTTTTGAGCGCTCTCTCTCTCTCTTTTTTTTTTTTTTTGGCCACACCATGAGGTATGAGAAATCTTAGCTCCCAAATCAGGAGTCGAACCCATACCCCTTACAATGGAAGTGCAGATTCTTAACCACTGGACCACCAAGGAAATCCCTTTGGTTCTATTTTCACTGAAACTTTGACTTAAAATTTCTTCCCTCATTGAGCGTTCTCCCAACACTTAATCAGTCTGAAAGTACTTATTAATCACCTCCTGTGCAGGTAGAGACCCAAGTATAAATTTATATGGGCTTCCCTTATGGCTCAGCTGGTAAAGAATCCACCTGCAGTCAGGAGACCTGGGTTGGGAAGATCCCTGGAGAAGGGAAAGGCTACCCACTCCGAAGTTATCCCTGAACTCAAGGAATTTGAGTCTAACTGAGGAGAGACTATGGTTTTTCCCGTGGTCATGTATGGATGTGAGAGTTGGACTGTGAAGAAAGCTGAGCGCCGAAGAATTGATGCTTTTGAACTGTGGTGTTGGAGAAGACTCTTGAGAGTCCCTTGAACTGCAAGGAGATCCAACCAGTCCATTCTAAAGGAGATCAATCCTGGGTGTTCATTGGAAGGACTGATGCTAAAGCTGAAACTGCAATACTTTGGCCACCTCATGTGATGAAATGACTTACTGGAAAAGAGTCTGATGCTGGGAGGGATTGGGGGTGGGAGAAGACGGGGAAGACAGAGGATGAGATGGCTGGATGGCATCACCGACTCGATGGACATGAGTTTGAGTGAACTCCGGGAGTTGGTGATGGACAGGGAGGCCTGGCGTGCTGTGATTCATGGGTTGCAAAGAGTTGGACACGACTGAGAGACTGAACTGAACTGAACTGAGGAGAGACAAGCACAGAGGAAACAATTAGTAAGTAATGTCAATAGCTCGTCAATGTTGACTATGATGATATGTAATAAGAAAACTGAGCCCAGGACATGGATCAAGAAACCATCAGCTGATGTGCCAGTAGGGATGGGCCTGAGTGAGCATTCCAAAGGCAAAAGGTCAGTGCTCTGCTATTGTCTGCAGTCTTCATGCCTTGCTGTCCTAATGGGTTGAAATCTCCTTAAGGGAGGAGACCATTTGCTGCTACATCTCCTTATTCCCCCAGCCTCTACTTTGGCAGTTGTCAAAAGCATGTGGCCTTCAAAGCTACTGTCTGGGTTCAAATCCTTATTCTATCACTTATTGGTCCCGTGTGTGTGTGTGTGTGTGTGAAGTCACTCAGTCGTGTCCGATTCTTTGCAACCCCAGGGACTGAAGCCCTCTAAGCGCCCCTGTCCATGGAATTCTCCAGGCAAGAATGGAGTGGGTTGCCATTCCTTTCTCCAGGGGATTTTCCTGATCCAGGGATCGAACTCGGGTCTCCTGCATTGCAGGCAGATTCTTTATTGTCTGAGCCACCAGGGAAGCCCATTGTTCCCATAATGCTGCAAATTATTTCTCTGTGGTTCAGTTTCCTCATCTGTAAAACAAGTACATATTTCATAGAGTTGCTATGAGAAATAAATTAATTCCTACATGGTAAGGGTGTGGAAAAATGCCTGGCACCCATGAAAATGGCAACCCACTCCATTGTTCTTGCCTAGAAAATTCCATGGACAGAGGAGCCTGGTGGGCTACAGTCCAAGAGATCACAAAAAGTCAGACATGACTGAGCACACACACATGCACAATTATTAGTAAAGGCCATAGTTTATGTTACAGTTGACTATCTGTGTTATACAGTTCTAGGGGTTTGGACAGGTGCACCCTGTCATGTGTTCACCATTACAGAATCATTCAGAATAATTTTGCCAGCCTAAAAATCCTCTGTGCCTCACCTATTCATTCCTCCCTTCCCCTGCCCTCAATCCATGGCAACCCTTGATCTTTTTTATTGTCTCTATAGTTTTGTCCCTTCCAGAGTATCATATAGTTGAAATCATCCAGTAGCCTTTATAGACTGGCTACTTTCACTTAGAAATATACATTTAAGTTTCCTCCATGTCTTTTTAGGATTTGATCATTCATTTCTTTTTATCACTGAAAAATTCTTCACTGTGTAATATACCACAGTTTGCTTATTCATTCTCCTATCAAAGGATTACCTTGGTTGCTTCAAAGCACTTGTGAATAAAGCTGCTATAAACATTTGTGTGCAGGCTTTTGTGTGGACATAACCAGTCCATTCTAAAGGAGATCAATCCTGGGTGTTCATTGGAAGGACTGATGCTAAAGCTGAAACTCCAACACCTTGGCCACCTCATGCGACGAGTTGACTCACTGGAAAAGAGTCTGATGCTGGGAAGGATTGGGGGCGGGAGGAGAAGGGGACAACAGAGAATGAGATGGCTGGATGGCATCACCGACTTGATGGACATGAGTTTGAGTGAACTCCGGGAGTTGGTGATGGACAGGGAGGGAGGCCTGGCGTGCTGTGATTCATGGGGTCGCAAAGAGTCGGACATGACTAAGCAACTGAACTGAACTGAAAGTTCTCATTGAGTAAATAACTAGAGGCATGATTACTGGATCTTATGGTAAGACCATGTTTAGCTTTGTAAGAGTCTGTCAAGCTTTCTTATAAAGTGACTGTACCATTTTACATTCCCTCTAGCAAGAAATGAGAGTTCCTGTTGCTCCACACAGTTGCTTATATTTGCTGTTGTCAAATGTTTTGCATTTTCACCATTCTAAGAATTATTTAGTGATATCTCATTGTTGTTTCAATTTGCAGTTTCCTAATGACACAGATGTTAAGCACCTTTTCATATGTTTTCCCACCTGCTTATCTTCTCTGGTGGGTATCCAGATCTTTTGCCAATTTTTTAGTTTCTTTTTTTAATTGCTGAGTTTTAAACTTTCTTTGTGTAGTTTGGATACAAGTCCCTTATCAAATATGTGTTTTGCAAAGTATTTCTCCCAATCTGTGGCTTGTCTTTTCACTCTCTTAGAAGTTATATTATTATTTTAAAGATTATTTATTTACTTTTATTTTTGTCTGCTCTGGGTCTTCACTGCTGCATAAGGGTTTGCTCTTGTTGCAGTGCACAGGCTTCTCATGGCAGTGGCTTTTCTTGTTGCAGAGCACTGGCTCCAGGTGCCCAGGCTTCCACAGTTGTGGCACGTGGGCTCAGTTGCTCCACGGCATGTGGGCTCAGTTGCTCCACGGCATGTGGGATCTTCTTGGACCCGGGCTTGACCCCGTGTCCCCTACATTGGCAGGTGGATTCTTAACCACTGGACCACTAGGGAAGCTAGGCCACTCAGGAGTCATATTATTTTGAAAGCAAGTTAATAGTCCTTGATCTCCAAGGGTCAGTATTTCACTGTGCCATTATTTTAGTACCAGTGCTAGCTTCTTTCACAAAATAAATGTAGAAGAGACAAAGACAGATGAAAATATCCTAAGGAACTCAGAGCAGTTTCAAAGTCCTCAATTAGGGGTGTTCTTAGCCATGTTGGCTACAAATGCAGAAGGACATTAGACATTTTCTGTTGTAATTAGAAATTAACATGAATAGGCTCGAACAGCATCAGAAAAATTACATTTGAATGGAATTTTATTAGGAAAAATCTTGCCCTGAATAAATGTTTGGAAATAAACACTAAGTTGCCCATTCTCCCAAAAATCTAGTACCTTCCATGGGTACTTTTATACCCACCGAGTTCTTTGCTTTAGAATAAGCCTTTGTATATAATAAGATCCATAGGGAGCATGTCCGCAAAGAGGTATTAAGTCTTTGAGGGGTTGTTATAAATCTTATTTCTTGGCCACATTAACAGCAACCCAGCCCAGGACAACCCCCCCACCCGCACCCCTCTACCCCTACCTGAAGAACTTTACAATGTCAGCTAGTCATCCACATTAATGACTTCATCCATTACCTGGCTGAAACACTGAAATCATTCTGAATCAGAAATAGCTCCATGCCACATCTTGGGAGGGGAGCGGTAGAGAAATTGCAGAGAAGACATAGGCATGGACATGAACCAGCTGAAAGTTTTTCAGGAACATTTGAAACATGCTTTTTACACGTGTGACAAGTGACATGGGTTTTCTTAATGAACACATACAGCCAAAAAACCCCAGTTCCTGCCCCGAAAAGAAAACAGTCTCTTATAACAAGCTGCAGTGCTCTGAGAAACCATTCCAGACCCACACGCTTAGAGTTGGCTTCTGAACACCCTGTTCTCAGACCACCTGGGAGTGGTGTCTAGGCCTTTCCCTGGCCTTTAGAAAAGTCTCAAGGCCACCACTCAGGGTGGCCTGTCAGCCACCAATGGCAAGCAACACTATTAGCCTGGAGGAAAATGCAATCTAAAGCCTTCTAGCAGAGGAAATATACAGAATATTTTCCACATGGCACTAAAAGTTCCATTAAAAAAAAAAAAAAAGAAATGCAACTATCATGGAAAAGTCAAAGTTAAATGTACTTTTTAAAAAAAATCTGGTAAATATTTTGCTGGGAAATTCATACTTTAAAGAAACTTTGAGGCTCCTGGACAGAGGGTGTTAAGCTGACACATTTTCAGATCAAAATGACTGTTTTGAAAACATATATCTTCAAAGGAAACACTGAAGAGAGCCTGGGTCCCTTGTACTTAGGACGCTCACTGTGCAATGACTGCCTGCCTGCCAGGAAGTCAAACGCCACAGAAAGCTGGCTTGAGCCGTATTCGTATTGGCCAGTGCAGAGAACTGTTTGTTTTGTTTCATTTTGTTTGTCAGTCTGCCCTGACCACATCTGTTCCTCTTTCACTGTGATTTTATTTACCAGGGCTTCAGAAACAACAGGGACTGTGGAATCTCCACACAGACAACAGAAGACAAGACTCCCAGGGAGTTGGCAGGGTCTGCACCCTGAGGAACCAAAGGTGGGGTTTTCAGAGCAGTCACTAGTCCCCATCAGGGACTCAGGCTCAGGAACTGTGACGAGCACTGGAAAGGAGCCAGCCTGGTCTAAGGAAGCTCTAGAAACACAGTTTCTCTAATGGAAGCCAAGCGCTTGCACTGTTCTTCCCGACACAGAAGTTCTCCTGTTCTGTGTTGGTTGCTCAGTAGTATCCAACTCTTTGAGATCCAATAGACTGTAGCCCACCAGTCTCCTCTGTCCATGGGATTCTCCAGGCAAGAATACTGGAGTGGGTTGCCATTCCCTTCTCCAGGGGATCTTCCTGATCCAGGGATCGAACCTGTGTCTTCTGCATTGCAGGGAAATTCTTTACCATCTGAAACACTAATAGCTCCATTTGCCACCATTCTGCCATTTCATTCTGGCCTTTTCTTTCATTTCCTCTTTTCTTCCCTAGATTTCAGGACCTCAAGGTCAGAGCAGCCTTACCAGTCCCTGAACACCATTATTTTTTGGCAAGATGTTTTGATCATGGAATGAATACTTGCAAAGGCAATCTGGAGCCCTCAGCTAGACACCCACAAGTTCAAGAGCACACCTGTGACTTCAAAGTAGAAGCCAGACTCCTCAGATTTATTATATTTTAAAAATTTTATTGTTAAATGTTTCATGTCAAGCATGAAAAGAGTCTGGTCTGAGGAGATACTCAAACTATGGGCGGTAATGCTGCAGAGAAGAACCAATTCTGACTCCATGTTGGAACTGCTTCTTCAACTTGCTTTTAGTTGCTATTGTTTTTATAATCATACCTAATGGCCTGCTTCAGAAAACCCAGCCCCTCTGCCTGACTATTAAACTAAAGTATCTTTGTTCAGCTCACAAAGAGGTAATCTGACCCTGCCCACATGTGGAAGAAAGAAAGAATAAAAGAAAAAAGAGATTAACATATCCATTCCCTGATGCTGGCCATTCCGGGAGATGTTTTACAAGACTGATGGCCTTTTTTACTTTACTTCCTCATTGCCTCTCCCTCTCTATCCTAGGCGCTTCTATCTCTGGGTCTATAAAAGAACCTGGTGTCCAAACCCTGATAAGATTGTTCTTTTGAGACATTACTCTGCCATCTTCTTGGTTTGCAGGCTTTCCAAATAAAGAAGTATTCCTTACCTCAACATCTTGTCTCTGATTTATTGGCCCGTCATGTGACCAGCAGAGCAAGCTTGGACTTGGTAACAATAACAACTGCTCTTTCACACAAGTGTTGTCTGGTCGACTGTAAGAAGTATGCAGAAATTGAGAGTATTGACTCAAAGGACATGAGTTTGAGCAAACTCCGGGAGATAGTCTGGCATGCTGCAGTCCATGAGGTCGCAAAGTCAGACACGACTGAGCAGTGGAACAATTTAGAAACTTTTGCAGCAGTTTCACAATCACTTTATGTCCATTGAACCTATTATTAAAAATTAGGGAGCCTACATTTTATATGTCTTTTTATTGTTTAATTTTTATATATTAATTTTTATTCTATTTACAAAGACATTGGGCTATAATAGATTTCAAACTTGAAAAAAAAAACTTTACCACATAATGTTAACCACAGAGAACATTGTAGAAAATGCTCATGTCTGACTCTTTGTGACCCCATGGACTGTAGCCTACCAGACTTCTCCATCCACGGGATTTCCCAGGATAGAGTATTGGAGTGGGTTGCCATTTCCTTCTCCAGGGGATCTTCCCGACCCAGGGATTGAACCTTGGTCTCCCGCATTATAGGCAGACACTTTACCCTCTGAGCCACCAGGGAAGCCCACTAATTAACCAGGGTTTGTCAAATGTGAACGTTTCACCACATTTGCCTTTGACTTTTCAAAGAGATAAGATATTGCATATCACTCTTCCTTTATCCTTCCCTTTCCTTGTCTCTCGCCCCATCCCTCTACCTTCCCTTCCCTCTCTATCTCTCCCCCTTCCCTCCCCTTCCCTTCCTCACCCTCCCCTCCCTCCCTTCTCCCTCCCTCCCTCGTCTCTCCTTTTCAGTTTACAGACCACAACTGGGAGAAAGGGAGCCACAGTGACCCAGTATGGAGAAGCAAAGCCCAAGCACAATGCACAGGGTGCCCATAAGAAGGGAAGGGTATGGAATGTCAGGGCCCAGGAGGGGTGAGGAGGGTGTTCATGCAGAGGGCCAGCCTCTAGCATGGGAAATCAGAGTCCAAACAAGAGAGAAAGACTTCCACATGGGGGGAAGGGTGATGAAGAGATGGGAGATGAGCTATATTTGAAGGAATATAATAAACATAAGGGGAGCCAGGTTTCTATGGAGGAGGGGAAAACTAGAATAAATTCTGTGGCTTTAGCCTGGAATTAGTTGTGTTGATGAAAACATATGGTTTTCCATATGCACAGATCAATAACAACAAAAGTAAATATAGATGTAATTGTTTATATATACATGTATATATGTATATTCCTTAACTCTTTCCGCTGGAAGCAGTGACACCCTCATAACGATAGGTACATCTTATGCCCAGATCTTCTAAATACTGTTCTCCACTAAAAAGGAATGGAGGCTCTTGGAGAACTACCTGATTTTAGAGTTAGGACTAAGCAAGAAAGTACAAGATGAGCCTGGAATACCTTGTGCCAAAAACTAAGAAAGCATTTAAACAGGGATGTGACTGTGTGAAAGGCCCAGGTGTGATCTTGAGTGAGTTCCCAATGGTTAATGTGAACATGGTTTTGAACATAAAATTAAATAATATATATTCATGTATCCATTAATTTTATATATATATATATGGCTTCCAAAGTAGCACCAGTGGTAAAGAACCTGCCTGCCAATGCAAGAGACATAAGAGATGTGGATTTGATCCCTGGGTCAGGAAGATCCCCTGAGAGAGGGCATGGCAACCCACTCCAGTATTCTTGCCTGGAGAATCCCATGGACAGAGGAGTCTGGTGGGCTATGGCCCATAGGGTTACAAAGAGTTGGACACAGCTGAAGCAACTTAGCACACATGCACATATAATAAATTATAATCTATTTACTAAAAGAAGAATCATGAGCCCATATAAATGTAAATAAATAAATGAATAACTTAAGGGTTTGAAGAGAAATGAGATATTTATATAGTTATTAACTACAAAGAAGAGCGTACCTTTACAGTGGAGAAACCACGGCAGACCCTACTGTAACCACGTGATCATAATGAACATCATTAGTAATGGGGCAAATTGAAATTGTCACCATCTGATATGCAATGAAAAGAACACAGCACACTTTTGTGATATTCCTGCCAAAGACATACTATCTCATCACAAGGAAATAGCAGAGTTTAGTTGTTGTTGTTTCATCATGTGGCATGTGGGATCTTAGTTCCCTGACCAGACACTGAACTCTTGCTCCACGCAGTGGAAGCAGAGCTTTAACCACTAGACTGCAAAGGAAGTCCTGGAAATATCAGAAAAATTTAAAGGACATTTTATTACAATATAATTAATGCAATATAATTGATCTGAAATCTTCAAAAGCAACGTGGTAATTTATAAAAGTTAACAAAAGACTGAGAAATTTGGAGTAAAGAGGCACAACAAATAAATGCAACGTTGGATTCTGAATCGAGTCCTTTTGATACAAGTGGCAAAACCTGAAAGGGGTCTGAAGATGAGATAGAAGCAATGTCAATATCAATGTCTTCATTTTAATGATGGTATTGTGGTTATGTGGGAAGTGTTCTTGTTCATAGAAAGTACAATCTGAAATGTATCAGTCTGATGTGTTATAAGTCATCAGCCACATATTTTTAAAGAAATTTTCAAATGAATTTTTATTAGTTTACCAAATCTTAAAGATTTTAGTAAATTTCAATTCAGTTCAGTTCAGTTCAGTCGCTCAGTCGTGTCCGACTCTCCGCGACCCCATGAATCACAGCACGCCAGGCCTCCCTGTCCATCACCAACTCCCGGAGTACACTCAAACTCATGTCCACAGAGTCGGTGATGCCATCCAGCCATCTCATTCTCCGTCGTCCCCTTCTCCTCCCGCCCCCAACCTTTCCCAGCATCAGAGTCTTTTCCAGTGAGTCAACTCGTCGCATGAGGTGGCCAAAGTATTACAGTTTCAGCTTTAGCATCAGTCCTTCCAATGAACATCCAGGA
Organism: Moschus berezovskii; assembly: GCF_049115385.1. NCBI lineage: Eukaryota > Metazoa > Chordata > Mammalia > Artiodactyla > Moschidae > Moschus > Moschus berezovskii. Next base: position 79,105,389 of record NC_142464.1, on the reverse strand, counting down.
TTGATCTCCCTTAGAATGGACTGGTTGGATCTCCTTGCAGTATAAGGGACTCTCAAGAGTCTTCTCCAACACCACAGTTCAAAAGCATCGATTCTGCGGCGATCAGCCTTCTTCACAGTCCAACTCTCACATCCATACATGACCACGGGAAAAACCATTGCCTTGACTAGAAGGACCTTGGTTGGCAAAGTAATGTCTCTGCTTTTTAATATACTATCAAAGTTGGTCATAACTTTCCTTCCAAGGAGCAAGCGTCTTTTAATTTCATGGCTGCAATCAGCATCTGCAGTGATTTTGGAGGCCAAAAAAATAAAGTCTGACACTGTTTCCACTGTTTTTCCATCTATTTCCCATGAAGTGATGGGACCAGATGCCATGATCTTTGTTTTCTGAATGTTGAGCTTCAAGCCAACCTTTTCACTCTCCTCTTTCACTTTCATCAAGAGGCTGTTGAGTTCCTCTTCACTTTCTGCCATAAGGGTAGTGTCATCTGCATATCTGAGGTTATTGATATTTCTCCCAGCAATCTTGATTCCAGCTTGTGCTTCTTCCAGCCCAGCGTTCCTCATGATGTACTCTGCATATAAGTTAAATAAGCAAGGTGACAATATACAACCTTGACGTACACCTTTTCCTATTTGGAACCAGTCTGTTGTTCCATGTCCAGTTCTAACTGTTGCTTCCTGACCTGCATAGAGGTTTCTCAAGAGGCAGGTCAGGTGGTCTGGGATTCCCATCTCTTTCAGAATGTTCCACAGTTTATTGTGATCCACACAGTCAAAGGCTTTGGCATAGTCAATGAAGCAGAAATAGATGTTTTTCTGGAACTCTCTTGCTTTCTCCATGATCCAGCGGATGTTGGCAATTTGATCTCTGGTGCCTCTGCCTTTTCTAAAACCAGCTTGAACATCTGGAAGTTCACGGTTCACGTATTGCTGAAGCCTGGCTTGGAGAATTTTGAGCATGACTTTACTAGCGTGTGAGATGAGTGCAATTGTGCGGTAGTTTGAGCATTCTTTAGCATTGCCTTTCTTTGGGAAATTTCAATTAGGGATAGTTTTTTTTCCACTAATATGGAGATTTTATTAGTTCAAAAGCTAGTAATCTAATAGTCCTAGTTCCAATGAAGCGTATTTACCCCTGTCCTTAACTTTTACACTAAACGTGATAACAATGTGATCTGAAACTCAGTACCCCATGAACTCTCACTTTATGAAATTATTACAAAAACATGCATAGAAATCTAAATACGTCAGTTACAGTTAAATGTTAGTAACATGCACATACACATATTTGTGTAATTTGTGTAAGTTGAATGTTCAAAGATGTTCTTGGACATAAACCTACATGAAACACAGCCAGAAAAACAAGTTATTAAAAGTCTCTTCAACGAAAGTCAGCTTTAGAACCATGTTGGAAAGAGTCTTTTCAGCTACGTAGATTTTAAACAATTTTCTTGAGGTATATAATATGCCTGGCACAAAAGTCATCCATATAAATGAACAGTCCAATAATTTTTAGTAAATTTATACAGTTGTGCAACCGCCACCACAACGGAGCCTTGGAACTTTTCCATCACCCCACAATATTCCCCTGTGCCTGTTTGCAGACAGCCCCTGCTCCTTCATTTGGGATCATAGAAAGTAGAGTCAAGATCAACCACTTATTCTTAAATGAGTCCCATTAAAAAATGCTTGTATTATGTTCCAATATTTTCTGTAACATTCTGATTGTTTTGAAACAACTATAATTAACTACAGATTCCTCTTCTCTCCCATTTCTTTTAACTGCCCCCCCAACACTGAGAATTAATATTTTAAATCATGCATGTGTATGTGTTTATCTATATATAGTCTGAATTTATATTCATAAACAAGGTGTACCATTCTACAAACTTTAGAACTGTATTATCTGAAATCATGGTGTTTGTTTTTGTTTCCAGTTTTGGTTTTTTTACTCAAAACTGTGTTTTTGAAATGTATCCCTTTTGATGCAGGCAGCTCGTAGGCATTCATTTTAACTGTTGAATGCTATTCCATGGTTTGAACATCTCACAGTGTATTTATTTAATTTCCTATTAGTGGATATTTCACTCGTCTTTGTTTCTTCACAATCACAAACAGTACTAAAATAAAGATTGTTGGTCCTCTTGAGCCCACATGAAAAGTTCACTAGGGAGTATACCTGGAAGTAGAATTACTGGGTGGGAAGGTAGGAACATTTTAAGCTTTAATATATATTGCCAAATTGCTTTCCAAAATAGTTATATTTATTTGCCTTCTCCCCAGCCTTTCATGGGCTTCCCTGGTACCTCAGCTGGTAAAGAATCCACCTGCAATGCAGGCGACCCTGGTTTGATTCCTAGGTTGGGAAGTTCCCCTGGAGAAGGGATAGGTTACCCAATCCAGTATTTGCCTGGAGAATCCCCATAGACAGAGAAGCCTGGTGGACTACAGACCTGGGGTCGCAAAGAGTCAGACACGACTGAGCAACTAAGCAGAGCACAGCACAGCATTTCAAAAGCAGTCCTACTGGTCCACAACCAGGCTAATATGTAGTATTGTCAGACTTGTGATTTTTGTTCATCTTCTATGCATTAAATAATATTTTTGTGATTGTATAATTTGCATTTCTCTTGTAATAAATTATGTTGTGAATCTCTTCACTTTTATTGACTATTCAGCTTTCTTTTTCTATACCTTATTTATTTATTTTTTGGTGCATGTGGAATCTTAGCCCCCTGACCAGGGGTCAAAACTGAGCTTTCCCCTGCCCCCCTTGCAGTGGAAGCACAGTCATAATCACTGGACTCCCAGGGAAATCCCTCTTTTTTGATATCTTTTGTTCTTTTTTCTATTGGGTAGTCTGTCTTTTTCCTCTTGATTAGGAAGTGTCCCTATATACTCCAGATACTAATCCTTTTTGGTTATGTGTATTCCAAGTATCTTCTCCCAGCCTATGGCCTGCATTGTCATTTTGTTGGTGACATATTTTGTCCTTTAGAAGCATTTTCATTTTCATGTAATTAAATGCATTATTCTTTGCCTCTACAGTCCCACTAGACACTCCATTCTCTGGAATAAGGAATTGTATCTATCATATCCTCTTCTTGTTCCCAGTGCCTAGATCAGTGACTGGCATCTAGTTCAGTTCAGTTCAGTCCCTCAGTTGTATCTGACTCTTTGCGACCCCATGGACTACAGCATGCTAAGCCTCCCTGTCCACCACCAACTCCCGGAGTTTACTCAAACTCATGTCCATCGAATCAGAGATGCCATCCAACCATCTCATCCTCTGTCATCGCCTTCTCCTCCCACCTTCAATCTTTCCCAGCATCAGCGTCCAAAGAATCAGTTCTTTGCACCAGGTGGCCAAAGTATTGGAGTTTCAGCTTCAACATCAGTCCTCCCAATGAATATTCAGAACTGATTTCGTTTAGGATGGACTGGTTGGATCTCCTTGCTGTCCAAGGAACTCTCAAGAGTCTCCTCCAACACCACAGTTCAAAAGCATCAATTCTTCGGTGCTAAGCTTTCTTTATAATCCAACTCTCATATCCATACATGACCACTGGAAAAATAATAGTCTTGACTAGAAAGACCTTTGTTTTGCAAAGTAATGTCTCCGTTTTTTAATATACTGTCTAGGTTGGTCATAACTTTTCTTTCAAGAAGCAAGTGTCTTTTAATTTCATGGCTTCAGTCACCATCTGCAGTGATTTTGGAGCCCCATAAAATAAAGTCTGCCACTGTTTCCACTGTTTCCCAATCTACTTGTCATGAAGTGATGGGACCAGATGCCATGATCTTAATTTTCTGAATGATGAGCTTCAAGCCAACTTTTTCACTCTCCTCTTTCACTGTCATCAAGAGGCTCTTTAGTTCTTCTTCACTTTCTGCCATAAAGGTGGTACCATCTGCATATCTGAGGTTATTGATATTTCTCCCAGCAATCTTGATTCTAATTTGTGCTTCATCCAGCCCAGCGTTTCTCATGATGTACTCTGCATAGAAGTTAAATAAGCAGGGTGACAATATACAGCCTTGACATACTCCTTTTCCTATTTGGAAATCTAGTAGAGTCTCAATAATATTTGTTAAGTGAGTAAATAAGTTAATTAGTAGATAAATGGTTTGTGTATTTTGTGTCTTAATACATCCTTCCAAACCCTGGACGCATAAAGATTTTTTTAAATATTTCCTCCTATAAGTTTAGAGTTTTGCTTTTGTCTTTAACCTAGCCAGAACTTACATTTGCATATGGGTGATGTAGGAATTTATTTCTCCTCCCCCACCCATCTGAATAACAAATTATCCCAGTATTATTTATTGAAAAGTTGCTGACCCTAGTTTTCCAATATGTGAGTTTTAAGGATCAGGTATGGGAAAGAAAGGTACTTTGCCTTCTGTTTTGGATTCCATTGCCTCCTAGTGCTGCATCTTTAAAGGAAATCTGTCTCAAAATGTTTGATCATAGTGGAACACAACTGAATATTCCGGCAATATGACACAAGCTTTTCACATTTCCTTCAAACTTATGATGGGTATTTAGTCCAACGACCTCCTGCTCCACTTCCAAATTCATAAATACTGAAGCATCTATGCCTGGTATAGAATAATCACTTATTACATGGTGATTATTTCTCAATTCTTGGCTTTTGGGGAAGTCTACAGGTTGCCAACTTGTAGACAGTTGCCAATGTCTATCACAGATATTACAGCTAATCACACGAGTTCTCAGTCTTTAAGCACAAGATAAGGTTTCACTTTCCTAAAAGAATTATGGTCTAACTCTTACACATGAGAAGAAGCATAGAGCTGGAAAAGCCCCCCATTATTATAGGTTTTGAATATTTTTGTTACTGGTAAATTCAGTTCAGTCGCTCAGCCTTGTCCGACTCTTTGCGACTCCATGAATCGCAGCACGCCAGGCCTCCCTGTCCATCACTAACTCCCGGAGTGCACTCAAACTCATGTCCATTGAGCCGGTGATGCCATCCAGCCATATCGTCCTCTGTCATCCCCTTCTCCTCCTGCCCCCAATCCCTTCCAGCATCAGGGTCTTTTCCAATGAGTCAACTCTTCACATGAGGTGGCCAAAGTATTGGAATTTCAGCTGCAGCATCAGTTCTTCCAATGAACACCCAGGACTGATCTCCTTTAAGATGGACTGATTGGATCTCCTGCAGTCCAAGGGACTCTCAAGAGTCTTCTCCAACACCACAGTTCAAAAGCATCAATTCTTCGGCGCTCAACTTTCTTCACAGTCCAACTCTCACATCCATACATGACCACGGGAAAAACCATAGCCTTGACTAGACGGACCTTTGTTGGCAAAGTAATGTCTCTGCTATTAAATATGCCATCTAGATTGGTCATAACTTTCCTTCCAAGGAGTAAGCGTCTTTTAATTTCATGGCTGCAATCAGCATCCGCAGTGATTTTGGAGCCCAAAAAATTAAAGTCTGACACTGTTTCCAATGTTTCCCCATCTATTTCCCATGAAGTGATGGGACCAGATGCCATGATCTTAGTTTTCTGAATGCTGAGCTTCAAGTCAACTTTTTCACTCTCCTCTTTCACTTGCATCAAGAGGCTTTTGAGTTCCTCTTCGCTTTCTGCCATAAGGGTGGTGTCATCTGCATATCTGAGGTTATTGATATTTCTCCCAGCAATCTTGATTCCAACTTGTGCTTCTTCCAGCCCAGCGTTTCTCATGACATACTCTGCCTATAAGTTAAATAAGCAGGGTGACAATATACAGCCTTGACGTACTCCTTTCCCTATTTGGAACCAGTCTGTTGTTCCATGTCCAGTTCTAACTGTTGCTTCCTGACCTGCATATAGGTTTCTCAAGAGGCAGGTCAGGTGGTCTGGTATTCCCATGTCTTTCAGAATTTTCCATAGTTTATTGTGATCCACACACAAAATAAAAACTAAAATCAGAAAAAGATCTTAAACAAACAAAAAAAGATCTTACTTTCCTGCCATCCTTAAAGTTACAAGTTGTCATGTGATTTACTTGGGCCAATGAAATGTGAGTAAGGGCAATGTTATACCTCCAAACGGATAAATTTAAAATCATGCTCCTTTCCTGCCCCCATGTCCTTGAATCTCGTGTCAAGATGTAACCTCCATGATCCTGATTCATGGGATGACTGACATCACTGGACATTTTGCTTAAATTCTTGGTTAAGTTGTTGTTATAATATACCATGCTAGCTTGTTTTAAGCTACTGGGGCTGCTTGTTACCATACCATGACATAGCCTAACTAACTGTTACTCCACTAAAACCATCTCAACTTTGCTAAAAACAAATACTATCTTACTACCAAAAAAGAAAAGGATTTAGAGGCTGAAAGCAAATGGTTCAAAGCAAATTTTAAAGGTATCTCTAGTTTCCATTCAGCTTGAGATTTTAGGTAAGCCAGAAAAAAATCCGGATATGCATTGTTCAATACAGTAGCCACTAGTCATGTGTAAATATTGAGCACTTGAAACATGCCTTATGTGAAGAGATGTGCTACAGATACATGAGATTTAGAAGACTCAACCTGCAAACAAGAATGTAAAATAACTCAAGCCTTTCTAATGTTCATTAATTGCAGAAATAATGATATTTGGATATATTGTACTAGGTAAAACAACGGACCTCGGAGAAGGCAATGGCAAGCCACTCCAGTACTATTGCCTAGAAAATCCCATGGATGGAGGAGCCTGGTAGGCTGTAGTCCATGGGGTCGCTAAGGGTCGGACACGACTGAGCGACTTCACTTTCACTTTTCACTTTCACACATTGGAGAAGGAAATGGCAACCCACTCCAGTGTTCTTGCCTGGAGAATCCCAGGGACGGGGGAGCCTGGTGGGCTTCCGTCTATGGGGTCACACAGAGTTGGACACGACTGAAGAGACTTAGCAAAACAACGGACACGAGTTTGAGCAAACTCCAGGAGACAGTGAAGGGCAGGAAAGCCTGGTGTGCTGCAATCCATGGGGTTGCTGAGTCAGACATGACTTAGACATGAAAGGCAACAAAAATTGATTCTTAAAATTTTAGTGTAGCTTACAGAAAATTACATATGTGGTTTGTATTTGTGGCTTGAATTATACTGCGATTGGGCAGCACTGATCTAGACCAGGGGCCAAGAAAAGATGGCCTGTGGACAAAATTCAGCCTTCCACTTGTTTTGATTTTTTTTTTTTTTTTGAGTGAGAGAGTGAGACATCACCTTTATTTCTAATTTCATCACCTTAATGTCTTTATACCTTCTTTATTTTCCATTTCTTTCTGTCTTACTTCCTAAGAAATTGGAGTGGTGAGTCAAGGACTGGAAGTGCCTTTCTGCTCAGGAATCACTCTGCATTGGAAGGACAATAGGAACCAGAAACACAGGTCACATGTGTGTTTTAAAATTGTCTAGCAGTACCCTTCAGTGAGAAGAATCCTTGTCAAGGAGGGATTGATTCAAGATGACAGAGTAGAAGGACATGAGCTCATCTCCACCTGCTAGTGTGCGTGGGCAGTGACTTAGCACAGGGACAGAGGAATTGGCGGTAGCAGTCCTGGAAGGTCTCCCATCCACCATTTGTTTTTATAAATAAAGTTTTATTGGAAATTAGCCACACTCATTCATTTCTGTATTGTCTTTGCTGTTTCTTGCTTCAGTGGCAGAGTTGAGCAGTTGCAACAGAAACTGCATGAACCAAAAGGCTGAGGTATTTACAACCCAGTCCTTTACAGCAAAAGTTTGCTGACCTCTAATCTAGCCAATACAGCTTGGGAAAACATTCCAGGGGTAATGTTTTCATCTAAACATTTCTTTCGGGGTATTTCTGCAAAATGCTCCCTCCCCAATTCAATTGATTATACACGTATTGAGGGTTTCATGTAGTAGTGTCAGTTTGGTTTCAATAGCTACAATATCCTGATCTGTCATTTTCTTAGTCTCTTCATCTGTAATGATTTTGAATCCATCCTGCTACAGTCATTCATTCCCATGGCTATCTGTAGATTTTTGTCATTTCATTCTCTTTGTTACACATCCATCCATAGTCTCAGTAAAGCATCCCAGTCTCCAGTCACCATCCTATATTTCCAGCCCACTCCTTTACATAATCAGACCTCCATTCTTCTGGGTCCTCAGGCCAAAAACCTTGGAATCATCCTTGTCACCATTCCCTATGGCAAAGAGAGGAAGGGTGTAAAGAAGGAATGCAACGAAAAGGATTTCCTCATGTGGGGTCATCAGTGACCTTGTAAAGAGCAATAATTTTGGAGAGTGGGGACAAAATCCTGATTATAGAAGCATGAGGACAATGTATTTCTCCTGCAATATGCTGGAGTGTGAACAGTCAAATTCAGCAAATGATGTGGGCTAATCACAAGCTAATAAATAACAAGGGGAGAAATATCAACAACCTCAGAGAGAAACTAAAGAGCCTCTTGATGAAAGTGAAAGAGGAGAGTGAAAAAGCTGGCTTAAAACTCAACATTCAAAAAGCTAAGATTACAACATGTGGTCCCATCACTTCATAGCAAATAGATGGGGAAACAACAGAAACAGTGACAGACTTTATTTTCTTGGGCTCCAAAAACACTGTAGAGGGTGACTGCTGCCATGAAATTAAAAGACGCTTGCTCCTTAGAAGAAAAGTTATGACCAACCTAGACAGCATATTAAAGAGCAGACACATCACTTTGCCAACAAAGGCCTATATAGTCAAAGCTATGGTTTTTCCAGGAGTCATCTGTGGATGTGAGAGTTGGACTATAAAGAAAGCTGACTGCTGAAGAATTGATGCTTTTGAACTGCGGTGTTAGAGAAGACCCTTGAGAGTCCCTTGGACAGCAAGGAGATCCAACCAGTCCATCCTAAAGGAAATCAGTCCTGAATATTCATTGGGAGGACTGATGTTGAAGCTGAAACTCCAATACTTTGGCCACCTGATGCGAAGAGTGAACTCATTGGAAAAGACCTAGATGCTAGGAAAGATTGAGGGCAGAAGGAGGGGATGACAGAGGATGAGATGGTTGGATGGCATCACCAACTCAATGGACATGAGTTTGAGCAAACTCCAGGAGATGGTGAAGGACAACGAAGCCTGTGTGCTGCAGTCCAAGAGGTCGCAGAGTTGGACATGACTTAGTGACTGAACAACAACAATCGGTTTATGAAGCCCTTTCCGAAAGACTTGAAACTTGAGCTTTGAATTTGTACTTTCTTTTTTTCTGAAGGTCTTTCAGAGTTCTGCATTAGGAAAATTACTCAGAAAGAAACTGTCACAAAATATCTCAATGAGTTGAGTGAGTTGAAGTCTGCTGAAATACTCCAGCTACAAGGTAATGAGGTACTAAGATGGGAGGTAGGGGTCCAACAGCGACACCGGGAATCTAAAGGAGAAATACTTGGGACTTCCCTGGTGGAGCAGTGGTTAAGAATTGCCTTGCCATTTGGGGGACATGGGTTCCATCCCTGCTTGGGGAACGAAGATCCCACAGGCCTTGCAGCAACTAAGCCCACACCCGACAAATACTGAGCCAGCATACCACAACTAGAGAGTCCACACACCAAAACTAGGATGCGACGCAGCCAAATAAACAATTTTTTTTTATTTTTTTTATTTTTTTATTTTTTTTTTATTTTTTAAAAAGAATTTTATTAAAAAAGCACAAATGCAAAGAAATGAACAGAGGAAAATTTATGCGTCGAACCTGGACTGGTCACTTATGATAATATACATGCTACAATTCCATTCTCTCCAATCATTCCACCAATTTTTTTTTAAAGAAGAGATACTTGTCAGATGTTCTCAGAAGTAATCAGATTTGGAACCCACTAAGCATGGGTGAAGAGAGAAAAGATTATGTCAAAGACAGCCGGGAGTGTTTGAACCTGGATCCCTGGGAATCTTGAAAGCAGGAAGAGACACTGTACCTCAGAGCTGATCTGAGGGGAAGATGATGGCTTTGGTCTTAAATATTTTGAACTGATACAGCTGAGAGACAGACTGGTGAAGGTGGCAACTGAAATATGGTCATGGACCTAGAAAAGGTAACTTAATCTGCGGTTTAGAAATCTGTGTAGAAATAAAAGTCGAAGTTCCAAATGACTATAAACAACAATACTCTCTTTCATTGGGGGTTACTTTCTGCTAAGAACTACCTTAAATATCCTACATATTTCTTTCCCCATCTGTAATCTACACAGTAAGTAATCAGTAGGCAGGTCTGGTCTGTGTTAAAGACCAGAAAGCTGAGATTCAGGAGGATTAATCAACTTGTATTCACAGAGCTCACAGATAAATGACGAGAACCTGAACCCAGACCTGCGTGACTTCATGTAGTCTGAGACTTGTGTTTGATCATAGAAGAAAAAGTGAATGAAAGCGACACAGAAGAACCTTTAAAAGAAAGAAAATCATAAGCTATAGGCTTATAGGCTTGAAAAGGAATTTCAAGGAGAAATTGACCAGTCAAATGCCAGCAGAACTTTAAAAAAAAAAAAATGACCACTGTGTTTAGCTGTTAGTGTCCATTTCAGAGGATGGAGAAGAAAAAGGGCAGCTTCCCAAGGTTAAATCTGAACAAAGTCCAGAGTGAGGGATGAAGGAGGTATTTTTCAGAGAGCTTTACTTTCGTTTCAGGTTTGAAGTATCCATTGACAAAAGAAACCAGTCATTACACACAAATAAACAATTTCAATATTTAATAGAGGATTATTTAACTTAATTTCAACATACAATCATTAAAAAAAAAAAAAAGAAATAGAAATGATAGAGAAGAGTAACAGCACATACATCACCGAACTGGACCAACCAGCATCACGGTTGGGAAGTCCCTCTTCAACAGCAATCTGGAGTCCCAGTTGGGAAAAGGCCCCTGACTGGGGCAGTGCATCCACTCGATGAGTGAGGCTTCAAATTGTAGTTTCTGGGGTTCCTGCTTATAATCCAAGGCTGCAAACTGATATCATCGTCAGTTTGTCCACAAAAACGCAGGTTTGGTTTTCCTTTAAACTTTTTACCGAGCTGTTTGTTTTATCTTGTGAATTGTAGGTTTCTTTAAACCCTTAGCAGTTGACCAGTGGTTCAAGAATTCCAAGACCCAGTCCTTTTCTTATCTAAAGCACCATCTGACTAGCTGTGCTTGCAGGCAGGCAAAGAATCCAGAAAGAGTCCAGGCAGGTCAAAACAAGAACAGAGGCCTGTTCTGCTGCCTCTGAAGCCTGAATAAGACTTCCTTCATTTTAATTTCTTTAACAGAGGATGGTGCCACCACAGGGTCATTAACTCTCCTGCTTGCCTAGGACTCTCCCAGTTTTAGCCCTGAAAGTCCTATATGCCAGGAACCCCCAGCTGTTTATCCTAGAGGTGGCAGGTGGTACAGACTACTTTCCTCCGTGTATGTGTGTGTGTGTGTTAAAATACACATCACATAAAATGTATCATCTCAACCATTGTTAAGTGCACAATTCAGTGATATTGAATACGTTAAAAATGTCAGCCATCACCATCATTCATCTTTATAACCCTTTTCATCTTCTATAACTGAAACGCTATGCCCATTAAAAAATAACCCCCCTTCCCCCTTCTCTGCTATAGACCACTTTGAAGAGGTTGGGCAACAAAGAACAGAAAGATAAGGTGTGTGCTTGAAAGAAGCAAGTTCAAGGAAAGAGTCTTTTTAATTTAATTTTTAAATTTTTGGCTGAGCTGGGTCTTCATGGCTGCATCAACTTTTCTCTAGTTGTGGCAAATAGGGGCTACTTTAGGTGCAATGTTCAGGCTTCTCGTCGTGCTGGCTTCTCTCGTTGGGGAGCACAGGCTCTAGGCATGTGGGCTTCAGTAGCTGTGGCTCCTGGGCTCGAGAGCACAGGCTCAATAGTTGTGGCACATGGGCTTAGTTGCTCTGAGGCATGCTGGACCTTCCCGGATCAGGAATCCTATCCTGTCTCCTGCATTGGCTGGTGGATTCTTTACCCCTGAGCCACCAGGGAAGCCCATATTTTTTTTTTTTAATTTCAAGATAAACAAACTTGTGTATAAGTGAAGAGATTTTAAAATGTGGGGAGAAAAAAACAAAGCAACCAGGAGCAGGAAAATTTGTTGGACCCAGATTGTCCCAGAGGAATTGAGACTATATTGTCTTGAAAGGCAGAGAACCCTGTGCCGTGTTTACCCTGGCCTTCAGGTTGGGCTTGCTGCCTAATTCTGAGTCTCTAACAAGCAAGAAGTTCCTAGATCCCAGTCTTCACGCACCTTCACAGATCTGCAGTGCAGCAGGGGACACAAGTCAGACACTTAAGGTCATAAATCCCAGTTTTGCAGTACTTGAGAGACCATGGATATGACAACCCATCTGAGTCTCAGTTTCCTTCTCTGTGAAATGCAGTAATATTACCTTGCTTGGTCGGGTGGTTACAAAGGTAGAGTATGGCAGGTCGCAAATTCCCATGCACTGACTACTTTTACTATTTCTCCTAGCTGCTGCTTAGGAATTTTCTCACTGGATATCTGTAGCCTGTGACTACCTCTTCCCTCACTCACCCCATCACCATCTGTCCTGAGGTGTAATCCGGGGCGAAAACAGGGCTGGGGCAAGGTGTAGAGGTGAAGTAAGGTAATGAAAACTCATTTCATGGCTCTGCTCTTGAGAGCTGGGCTTAGAAACTAGCCTTCCTGCTTTCCTTTCCACTGCCAGTAGGAGCCTAGTGATACGTTTTTGGATACAGGCAGAGGAAAAGTGAGATTCATATATGTTTCAGTAGAATCCCAGACTCTATCTAGCACAGGAGGCAGCAAGATGGTGGAAAACCAGATAAAAAGCAGGGAGCACAGCAGCTGGCACACGATGGATACTGAACAATTGTTGCAGTGAGTTGGACTCTTAGCTTCCAAATTCTGTGCTTAAATTGTTTAGCTGATCTTCCCCAGGGCAGATCTCTGCTGTGCTCTGTGGAGGTTTTCCCATCAGACTAACACTCTGACTTCCAGGATATCTGGATAGAATATCTGATGGGGAGATAACTCATCGAGAGATAGGGCAGGGCTTATCTACATGAAAGAAAATGAAAGTCGCTCAGTCGTGTCCCACTCTTTTTGACCCCATGTATACCATACAGTCCATGGAATTCTCCAGGTAAGAATACTGGAGTGGGTAGCCTTTCCATTCTCCAGGGGATCTTTCCAACCCAGGGATCGAACCCAGGTCTCCTGCATTGCAGGTGGATTCTTTACCAGCAGAGCCACAAGGCCACAAGTTCAAATTATTTTAAAACAGAAGTGTTTGGAAATCAAACTGATAGGCATCAACTATCTTGAGATAAGAGAAATCCTTTGCCTTCACTGGAAAAAATGTTTTTGATTGCTAAAACTCTTGATGAGAAAAAGTTATACGCTGTGGGAAACTAAAAAAATTAAACTATGGTAACAAAGTAAACATTTCATTATTCATTATTGCATAATCAGAAATTACTATTATCATTGCCATGCCTTACCAGAATGCGTGCTCAGTTGCTTCAATCATGTCCAACTGAAAGGTCTTTGTGACCCTTTGGACTGTAGACTGCCAGGATTCTTCTTCCTTGGGATTCTCGAGGCAAGGATACTGGAGTGTGTTGCCAGGCCCTCCTCCAGGGAATCGTCACAAACCAGGGATTGAACCAGTGTCTCCTGTGTCTCCTGAACTGCAGACAGATTCTTTAGCATTGATCCACCAGGAAAGATCCTCTCACCAGAATTCAGTTCAGTTCAGGTGGTCAGTCGTGTCTGACTATTTGCAACCCCATGGACTGCAGCATGCCAGGCTTCACTGTCCATAACCAACTCCCAGAGCTTGCTCAAACTCATGTCGATCGAGTCAGTGATGCCATCCAACCATCTCATCCTCTGTCATCCCCTTCTCCTTCTGTCTTCCATCTTTCCCAGCATCAGGGTCTTTTCCGATGAGTCAGTTCTCCACATCAGGTGGCCAAAGTATTGGAGTTTCAGCTTCAGCATCAATCCTTCTAATGAATATTCAGGATTGATTTCCTTTAGGATAGACTGGTTTGATCTTCTTGCAGTCTAAGGGATTCTCAAGAGTCTTCTCCAACACCACAGTTCAAAAGCATCAATTCTTCAGCGCTCAGCTTTCATTATAGTCCAACTCTCATATCCATACATGACTACTGGAAAACCAAAGCTTTGACTAGACAGACCTTTGTTGGCAAAATACTGTCTCTGCTTTTTAATATGCTGTCTAGATTGGTCATAGCTTTTCTTCCAAGGAGCAAGTGTTCTTGAATTTCATGGCTATAGTAACCATCTGCAGTGATTTTGGAGCCCAAAAAATAAAGAATAGTAACATTCAGAATAGTAACATTGAAATTCATAATCTGACCAGTGTCAATACAACACTGTCGCTCAATCTACTGAATTTGAAGTCGGAAAACATTCTTGTAATCCTAGCTCCCCCTAGCTGTATGGCTGTGGGCAAGTTGCTTAACCTCTCTGAAACTCAAATGTCTTCATTGTATAAAGGGAATGGTGAATAATAATAGTGCCTATCACCTAGGATTGTTGTGAGGCTTAAACAATATAATGTACGCAGGGCATTACCATAGTGTTATCAGTTCAGCTCAGTTCAGTCATTCAGTCACGTCCGACTCTTTGAGATCCCATGGGCTGCAGCATGCCAGTTTGAGCACGCCATTGCTCACATTCATGTCCATCAAGTTGGTGATGTCATCCAACCATCTCATCTGTTTCCCCTTCTCCTCCAGCCTGCAGTCTTTCAAAGCATCAGGGTCTTTTCCAGTTAGTCAGTTCTTTGCATCACATGGCCAAAGTATTGGAGTTTCAGCTTCAGCATTGATGAATATTCCAATGGCTATTCAGGACTAATTTCCTTTAGGAAGGACTGGCTTGATTTTCTTCCAGTCCAAGGGACTCTCAAGAGTCTTCTCCAACTCCACAGTTCAAAAGCATCAATTCTTCGGTGTTCAGCTTTCTTTATGATCCAAATGTCACATCCATACATGACTACAGGAAAAACCATAGCTTTGACCAAACAGACTTTGTTGGCAAAGTATGTCTCTGCTTTTTAATATGCTGTCTGTATTGGTCATAGTTTTTCTTTCAAGGAGCGAGCATCTTTTAATTTCACGGTTGCAGTCATCATTTGCAGTGATTTTGGAGCCCAAGAAAATACAGTCTGTCACTGTTTCCATTATTTTCCCATCTATTTGTCATGAAGAAGCACAAACTGGAATCAAGATTGCTGGGAGAAATATCAATAAACTCAGATATACAGATGATACCACCCTTATGGCAGAAAGTGAAGAGGAACTCAAAAGCCTCTTGATGAAAGTGAAAGAGGAAAGTTAAAAAGTTGGCTTGAAGCTCAACATTCAGAAAACTAAGATCATGGCATCTGGTCCCATCACTCCATGGGAAATAGATGGGGAAACAGTGGAAACAGTGTCAGACTTTATTTTTTTGGGCTCCAAAATCACTGCAGATGCTGATTGCAGCCATGAAATTAAAAGATGCTTACTCCTTGGAAGGAAAGTTATGACCAACCTAGATAGAATGTTAAAAAGCAGAGACATTACTTTGCCAACAAAGGTCCGTCTAGTCAAGGCTATGGTTTTTCCCGTGGTCATGTATGGATGTGAGAGTTGGACTGTGAAGAAAGCTGATCGCCGGAGAATTGATGCTTTTGAACTGTGGTGTTGGAGAAGACTCTTGAGAGTCCTTTGGACTGCAAGGAGATTCAACCAGTCCATTCTAAAGGAGATCAGTCCTGGGTGTTCATTGGAAGGACTGATGCTAAAGATGAAACTCCAATAACTTTGGCCACCTCATGCAAAGAGTTGACTCACTGGAAAAGACTCTGATGCTGGGAAGGATTGGGGGCAGGAGGAGACGGGGACGACAGAGAATGAGATGGCTGAATGGCATCACCAACTCGATGGACATGAGTTTGAGTGAACTCCGGGAGTTGGTGATGGACAGGGAGGCCTGGCGTGCTGTGACTCATGGGGTCGCAAAGAGTCGGACACGACTGAGCGACTGAACTGAACTGAATGGGACCAGATGCCATGATCTTAGTTTTCTGAATATTGAGTTTTAAGCTAGCTTTTTCACTCTCCTCTTTCACCTTCATCGAGAGGATATTTAGTTCCTCTTTGCTTTCTGACATAAGGTGTTATCTGCATATCTGAGTTTATTGGTATCTCTCCCAGCAAGCTTGATTCCAGCTTGTATTTCATCCAGCCCTGCATTTTGCTTGTTGTATTCTGTATATAAATTAAATAAGCAGGGTGACAATATATAGCCTTGACGTACTCCTTTCCTAATTTGGAACCAGTCTGTTGTTCCACGTCCGGTTCTAACTGTTTTTTTCTTGACCTGCACACAGGTTTCTCAGGAGGCAGACAAGGTGGTCTGGTATTCCCATCTCTTGAAGACTTTTCCACAATTTTTTGTGATCCACACAAAGACTTTAGCATAGTCAGTAAAGCAGAAGTAGATATTTTTCTTGAATTTTCTTGCTTTATCTATGATCCAGTGGATGTTGGCATTTTGATCTCTGATTCCTCTGGCTTTTCTGAATCTAGCTTGAACATCTGGAAGTTCTCGGTTCACATATTGCTGAAGCCTGGCTTGGAGAATTTTGAGCATGACTTTACCAGCATGTGAGATGAGTACAATTGTGCGGTAGTTTGAGCATTCTTTGGCATTGCCTTTCTCCAGGATTGGAATGAAAACTGACCTTTTCCAGTCCTGTGGCAATTGCTGAGTTTTCCAAATTTGCTGGCATATTGAGTACAGCACTTTCACAGCATCATCTTTTAGGATTTATAGATCAGCTGGAATTCCATCACTTCCACTAGCTTTGTTCATAGTGATGCTTCCTTAGGTCCACTTGACTTCGCACTCCAGGATGTCTGGCTCTAGGTGAATGATCACACCATCATGGTTATCTGGGTCATGAAGATCTTTTTGCAGAGTTCTTGTATTCTTGCCACCTTTTCTTAATATCGTCTGCTTCTGTTAGGTCCATACCATGTCTGTCCTTTATTGTGCCCATCTTTGCATGAAGTGTTCCTTTGGTATCTCTAATTTTCTTGAAGGGATCTCTTGTCTCTGCTATTCTATTGTTTTCCTCTATTTCTTTGCATTGATAACTTAGGAAGGCTTTCTTCTCCTTGCTATTCTTTGGAACTCTGCATTCAAATGAGTATATCTTTCTTTTTCTCCTTTGCCTTTCACTTCTCTTCTTTTCTCAGCTACTTGAGGAGGCCTTACAAATATTGTTATAAACAGACCCAATTATTATCATTAAGCTAACAAAATATTTGAAATTATATTTAGTATATTTTTGGCTTTAAATCAGTTAGAAATGGTACAAAGCACAATACCAAAAACATTAACAGTTAAAATTTCACCAAAAGAAAAATTACTATAGAATACACAGTTGTAAAAAGCTACATTAAGTTATTTTACAACTGCCTCAGCCTGCAAAAAGAAAAAAAAAAAAACTCAATGCCATTTATTAAATAAAAATTTTAGAAAAAAAAAGATCAGTTATAATATGCTAATTTTAAAATGATCATCTACATTTGATACAGATCATAAAGGTCTGATAACCAACTGACATGGGCAAAATATTTACCATGTGAATCTTCCGGAGAATGAAATCAGTTCATGTTCTTATCTCTTCCATTCTCTCTATAGCACAGCTTTCAAACCATAGCTTTTTGAACAACGCTCATGTGACTACAAAGAGTTAACAAGACTTCTAAGAATCTTAGTTTATCACCAAAGAAAAGCTTAGGTGCTGGAAGATTCTGATTCATTTACCTCAAATACAAAGGGTGAACTAACAATCAGCCTACATTTTCTTTTGATAAGTGGCATAAATTTAATTTTTAAGTGCATTAAACTAAAATTTAGACTATATTTTAAAAGATCTTATCAAAAGAAACCCCATATAATGACAATTAGTCAACATTTATAATTCAAATTTTTAACTCATATCATTGTATTAACAATTGCCTCTCTATTTACATCACCTAACTTTTTTTTTGTCAGCAATCCCCTCCATTGTATCAAATAGGCATAAAAATAGAAATATGTTTGAGAGTATTGAGCATTTCCAGTTCATTGCTTTCCCAAATTTACTGCCTTATAAGAGATTTAGTTAAACAATGGGTTTTAAATATTCTTTTAAAAAGGGCATCTGTATACACTTATTTATTTTACAAGCTATATCTTTTAAGAAGTTCATTTATGCAAAACATTTACTTTCCTTTTAAGCTTATTTCTAAATGTTTATGTAAATATGAAAATGTTAAATCTTTTTTTTTTTTTTTTACTTTGTTGTCTTTCCCCTGAAAAAGAAAGTTTTAGAGGCAAAGGTTACAAAATAGACACAGTCTCCACCCTAAATGAGCTTAAGGTCCAGAAGAGTAGATAGACATTGAACAGGTCTTCACAACCGTGATGATCCTTAGAAAAAGGGAGTTGTGTGTGGGGGTGTGCTTGGTCGTGTACAGCTCTTTGAGACCCCATGGACTCTAGCCCACCAGGTTCCTTTGTCCATGGGATTTTTGAGGCAAGAATATTAGAGCAAGTTGCCATTTCCTTCTCCAGGGGATCATCCCAACCCAGGGATCAACCTGCATCTCTTGCGTCTCCTACACTGGCAGACGGATTCTTTTACCACTGTCAGTCAGTCAGTCAGTCAGTTCAGTCGCTCAGTCGTGTCCGACTCTTTGCCACTGTACCACCTGGGAAACCCTTAGAAAAATGGATATGCAAGGCAACTGGGAACAAGAGGAGGTTTACCAGCAATTTGGGGTCACTAGAGAAGGAGAATACCAGGGATGGGGGAGCCTGGTGGGCTTCCGTCTATGGGGTCACACAGAGTCGGACACGACTGAAGTGACTTAGCAGCAGCAGCAGAGAAGGATGCCTGTGCTGGGCCCTTGGGCTGAGGCAGCAGAAAGAAGGATGAGGATATCACTGGTACAGAAAGCATCCTCGGGGGTGCCTAGGGACAGACAAAAGTGTGGTGAGCAGAGGGAAAGAAAAAGAGAATGGCCCCAAGAGGAGGTTGGAGAGGTGGACAAAGGCTGACTCATCAGAGCCTTATGGACCATGGTGTGAATTTGGACTTGATTCTCAGAGCATTGGGCAGTCAACTGAGAAGTTGTATGCAAGGAAGTGGTATGATCATTTTTTGCAGTTTTAAAAGAAAACTCACATGGAGAGACAGAAGAAAGGAGCCAGAGTAGAAGCAAGGTTTACCAGTCCAGTGGACAGATGATTTTGGCTTGTACTAGGATGGCAGTCGGAGAAGGCAATGGCAAGCCATTTCAGTACTCTTGCCTAGAAAATCCCATGGATGGAGGAGCCTGGTAGGCTGCAGTCCGTGGGGTTGCTAAGGGTAGGACACGACTGAGCGACTTCACTTTCACTTTTCACTTTCACACATTGGAGAAGGAAATGGCAACCCACTCCAGTGTTCTTGCCTGGAGAATCCCAGGGACGGGGGAGCCTGGTGGGCTTCCATCTATGGGGTCACACAGAGTCGGACACAACTGAAGTGACTTAACAGCAGCAGCAGCAGGATGGCAGTAGGGAACAGAGAGACAGAGTTAGCTGGTAGAATGGACAGGATCTCGTGCTTGATTACATTTGAAGGATTATGGAGATGAAGAGCCAAGTATAATTGCCAAATTTCTGGCTTGAGCCCCTGGATAGATGGTGATGACTATTCATGCAGGTTAGGAACCCTGGAGGAAGCCCAGGTTTGAAGAGAAGGTGACAAGTCTGAGATGAAGATATCCAGTGGGCAAGTGGATGCTGGGATCTGAAACAGTACAGTCTGGTTGAAGGCTTAAATTTATGAGTCATTGTTTTTAAAAGGAATTTTAAGTCATGGGCGTTGATGAGATGCCCACCAATGCATGTGAACTGAGAAGAGCAACAATCTTACAATACAACCTGGAAAAACTCTAACATTGAAAGACTGAGTAGGTGGAGAAGACCGGAAAAAGGAGTGCTATATCACAGAAACAGGGAAAGAGAGATGTCTAAGTAGAGACCAATCAACAATTTGCTGAGCTCAACTGAGCTGTCAAATAAGAAAAAGAATAGGAAATATCTTCCGTACTTACCAACATGGAATGAAGGTCACAGGAAGCCTTAAGAAGCCTTAAGTTTGCACACACTGAGTAGGCCTAGAATTTTAAAAGATGCTTGTTTTTCATGCAGTAGACACTGGGGAACCACATCAGTTTGGGGGAAAGAGGGTATGATTATAGCTATGCCTAAAAGGTATTAACTCAGTAACAAATACATAGGATACAGACAGGAAGTGGGGAGGGAGTTAAGAGGCTACTGCAATAGTCTAAGTAAGAAGAAAAACTGAATTAGGGAGCTTGAAGTAAACCTAGAAAATTGTATCAATCAATGATCTTTCAGTTGCAAGTGAAGAGAATAACTTATTTTGACTTCAATAATAAAATTGAGGACTCCTCTAGTGGTCCAGTGGTTAAGAATCTGCCTGTCAATACAGGGGACACAAGTTCAATCCCTGGTCTGAGAAGATTCCAAATGCTGCATAGCAACTAAGCCCATGCACCACAACCCTGCACTCTAGAGTCCCTGAGCTGCAACCACTGAGCTCATGTGCTCTAGAGCCTGTGCTCCACAACTGGAGGAGCCACCACAGTGGGAAGCCCTTGAACCACAACTAGAGAATAGCCTCTGCTCACTGCAACTGGAGGAAGCTTGAGTGCAGCAACAGAGACCCAGAACAGACCCCTGCCAAAAAAAATCAGAAATAAAATAAATGTGAAAATGTTATTGACCCTCTGGAGTTGATCCCCAAGAAGTATCCTCTTGCCTAGTGTCACTGGTGCCAATAGAATGAGACCAAGTTTGGTTCAGAAACAATGGAAAGGTTTATTCTTGGATCAAAAAATGGAGAGGTGCAAGCAGTCCACACTCTCCCCCAACAGGTAGAGGGCGGGGCTGCTTTACAGGGATCTCATCATCAGTAGGCTTCCCAGGTGGCACTAGTGGTAAAGAACTCTCTTGCCAATGCAGGAGGCATAAGAGATGCAGGTTTAATCCCTGGGTCAGGAAGATCCCCTGAAGGAGGGCATGGCAAACACTCCAGTAGTCTTGCCTGGAGATTGCCATGGACTGAGGAGCCTGGTGGGCTACAGTCCATAGGGTTGCAAAGAGTCTGACATGAGTGAGACAACTTAGCACACACACATATGAGCAGGAGGGGATGGCAGAACTCTCGTGGGGCGGGTACAGTGTCTCTACACATGGCCTGACACCTTCTTGAATCGAGATGTCCTGGGCAGCTTTATGCTGCCTACAGAACTGAAGAGTGGGCGCTGCCATTTAGCACTAGGAACTCTGGTTTAAAGCACCAGGTGCCGGGCTTCTGTACATGGCACTCTGTGATAAAATGAATCTAGACTAAGAATAAGGAAAGGATTTAAAAAATTAGACTTTATTTTATTATAATGATTCTGTTTTTATTTCCTGGGAATTATTAATGGGTTTTGCTAACGAGCAAGCCTTCCTCTGTCTTTTGTCCCACTCTTCGTTCTTAAGGGGCCAAATCCGTCTTCTGCAATTGCCTCCTGCTAATTTGAGGTGATGTCATAGTGCTGGGTAGAGGAGGAACAGAACTTCTCTGCAGTTGCCTTTAGAAGTATTTCGTTGTCACCAGGTCTCAGCCCTGAGTTTTCTGTATCCCTGAGCCACCATGTGTCTAACATTTGGAGACAAAGACACTATACAATTTAGGATGCATGGCCTACATACTAGCAAGAGGATAATGGTCATAAGGGGCCCAAGAAAGGTAGAAACAGAATGATGTTGGGGAGGGCCTGTTTTATCCCCTCCACATTTGTTCAACCAAATTAGTCTGCCTGGTTTCTGCAGCCAAGTTGCTTTTTCCAGTAGTCTGCACTTTCATCAATCAGGCCACTTCCACCAACATGAAGCCAACACAAAGTTTTGAGAGTGCACAAGTCCCTCCCAGGTCAGCTAACAGATAATCTAGAGCAGTTCAGTTATTTAGGACTACAATGGTCAGTGAATCAACAGACTTTCGTTATAGCTTGAGGTCAAGACTTTTTATATTGGCCACTGTTGCCCTGGTAGTTGTTAATTTTTTTTTAATTTTATTTATTTTGTTTTGGTTGTGCTGGGGACTTTGTTGCTGCATTGGGTACTGGTTGCAATATGTTGGCTTCTCATTGTGGTGGCTTCTCTCATTGTGGAGCACGGGCATGGGGCAATGGGGCTTCAGTAGCTGGATTCATGGGCTCAGCAGTTGTACTTCCCAGGCTCTAGAGCACAGCCTCAATAGCTGTGGCCCAGGGGCTTAGTTGTTCCACAGCTGTGAGATTTTCCTGGACCAGGGATCAAACCTGTGTCTCTCTCATTGGCAGGCAGATTCTTTACCACTGAGCCACCACAGAAGCCCTGTTACCTTTTTATTATGGTGACAGAGTTCCTCCAGCCAAGGTTACTAGCACCCCTACGACTGCAATGATTCCTTCAGTTAGTCTGCTCTTTGGGGACCAAGTTTTGTTGTGTTTCAGAAGAGAAGCTTTAGGTGGGAGAAGGGTTTGCAGGAGTAGTCAAAGGGGTCTTTTGCTCCAGGTTGTACTTCCAGAGTTTGGGGCGTACGGTCCCTCCTCACTTGAGTATGATGTGCCCACGGAATGATCCCCAGCAACTCCAGGGCAGAATGGGTGGTTAGAGTCACCAAGTGAGTTTCATTCCACTTAGGAGTGGGCTGATCGTGCCAGCTGCTGGTTTTCCAGGTTTTTAGGTTTGCCCCGTCTCCTGGCCAGAAAGAGTGGCAGCACTGGTTACATACTCCGTAAGAGGTTCTATAGTTTCTCCTGTCTGGAGAAACTACTTGAGTTGTTTCATTTCAAGGGGTCTGAGGTGTCCCTTTTCTTGGGCTTGGGGGATGATGGGTCTACCATACAGAAGTTCAAAGGCATTTAACTTTAACTTATGCCTTTGGGCTAACCACATGCCTCCTGGCATAGCCTGAGTAAGGTCTGATTGGATCTCCCTACTTTGTTCAAGGATTGGAGTATCCAGACTGAATGCAAGGTCCATTTTATGCCTAGGGCACTTGTTATCCCTTTTTTTCACTTGAGACACAATTGCTGGGTCATTATCATTTTGTAGGGATCCTGGCAGCCTAAAACTGGGGAGAGCTGCCATTTCAGCTCTAGCAGGGAACACTTCTACCCATCCTGAAAATGTGTCCAGTAGCACCAAGACGTACCTGAAATTGCCCAGTATGCTCAACATGATAGTGAAATCAATTTGCCAATCTTCCTCAAGATAGGTCCCTCTGGTCTGAATGGGCCTTATCTGAGGAACTCTGGGGGTTCTGCATTCGCCTCTGGGGGTTGTTCATTGAAGATGGGACAGGCTTTAACTATCCAATTGATTATACTTTTCATGGTCAGAGTTACCATGACTTCAACTAATCAATCATATAGGGCTTCCCTACCACAGTGAGTTCCTTGCTGAGTCAGCCTCCCTGGTGGCTTGACAAGCTGTGGTTTGGGGAAAGAAGTATTGCTTGTGTTCACTAGCTAGCCATCATGACCTCCTAGATCTCTACTGAAGCCCCATTTCTGGACTTTGTCAAATTCTTCCTTTGTATTGACTGGGGAAATGAAGTGAATGTCATTTTTCACCGATTCGATGGACATGAGTTTGAGTGAACTCCAGGAGTTGGTCATGGACAAGGAGGTCTGGCGTGCTGTGATTCATGGGGTCACAAAGAGTTGGACATGACTGAGTGACTGAACTGAACTGAACTGATTGACTAGGGAGTAATTGGATGGAACCAACCTCTTAGGTATGTGTGTGTCAGTCACTCAGTCGTGTCAGACTCTTTGAGACCTCATGGACTGCAGCCAACCAGGCTCCTCTGTCCATGGGGATTCTCCAGGCAGAATTACTTGAGTCGGTTGCCATACCCTCCTCCAGGGGGTCTTCCCAACTCAGGATCAAACCCAGGTCTCCCACACTGCAGACACATTCTTTACCGTCTGAGCCACCAGGGAAGCCAAAGGATCTCATCCACAGGGGAGGAAGGGAGCAGAGTTCTCTCACGGCAGGCTCAGCTGTGCTGCTCAGGCTCCAGACTGCAGTGTGGGTTCAGCGTCCCTGCACAGGGCCCCCAGTCACCATCTTGAACTGAGATGTCCTACAGTGCTTCTACATTTGGGCCCCAAGCTGAAGTATCTGGCCCAGCTGTTTCACACTAAGAACTCTGGTCTGAAGTACAGAGTTCAAGGCCTCTGCATGCAGCCCTCTATCAGCAAGTGAAGCTAGAAGAAGTACAAAGGGGAAAAAAGGCTAGATTTTATTACCTAGATTCTGTTTTTATTTCATTTTTATTCCCTGGAAATTATTAATTGGCTTTGCCAAGGACAAAAGTCCAGAGGCAATGTTAACTTCAGGCTAAAGCTGTATCTAGCCCCTCAAACAGTGTTTCTAAGGACACCCCCCCTTTTTTTTCCTCTCTTATCTGCCTTCTGTGGTGTCACTTCATCCTTACCTCCATTTTGTGGCCCTCTGCATCTCTAGCATTCTTCTCTCTGCAGAAAAATAACTTCCATAATTCCAGGTCACATACCAAGCAGGGAGCCAGGCAAGCTTCTCCACATCAGAAATCCAACAAGCATCTCCTTGCCTCTTAACTGGCTTAGACTGTATTCTACATTCCAGAGCCAACACAAGTACCCATGGGACATAGGCCTATCTCTGGAATTTGTAGTAAGATTCCGTTCTGTTCCGTTCAGTCGCTCAGTCGTGTCCGACTCTTTGCGACCCCGTGGACTGTAGCCTACCAGGCTTCTCTGTCCATGGGATTCTCCAGGCAAGAATACTGGAGTGGGTTACCATTTCCTTCTCCAGGGGATCTTCCCGACCCAGGGATCGAACCTGGGTCTCCCACATTGGAGGCAGACGCTTTAACCTCTGAGCCACCAGGGAAGCCCCCAAATCACATGACTAGGGGAAAGAAATTTTGGAGTAAGGATAGAGGGAAAGTGGAAGATGAATACCAGAGAAGTAACCAATAAATGATCATCACAAATACAAAAAGTATTGCTTTATTCTTTGAAAGTCATCTTCAATAGCTCTCAGGTCAGTCCAATAATGGAGTTTATTGTTGTTCAGTTTCTAAGTCTTGTCCAACTCTTTTCGACCCCATGGACTGCAGCACGCCAGACTCCTCTGTCCTCCACTATCTCCCTGAGTTTGCGCAAACTTATGTCCTTTGAGTCAGTTATGCTATCTAACCATCTCATCCTCTGCTGCCCCCTTCTCTTTTTGCCTTCAAGCTTTCCCAGCATCAGTTAATTAATTACAGTAAAACTACTCTAATTAAGATTAACTAGCTAGGAAATCAGTAGAGTTAATTTATAAGTGAATTAACTAAGTATTTTAAAAGAATGTATAGCGTGTGGAACCAACTGCTGAAACAAGAATTTACTTGTAGGAAGAATGCATTTCAACAGAGATTAGACTCATTTATAACTATATTTGAAAATATGCTGAAATTATTAAGTAGATTATTCTCTTCAGTAAGCTAACCACATCCCTAGATTCACTCAGTGTGTTTTTCCTATTTCATTTACAGCCATCAACCTTCCTATCAAGATCTGCCTATACGTTTCGGCATCTTCTCTTTTGAACTAGATCCCTGCAACTGTACCTACCTCTCTGTAGTTCAAGGAGATAAAAGAATAGCAGCCAGAAGCTTTCAACGTCCTTTAGCAACTTGCATCACCCCCAGGTCATTCTTTAGTCATGGAAAAATCAAAACCCTGGTGTAGACAAAAGGGTGGGGACCTGTGACATAGGCAATTTTCTGACCTTGGCTGGCTTTCTCACACGTTGGTTGGCTATACGCTGTTCTAAGATGGCCTTCACAGGGATAACTAGTCTCTCCTCCGTGAGGTCTCTCGTCCTGCAGCAGGCTACCTCAGGCTTATTCACAAGCTATGGCAGGGCACCGGGGAAGATCAAAGTATACAAAAGCTCGAGAAGTCTATGCTAGGAACTAGTATGCTGTCACTTCTGCCTTTTGTTGGCCAAAGCAAGTCACAAGTTCAGCCCTACTTCAAAGGATATGGAAAAAGACTCTACCACCTCTTGGTGCAAGTTGCAAAGGATGTGGATACCAGAAACCATTAAGGGAACCACTTAGGCAATCAATCCCTCAAGGCTGCAAGAATTATAGGTTCAATTCATATTGTGGAGTGTCTAAATTGTTGTCTGGGGCAAATGGATATCTTGAGTGATGGTGGTTGTGGCAGCAGTAGTGGTGTCCATTCCGGTTTTTGGCATGTCTTTAAAAATGTAGAGCATGCATCCACTTTGAAGAGTTTTATCTTTCAAGAATTACGAGTAAGCAAAGAAATCTGAAAACAGACTAAGCCTTTTAGATGCAAACTTTTCTAAACCATCTACATTCTTATCAATATTTTTCTAAACAGTTTGGTAAATTGAGTATGGCATTTTTATGAAAACTGCCATAGTTGTTTATAATTTGGGACAGAAATTATATCTTTTTAAAGAAAGGAACAGGTGCATGCTCACCTTCTTGTCATTGTAAATGGTTCCAGATGGGGACTATTCATTTCAGAAGCTTCTTAAGAAACATCTGTTCACAATATTTATATTTGACTTTATTATATTTCCCCAAAATTGCATTTTAAATACAGTTTGCTTTAAATTAAAAAAAAACATTCATTTTTTCCTATTCATAAGAGAAGCCTTTGCGTTAGTCTCACTCTGTGCACAAGCTCTACATTATTATATCACAAACAAAGCTAGATTTAAATGATAACTTCGTGAAAGGAAAAGGGAGAGGAATCCACGGAGTCTTTTTTATAGTATCTAATATTGTCATGCACAAATTAATTATTTCTCAATTAAGAGAATCAAATTGGTTCTAGTTTTCTTTTTCAATTGCTATACATCTGAGTTTTTCAACTTATTTTAAATATTCTCAGGGGAAAAAGAAAACCAGGTTGTGCCGGAATACTGAGAGTGAAGCTGATCGTTTCTCTAGTTGTATGAAAAGCTTTTATGACAAAATGCATTCTTCCAAAACAAAGTACATAATGATTATAAATGCAGCAAAATTGCACACTATGAAAAGCCAAAATGCAATGAAAGAAGAAAACAAGAATCCCTTTTCAACATTTAAACAATAATGTATTAAAACTCTGTATACTCATTGTAAGGAGCAGCTTTCCAAAGGATTTGTAAGAATTCTAACTTGTAGTATGACGACAATAATGAGAGAAGTAGACTTAGTAGATTTAGTACTTTGTTCAGTCAATGCTTAGAACAGGAAAATCCTAGGTTAATGAGGTATCCAACCCATATCCCACTGATTGCCTGGTCTTCTCTGCTTGCATAATTCTCCTTCACTATTATTCTGAATGAAGAGGCTTATATCATGGGATAATGTGACTATTGGTTCTCTTAACCTGTCCAGCATTAACTCCTTCTTCTTGGGGTAGCAGTGTGCCTCCTTTATCTCTGGACATACTACCGTCCCCCCACCCCACCCCCTGCCCTACTCTCAGTCCCTGCAACTGAGATGGGTGGAGTTAACCTTTAACCAAGACCTGGCCACCCAAAGGAACCCTGCTCCCCAGCCACCGTGATTGCTTCAGGAATCAGCCTGACTCTGAGCCAATCCCACAACTTTTGCTGGGTACTCTGTGCTGCTAAGTGCAAGCTATGAAGATTAGGCTGGCCCCTCTGCTGACCTTCACCTTACCAACAGGAGCCTGTTTGACAGCAAGGTCAATGTAGGGAAAAGCCTAGCCAAGGGATGGACTGGCTCTGGTGATAGCATTTGGGAGCTGATATCCAGCTACGCCTGAAAGCTTCATTGTTAAAAACCAATGGAGTTCCTCATTTTGCTAAGGGCAATTTTAGTTAGAGTTTTCTGGGAGTCCAAATGAAAAAAAAAAGTGGGAGAGAAAAAGACAAGCTGCACACCCCAAAGAGAAAGAGCACATTTCTCTATGCTATCCAAATCTCATTAGGGAAGGGACAGTGCCTTTGATGTCACTATGTTCCCCATACAGTACAAACTTTTATCTAGAAGTTTGGTGCACATACACAGACATATGTTGCTGTTGTTTTTCAGTTGCTAAGTCATGTCTCACTCTTTGCAACCCCACGTACTGCAGCATGCCAGGCTCCCTATAGTGTCCTTCACTATCTCCCAGAATTTGCTCAAATTCATGTTCTTTAAGTAGATGATGCCATCTCACCATCTTATCCTCTGCCACCTTCTTCTCCTTTTGCCCTCAATCTTGCCCAACATCAGGGTCTTTTCCAATGAGTTGGCTCTTCACATCAGGTGGCCAAAGTATTAGAATTTCAGCTTCAGCATCAGTCCTCCCAATGAATATTCAGGGTTGATTTCCTTTAAGATTGACTGGCTTGATCTTACAGTCTAAGGGACTAACAAGAGTCTTCTCCAGTACCACAATTTGAAATCATCAGTTTTTTGGTGCTCAGCTTTCTTTATGATCCAACTCTCACATCTGTATATGACTACTGGAAAAACGATAGCTTTGACTATATGGACCTTTGTCAGCAAAGTGATGTCTCTGCTTTTAAACATGCTGTCTAGGTTTGTCATAGCTTTCCCTCCAATGAGTCAGTGTGTTTTAATTTCATGGCTGTAGTCACTGTCCACGGTGATTTTGGAGCCCCAAATCCGTCACTGCTTCTACTTTTTCCTCTTCTATTTGTCGTGAAGTGATGGGACTGGATGCCATGATCTACTTTTTTCAAGGTTGAGTTTTAAGCCAGTTTTTTCACTCTTTTGTTTCACCTTCATCAAGAAGCTCTTTAGTTCCTCTTCACTTTCTGCCATTAGAATGGTATTATCTGCCTATCTGAGGTTGTTGATATTTCTTCCAGTAATCTTGATTCCAGCATGGAATTCATCCAGCCAGGCATTTCATATGACGTGCTCTGCATCAGTTCAGTTCAGTTCAGTCGCTCAGTCGTGTCCAACTCTTTGTGACCCCATGAATCACAGCACGCCAGGCCTCCCTGTCCATCACCAACTCCCGGAGTTCACTCAAACTCATGTCCATCGAGTCGGTGATGCCATCCAGCCATCTCATTCTCTGTCATCCCCATCTCCTCCCGCCCCCAATCCCTCCCAGCATCAGAGTCTTTTCCAGTGAGTCAACTTGTCGCATGACGTGGCTAAAGTATTGGAGTTTCAGCTTTAGCATCAGTCCTTCCAATGAACACCCAGGATTGATTTCCTTTAGAATGAACTGGTTGGGTCTCCTTGCAGTCCAAGGGACTCTCAAGAGTCTTCTCCAGCACCACAGTTCAAAAGCATCAATTCTTCGGCGATCAGCTTTCTTCACAGTCCAACTCTCACATCCATACATGACCACGGGAAAAACCATAGCCTTGACTAGATGGACCTTTGTTGGCAAAGTAATGTCTCTGCTTTTTAATATGCTATCTAGGTTGGTCATAACTTTCCTTCCAAGGAGTAAACGTCTTTTAATTTCATGGCTGCAATCAGCATCTGCAGTGATTTTGGAGCCCAAAAAATAAAGTCTGACACTGTTTCCTCTGTTTCCACATCTATTTCCCATGGAGTGATGGGACCAGACACCATGATCTTTGTTTTCTGCATGTTGAGCTTCAAGACAACTTTTTCACTTTTCTCTTTCACTTTCATCAAGAGGCATTTTAGTTCCTCTTCACTTTCTGCCATAAGGGTGGTGTCATCTGCATATCTGAGGTTATTGATATTTCTCCCGGCAATCTTGATTCCAGCTTGTGCTTCTTCCAGCCCAGTGTTCCTCATGATGTACTCTGCATATAAGTTAAATAAGCAGGTGGAGAGGTCTGACAGAATGTGGTCCACTGGGGCAAACCACTTCAGTATACTTGCCTTGAGAACCCCATGAACAGTATCAGAAGGCAAAATGATAGGATACTGAATGAGGAATTCCCCAGGTCAGTAGGTGCCCAGTATGCTACTGGAGATCAGTGGAGAAATAACTCCAGAAAGAATGAAGGGACGGAGCCAAAGCAAAACAAATACCCAGTTGTGGATGTGACTGGTGATAGAAGCAAGGTCCGATGCTGTAAAGAGCAATATTGCATAGGAACCTGCAATGTTAGCTCCATGAATCAAGGCAAATTGGAAGTGGTCAAACAGGAGATGACAAGAGTAAACGTAGACATTCTAGGGATCAGTGAACTAAAATGGACTGGAATGGGTGAATTTAACTAAGATGACCATTATATCTACTACTGTGGGCAGGAATCCCTTAGAAGAAATGGAGTAGCCATCATGGTCAACAAAAGAGTCCAAAATGCAGTACTTGGATGCAATCTTAAAAACAACAGAATGATTTCTGTTCCTTTCTAAGGCAAACCATTCAAATTATGGCAATCCAAGTCTATGCCCCAACCAGTAATGCTGAAGAAGCCGAAGTTGAACAGTTCTATGAAGATCTACAAGACCTTTTAGAACTAACACCAAAAAAAGATGTCCTTTTCATTATAGGGGACTGGAATGCAAAGGTAGGAAGTCAAGAAACACCTGGAGTAACAGGCAAATTTGGCCTTGGAGCACAGAATGAAGCAGGGCAAAGGCTAACAGAGTTTTGCCAAGAGAACGCACTGGTCATAGCAAACACCCTCTTCCAACTACACAAGAGAAGACTCTACACATGGACATCACCAGATGGTCAACACCGAAATCAGATTGATTATATTCTTTGCAGCCAAAGATGGAGAAGCTCCATACAGTTAGCAAAAACAAGACAGGGAGCTGACTGTGGCTCAGATCATGAACTCCTTATTGCCAAATTCAGACTGAAATTGAAGAAAGTAGGGAAAACCACTAGACCATTAAGATATGACCTAAATCAAATCCCTTGTGATTATACAGTGGAAGTAGGAAATAGATTTAAGGGACTAGATCTGATAGATAGAGTGCCTGATGAACTCTGGACGGAGGTTCGTGACATTGTACAGGAGACAGGGACCAAGACCACCCCCATGGAAAAGAAATGCAGAAAAGCAAAATGGCTGTCTGAGGAGGCCTTACAAATAGCTGTGAAAAGAAGAGAAGTGAAAAGCAAAGGAGAAAAGGAAAGATATAAGCATTTGAATGCAGAGTTCCAAAGAATAGCAAGGAGAGATAAGAAAGCCTTTCTCAGCGATCAATGCAAAGAAATAGAGGATAGCAACAGAATAGGAAAGACAAGAGATCTCTTCAAGAAAATTAGAGATATCAAGGGAACATTTCATGCAAAAATGGGCTCGATAAAGGACAGAAATGGTATGGACCTAACGGAAGCAGAAGATATTAAGAAGAGGTGGCAAGAATACACAGAAGAACTGTACAAAAAAGATCTTCACGACGAAGATAATCACGATGGCGTGATCACTCACCTAGAGCCAGACATCTTGGAATGTGAAGTCAAGTGGGCCTTAGAGAGCATCACTACGAACAAAGCTAGTGGAGGTGATGGAATTCCAATTGAGCTATTTCAAATCCTGAAAGATGATGCTGTGAAAGTGTTGCACTCAATATGCCAGCAAATTTGGAAAACTCAGCAGTGGCCCCAGGACTGGAAAAGGTCAGTCTTCATTCCAATCCCAAAGAAAGGCAATGCCAAAGAATGCTCAAACTACCGCACAATTGCACTCATTTCACACGCTAGTAAAGTCATGCTCAAAATTCTCCAAGCCAGGCTTCAGCAATATGTGAACCGTGAACTTCCGGATGTTCAAGCAGGTTTTAGAAAAGGCAGAGGCACCAGAGATCAAATTGCCAACGTCCGCTGGATCATGGAGAAAGCAAGAGAGTTTCAGAAGAACATCTATTTCTGCTTCATTGACTATGCCAAAGCCTTTGACTGTGTAGATGACAATAAACTGTGGAAAATTCTGAAAGAGATGGGAATACCAGACTACCTGACCTGCCTCTTGAGAAACCTGTATGCAGGTCAGGAAGCAACAGTTAGAACTGGACATGGAACAGAGTGCTCTGCATAGAAGTTAAATAAACAGGGGTGACAATATACAGCCTTGTCATACTCCTTTTCCAATTTTGAACCAGTCTGTTGTTCCATGTCTTGTTCTAATTGTTGCTTCTTGACTCGCATACCGCTTTCTCAGGAGGCAGGTAATATGGTCTGGTATTCCCATCTGTAAGAATTTTCTGTAGTTTGTTGTGATCCATACAATCAAAGGCATTACTGCAGTCAATGAGGCAGAAGTATATGTTTTTCTGGAATTTCCTTTGAAATTTCTCTATGATACAACAAATGTTGGCCATTTGATTTCTGGTTCCTCTGTCTTTTCTAAACCCAGCTTGTATATCTGGAAGTTCTTGGTTCACATACCGCTGAAGACTAGCTTGAAGGATTTTGATCATAACCTTATTAGCATGGGTTTCCCTGGTAGCTCAGTGGTAAAGAATCTGCCTGCATTGTAAGAGACACAGGCTCAATACCTGGGTCAGGAAGATTCCCTGGAGAAGGAAATGGCAACCCATCTCAGTATTCTTGCCTGAAAAATTCTATGAACAGTGTAGCCTGGTGGGCTACAGTCCATAGTGTTGCAAAGAATCGGACGTGGCTGAGCACGCAGGTAAAAATTACTAGCATGCAAAATAGGCGCAATTGTGTGGTAGTTTGAAGATTCTTTAACATTGCCCTTCTTTCAGATTGGAAAGAAAATGACCTTTTCAGTCCTGAGACCACTGCTGAGTTTTCCAAATATGCTGTCGTACTGAGTGTAGCACTTTCACAGCATCATCTTTTAGGATTTGAAATAACTCAGCTGAAATTTCATCACTTCCATTAGCTTTTGTAGTGATGCTTCCTATGTCCCACTTGAGTTCACACTCCAGGATGTCTGACTCTAGGTGAATAACCACACCATCATGATTATCCTGGTCATTAAGACATTTTCATACAGTTATTCTGTGTATTCTTGCCACCTCTTAATTTCTTCTGTTTCTGTCCTTTATTGTGCCCATCCTTGCATGAAATGTTCCTTTGATACCTGGAATTTTCTTGAAGAGATCTCTAGTCTTTCCGATTCTATTGTTTTCTTCTACTTCTTTGCATTATTCATTTAAGAGGCCTTCTTCTCTCTCCTCGTTTTTCTCTGGAACTCTGCATTCAGTTGGGTATATCTTTCCCTTTTCCCCTTGCTTTTCACTTCTTTCCTCAGCTATTTGTAATGCCCCTTCAGACAAGCACTTTGCCTTCTTGCGTTTCCTTTTCTTGGGATGGTTTTGATCACTGCCTCCTGTATAATGTTATGAACCTCTGTCCATGGTTCTTCAGGCACTCTGTCTGCCAGATCTAGTCCCTAGAATCTATTCATCACCTCCACTATATAAGCATAAGGTATTTGATTTAGGTCATACCTAATGGTTTTCCCCATTTTCTTCAATTTAAGCCTGAAGTTTGCAGTAAGGAGCTGATGATCTGAGCAACAGTCAGCTCCAGGTCTTGTATTTGCTGATTGTATAGAGCTTCTCCATCTTCGGTTACAAAGAATACAATCAATCTGATTGTTGACCATTTGGTGGTGTCCATGTGTAGAGTCTCTTGTGTTGTTGGAAAAGGGTATTTGCTATGACCAGTGTGTTCTCTTGACAAAAGCTCTGCTAACCTTTGTCCTGTTTTATTTTGTACTCCAAGGTCAAACTTGCTTGTTACACGTACATATGATTTAACAGCAAAGCAGAGTGAAATGGCTATTTGCTACTCACTGGTATACAATCATCCAGGCAGTTGGTCCTATGGGATGTGATGTCCAGGCACCCCCTGCAGTGCCTTTACCTGTCAGCCCGCAATGATGTCCCTGCTGCACAAAAGGATTTCCTCTGCTAAGGAAGGTGGACACTTTTGAGACCCAGCCTTCTTGTTAACTGTTTTATTTTAAATTTATTTATTGATTTTTGTGAGGAAACATAAAAAGCAGAGAAATTTTTTTAGAACCAAAGAATCATTAGATGCCCAACAAAACCAGAAAGGAGGAAGCCATGTGCATCAGCTGTTGAGTTCACCTCTTCTCTTTTGAGGTGTCTCTTGTAAACCCATCATTAAGGAAGTAAAGGAGAAGAATCAGGATGTTGACTATTGCAACTAAACAATGGCTTCACGACCATTTGTTCTACCTCTTCTCACTGGTTAGGAGCTGAGGCTGGAGCAGTGAATATCATGCCCAAGGGCACACAGCTGGTTGTTCACAGAGCCAGACTCAAGGGAACTCAGCTGACTACTGCTTCTGCTATGCTCTGATTTCTCCATATTTTGACAGAAAATGCCAGGAAAGCTGCTCTAAACGTTTGCCCTAGTAGTATAAAACAGTGAGAGTAGTCAATATTATTATTATTATTTTGAGAGTAGTCAGTATTCTAAGTAAGGTAAAGGATTAAAAAACTTGGCAATGTGGGGCAAACAAAGCTTTCACTTTCATTAATCCCACAGAGTTAATGATCCCCAGAAGGGACTCTGAGCTTTTCCAGGGTTCTCTGTAGCTTCATTTGTTCCTCTAAAAAAATGTTGTCAGATCACTTTACTTTTTGGTGTTCTTTTTTTTTGACCACACCCTGAGGGTGTTAGTTCCCGGACCAGCGATCAAATCTGGGCCCTTGGCAGTGAAAGTGCAAAGTCCTACCCACTGAACCACCAGGGGATTTCCCCTTGGTGTTTATTTCTTCCCAGCAAAATAGAAAGTCTCTTGGTCTATGTGTGTACTTCCCTCCCTGCCTTACATAGTGCTGACACTGAACTTGACTGGATCCTCCAGAAGAAGCTCTGCCTACAGTAGAAAATATTACTATTGCATTTGTCCATGGGAGAGAAAAATCATTCGTATTTGCTGGTAACTCAAGGGCCTCACGTGACAAGCATTACAGGAATTGAAAACATTTATTGCAAGAAATAGTCTCATCTTAAAGAGGCTTAGATTAATGGGTTATTGACAGATCTAACCCTAACAAGAATTTTCTAAGTTAATTTCTGCTTCAGTAGATTGCATAAAGGGATTCCCTCATAGCTCAGTTGGTAAACACTCTGCCTGCAATGCAGGAGACCTGAGTTCAATCCCTGGGTCAGGGAGATCCTCTGGAGAAGGAAATGACAAACCACTCCAGTATTCTTGCCTGGGAAATGCCATGGACAGAGGAGCCTAGCGGGCTACAGTGATCTAATAGTAGTGATCCTGTTCTGGGATCACAAAGAGTCGGACATGACTTAGTGACTAAACCAACCAGATCGCATAAGCTGAACACCCAAGTAAATTTGAAACAAGAAAATACTTCACAGGCAAACAGTTGTCAAAGGAAAATATATTTATCAACTATTGAGGGATTTAGGGTATTGAGACCTTTGAAAAATATTTCCCACTATCGTTTTTTTTTTCCAGATGAAAGTCGAGTTCTCTTCCTTCTGTGACGACCCTCACACTCACTGCTCTGTCTTCCCTGGGACAGTCTTCCCTCTACTTGAAGGAAGATTCCCATCTTCTATCACCTTCAATCTCTCCATCAACTTAAATGTTTTGTCTTTCTGGCAACTTAAATGTCATCTCCTTGGAAGGCCCTTCTTTGAACAAACTCAGAGGGTCCTTTTTAAAAAAATTTTCTTTATCACTGACATCTGTGCTTTTTTTTTTGTAGGACTTATCACAGTTACTAATTTCTTTTTGTTTGTGATTTCCTTTGGTCTGCGTCTGCCACTGGACTGTTAGCACCATAAAGGTAAACACCTTTGTGTGATTTATCCAGAGCCCCTCACATAGGCTTCCAGCAAGTGATTGCTGGATGGATGGAGAAGTGAACAAGCTCGTATTTAATTAAACTTATAGGTGAGGACTTTCAGGAGGCACAGCATTAAGACACTGGGATGGTGTCCCAGTAGAGGCTGATTTTCAAGCTTACTATTTTCCTTAGAGGCAGGGATAGGATTTTCCTTCTTTAACCCAAGAAACCAGCTATATTGAGCGGGTTTGGGGATAAGAGTTGCATGAGAAGTGAGGTGAAGATAGCTCTTTATCAGTTTTCTACCCCCATAAGCTATGACATAATCCATCATAGCTAAAGAATGCCATGGGATCAGGACAAAGTTAGACCAGTACTTTATAATTTTACACAGAGTATGTTACAGTTGAGAATTTGAACTCAACAGCACTTAATTAGATAACTTAGGAAAATGGGGAAAAAAAATGATAAGCAGTAGGCTAAAAAGAGTGGGTTAGATTTTCCTGAATTTGTAGTGAACAGAAACAGTATGATTTTTGGAATTTCTACAGCAGCATTTGAGGGTCTATTATGCGTCAGATACCTGATAGGCACTAAGCAAAAACTGAATGAAAAAAACTATATGAGGTTATCTGCTATTATTACATCTTTCTTTCCAGAAAATATACTTGGAGTTTCTGAAGGAAAAAAAAAAGACCATCTCAAATTTTTACCCTGCCTTCTCTTGAGAACTGAATGCCATCACCTGTGTTACTCTCCAAGTGCCCCTCCGCCATCAACCATCCAGGCTACTGAGATGTAGCCCCTGTATTCTGACACTTTCCTGCCCTCTGGAGCACTGTCTTTGATGGAGGGGTGGTTTTCTGTAACCGCCTATCTGTACTTCCACTATCATAAAGTGGAATTGTGAGTCAGAGTTGCCAATCAAATTCCTTAGACCCAGACTATTTTCCCTAAGAGTTACAGTTTAAAACATACATCTAGATCCTGTAGACAAGTGTATGAAAATGTTAACGGATTTTAGAGGGACAGAAAAATCATTTGTGAAAATCATGAATTATCTATCACTCACAAGGAACTTCTGTGATTATCAGTGGGCCATTTGTTGTTGTGGAAACGTCAAGACATAATAAGTTCCTTTAGTTTCTCTAGGTAAAGTTAGCCATTTGTTTTCAGGCCATGGCTTTGCTAAAGGCATTTTCATGTTGAGTTGTAATGATTTGTTTTTGTGTTACATGTTCACTAAAATGTGAGCATCTTAAAAGCAGGGGTCATGCTGATGCCAGTTTGTAACCCTTGTGCAGAGCCAAAAATAAAATAGATACTCTGTTACTATAGAAGAGGTAAGTTATAATGGAGACCTTGTCCTCTAAGTTGTACAATCTCTAAGATGGACCAATAATTCAAGACAGTTATTTGCTAAGGACTAAAAGAGAAGAACTTTGTAATAATTGCTAAAGAGATCCAGAAAAGAAAGGAGTTGGTGTGTGCTGGGGCACACAGAAGAGGTCTAGAGCACATGGTGAGAGATGCAGAGGGAGAGAAGGGACCTCCAATCATACTCAACGGCATAGCTGATATGTTGGGGCAGGAAAACACAACAGCATATTTAATAGCATTGGCTAATTAATTAATGATACTAATATTTCAAATCCTGAAAGATGATGCTGTGAAAGTGCTGCACTCAATATGCCAGCAAATTTGGAAAACTCAGCAGTGGCCACCGGACTGGAAAATGTCAGTTTTCATTCCAATCCCAAAGAAAGGCAATGCCAAAGAATGCTCAAACTACCGCACAATTGCACTCATATCACACGCTGGTAAAGTCATGCTCAAAATTCTCCAAGCCAGGCTTCAGCAATATGTGAACCGTGAACTTCCAGATTTTCAAGTTGGATTTAGAAAAGGCAGAGGAACCAGAGATCAAATTGCCAACATCCGCTGGATCATCAAAAAAGCCAGAGAGTTCCAGAAAAACATCTATTTCTGTTTTCTTGATTATGCCAAAGCCTTTGACTGTGTGGATCACAATAAACTGTGGAAAATTCTGAAAGAGATGGGAATCCCAGACCACCTGACCTGCCTCTTGAGAAACCTGTATGCAGGTCAGGAAGCAACAGTTAGAACTGGACATGGAACAGCAGACTGCTTCCAAATAGGAAAAAGAGTACGTCAAGGCTGTATATTGTCACCCTACTTATTGTTGTTGCACAACAATTTGGACACATATAATACCATGGAACAAGACCCTGAAAAATGATTATCATGGTAAATTTTATGTTGTGCATATCTTACCACATAAAAAAAGAGATATTAGATCTGCATATTGTCCTCATAAAAAGGTTCACTGATCCCATGGGAGAAGTGAGAGCTCTGAGGAAGAGTGAAAAACAAGAAAAGAACACAATCCTAGGGAATGCCTAAAGGAAAAGAAATTTAGACAAACCTTCCAAGAGTTTGACATTCCTAACATTCAAACTTCTAGCCTACAATTTAAATTTGAAAAATCTTAGTCTCATGTTTTATTCCTGAAATGTTCAGTGGAGGCACTGAAATGTAAAATTGCTGGGGGATAGAAAAGATGGCAGTGATTTTAATCTACTTTCCAAGTTGTTACAGCGACAACTCTGAGAATATATTTTGAACAAATATCAGTAGCTGCTTGGCAAGAAATGAGTTCTTGATAGTCATTGGCTTCTAGCCAGTTTTTCTCTCAGAGCTTGAAAAGAGAAATGAACACATCACAAAATATTTTCATTTCACTCAGTAGCAGAATTGTGGTTCTGTGCATGTAAGTCCTCTTGAGAAACCTGTATGCAGGTCAGGAAGCAACAGTTAGAACTGGACATGGAAAAACAGACTGCTTCCAAATAGGAAAAGGAGTACATCAAGTTTGTATACTGTCACCCTGCTTATTTAACTTATATGCAGAGTACATCATGAGGTACGCTGGGCTGGAAGAAGCACAAGCTGGAATCAAGATTGCCAGGAGAAATATCAATAACCTCAGATATGCAGAT
Source organism: Moschus berezovskii (assembly GCF_049115385.1). Lineage (NCBI taxonomy): Eukaryota > Metazoa > Chordata > Mammalia > Artiodactyla > Moschidae > Moschus > Moschus berezovskii. Next base: position 79,066,496 of record NC_142464.1, on the reverse strand, counting down.
GACACTATCCTTTTGGCAGAAAGTGAAGAGGAACTAAAAAGCCTCTTGATGAAAGTGAAAGAGGGGAGTGAAAAAGTTGGCTTGAAGCTTAACATACAGGATATGAAGATCATGGCATCTGGTCCCATCACTCCATGGGAAATAGATGGGGAAACAGTGGAAACAATGTCAGACTTTATTTTTTGGGGCTCCAAAATCACTGAGGATGCTGATTGCAGCCATGAAATTAAAGACGCTTACTCCTTGGAAGGAAAGTTATGACCAACCTAGATAGCATATTAAAAAGCAGAAACACTACTTTGCCAACCAAGGTCCATCTAGTCAAGGCTATGGTTTTTCCCGTGGTCATGTATGGATGTGAGAGTTGAACTGTGAAGAAAGTTGATCGCCGAAGAATTGATGCTTTTGAACTGTGGTGTTGGAGAAGACTCTTGAGAGTCCCTTGTACTTCAAGGAGATCCAACCAGTCCATTCTAAAGGAGATCAATCCTGGGTGTTCACTGGAAGGACTGATGCTAAAGCTGAAGCTCCAATACTTTGGCCACCTCATGCGAAGAGTTGACTCACTGGAAAAGACTCTGATGCTGGGAGGGATTGGGAGCGGGAGGAGAAGGGGACGACAGAGGATGAGGTTGCTGGATGGCATCACTGACTCAATGGACATGAGGTTGAGTGAACTCCAGGAGTTGGTGATGGACAGGGAGGCCTGGCATGCTGCGATTCATGGGGTCGCAAAGAGTCGGACATGACTGAGCGACTGAACAGAACTGAATATGTAATTAGAAATATTAAGGGTCTAAGTTTAGGTAATAATGCTAAAAATGGATGAAAAGTAAAAAATATCTTGTATATCTTAAGCCCAAGTTGCTGGGAGAATAGGCTTTCATTCAGAAGGCATGATCAGTCATGGCACAGCTAAGTACAAGGGTCCGGCAACACTTGGAAATGTGGAGAAGGCACTCAGTGTAGAAGTTTCTAGAAGAGACGTTAGAATAGATATTTGTACATCCATCATAGCAGCATTATTTGCAATAGCCAAAATTTGGAAACAACCCGAATGTCCATCAACAGATGAGTGGGTAAACAAAAGGTAGTATATTCATGCAATGAAATATTATTCAGCTTTGGGAATTCCCTGACAGTCCAGTGGTTAGGACTCTATGTTTCCACTGCAATAGGTATGGGTTCAATCCCTGATGGGGAACTAAGATCCTGCATGCCACACAATATGGTCTCTCTCTATATATGTATATGAAATTATAATTCAACATGAAAATGGCTTTAGCAAAGTCATGGGCAGAAAAGGAATGGCTAACTTTACTTAGAAAAGATAAAGAAGGCTTATATTTCCTGACATTGCCACAATGGCAAGTGGCCCACTGAAAATCACAGAAGTTTCTCAAAGGTAATAGAATGAAAATATTTAATATAATTATATATATATAATTCAACCTTAAAAAGGAATAAAATTCTAATATGTTACAACATGAATGAATCTTGAAGACATGCTGAGTGAAATAAACCAGTCACAAAAAGACAAATACTGTATGATTCCACTTATATGAAGTTCCTAGTCAAATTCATAGAGACAGAAAGTAGAATGGTGGTTGCCAGGGGCTGGGGGAAGGGGAGAATAAAGAATGATTATTTAATGGATCAATTAGATTCAGTTCAGTTGCTCAGTTGTGTCCGACTCTTTGCGACCCCATGAATCACAACACGCCAGGCCTCCCTGTCCATCACCAACTCCCGGAGTTCACTCAAACTCATGTCCATCGAGTCGGTGATGCCATCTAGCCATCTCATTCTCTGTCATCCCCTTCTCCTCCTGCTCCCAATCCCTCCCAGCATCAGAGTCTTTTCCAGTGAGTCAACTCTTCTCATGAGGTGGCCAAAGTATTGCAGTTTCAGCTTTAGCATCAGCCCTTCCAATGAACATCCAGGATTGATCTCCTTTAGAATGGACTGGTTGGATCTCCTTGCAGTATAAGGGACTCTCAAGAGTCTTCTCCAGCACCACAGTTCAAAAGCATCAATTCTTCGGCGATCAGCTTTCTTCACAGCCCAACTCTCACATCCATACATGACCACAGGAAAAACCATAGCCTAGAGGTGGCAGGAATACACAGAAGAACTGTACAAAAAAGATCTTCACGACCAAGATAGTCACGATAACGTGATCACTGACCTAGAGCCAGACATCTTGGAATGTGAAGTCAAGTGGGCCTTAGAAAGCATCACTACGAACAAAGCTAGTGGAGGTGATGGAATTCCAGTTGAGCTATTTCAAGTCTTGAAAGATGATGCTGTGAAAGTGCTGCACTCAATATGCCAGCAGATTTGGAAAACTCAGCAGTGGCCACAGGACTGGAAGAGGTCAGTCTTCATTCCAATCCCAAAGAAAGGCAATGCCAAAGAATGCTCAAACTACCGCACAATTGCACTCATCTCACACGCTAGTAAAGTCATGCTCAAAATTCTCCAAGCCAGGCTTCAGCAGTATGTAAACCGTGAACTCCCAGATGTTCAAGCAGGTTTTAGAAAAGGCAGAGGCACCAGAGATCAAATTGCCAACATCCGCTGGATCATGGAGAAAGCAAGAGAGTTTCAGAAAAACTTCTATTTCTGCTTTATTGACTATGCCAAAGCCTTTGACTGTGTGGATCACAATAAACTGTGGAACATTCTGAAAGAGATGGGAATCCCAGACCACCTGACCTGCCTCTTGAGAAACCTGTATGCAGGTCAGGAAGCAACTGTTAGAACTGGACATGGAACAACAGACTGGTTCCAAATAGGAAAAGGAGTACGTCAAGGTTGTATATTGTCACCTTGCTTATTTAACTTATATGCAGAGTACATCATGAGGAACGCTGGGCTGGAAGAAGCACAAGCTGGAATCAAGATTGCGGGGAGAAATATCAATAACCTCAGATATGCAGATGACACTACCCTTATGGCAGAAAGTGAAGAGGAACTCAAAAGCCTCTTGATGAAAGTGAAAGAGGAGAGTGAAAAGATTGGCTTGAAGCTCAACATTCAGAAAACAAAGATCATGGCATCTGGTCCCATCACTTCATGGGAAATAGATGGAAAAACAGTGGAAACAGTGTCAGACTTTATTTTTTTGGGCTCCAAAATCACTGCAGATGCTGATTGCAGCCATGAAATTAAAAGACGCTTGCTCCTTGGAAGGAAAGTTATGACCAACCTTGATAGTGTATTAAAAAGCAGAGACATTACTTTGCCAACCAAGGTCCGTCTAGTCAAGGCAATGGTTTTTCCCGTGGTCATGTATGGATGTGAGAGTTGGACTGTGAAGAAGGCTGACCGCCGAAGAATCGATGCTTTTGAACTGTGGTGTTGGAGAAGACTCTTGAGAGTCCCTTATACTGCAAGGAGATCCAACCAGTCCATTCTGGAGGAGATCAATCCTGGATTTTCATTGGAGGGACTGATGCTAAAGCTGAAACTGCAATACTTTGGCCACCTCATGCGACGAGTTGACTCACTGGAAAAGACTCTGATGCTGGGAAAGGTTGGGGGCAGGAGGAGAAGGGGACGACGGAGAATGAGATGGCTGGATGGCATCACCGACTCTGTGGACATGAGTTTGAGTGAACTCCGGGAGTTGGTGATGGACAGGGAGGCCTGGCGTGCTGTGATTCATGGGGTCGCGGAGAGTCGGACACGACTGAGCGACTGAACTGAACTGAACTGAACTGACTAGATGGACCTTGGTTGGCAAAGTAATGTCTCTGCTTTTTAGTATGCTATCTAGGTTGGTCATAACTTTCCTTCCAAGGAGTAAACGTCTTTTAATTTCATGGCTGCAATCAGCATCTGCAGTGATTTTGGAGCCCAAAAAATAAAGTCAGACATTGTTTCCACTGTTTCCCCATCTATTTCCCATGAAGTGATGGGACCAGATGCCATGATCTTTGTTTCCTGAATGTTGAGCTTCAAGCCAACCTTTTCACTCTCCACTTTCACTTTCATCAAGAGGCTTTTAAGTTCCTCTTCACTTTCTGCCATAAGGATGATGTCATCTGCATATCTGAGGTTATTGATATTTCTCCTGGCAATCTTGATTCCAGCTTGTGCTTCTTCCAGTCCAGCGTTCCTCGTGATGTACTCTGCATATAAGTTAAATAAGCAGGGTGACAATATACAAACTTGACGTACTCCTTTTCCTATTTGGAACCAGTCTGTTGTTCCATGTCCAGTTCTAACTGTTGCTTCCTGATAAAGAATTTCAAATTGGGATGACAAAAAATTTTTGGAGATGGATCGTCATGATGGTTGCACAGCAATTTGGACTCATATAATACCATGGAACAAGACCCTGAAAAATGGTTATCATGGTGACTTTTATGTTGTGCATATCTTACCACACAAAAAAAGAGATATTAGATATCATATTGTCCTCATAAAAGGTATCACTGATCCCATGGGAGAAGTGAGAGCTCTGAGGAAGAGTGAAAAACAAGAAAAGAACAGAATCCTAGGGAATGCCTAAAGGAAAAGAAATTTAGACAAACCTTCCAAGAGTTTGACATCCCTAACATTCAAACTTCTAGCCTACAAGTTAAATTTGAAAAATCTTAGTCCCATGGATTATTCCTGAAATGTTCAGTGGAGGCACTGAAATGTAAAATTGCTGGGGGATAGAAAAGATGGCAGTGATTTTAATCTACTTTCCAAGTTGTTACAGCGACAACTCTGAGAATATATTTTTAACAAATATCAGTAGTTGCTTGGCAAGAAATGAGTTCTTGATAGTCATTGGCTTCTAGCCAGTTTTTCTCTCAGAGCTTGAAAAGAGAAATGAACACATCACAAAATATTTTCATTTCACTCAGTAGCAGAATTGTGGTTCTGTGTGTGTGGGATGGAAGGGAAGGATGAGTGTACACACGATGTGTATGTGGAGAGAAATATAAGGAATACATGTAAAGAATATAAGACTTACAAAATACAGCACCCCAGCACCTATATTTGTGTTTACTTAGAGAAACTTGTTTTTTAAAAAAAAAACAGAATATGAAAATGGTTTTCAAGGAGAAGCACTGATTGTCTTTTCTTTGCCATCCTATCCAGGTAGGCAGCTGAAACAAATAGGTCTCTAAATTGCAAATAAGACTTTGGTATGAAGAGATTTCTCTTCTTTTGTAATACACCAGATTTTTCTAGGAATATATACTAATAATCTTATTCTACCCATGCCCGAGGTCAGGGGCAGCGGCCGAGAGGAGCTATCCCACGTCCGAGGTAAGAAGTGGCGAATGTGCTTTGCTGGAGCAGCCGTGAAGAGATACCCCACATCCAAGGTAAGAGAAACCCAAGTAAGATGGTAGGCACTGAGAGAGGGCATCAGAGGGCAGACAGACTGAAACCACTATCACAGACCACAGGCCAATCTGATCACACAGACGACAGCCTTGTCTAACTCAATGAAACTAAGCCATGCCATGTGGGGCCACCAAGACGGACGGACCATGGTGGAGGGGTCTGACAAAATGTGGTCCACTGGAGAAGTGAATGCCAAACCACTTCAGTATTCTTGCCTTGAGAACCCCATGAACAGTACGAAAAGGCAAAAAGATAGGACATTGAAAGATGAACTCCCCAGGTCGGTAGGTACCCAATATGCTACTGGAGACCAGTGGAGAAATAACTCCAGAAAAAATGAAGGGATGGAGCCAAAGCAAAAACAACACCCAGTTGTGGATGGGATTGGTGATAGAAGCAAGGTTCGATGCTGTAAAGAGCAGTATTGCATAGGAACCTGGAAAGTTAGGTCCATGAATCAAGGCAAATTGGAAGTGGTCAAGCAGGAGATGACAAGAGTGAACATCGACATTCTAGGAATCTGTGAACTAAATGGACTGGAATGGGTGAATCTAACTCAGATGACCATTATATCTACTACTATGGGCAGGAATCCCTTAGAGGAAATGGAGTAGCCATAACAGTCAACAAAAGAGTCTGAAATGCAGTACTTCGATGCAATCTCAAAAATGACAGCATGATCTCTGTTCGTTTCCAAGGCAAACCATTCAATAACACAGCAACCCAAGTCTATGCCCCAACCAGTAACGCTGAAGAAGCTGAAGTTGAACAGTTCTATGAAGACCTACAAGACCTTCTAGAACTAACACCCAAAAAAAAGATGTCCTTTTCATTATAGGGGACTGGAATGCAAAAGTAGGAAATCAAGAAACACCTGGAGTAACAGGCAAATTTGGCCTTGGAGCACAGAATGAAGCAGGGCAAAGGCTAATAGAGTTTTGCCAAGAGAACGCACTGGTCATAGCAAACACCCTCTTCCAACTACACAAGAGAAGACTCTACACATGGACATCACCAGATGGTTGACACTGAAATCAAATTGATTATATTCTTTGCAGCCAAAGATGGAGAAGCTCTATACAGTCAGCAAAAACAAGACCAGGAGCTGACTGTGGCTCAGATCATGAACTCCTTATTGCCAAATTCAGACTTAAATTGAAGAAAGTAGGGAAAACCACTAGACCATTAAGATATGACCTAAATCAAATCCCTTATGACTATACAGTGGAAGTGAGAAATAGATTTAAGGGCCTAGATCTGATAGACAGAGTGCTTGATGAACTATGGGCGGAGGTTTGTGACACTGTACAGGAGGCAGGAATTAAGACCATCCCCAAGAAAAGAAATGCAAAAAAGCAAAATGGCTGTCTGAGGAGGCCTTATAAATAGCTGTGAAAAGAAGAGAAGTGAAAAGCAAAGGAGAAAAGGAAAGATATACCCATTTGAATGCAGAGTTCCAAAGCATAGCAAGGAGAGAGAAGAAAGCCTTCCTCAGTGATTAATGCAAAGAAATAGAGGAAAACAATAGAATGGGAAAGACTAGAGATCTCTTCAAGAAAATTAGAGATACCAAAAAACATTTCATGCAAAGATGAGCTCAATAAAGGACAGAAATAGTAGAGACCTAACAGAAGCAGAAGATGTTAAGAAGAGGGAGCAAGAATAGACAGAAGAACTATACAAAAAAGATCTTCACGGCCCAGATAGTCACAATGGTGTCATCACTCACCTAGAGTCAGAAATCCTGGAATGTGAAGTCAAGTGGGCCTTAGGAAGCATCACTACAAACAAAGCTAGTGGAGGTGATGGAATTCCAGTTGAGCTATTTCAAATCCTGAAAGATGATGCTGTGAAAGTGCTGTACTCACTATGTCAGCAAATTTGGAAAACTCGGCAGTGGCCACAGGACTGGAAAAGGTCAGTCTTCATTCCAATCCCAAAGAAAGGCAATACCAAAGAATGCTCAAACTACCGCACAATTGCACTCATCTCACACACTAGTAAAGTGATGCTTAAAATTCTCCAAGCCAGGCTTCAGCAATATGTGAACCATGAACTTCCAGATGTTCTAGCTGGTTTCAGAAAAGGCAGAGGCACCAGAGATCAAATTGCCAACATGTGCTGGATCATGGAAAAAGCAAGAGAGTTCCAGAAAAACATATATTTCTGCTTTCTTGACTATGCCAAAGCCTTTGACTGTGTGGGTCACAATAAACTGTGGAAAATTCTGAAAGAGTTGGGAATACCAGATCACCTGACATTCTTCTTGAGAAACCTATATGCAGGTCAGGAAGCAACAGTTAGAAATGGACATGGACCAGGTTCGATGCATGATACAGGATGCTCGGGGCTGGTGCACGGGGATGACCCAGAGGGAGGATAAGGGGAGAAGGGAGGTGGGAGGGGGGTACAGGAAGGGGAACTCACGTACACCCGGGGCAGATTCATGTCAATGTATGGCAAAACCAACCAATATAATATTGTAAAAAAAAAAAAAAAAGAACTGGACATGGAACAACAGACTGGTTCCAAATAGGAAAAAGAGTACGTCAAGGCTGTGTGTTGTCACCCTGCTTATTTAACTTATATGCAGAGTACATCATGAGAAATGCTGGTCTGGAAGAAGCACAAGCTGGAATCAAGATTGCTGTGAGAAATATCAATAACCTCAGATATGCAGATGACACCACCCTTATGGCAGAAAGCAAAAAAGAACTAAAGAGCCTCTTGATGAAAGTGAAAGAGGAGAGTGAAAAAGTTGGCTTAAAGCTCAACATTCAGAAAACAAAGATCATGGCATCTGGTCCCATCACTTCATGGCAAATAGATGGGGAAACAGTGGCTAACTTTATTTTTCTGGGCTCCAAAATCACTGCAGATGCTGATTGCAGCCTTGAAATTAAAAGGCGCTTACTCTTTAGAAGAAAAGTTATGACCAACCTAGACAGCATATTAAAAAGCAGAGACATCACTTTGTCAACAAAGGTCTGTCTAGTCAAGGCTATGGTTTTTCCAGTGGTCATGTGTGGGTGTGAGAGTTGGACTATAAAGAAAGCTGAGTATCGAAGAATTGATGGTTTTGAACTGTGGTGTTGGAGAAGACTCTTGAGAGTCCCTTGGACTACAAGGAGATCCAACCAGTCCATCTTAAAGGAGATCAGTCCTGTGGGTTCATTGAAGGACTGATGTTGAAGCTGAAACTCCAATACTTTGGCCACCTGATGTGAAGAGCTGACTCATTTGAAAAGACCCTGATGCTGGGAAAGATTGAGGGCAGGAGGAGAAGGGGACAACAGAGGGTATGACGGTTGGATGGCATCATCGAGTCCATGGACATGAGTTTGGGTGGACTCCGGGAGTTGGTGATGGACAGGGAGACCTGGCATGCTGCGGTTAACGGGGTTGCAAAGAGTCGGACATGACTGAGCGACTCAACTGAACTGAATCTTATTCTCTGGCAGATTCCATGCCCACCAAAGTGAGTTGTAAGGGCAAAAGAGGAATATAAGGAATATAGGAAATACAAGACAAAAGTGATGCATGACTGTAGTTTAAAAACTGGCATGTTTGAGAGTTTTTTGATCTGTTTCCTGAATATCTGGAACCACTATTAATATAGTGCCTTCACAGTGGAAAATATGCACATAAAATAACTCCCCTGCAAAGCTAATCCACTGGCACATGTGATTGGATGAACAGCTTTTATATTATATATCTGCAAAATCTCTGCTGAAAAAGTCTCAGTAAACCAGCAACAAAATTTTTTAAAACTTCAACTTTTAAGAATTAAAAAAAATTTTTTAAAGGACTTCAGAAAGTCCTCCTTGATGATCTAAATTTAAGTCCTTTGGACTTTAGTTTTTATCCAATAAGATAAAGTTGTACCACATTGATGACTGAGAACTGGTGGTCTATGGGCTGCATTAGCCTAACAGATATTTTGTTAGGGCTGTGAAAAGAAAGTGAAACTGATAGTCACCTAGTTGTGTCTCACTTTTTGTGACCTCATGGAACTTACCAGGCTCCTCTGTCCATGCGATTTCCCAGGCAAGAATACTAGAGTTGGTTGCCATTTCCTTTTCCAGGGCATCTTCCTGACCCAGGGATCGAACTTGAATCTCCAGAGGATTCTTTACTACTGAGCCACCCGGGAAGTCCTAATTAACCATATATGTGTGAGTTGATTTCTAGGCTCATTTTTCCATCATTCCATCAGTGGAGTTCCATTGATCTATGCATCTGTTTTAAATGACAATATCATTTTGTTTTGATTGCTATAGTTTTGTAATATAGCTTGAAATCAGTGACACAGCTTTGTTCTTTTTCAATAATGCTTTGGCTATTCAAGGTCTTTTGTAGTTACATACAAATTTTGACATTGTTTGTCTGATTGGAAGATATGGAGCTTCTATGGGCTAATTGGCTTAGGCCTGGGTGACTGTCCTTCCCCAAAACAATCACAGTGGCAAGAGGGATGAGATGGTGTTTATTATGAAGAATCCTTCTTCCTACTCCTGATATTTTTTCTATTAATATAATTCTAGCCTCTCTGTGCTCCTGGGAAGATGGATACACTCATCTGATATGGCAATTTTGTAAAGACTGAGAACATTCTACTCAGCTCTGCCCTTCCTTTTGGAATAGGTTTCCTCTCAAAAATCAGAAGTTCTTTTTTGTTATTCTGTGTTCCTGGACCCATCGCAGACCATGATGCCCTGAGTTGCATAATTTGGGGTTGAGTATTAGTAAGTCCACTTGGTGAGCAGACATGAACCATATGCCTCTAAGACAATAAAAGTGCAATCTGGAACCTTCATATTTACTCTTTCCTTTTTTTCCAAATTGTTCAAAATGACAGCAGAGAAGAGATGACAGTTACCAGGAACCTTCTTGAAATCTCTAAGGAAACCATTGATTAACTTAGGACAAAAGAAGCCTAGCCTTAGAGCTAGAAGTACTACCCAAGTACTACCCATACTATCCAAGTAGTGAGTACTCCAATGAGGAAGGGTGGGTTCCTCAAAGGAAAGTCTAAGTGCTGTCAAGATAAGAAAAAACCCAAAATCTATTGGCTGAGAATCTAACCGTTGGGTTATCCCCTAACGTTGTTTGATTAATAGTCTCTTTGCTTGTTTATGTCAGTTAAACAGGAAACATGTTCACAGATTTAGTGGCTGTTTTTGCCTGAATGTTTGTTCCCCACAACTCCAAAATTCATATGTTTAAATCTTAACTCCCAAGGTGTTAGTAGTAGGAGGTAGGGCCTTTGGGAAGTGATTAGGTCATGAGAGCAAAGCTCTCATAAATGGAATTAATGCTCTTATAAAAGAGGCCCCAGAGAGCTCCCTGGCCACTTCCACACTGTGAGGATACAAGAAATCTGCAGCCCAGGAGAGGACCCTCACATGATGATGCCAGCACCCTGATCTCAGACTTCCAGCTTCCAGAACTGTGAGGAATAAATTTCTGTTGTTCATAAGCTAGTCTGTGGTAGTTTGTTATAGAAGCCTGAATGGACTAAGATAGTCCTGAAAGAATTAAGGCCAAATCTTAAAACCAAAATTGTTTCGGTGGTGTACTTTTTCACATTCAGTCCCTGTGACTCCCCATCCTGACCTTCCTTCACTTAATGGAATACACCTTGCTTCCCTCTTTCTAGGGCCTTTGTATACACTGTTCTATCTGCAAAATCTACTCTCCTGCACCCATTCATTCTATTTAACTCCTTACATCCTTCAGATCCTATTCAAAGATACATCCTCACAGTATTAACCCAAGGACTCTTTCCCATCATATACTGTCAAGCATGACATACTTAGTGTGTGAGAGAGAGACAGAGAAGAGAGAATCATACTTCTGGAGCCCAGAAGCCCAAAAGTAAGATGTTGGTAGGATCTCTCTCCCTCCGAAGTCTTGAGAGAAGAATCCTTTGTTGCCCCTCTCGGCTCCTGGTAACGTGGTAGCTTGATGGTTGCTGGTAATTCTGCATTCTAATAAAATACTGCTATCATGTACTTTTTATCGATAGCACTTCAAAGTTTGTAACTATATGTTTACATATAGTTTGCTTATTCATCAATAGGTGAATAAGTAGTGTCATCTTCATTCACTTTCCAAGTGGTGATTCATTTAAGGCATGTTGTTGTTGTTGTTTAATCACAAAGTCATGTCTGACTCTTTGTGACCCCATGGACTGTATAGCACACCAAGCTCCTCTGTCCATGGAGTTTTCCAGACAAGAATACTGGAGTGGGTTGCCATGCTCTCCTCCAGGGGATCTTCCCAACCCAGGGACTGAAACAACACCTCCTTCATCTCCTGCATTGGCAGGTAGATTATTTATCCACTGAGCCATCTGGGAAGCCCAATTTGAGGCATAATTACAAGGATTATAACCGAAGCAGAATCCAACTGAAACAGTCCTCTGTGCACAATACAAATGGCCCAATCCCCAAACAGGTATGTGGAAGCAAGATTGGAAGTGGACTTTAGGAAGTTGGACAAGCTGTCCTCCATGCAGCTGGTTGTTTTTCAGTCACTAAGTCGTGTTTGACTCTTTGTGACCCCATGAACTGCAGCACGCCAGGCTTCCCTGTCCTTCACTGCCTCCTGGAGCTTGTTCAAACTTATGTCCACTGAGTTGGTGACCCCATCCAACCATCTCATCCTCTGTCATCCCCTTCTCCTCTTGCCTTCAATCTTTTCCAGCCTCAGGGTCTTGATTTTCAATGAGTCAGTTTTTCACATCAGGTGGCCAAAGTATTGGAGCTTTAGCTTCAGCATCAGTCCTTCCAATGAATATTCAGGGTTGTTTCCCTTAGGATTGACTGGTTTGCTGGATTAACCCTCAGAACACTTCAGTGGTTTCCCATCTTACTCCAACTAAACCCTGAAGTCCTCACTGTGGCCTCCAGAGCCCTCCACTGCTCTGACCTCACTGTTCCTACTCCCTGTCCCCCAGCACTCCTCTACTGTGTGCCCCTGGGCTCCGCGCTGCTCCTCAGGCACTCCAGGCGAGTTCCTGTCTTGTGGCCTTATACTGGCTTTATCCCCTGCCTGCCTGGAATGCTTTTCCATCAGACCTCCTTTAGGCCATATGCCAATGACAACATCTTAGTAAGGTGTTCCCTGACCACCCCAGCCTTGGGGACAGCAGTGAGGATCACTGTGGCTGAGGCAGCGGTTAGTGGAGAGACCCACAAGAACAGTGTCTCTGAACCTACCCAAAGCACTGGTGTCCAATAGATAGGAAGAACTGGTCTGGGCAGCAGAGTCATGGAGCAGAAAACAGCTGTAGCCGTGAAGCCCAACGTGTGTGTGTGCATGCTAAGTCGCTTCGGTCATGTTTGACTCTATGTGACCCTATGGAGTGTAGCCCATCAAGCTCCTCTGTCCATGGGATTCTCCAGGCAAGAATACTGAAGTGGGTTGCCATGCCCTCCTTCAGGGATGAAGCCCAACACTTTCAACTAAAGACTTGGTCTCTCCCCATTGCTAGACAGAAAAACGACTACCACTCCAACATGGATTTTTAGAAGATTCAAACAAGAGAGAGAAATTCCCCAACACAGCAGAGAGTGACTTTCCGAACACTTGCCTGTGAGGACTAGGAACTATAGTTGTTGGATTTAGAATATGTAGATAAGGTAACAATTCATATACCCAGTTGTTCACATGTATACCACTATTCAGAGCAAAACTTTTCCTTGAGGCATTTGTGGGTATAAAAAGATGAAAGAGGGAGAAAACCATCAGGTTGTACATTTTAAATACAAAAATTCTGTCAATTATACTTTAATAAAGCTGAAAAATATAATTTCTTTTAAAAAAGGAGCACGCCGAACAACCAACTCTTAATTATATGAAGTAAATATAGTATTTCCTATTTCATGTCACATCCATGGACATGATGATGTTACTATAATCATACATATATCTGTTGATTAACACAACGAAATACCTCAAATCTCTCAAAAACTGCTTCACTGTTTTATTATGCCAAAAAATCACTACTCAAATTAAATCTTCACCTCTCTGATAAAGCCTCAACTATTTTGTAGGTTTCCCTTTTTAGTGATGCTGTGTTAGCCAAAGAAATGCGCAAAAATCCTGTATTCATAAATAGTCTGATACCAGCAACCACTTGTTTATATTGCAAATAGGTAGCCAGCTGAAAATTTTTGACAATTTAATTGCAGTTTGCCAGCTATGAAGACAAGCCAACGGGCTACCCTGCTGGCTCCATAAATCTGACTCATATACTTTGAACGAGCTGCTTGATCTTTGTTCACAAAAGGCAAATCAGCAGAGAGAGGAATTCATAAAAAGAGAATAAAGCTTTGCAAAATAGAAACTGTCTTTGGATTTTCAGAAGTGACTAAAATATTTTAATAGGGTTCTTTTACTGTCTCTGCTTACCTATGAAATATTGACAGGTCTTCCTGACTGGAAAAAATAAAAACTCATTAAACTCTCTATGTCTTACTTGATTGAATAAAAGGGAGAAAGATAGACTAGTTATTATGAGAAAAGAGAAACAATAGAAAGTGTGGAAATTGGGGCTCCAAACATCAATCTTAATTTGTGCATTCTGAGCAATTTTCTAACTAGCCACCAGCTTCCCGTACCTCTGTGGTGAGCCATTGTCTTCTGGGCATGCAGACCTGCCACCCAGCACCTTCCAGCCCTTGTGTGCCTCACAGGTTTGTTCCATTTCCAGTTTCTTCAGATATTCCCCTCCAAGATATGCGTGTTAACTTCTGTTTTGAGACTAGGTCCAAATGACACCTACCCGCTTCTGGATTGAAAGGATACTATAAGCACAGGAAAGTCAGCTAAGAGCTCACCCGAAGACACAAGCCTTTGCTCTTTCTGATTTTTAGATTAATGGAATGTTACGATGAGAGGAAAATGGGTGAGGGAGGTGATGACTCATGTCAGGATGCAGCAAATGTTTAAAAAATCTGATGCTATTGAAAGGCAAATACTACAGTAGGACTCCCATGAGGCAAGCTGTAAATACGAATGCTTTCTCCTCTCACCCTGAGTGTTTGGCTCTTCAGATTAACAGCCTTGTTTTTAAGTTGTTCAGTTGCTAAGTTGTGTCCGACTCTGCAACCCCATGGACTGCAGCACACCAGGCTTCTCTTCCTTCAATCATACTTCTGATGACTAAAGTCTTGATATTTTTCTCCATCCTGGCCATCTTGTTCATAAACAGATAATGTAAAATAAAACAGATAATGTAAAAATTTGTCTTCTATTTTCATTATTCTCACAGCTGTTGCAATTTGTTGCCTTGTAATTCAATATTTGTAGTGTTTTATAGCTTGCAATAATTGTTTTATATATAGGTATATTTATATATAATTGTTTTATAGCTTCCCGGGTAGCTCAGCTGGTAAAGAATCTGCCAACAATGCAGGAGACCTTGGTTCAATTCATGGGTTGGGAAATTCCCCTGGAGAAGGGATAGGCTACCTACTCCAGTATTCTTGCCTGGAGAATCCCCATGGGCAGAGGATCCTGGTGGGCTACAATCCATGGGGTCGCAAAAAGTCAGACAGGACTAAGCGACTAAGCACAGCTTAGCTTTATCTCATTTAATCCCCACCACTCTCAACTTTACAGATAAAGAAAACTGCAGATCAGAGAGGTTAAATTGCTCAAGGACACACAGCTCATAAAAGAAAGAGCTAAACCCAGGTAGGCCCTTATCTTCTAGTTCAGTGCTCTATTCATGCACCAAATCCACCTCAAAGAAGAAGAGTTTTGAAGTTCTGGATAAAATTGAAAGTGAGGCTTATTTTCCAATATTGCTTATAAAAGTGTCTAGCTTTATGAGGAGTCTGAGAAAGATACAATCTCAGTTGATTGATTCAAAAACAGTAAAGAGAAAAAAGTTATTATCCCATTTCTTCATTTTAAATTCAAGGTCTATTGGAGAACAAGATAGCCTATAAGCTCAAAATCCACTTAGAGCCACATAAATCACTTTTTTAAAATATGATATTCTGAATTTCATTTCTATAAAAACGTTCTGTTTTTAAGTCCTCTGATCAAAAAGTTCTAGGGAATAAAAAATACACTTTAAAAATAATATGCTCTTATGTTTCCTTCCTCAGAAGTTGACAGATTAAAACAAAAATTTATATATTACTGACAGTGAACTTTTTCCAACAATCAAAATAAAACGTATAATCTCTTAACACATTTATGCATTGTGACTATGTATTATACTTCTTGTGATTTCAGTTTCATTTCCACAGTTTCTTGCAGGCTTGTGAATTTCTCAATAGACTGAAAGGACATACTCTGTGCACTGAACAGGTTTTTTGAGAAATGTTATCGGGCTGCTGGATTCCATAAGTTCAGAAGTTTGGAAACTTCCCCTATGTTTCTGAGTAACAGTTCTTTGTGTGTCATGTGTGTGTGTATATATACATACAGTTTTATAATAAGTATAACACCATTATGATAATCATCATATATTAATAGAATATAAATCAATAATATATTTAATCATGCTGTATTATGCTATGTTTTATATTCTAATATAAATTATAATGTACAGTTTAATCTCTTCTTTTTTAATATTGATAGCTGTTGATTCACTTTCTTTCCTTATGGCTTCCTGCTGCTGCATCACTTCAGTTGTGTCCGACTTTGTGTGACCCCATAGACAGAAGCCCACCAGGGTCCCCCGTCCCTGCGATTCTCCAGGCAAGAACACTGGAGTGGGTTGCCATTTCCTTCTCCAATGTGTGAAAGTGAAAAGTGAAAGTGAAGTCGCTCAGTCGTGTCCGACCCTTAGGGACCCCACGGACTGCAGCCTACCAGGCTCCTGCATCCATGGGATTTTTCTAGGCAAGAGTACTGGAGTGGCTTGCCATTGCCTTCTCCATATGGCTTGCTAGAACCTACCAAAAAAAAATCATTAAGTAAAATAATTAGAATGGGCAGCTCTTCTTGTTCCCTACTTTAATGAGGATAGTATGACTGTTTCACAAATTAGTAAGATTCTTGCCATTAGTTTCTAACAAATATCCTTTACTAATTTAAAACAATTTCTTTCTGTTTCTAGCATATAAATTTTTTTTTTATTAGGAATAGAAGTTGAGAATGGAGTTTTGGCTAAGACATGGTTACCTCTAAGACCAGACCTGATCTACTGTGCTTTGGGCTATTGAGAAAGAGATTTAGCAACTTCAGCATCATAAGGAAAGTCTAAATCAAAACAGTTAAAAAGAAATTGTTTAGTGCTATAAAGCTCTCAACCTAGAGGAAAGTGTTTTTTAAAAAAACAAACATTTTGTATGCATCTATATCTTGAAGTGAAGTGAAAGTCATTCAATCGTGTCCGACTCTTTGTGACCCCATGGACTATATACAGCCCATGGAATTCTCCAGGCCAGAATACTGGAAGGGGTAGCCTTTCCCTTTTCCAGGGGGGTCTTCCCAACCCAGGAATCAAACCCAGGTCTCCCACATTGCAGGCAGATTCTTTACAGGCTGAGCCACAGGGAAGCCCATCCATGTCTTAAATGTCTCTATATGCACTGAAGAAGGAAGTTTAAATTCAAAGTAATTATAAAAATAATCCTGATACGTTCTGAATGTGAATTAGTTCTTATGCTACTTGAAACATACTTAAAGAACAGTTTTTCTTAACGCATATATATGGAATTTAGAAAGATGGTAAAGACGACCCTATATGCAAGACAGCAAAAGAGACACAGATAAAAAGAACAGACTTTTGGACTCTGTGAGAGACAGCAAGGGTGGGATGATTTGAGAGAATAGCGTTGAAACATTTATATTACCATATGTGAAATAGATGACCAGTCCAAGTTCAATGCATGAAACAGGGCACTCAAAGTCAGTGCACTGGGACAACCCAGAGGGATGGGATGGGGAGGGAGGTGAGAAGGGGGGTTCGGAACGGGGGGGGGGGACACATGTACACCCGTGACTGATTTGTGTCAATGTATGGCAAAAACCACCACAATACTGTAAACTAATTAGCCTCCAATTAAACAAATTAATGAAAAAAAGAACAATTTTCCTGTTTGCAAATGATGCAATGGACAAGGGCTTAGTTTCCAAAATATGCAAACAGCCCATGAAGTGAGGTCGCTCAGTCATGTCTGACTCTTTGCGACCCCATGGACTGTAGCCCATCAGGCTCCTCTGTCCATGGGATTCTCCAGGCAAGAATACTGGAGTGGGTTGCCGTTTCCTTATCCAGGGGATCTTCCCAACCCAGGGATCGAACCCAGGTCTCCTGCATTGCAGGCAGATGCTTTAACCTCTGAGCTACCAGGGAAGCTCATACAACTCAACAATTAAAAAAAAAAAACCCACTGAAAAATGGGCAGAAGACCTAAATAGCTACTATTTCTCCAAAAATGACATATGGATGGCCAACAGGCACATGACAAGGTGCTCAACGTCACTAATTATTAGAGAAATGAAAGTTAAAACTATAATGAGGTACCACCTCACATGGGTCATAATGACCATCATTAAAAAGTGATTAGCAAATACTGGAGAGGGTGTGGAGAAAAGGAACCCTCCTACGTTATTTGTGGGAGTGAAAGTTGGTGTAGCCACAGCATGAAACAATATGGAGGTTCTACAAAAACTTAAAATATTGTTGCCATCAGTTCAGTTCAGTTCAGTCGCTCAGTCGTGTCCGACTCTTTGCGACCCCATGAATCACAGCCATATGATCCAGCAATTCCATTCCTGGGCATATAGCTAGACAAAACTGTAATTCAAAAAGATGCAGGCACCCCTATGTTCATAGCAGCACTATTCACAATAGCCAAGACATGAAAACAATCTTAATATCCACAGACAGATGAATGGATAAAGAAAATGTAGTACATATACACAATGGAACACTGCTGTTGCTGCTGCTGCTGCTAAGTTGCTTCAGTCGTGTCCGATTCTGTGCGACCCCACAGACGGCAGCCGACCAGGCTCCGCCATCCCTGGGATTCTCCAGTCAAGAACACTGGAGTGGGTTGCCATTTCCTTCTCCAATGTGTGAAAGTGAAAAGTGAAAGTGAAGTCGCTCAGTCATGTCCGACTAGTAGCGACCCCATGGACTGCAGCCCACCAGGTTCCTCTGTCCGTGGGATTTACTACTCAGCCATAAAAAGAACAAAATAGACTCATAGACATAGAGAACAGACTTGTGGTTGTTAAGGGAGTGGGGAGGGAGAAGGATGAGCTGGGAGTTTGGGATTAGCAGATGAAAACCATTATATTTGGAATGGATAAACAACAAGGTCTTACAGCACAGGGAACTATATTCAATATTCTGTGATAAACCATAATGGAAAAGAGTACAAAAAATAATGCATATCTATGTGTAACTGGATCAGTTTGCTGTACAGCAGAATTAACACAGCATTATAAATCAACTATACTTCAGTTAAAAAAAGAACAATTTTTCTTCTGGTGTCTTCTAGACTAATTAATCCAAATAGGTCATAAGAGCCAAAATTATTTTGTGATTATTCTTATTCTTTGTGATTGTTTTTAGAGTTCTTCACTGTTATAGAGAGCAATTTTACACATAACGGTTTACATTTCTGAAACTCCATCTCAGTAAACATTATCTCAATATTTCCAGGCATTTAAAAAAATATGGTTTATTTAAAGATATGTTTTTGAACTCTTTTATCTGCATTTTCACATTTACTAATATAATCCTCATCTGTTTAGAAAAACTGTACACATTGGCTCTGGGCATAAATCCAGGAGCAGTTTTTTGAAGTTTGCTTTCCGTTTACTCTGTAGAAATATGTTGGTATTACTCAGTAGCCCTACATAGTTTATTTAAAACAGCAAAAATCATTCCAGCATGATAACACCAGCTTTTCGGGGGTGGGCGGGGGGCATATGTGACTTTTGGGGTCTTATCTCCCTGACCAGGGATTGAACCTGGAGCCCTCGGCAGTGAAAGTGCAGAGTCCTAACCACTGAACTCCCAGGGAATTCTCAACACCAGCTAATTATTACCAACTAATCATGTGTTAAACAAAGATTACCTCTAAATGTATTAAAGACCAAAATGTAAGATCGAAAATAATAAAATTCCTAGACTAAAAACTAACGTATCCCAGGGCAATTATCCCTCAACAATATAAGCTCTTGGTCATTAGGATTACAGAAGGAGAAGACAGACTCATCACCATCCTTGGGAAGAGGAGATCAAGCAGGAAGATTGCATGTCCTAGATGTCCTTCTCAGATGAAATTCCAGTTTGCCCTTCTCATATTATGCTCAGAATATAAATCAGCACTTCAAATTTGCTCTATTTCTTTCCTCAATCATTATGCTTTCACTAATGAGCTTTCTTATTTCTATTTCTTGATGTCACACTAACATTACTTTTTATTATTTCATTTTATAGTCTTTAATAGCTTATTAGTTATATTTCTTTTGGTTTTATTGTTGCTTTGATGTGTACAGTATGCAGCCTTAATATCATAGTTTCCAAGTAATATTGTACTACATATGGTATAAGATCTTTGCTCATTGCATGAGATCCATACAACAGCTTCTTCCATTTTTCCCTCCCAGCTTCCGTGCTATTGTTGCATACCCTTTCTTGCTAAATATAGTTGATCCTCATTATTTGCAGATCCCATATTTGTGAATTCATCCACTTAGTAAAATTTATTTGTAACCCAAATCAATATTCATCGCATATTCATCGCTGACTGAGTGACTTCACTTTCACTTTTCACTTTCACACAGTGGAGAAGGAAATGGCAACCCACTCCAGTGTTCTTGCCTGGAGAATCCCAGGGATGGCGGAGCCTGGTGGGCTTCCACCTATGGGGTCACATAGAGCTGGACACGACTGAAGTGACTTAGCAGCAGCAGCAGCAGCAGCAGAGGAGGAAAAACTTTGAGTCACCTGAGGAACATGGCCCCATCTGAGGCAAAACAAGGCAATGCTCTGCCTTGTTTGTTTCACCTCTTACAGGACCTCTCAAATAGTCCTTTTGTGGTCTATTAGTGCCACCATTCAAATTTTATACTTGTTGGCTATTTAATTGTTTAACATGGCCAAAAGCCTGTGTACTGAAAACTACAAAATGTTGCTGAAAGAAATAGGCAATACAGATAAATGGAGCAACTTCACATGTTCCCGATTTGAAAGACTTAGTATTGTTAAGGTATCTCAGTTCAGTTCAGTTCAGTTCCTCAGTCGTGTCTGACTCTGCAGCCCCATGGACTGCAGCACGCCAGGCTTCCCTGTCCATCACCAACTCCTGGAGCTTGCTCAGACTCATGTCCATTGAGTCAGTGATGCCATCCAACCATCTCATCCTCTGTTGTCCCCTTCTCCTGCCTTCAATCTTTCCCAGCATCAGGGTCTTTTCCAATGAGTCAATTCTTCAACTCATGTGGCCAAAGTATTGGAGTTTCAGCTTCAGAATCAATCCAATGAATATTCAGGACTGATTTCCTTTAGGATTGACTGGTTTGATCTCCTTGTAGTCCAAGGGACTTTCAAGAATCTTCTCCAACACCATAGTTTAAAAACAGCAATTCTTTGGCATTCAGCTAAATAATCTACAGATTCAATGTGACCCCCATCAAAAACCCAAAGACAATTTTTTTTGCAGAAATAGAAAATTTATCTTAAAAATCATATAAAATCTCAAAAGACCCCAAATGGTCAAAACCATCTTGAAAAAGAAAAATAAAGTTGGAAGTCTGACACTACCTGATCACAAAGCTTAACTATGAAGCTATGGTAATCAAAAGAGTAGTAGTGGTGTCCAGACAGACATGTAGACCAATGGAAAAGAATAGATGACCCAGAAACAAATTTCAAATGATTTTCAACAAAGGTGCCAAGAGTATTCAAAGAGGGAAAGGATAGTCTCTTCAACTGCTTTCCAAACTGGATAAAAGAACAAAGTTGGACTCTTACCTTAAACAAAGATCAACTCTACATGGATTAAAGACCAAAATGTACTGGAAAAGGTCAGTTTTCATTCCAATCCCAAAGAATGGCAATGCCAAAGAATGCTCAAACTACTGCACAGTTGTACTCATCTCACACGCTAGTAAAGTCATGCTCAAAATTCTCCAAGCCAGGCTTCAGCAATACGTGAACCATGAAATTCCAGATGTTCAAGCTGGTTTTAGAAAAGGCAGAGGAACCAGAGATCAAATTGCCAACATCCGCTGGATCATGGAAAAAGCAAGAGAGTTCCAGAAAAACATCTATTTCTGCTTTCTTGACTATGCCAAAGCCTTTGACTGTGTGGATGACAATAAACTGTGGGAAATTCTGAAAGAGATGGGAATACCAGACCACCTGACCTGCCTCTTGAGAAACCTATATGCAGGTCAGGAAGCAACAGTTAGAACTGGACATGGAACAACAGACTGGTTCCAAATAGGAAAAGGAGTACGGCAAGGCTGTATATTTTCACCCTGCTTATTATATGCAAAGTGCATCATGAGAAGCGCTGGGCTGGAGGAAGCACAAGCTGGAATCAAGATTGCTGGGAGAAATATCAATAACCTCAGACATGCAGATGACACCACCCTTATGGCAGAAAGTGAAGAGGAACTAAAAAGCTTATTGATGAAAGTGAAAGAAGAGAGTTAAAAAGTTGGCTTAAAGTTCAACATTCAGAAAACTAAGATCATGGCATCTGGTCCCATCACTTCATGGGAAATAGATGGGGAAACAGTGGAAACAGTGTCAGACTTTATTTTTGGGGGCTCTAAAATCACTGCAGATGGTGATTGCAACCATGAAATTAAAAGACGCTTACTCCTTGGAAGGAAAGTTATGACCAACCTGGATAGCATATTAAAAAGCAGAGACATTACTTTGCCAACAAAGGTCCGCCTAGTCAAGGCTATGGTTTTTCCAGTGGTCATGCATGGATGTGAGAGTTGGACTGTGAAGAAAGCTGAGCGCTGAAGAATTGATGCTTTTGAACTGTGGTGTTGGAGAAGACTCTTGAGAGTCCCTTGGACTGCAAGGAGATCCAACCAGTCCATTCTAAAGGAGATCAGTCCTGGATGTTCATTGGAAGGACTGATGCTAAAGCTGAAACTCCAGTACTTTGGCCACCTCATGTGAAGAGTTGACTCATTGGAAAAGACGCTGATGCTGGGAGGGATTGGGAGCAGAAGGAGAAGGGGACAACAGAGGATGAGATGGCTGGAGGGCATCACCGACTTGATGGAAATGAGTTTGAGTGAACTCCTGGAGTTGGTGATGGACAGGGAGGCCTGGCGTGCTGTGATTCATGGGGTCGCAAAGAGTCGGACACAATTGAGCGACTGAACTGAACTGAAATATATAAAAGTCCTAGAGTAAACCACAGGGGAAAATCTTTATGCCATTGAATTTGGCAATGATTCCTTGGATATGACACCAAAAGAACAAGCAATAAAAGAAAAAAAAATAGATAGGAGAAATAACATTTTAAAGCTTTTGTGCTTCAAAGGACAGAATCAACAGAGTGAAAGGTAACGTACAGAATGAGATAAAATACTTACAAATCATATACCTAATATATAAAGAAGTCCTACAACTAAACAAAAAAATCAAATAACCCAATTAGAAAATGGGCCAAGGGACTTCCCTTGTGGTTCAGTTAATAACAATCTGCCTGCCAATTCAAGGGACAAGGGTTTGATCCCTGGAATGGGAAGATCCCCTGGAAAAGGGAATGGCAACCCATGCCAGTATTCTTGCCTGGAGAATTCTATGGCGAGAGGAGCCTGGCGGGCTACGGTCCATGGGGTCACAAAGAGTTGACACAACTGAGCAACTAACACTTTCTTTTCACTTAGAGCTTATCACTCTTTTGTTTGAAATCCTCTAAAACCTTTCCAGTTAACTAAAAATAAAAGCCCAAGCCCTTATTCTGATCTACAAGTCCTGCTTCATCATCATTTCACTCCTACACACACACACACACACACACACACACTTACTCACAAACTCTCGTCATTCTGCCTCTTTATTGTTTCCCAACTATTTCATGTGTCTCTCCACCTAGATATTTGCTTGGAATTCTTTATCTATGTTTGGAATTCTCTTGTCCTAGCAAGCCACATGGTCAGTTCCTCACATTCCCTTCAGGTCTTTTTTTATTTTTTGGAGGGACTGGTTCTTTATTTCAAAAAGACATTTATCAATTTTCAGTATCAAAACAGTTGTACTATTGTTTTTTTTTCTCCTAGTTGGTCCCCAAAGAGACCATACCAAAGGAGAGAACATTTTAAGCCAATTAAGCTGCAGGATGCACGCTTAACTAACAGACCTCACTGAAACCTCATCAAAAAAGGGGGATTGGGAAGGGAAAGAAACTTTAAAAGTTCAGCACACTGCTAGCCCACAGACTGTAGAGAGCTCTCACAGGCAGAGGGGTGACCAGTGTCCCTCAACCCCAAAGAAGAAAAGTTCCAAAATAATATAAAATTTAAAAAGTTTTGTACATAGCTTTTCAAGATTTCTCCAGCACTAACCAATACAAAGCACAATGAGATGGCACTTTTAGAGACAGCAGCTTCAGACCCAGAAAAGGGTGATGAGATGAGTTTCATTAATCAGTGGCAAAACAATTTTCTTTCCTTTTTTTCAAGGAAGCAGGAGAGCAAATAAGTGGTCACTTGAACATAAGGGGCACATGATCCATTCTGTGAGCAGTTGGAAACAGGGTCGATTTGGGACAAGGATTTGGTCTCAGAGGTTTCACCATCTTAATTGTTTGGTCACTTCTGATGAAAAAAGAAAAAAAAGAGGTGTCCAAAGATACCGTAAAGCTGAAAACCTGAACAGCGCTTTTTTTTTTTTTTTGGCTCACTCCTCCTGGAATCATCTTTCTGGTTTGGCAGGTACTTTTTACAGAGCAATGAGGTTTCCCCAAATGGAGCCTTTCTCTGGGCTGCTAGGCTCTCAGTAAGGCAGGCCCAAACCTTTTCCCTTTCTCTCTGGAGAAGGCAATATGCATTAAGCCGAAACATTACCTTCCAAAAGTGAGAAAGGGATTAGACTGCTGCTTCAGAACTACGGAATTATCTGGAATGTTTTTTACAAACATTTTTGTTGTTACATCAACTACAAAAAAGGTAATTACAAAATGTGTACATCACAACATGCTTTTAAAGACACTTTGCATTGTGCTCACATTCCCTTAAACGTTGTTCCCAAAGTGCTCAGCCTCTAGCCCAACTGGAATCTCTGGGGAGAGGCAGAGACAGTTTGGCGAAAAGGACATGGGAGTTGGGGCGGGAGGGAGGTGGCAAAAGGAGAAAGCAGCCTTCCAGTTAAAGATCAGCCCTCAGTTTAAAGGTCAGTTTCCGGCAGGCTGGCCACAGCAGAGTCGAGGTGAGAGGGAGGAGCAGCAGCAGGGCGGGGCTGGGGTGCTCTACATCTCATTCAGGTCAAGCAGAGTCTGGTCCAGCATCCTTTGTGTACAGAGGTGCTCCTCTTTGGTGCATTTCAGTTTATCTTCCAAATCATCAATTGTCTTTTCCAGCTTGGCTACCGATCTCTCAGCAAACTCAGCACGGGTCTCTGCCTCCTTGAGTTTATCGGTAAGGATCTTTATCTCTTCCTCATATTTGTCTTCTTTTTGAGAGTACTTTTCTTCAGCAGCACTCAGACACTTCAGGTTCTGGTCCATCAGTCTGATTTGCTCATCCATCTCTCGGCAACGGGACTCTGCCAGCTCAGCTCGCTCCTCTGTGCATTCCAAGTCTCCCTCAATAATCACCAACTTACGAGCCACCTCTTCATATTTCCTGTCCGCCTCTTCTGCAATGTGCTTAGCTTCTTTGAGTTGGATTTCCTGGAGTTCCATTTTTTCTTCATCTTTTAAGGCTCGGTTTTCAATAACCTTCCTACCTCTCTCACTCTCATCAGTGGCTTTCTCAGCTTCCTCCAGTTTTTGAAGGGCAGTGGCCAGGCGCTCTTGAGCTTGGTCCAGCTCCTCTTCAACCAGCTGGATCCTACGGTTCAAGGAGGCCACCTCAGCCTCAGCCTGTTCTTGGGCCCGTCTTTCTCCCTCCACTTCCCTCTGGAGTCGCTCGGCCCTCTCCTCTGCATCATTGGCCTGCTGCTGCAGAACCTGGATCTTGTGCTTCACCGCCTCGATGGTGGTGATCCCGGCCATGGTCCCCACCCAGCTCCCGCTTGCCTTTGCGTCCCTGACTCCTCCGCTCAGCGTTTCAGCCGCTTCTCCTCAGGTCTTTTTTTAAAAGTTACTTTTTCAGTTCAGTTCAGTTCAGTCACTCAGTCATGTCTGACTCTTTGCAGCCCCATGGATTGCAGCATGCCAGGCTTCCCTGTCCATTAACAATTCCCGAAGTTTACTCCATTAAGTCGGTGATGCCATCCAAACATCTCATCCTCTGTCAGCCCCTTCTCCTCCTGCCTTCACTCTTTCCCAGTATCAGGGTCTTTTCCAGTGAGTCAGTACTTTGCATCAGGTGGCCAAAGTATTAGAGTTTCAGCTTCAGCATCAGTCCTTCCAATGAATATTCAGGACTGATTTCCTTTAGGATGGACTGATTGGATCTCCTTGCTGTCCAAGGGACTCTCAAGAGTCTTCTCCAACACCACAGTTCAAAAGCATCAGTTTCTCTGTGCTCAGCTTTCTTTATAGTCCAACTCTAACATCCATACATGACTACTGGAAAAACCATAGCTTTGACTAGATGGACATTTTCTGGCAAAGTGTCTGCTTTTTAATGTGCTGTCTAGGTTGGTCATAACTTTTCTTCCAAGGAGCAAGCATCTTTTAATTTCATGACTGCAGTCACCAACTGCAGTGACTTTGGAGCCACCCAAAATAAAGTCTGTCACTCTTTCCATTGTTCCCCATCTATTTCCCATGAAGTGATGGGACTGGATGCCATGAACTTAGTTTTCTGAATGTTGAGTTTTAAGCCAACTTTTTCACTCTCCTCTTTCACTTTCATCAAGAGGCTCTTTAGTTCTTTTTTGCTTTCTGCCATAAGGGTGGTGTCATCTGCCTATCTGAGGTTATTGGTATTTCTCCTGGCAATCTTGATTCCAGCTTGTGCTTCATCGAGTCCAGCATTTCTCATGATGTACTCTGCATATAAGTTAAATAACTTTTTCAGTTAGACATTATCTAATTTTACTAAATGTCTATATATCTTCCTTCGTCTTTCTTTATTTAATCCTCATCACCCTATGAGCAAGGTACTATTAATTATCCCCATTTCACAAATAAGGATAATAGAAGTTAGAGAGGTTAAGTGAACTGCTGAAAGTCACACTGCTAGTAAATGGTTGAGCTTGCAGACAGATTCCAGAAGCTTCTCTAAATCCTACCTATATTTATTTTATGTATAGGATAGTTAGTCTTCATATATATATATTTATTTATTTATCATATATGTATGTATAACTACAATTAAATACAGTTGTTTTAACCTCCATGTCTGAGGCAACTGGTAGAGACTTGGAAGTTGAATGATGCATTGACTCAGCTGCTATTTATTGGGCATCTACTAACCACTAGGCATTGTGATGAATGCTAAGGATGTAGAGATGAAAAATGCAGTTGCTGTCATTAACAGTTGGGAAAAGGGAAGAAGGCAGGCACCTAAAAGTCCCACGAGGAAAGAACTAGATAAGGACCCATGGATGGAAATTATAAAGGAAGATTCTGATACAACAGTAAGTTTTCCTAATGGTCAAAACTGTCTGAAAATGGAATAGGGTGATCTATTATAGAAGAGACTGACTCAGGAATAACATGGCTGATCAGCCACTAGGCAGTCACTTTGAGCTGGGATTTTTAAAGAACGATTTCAACAAAATGACTACTTTCAGAGATGTGTGCAGGACTGAGGGAAACTAACGAGAATTTTGATGCTCCTGATGTTGTTGTTCAGTTGCTCAGTGTTGTCTGACTCTGCAACCCCACAGACTGCAGCACGCCAGGCTTCCCTGTCCTTCACCGTCTCCCGGAGTTTGCTCAAACTCATGTCCATTGAATCGTTGATGCCATCCAACCATCTCATCCTCTGTTGTCCCCTTCTCCTCCTGCCCTCAATCTCTCCCAGCATCAGGGTCTTTTCCAATGAGTCGGCTCTTCAAATCAGGTGGCCAAAGTATTGTTCCTAGGTACTAGCAGAAACCAGAAGACATTTCTACCCTTTTCCATGAAGGTGCAGGAAGAACCTGATTTAAAGTTGGGGCCTTGGAAAAGAAATTCTCAGAGAGAAAGGGAATTTCTGGGAAGTTGCAGAATTTGCCAGAACTGGGACAATGTGGTACCCCCAGAAACAATCAGTATACTTCTGCTTCTCTCTCATCAGCTTATTCTGTTATTTGCTGTGCCACTTATTCACTAAACCCACATGAAAGCCAGAGTCAAGAGGCTACAGGAAAGTGAAAGTCACTCAGTTGTGTCTGACTCTGCAACCCCAAGGACTATAGAGTCCATGGAATTCTCCAGTCCAGAATACTGGATGGGTAGCCTGGAGAATCCCAGGGACGGGGGAGCCTGGTGGGCTTCCGTCTGTGGGGTCACACAGAGTCGGACACGACTGAAGTGACTTAGCAGCAGCAGCAGCAGCAGCCCTTCCCTTCTCCAGGGGACCTTTCCAACCCAGGGATCGAACCCAGGTCTCCACATTGCAGGTGGATTCTTTACAGGCTGAGCCCAGAGGCTACAGGTAAAATAGTTAATAGACCATGTAATACAATCCATAGGGGCCAGTGTCGTCAGCCCCCACAGGGCAGAGGAGAATGGAGATGGATCTAGACCAGCAAAAGGAGACCAAACAGCACAGCTGGCTAAGAGCCCTTCTTTACTATGAAGCAAAAAATTCTCCTTGAGATTTGCAAACGTGAACAATTAGGAAAGCGAATATCAGCGATGTTAGACAGCCAGTAGAAATTTACTGTATGATGCGGGGAGGTCAAATCCAGTGCTCTGTGAGAATCTAGAGGGGTGGGATGGGGTGGGAGGTGGGAGGGAGGTTCAAAAGGAAGGGGACATACATATACCTATATGGCAGAAACCAACACGATATTGTAAAGCAATTATCCTCCAATTAAAAATAAGTTAATTTTAAAAAAGAGAAACCTCAAGAATGGGAGAAAATTAGAGCTCAACAGAAAATCCGCCTCTGTTCTTCCCAAGCCTCTTTCCCAGCGCAGCATCCCCCTGCTGCCCTCCAGGGTGCACCACCTGCCCTGGCGTCTGGGCGAAGCACCGGTCAAGCGGAGCCTCCTTCCGGCGCCGGGTACCAAGACCAGCCTGGCGCGGGTTAGCCCAGCTTTCCCAGGACGAAGAAGCTAGGCTGGGGCAGGCGTTCCGCTCCGCCCAGGCGCTGGTGCCCGCAGGGTCCGCCCAGCCCTGTTCTGCACGCTGGGTTCGCTGAGACCATTCAGAATGCCCGCTGCCAGACAAGCCGGGCTCTCCACGTGCGCAGAGGCAAGGCTGTCAGGTGGCAAGGATCCAAGGCGGAGCCTTCTTCCCCTCCGGGTCCACCCACCGCCCCTCCCCATCCCCGACCCAGAAAAAGACACGCACACAAAAAAACTTTTGCCACACTATTAATATATTCGCGTTTCCTCCCACTTTCCCAATGGGCTACCAGCTGCAGAACTCCTGAATAGAAAGCTTAATTGTGCTTTGTCATGCAGAGTACCTCGATTTTCTATAGAAGGTTACAAAGGGCCATTTGAAGTATTTCTTTCTCGCCTAATAGTGAACTATTTGCATAGGGCACCTCTGTGCCTGCCAGACCCAGGTAGTTCTGCCCAAGCTCCCAGGGGCCCCGGGTAACAAAACTCAGGGCGGGGTCCAAGGGGCGCCCCACCCCGCCTCCAACCCCGAGTTCCCACTCTTCTTTCCACTTTCTCGGACCACGGCCAGCCCGGGCCACCGATCTAGAGGATGTGAAGCTTGAGGCCGGCAGACCGCGGTGGCCCGACGCCTCCAGCTGACTTCTCGGGGCCTCGGGCTATCCAAGCCGTCTTCCCTGTACTGGGGCCTGCGCTAGGCCTGGCCTCCGAGCTCAAGCGGTGTTTTCAGCTCCTACCTATGGGTCCAAAAACCAGGCCGTTACCCAAGGGAGGCCCTGTGTTCTCTGGCCTCTGGCATAAGGCCCAAAGGAGTTACAGAAGGCACTGACGCTGAGTTTGATTTGGATAGACGCTGTTCCATTTCTCCTGGGTGATTGGCAGGACTGCCTTCCCAATATCTTTTCTTGTTGCTTGTTTTGACATTTCAAATCCAGGTCTATGTGACATATAAAGCTAATAAAATTCTAATTTCATTGTTAATCTTATTTCATTGCAGTATAGAAAGTTTTTACCCTCACACCTGCGTGGCAGGGTGTAATTCCATTAATAAAAAAAAAATCAACATATTCATTGCATGTCTTTTCCCTGATGATATATTGTGAGCAGTGTGAGTTGAAAAAGAACCATTTATTCCCACCGTGAATGAACCGGCATGGGGCGGGAGCTTCACCTGCCCCTCAGTCAATTAGGAATGTATCGAAAAGTCTAGCAGAAAACGAGTTAAATTAACCGTTGGCTAATTTCCTTGTGTCCCTCCTACATAATCCCCCCTTTTCAGCTTGCCCCAGAAATTACCACATGTTGCAAGGTTCAAATAGGGCCTAATGAAACAGTGACTAAAAGCTTCTCCCTCCAGTGCCACCGCTGGGGGAGCCTTTTCGCTGGCCTTCAAACCCTGAGCGATTATGGCTCTCAGGTCTCTTAAAAACGATCGTTTTAATTTGTCAGAAAAAAAATTTATTTTTAAGCTGTCAGTAACTCGTGATCCAGCGGGTGAACACTGCTGCCCACTCACTTCCTGCCACCAAGGACCCAGTAAGATTCAGAGCTGTGGTGTCCTGACAGGGGCCACTCCGCATCCTCCCATCTCCGGGGACAGCTGGGGTCCTGCCATTGGGAGGGTTGAGCCAGGGCAAAGGGAGATTGGAGGAGGATGGGGAGATCGGCCTGAAGAACAAAGAGGATAAAGATTTGGAGAAACAGAAACATACCAAGGCAGAAAGAGTATGAGAGACAGGGAAAAAAAGCAGAGGCAGACACCGGGAGGGAAGCAGATAGAGAGATACAGACAACAGTGCCAACTTTCAACTTTCTTCTCCCAACTTAGAACCACGTGCCTGGCTCAAGCAACTCATCAGCCCCTGGGGGAAGGTGTTTTGAAGTCTTGAGATGCAAGGCCCTAATAATTAATCGTGGTCATTAATTAATTAAGGAGGAAAGGGGGGAGGTGGCTTGCTGCTGCTTGACCCCAAACAATTTAAATTGGGCTTTGTGAAGGTAGACTCCAAAAGCCTGCCCTCCCCCTCCTTCCTATTATTTCTCTTTCACGCTTTCAAAAATTTCCATTATAATCCTCAGCGGTCTGGGGCCAGCAGAGCTGAGCGTCCCTCTCTCGAGCCCTTCCTAGCAAACTGAGGCCAAACTGGCTTCCACTCTTCCTCGGAGCCGGCTGCCATCCATGGACAGGGAGCTCTTTCCCATAAGGGGTAGCTCCCACCTGCCTTTTTTCTCTGCACCTGCTGCGGGTTGTTTCTCCCTGAACTTCAGAAACCAAACAGTTGCTTAAAGTTGAATTAGTCCGCTGCAGTGCTCACACAGGCGAAATATCACCACAGTCTCCCTCTCTCCCTCTCCCTCTCTCTTAGTCTCCTTTTTCCTCCCTCTCACTAGAGACTTGAGTTCCTTATTTGAAATGGGGCCGCTAATACAAAGTCATCAAAGCACTATGGTTCTTGTCTTAAAGTGACAGCCCTCTTTATGAGGCTGTTTGAAATACGCCCCCTGCTTTTCAATGTCTCTCTATCCATCTTTGTCTGCTCCTCAGAAAAGCGGACAATATAAAGCCCAGCCTGGCGAGCTCCCCACGCTCAGGCCTGGGCAGTGCCAACCTCCGCCTTTAAGCAGATTGAAATTGTCACTGCTTCATTAATCTGAAACTAGTTACTTTCCTAAGCACACAGCACACACTTCCGATCTGTCCAGATTCACTCAGAGGGGCCCCTGGGGCCTTCCTGGGTTTGGGATTTGGAAGATTCAACAAAGGTAGGATAAGAATTCAGAAACATAGGGCTCTGCTTGCAGAAGTGCAATGCCTGGTGCAGAAGGGCAGGGACTGACCCCAATATAAGGGCATGCAAAACACCGTTCTCAGAGACAGGGGGATGACCAAGCTTTTGGAAGGTACACTTGAGAGCAAGAAGTCTAGCTATGCGAACTGATAAGGATATCTATCTCCATATAGAGTACTTAATGGAAGGGATGTGAGGGGTTCACAGGCTTTGGATTTTCTGTCCCCAAACAGAAGAAACTTGCTTTCAAATGGGAACCAGGGTTGGCTGTTGTTTCTTCATCTGAGCTCTGCTTCAATTCTGTTCCTAAGAGATCTCTTTAGTTCCAGTTCCAATTGTAGCCTGTGTTACCCACTCTAAGTGCCAGAGCCTTGGGTGAAGAGTCCTTCATTCCTGTGGAATTTCTCATCTGGGAGGCAAGCTGACTCTTTTCTCTATCCCTCCATTAACAAAAGACAATACAAATTCCTCTGCTTTTAATATTTCCAGCTGGCTTAGAATAGCAAGTTTTTGGATTCTATTCCATCTAATTTAGGGGAGAGACATGGGCTTTTTTTTTTTTTCCAGAGAAGCTCAATCTTCAGTAACGTGAGCCTAAAGATTTATAAAATAGATTTATATTAAATTATGTTAATAGAAGCCTAGTAAATGCACCATTTAATTGCATGGAAAAAAAATTTCCCTTTAAAGAGGTCTGTCACCTTAACAGGTACATTCAAAGATTCCCTGTGAATAATGAAAATAGGAACAATTGCTTTGATGCACTGAGCTGCATTCACGTCTAGGACAGCTTTAGGCTGTGTTTGGAGAGGATGGGAGGAGTTCTTTTTAAAGCAGTGATTGCTCCTTTAAACCCAATTTCCTCCAGCAAATAGGTTCTATTGGAAGTGTCACTTTCCCCCTCTCTGTTACACCCTTAAGGCTGGACCTGAGATCTTACCCAGAGCTGTCATGGTGGTTTAGTTGTGCTAAGTCACGTCTGACTCTTTCGACCCCATAGACTGTAGCCTGCCAGGCTCCTCTGTCCATGGGATTTCCCAGGCAAGAGTACTGGAGTGGGTTGCCATTTCCTTCTCCAGGGGATCTTCCCAACCCAGGAATTGAACCCAGGTCTCCTGCACTGCAGGCAGATTTCTTACTGACTGAACTATAAGGGAATCTTTTTTCCTCCTTCTTCTAGCCCAACTCTCAGTGTCTTCCTGCCTCCCTCAAAGAAGTCTCCCAAGCCGTGCCATGAAAAATGAGCAGAAACTGCAGGAAAAAAGTGGGAAGAAAAGAAAAAAAGAAAAAAAAAATCTAGTAAAAATAACCCTTTCCTTTCCACGTACACGACCACCATCAGGAGTTCCCCCCACATACACACACATGTATGGGTACATGCCATGAAAAATGAGCAGAAACTGCAGGAAAAAAGTGGGAAGAAAAGAAAAAAAGAAAAAAAAATCTAGTAAAAAATAACCCTTTCCTTTCCATGTACATGACCACCATCAGGAGTTCCCCCCACATACACACACATGTATGGGTACATGCATATACACACACAGACCCAGTTGCCCTCTGTGACCACCTTTCATTTAGAACAACCACCTTTCTGGCAATTCTCTGACCACAGTCAGGATGGACCTAGCAAACTGCATTCCTAATCCTGATTAGATATAAGTGGGCAGCACTGGCAAGGAGTAGGGGCAAGGGGAGGAAGGAGGAAGCCAGAAGATCAAAGACGTCACTTCAAGATTTTTGTTTCTCCTAAAGTATGGCAGGCCACTCCAGTACTCTTGCCTGGAGAATCCCATGGATGGAGGAGCCTGGTGGGCTGCAGTCCATGGGGTCGCTGAGGGTCAGACACGACTGAGCGACTTCGCTTTCACTTTTCACTTTCACACATTGGAGAAGGAAATGGCAACCCACTCCAGTGTTCTTGCCTGGAGAATCCCAGGGACGGGGGAGCCTGGTGGGCTTCCGCCTATGGGGTCACACAGAGTCAGACATGACTGAAGTGACTTAGCAGCAGCAGCAAAGTATCTTTGGTTATCCCTGGGGGGATATGTTGAGGGTTGGCAGTAGGGTAAACTAGGATGGCCATTTCAGAATAAGGAGAGGAGTAGGATCTACCATCACAGTGTCTCTATCGCCTGGGTCCACGGGGCCGTGGTGATAGTGCCTCTGTCACCAAGGATAGCTGCCGAGTCCCTTCTGCCCTTGTCGTGGTTTGTAATCAAGAAGCCTTGCTGAGTGGCACTGTTATTGTTAGGCCCTTGGCCTTGGGCTTGTGTTGGTCACTGAGTGGGAGGGGGAAGGCGAAAGGTCTCTTCTCTTCCTCTTTGCTGGGAATGTCTGGACTGGGTCAGGACACAAAGGCAGGAGGTCATTCTTTCTGCTGTCCCTCCTCCCCAGTCCCCAGCTCTTTTCCTGTTTAAAGAGGTGGATTTATCCCCACTAATGGCTCCTGCTGCTCACTTCTTTTCTCTTAGTGGAGCAAGGTCCTGATTTCTAATGATCGTTTTTATTCTATTTCTCTTTCCATGATGTGGTTATAGGCCCCCAAGAGGCCAAACTTTGTGGGAACAGAGTTCTGTGTCTCAAGGGGGATATATTGAAAAACTAGCATCTAGTGCTTCCCAGGCAGAAAAGTAAGGGTGACTCTATACATCTTAAACATACTTCTTTTAACAAGTCTGGGGACAATTCTCTTAGAGTGGCTGATGTCAAGATTGTTGAGCAGAGTATTTGTACACCTGAGTGTTGGCTTAGGTGTTCTTAACCTAAGAAAAAACTATACGCCTTTAAATTTAGACAAATCCCCACAGCCTTATTCCCAAACTTCCTAAAAGCTCAGGTGAAATTTTTCTGGGAGGAAAGGGGTTGGGGAAGTGTAAAATAGTAGACAAGGAAACCTCATGGTCCACTCTGACAGTGACAAGAATATTCACTCTGCTCCAAATGTTCTAGGAGAAGGAGGACCTCCCCAGGAACACCGGAGAAACTTTCTTTGGAGAATGTCTGAACCTTAATGCACCTTTATGGTGCAGGATTCCCTGTTTATTCCGTCTTCCCTGAGGAATTTCCCCAAGAGGGGAGGGAGAGGTACGGAGACCATCCAAGGAGGACTGGTACCGTTTCCTTCTCAGGGAGGTGGAGTTGGGGAAGGAGCGTCATCTGGTGTGGTAAATGCGTGGCTCTGGGCGCTGGATCTGGTCGGGCATGTGGGTAGTCAGGCGAGGTGCAGATGCTCAAATCTGCGAGGATAGAGGCTTGAGGAGGAGCAAGCCCGGGCGTGGGGACGACGGCGGGGCCGGGGCGGGTGCGGATGGGAGCGGGACGGAGTCGTCTGTCCAGGAACCAGCCCTTTGGGCAGGAGCGCTCAGAGGTGCAGCCGGGGCTCTTTGGCCTTCGGTTACTTCCTGCCAAGGGATTCTTCCCTAGAGGCCGGTTCTTCGCGCTACGAAACTCCCTCCTTTCCACCCCTGCACTGGTGCCCAGAGATGCCTGTTTATTAGGAAGAAGGAGGAAGGGATCTTCGGAAAAGGCAGCGGGCCAGCGCCCCTTCCCCTTAGCGGCGGCAGGGCGAGGGGCCGGAAGCTCTGCTTGTGTGTGAGCTCGAGAGCGATCCAGAGCCTGAGCCTCTGCCCGGGGCAGGAGCGAGCCGGTTGCCTGTGACCACTGCGCAGGCCCAGTCCCAGGTCCCTGCACAAAGCGCCAGCAGCTCCCTATTCAGGGCGAGCCGTCCAGCCTCACCCCCCACCCCAACCCCCGCACCTCGCCTGCCCTGACTAGCACCAGAATAAGAGTTGACAGCAGGCCTCGGGAGTGTGAAAGGAGACTTTCCTTCTCCCTGAGTTCTCTGGAGTGAGTGAGTGTGTGTGTGTCTGTGTGTGTGACACAGAGAGAGAATCTCTGGCCAGGGAAACCACGGTCACATCTTCCCCCACCTTTTCCTCCTTCCCATACTAGATCTGCAACCTCACCTGTTGAGATTTCAGTCCCTATAGACCTAAAGTAATCAGACCTAAAGTGTGAGTATATGTTGCTAACAGTTCCTATGGCTTGGACCTTTGGGATGGCATCTTTACAGAAAATAATCAGAAATAACACCAGCGGGTGTTGGGACTCAGCCTTCAGGGAAGGAGATCTTCTAGCTTCCATGTTCCAGCTTCACTCTCTCCATTAAAGGAGAGAACCTAGCTGTGCTGAAGAGAGTCAGGTTGCCTTGCTTGGCAGAGCCAGGGCAGAGCCAAAGTCTTCTCCAGGGCCAGGCTTGCAGGAGTGAACTCTGCAAGGTGATGGGAACAGTGGGACTAGAATGGAACTAATTTAGGTGAGAAGGAGACAAGGAAAAAAACCCCAAAGTCCAAGCGCACCTCTGAGCTATTTTGGAAAATTGAGACAGACTAACTCCCTATTCCTGAAATTTTTTTTTTCACAGTAGTGGTGGAAACCAGCTAATTTCTTAGCTAGACAAACACTCAAAAACGGTATTGTTTCTAGTCACTTGTAGCATCATTTGTAAGTCTGCACGCGTTTGCTTCCAACCTGTTTGATGGATTGTTGCCCTTTGTAAAGCAATTCCTACTATTCAGATTCTTTCACATAATTCGGGTTTTAATATTTGAGAGAAATGAATAAAGAAAAAAAGGGAGGAGGGACTGCTACAGAAAATAAATAGGAGTAAGGGAACTTCAACTTCCCCTGCTAAAGGTTTGCCTGTCATTAATTGTCAGTGTCACTTTAAATGGATTAATCCTGTCAATTGTGAGGAATAGAGCTGTGTTAAGAATGGGGAGTACTACCTGGTAGGCAGCATCATGACTCAAAGTGTCTTGGCAGAAGTTTTGGTGACACAAATCCTACAGAGTCACAAACTCCCTCAACCAAGAGACTGGCATTATCAAGTTACAGTCATTACTTTGCTGTAAATTCTCAGACACTTTTTATTCTCTATCCATAATGAGGAAGAGAGAGACAGGGGAAGTTGGTGAGAGCCAACACCACGAATTTAAAACCTTGATTTTTGTCTCATTTATTTAAATAAATATAAATATAAATTTTATATAAAACTATTCACAAAGAGACTTCCTCAGGCAAATTTTCAGAAAGCAAGACCTACAGGGTTTAATTTTCTAAGTTATTTGCAACTCAATACCTTCATTTAAAAAAATAATCAAGAAACACCATGTTCTTATCTGGTTCCGAAAAACAGGGAAAGGGAAATGACATGCGCTTTAAAAAAACCCACATACAGTTTTAAACTTAATCCAATCCTGTTTTTCCTTTGTTATATGACAAAACTGAATTGAATCTAGATTATTTACATAAAAAACAACAAGGACGACCTATAATTGCGAGAGGAGCCCCAAACAGACAGATCAAGCAGACAGGAGAAGGGTCAGGCCCGGTAGGCACGCCCCCGGGGAATGCTCCTCTCCAGCTTCTCCAGGTGGGACCACCGAAAGGGTGAGGATTTTGGCCCCTGGGTGCCAGCCACATCGGGAGTTGGGGGAGATGCCGGGAGCGTGTGGTGTGTGGGCGGGCGGCCCTCCCTTATAAGGGGGAAATCTCCTTGTCATCGTTGGCCGAGGCCGGCGACAAGGAGTCCTCATCCTCGGAGCGCGCGAAGTGCGCCTGGCTGCCAACGCACTTGCAGCCCGCGTGACTGTTCCTTTGCGTGCCCTTCCCTTCCTTCTTATGCTTCACCCTGCGGTTCTGAAACCAGATTTTCACCTGCTTCTCTGATAGATTCAGGTACGTGGCAATTTCGATCCTCCGGAGTCGAGACAGGTACATGTTGGAAGAGAATTCCCGCTCCAGCTCCAGGAGCTGCGTGCTGGTGAACGCCGTCCTCATCCTCTTGCCATTGGGTACCTGGCTGGCGTCCGAGCCCCCTGCAGACGGGCCAAGAGAGGGCAGAAAGGTAATTCTCCGGCGAGACGCTCCCACCCCAGGGCCCTCCCTTGGAAACGTTGCCTTTCAGGGATCCACCCGCGAAGCTCAACCAAACACCTGTATCCATCCCTCCCTCTTTCTCATTTGGAGACAAATCGTTACTTAGCCGTAAAGGACAGAGACGCCCAAAGTAAGCGAAGGCCTTTGATCTCGGGGATGTAAAGTCAGAGGATTAAAGTGGGGGCGGGTGAGGGGTTGGCAGAGTCCTGTGGTCTCCTGTCCAGCCTAGCGGAAAGGCAGGCAGGCATAACCAAAAGCATCGAAACTCTTTTAGCCAGCCTCGACGCCCGATTGCCACACTTCAGTTCAAACACACCAACCCCGGACCTCAGCCAGTTAACCTCCGGTTTCTCAGCCCTCAAGTTCAAAGTCTCAAAGGACCCGCTATTATCCCAGACTCGAGCACCAGGTACTGGAGTCGAGCGCACCAAGCTGCTTGGAGAGGCTGGCAAGGCTAACTTTCACCTTCTTGGAACTTACGGGGGACGACTCGGCAGTTATTCTAAAAGCCCCTCCTTCGCCCCCTCCGCCCACCCCACAGGCTCCCACTTCCTCCACTGCAGGCGAGACGTTTTACTCCCGGGAGCCGGCAAGGCGTAGCGCGCAGATGCCCAGGACCCGCCCTACCCATGGTGAGGCAGTGAAATCTCCGCGGGTCCGCCACGTTGTAGGTGGCTGCGGTGCAGACAGGTGCGTGGTGCTGCGGGTGCCCCAAGGCCGCCGCGGCCGCCGCCGCCGCCGCCGCGGCCGCCGCCGCTGCTGCAGCCGAGCCAGGCTGCTGGGGCTGGTGATGGTGATGGTGCTGCGGCGGGTGGTGGTGATGGTGCGCGTGGCTCACGCGCGGGCAAAACTGTGCGTCCCCAGGACCCGAAGGAAACTGACTCTTGAGCAAGGGCAGGGCCCCGGCGGCTCCTGCCGCTCCGCC
Source organism: Moschus berezovskii (assembly GCF_049115385.1). Taxonomy (NCBI): domain Eukaryota; kingdom Metazoa; phylum Chordata; class Mammalia; order Artiodactyla; family Moschidae; genus Moschus; species Moschus berezovskii. Next base: position 79,028,137 of record NC_142464.1, on the reverse strand, counting down.
ACCCGCGGCCCCCGCACCCCCGGCCCCTGCGTTCCCGCCGCCGGAGCTCGCGGGCCCACGAGACGAGTGCAGGTGCGAAGTGACGCAGAGCTGGCACACGCAGAACGCGCCGCTCTTGCGGGACGCGCAGCCCGGCCCGGACATGGACATCACCAGCGGGGACGGCATGCCCAGCGGGATGAAAAAATCTGGCCCGGGGTGCGGCTCGGGAAGCGAGGGCGCGGGCCGTGAGGAGTCCTTGATGATGAGCGAGTCGACATAGAAGGAGCGCGACATGTCGGGAGGGATGGGTGGCTGGAGGGCCCGGCCGGTCGTGGGGGACCCCCTCCCGTCTCCTATCCAGAGCTCTGGCCCCGGGCGCGGCGCGGACGCAGGCGGTCAAGCCCTTGGGGACGCCGAGGTGTCGGCGCCTGGACTGCGAACAAAGGGGTCCCTGGAGAGGGCTGGTCCTCACGTCCCCCGCCCGACGCCCCGGCTCCGGGATTTTATAGCCCCCACCCCGACACGTGATGCTGAGAAGTACCGCTCGGCTCTAGCTCCTCCGCAGCTCCCCACCCTCGGGATAGGCTGCCCGAGTCACAACAGAAGCGGCGAGAAGGGGCGGGCGCGCGGCAGGGAAGAATTCGGAGGAGGGGGATGGGGGAGACTTTGCAAAGTGTAGGTTTTGTTAATTTCCCGGGGAGGCCGGCCTCCTCCCCCTCTTTCTCCACGTTTTCCCGAGAAATCACAGGGCTGCATCCTCCATCCCACCCCTCTTCCTAGCCTGGGCCCCAGATCAACTCCTCCAAGCTTCCGGCCGCACAGCTCACCAGGTGGGGACTTGGAGGCCTTTCTAATCGGAATGCCCCGTGCTCCCTGCTCCTCTGTGCCAGCCGTGGATAAGGCACGGAATAGTGTGAAGCCTGAGGTTTAGAGCAGGCTTGTGCCGCTGTGGACTGGCAGCGGCCCAGTCCTGGAGTGAAACGTGGGACAGGCACACACAAGCACACCGAGTCCCCCAGCTTTTGGACTTGGCCAATGTCATTCAGGTGTGAGGGATCTGGGAGGCATAACAGAGAGGCCTCCCAGCTAAGAAGAGGAACTTTTCATTTTGATGCTTGAGAAGTTCTAAGGTACCTTTGCACTTGGGGCCTTCCTGGGACCACTCAGATCAACCACCTTTCCTCGTGCCTTTTTCTAACCCGAAACTCACCCTTTGGCAGAGAGAGACACTGAAGGGGTCACTCTTTTCTTTCTCCACAGGGTTCCACTGCTACATTTCCAGGCCAACCCTACAAACTCCATCCTAAGGACTTTGGGGAGAGGACCAAACCCTGGCCTTTCTGGAAACTGGGCAGGGGTTGAGGGAAGCCTTTGCTCTGGGTCCTGCCATCTCTCACCCCTTGGCATTTTACAGATCTTAGGCAGCTAGAAGACTAACTAGGAAGCACACTCTTCTATGCACCCCCTTTAAAGCCCATAAAAATTAAAAGGAATTGAGCCACTTGATGCCTTAGTATGGGAGAAGTGGTTTGGTAAAGGAAACCTCCCTGAATGGCAGTGGAAGACTGGTGCGCCAATGACTGTGCAAGAGAATAGCTGCCCCCCCCAGGGGCTATTGATCTTTGGGGAAGACAAGGCTACAGAAATGACAGCTTTCTCTTCTTTCACCCTGTAGAAAATCTGGCTGGAGCAGGGAGGGTGAGCGACAGCTCCAAGTCCAATCCTTTTCCTCAGACTGCAAACTTCAGGCCTGAGATCACAATGATGTGAAGAAACTTGGGGACCATACCCCTCCACCTGTGAGAGCCAAGGGTCAAAATCCTAGGGGAGACCAGCTTCTCAGCTGGTGACATGGCTGTCTCTGTTTTTCTGTCTCTCCTTTTCCCTTTCCATCTCTTGCCTGCTGGAGAAGTATAATTGGGTTGTAGGGACTCCCCACTCTGGGGAGCCCAGGATTTATGGATGGCAATTAAAGTTTTATGAATTGCAGCTGAGGCTGGTTATTGAGCTATTTGAATGTGATTAGAATTCAATTAGAAAGCGGTTAGTGGACAGTGGGTCTCCAGAGTGTAAACAGACAGCTATTCCAGAAATGTGCTAATCCAACATCTTGTGACAACAATTAAGGAGTCTCAGGGCTTAACTCAGGGCAGCTCAGCTGTAACTACTTTTGTACCACAAGGTTTGCCGCTGCAGCCATCGCAAGCTCTCAGCTTCAACCCAGCCTGCCTGGCTCAGCCCATCTTCAAATGGGGAGAATCCAGGCAGTCCCCAAGTCATTACAACCTCAGAAAGAAGACTGGGAGCTCTACCATTGGGAGGTGCCTAGTGCCAGGATGTTTTTACAGGTCTAAATTGTCCAAATAGGTGACATAATTTCCCAGTTCACTTTATAAGTATATATATTTTTTCACTTAAATTTTATATAATATATGCATTTATTCACTGTGATCTGCAGTGGTTCTAGTTCTGTGCATGGGGAAAACTTCTATGCTAATATGCTGGGAGTTGTGCCTATGTGAGGACCATTGTATTTTAGAGAATCCTAATTATGATGCTTGAGCATCTAACTCAATTAACGTCTGACTACAGAAACATCCGGTTGGTGTGCTGGGAAATTTTGAAAAAAAGTGAGAGGCCCCTGGCGTTGCTTAGGACTGCAAGGGGAGCAGCGGCTTGGGGCCGCACTGAGGCTGAAAGCAGCCCACGACTGAGAAATGTGTCTATTAGGGTACTGGGTAAATGGCCAGAGCCCACCACCAGCAAGTATTTTGGGGTCATGTTCCACACTGGAGTCTCTCTTTAGTTCTCTTTGAATCTGTTTCTCCTCTTTCCCCAACTCCAGCCCCATCTTCAGAAGCTCCCCTTCCATGTGCGTTGCCTCCTTATCCCCCCACTGCCCTGGACAGCTCTGCGACTGACCCTGCTAGCTCTGCCCTTCCTCAGAATAGCAGCTCCTCCAACCCATTTGAAGCAGAAAGGGACCCTGGGCAGGCCATTGGCGTGTCCCTATGGGGCCCCCGCTGCCACCCAATTTTATTTCTCAGTGATCCTGTCCGATAAAATTTCATCGTCCATTAAGTAATCCCCGAAGTGAGAGCTCTTATGAGCCTATAATGAGCTCTAATTGCCACGACTCGGGGAGCCACGTGGAAGGATTTATTCGGCATTAAGCAGTCGGGTACAGAGTACAGGCTGTTACCTAAGCCATTGCTTTCATAATTCAAGGAGAAAATTAGTTCTTTTGGAGGAGGGGGAAATCCTTTGATTCTTTTTTTCCTCCCTCTCGCTGGGGATGATAGAGGATGGCCTTGCTTTATCTTTGATGATGTCACAAATGCAAAGGTAACAAAAATTGTCCCCCACCATCCTCCACCCCTGCGCAGTCGGGATATCCCATCCCTACCCTCAACTGAGGGGAAAAAATTCAAAGCAGTTCAGTAGAGCCACCTTCTTGCCTCTAAACTGTTCAACTCGAGTCTGGATGAGCGGTTTCCTCGCAGCTCAACCTTGAGATGTGAATTCTTGGACATAGCTTTCAGAAAGTCTTCCAGTACTTTCCCCCATCTGGGATCACACCAGGCCTGAACCCCACGTTTTCCTCTTCCTGTTTCCTGTCACCGGCAAAAACAGGGAAATAAGGGGTGTCGTGGACTTAGCATTACTTATTAAACAACCGTAGAGTTCTGACCCACTGACGTGCTTACTGTTTTCTCTTTTTTTCCGGCGGCTGTAACTCCTACTTTGCCCCTCCCTCTGCTCCCCGCCTCCCCCAACTCCAAGTCCTTTTTTTCCTCTCAGTTTCAGCGTTTGCCCACATGGTTCTCCTGCCGGATCTTCTGCCCGATACGGAGGAGGCCGCGAGCAGGGCCCGACCGCCGGGAGTTGGCCGGGCTGCCTCGGATTTATTTGCTCCTCTTACATTGATTTCATATTAGTTTCCAAAGCGATGAATGATCTCAAAGCTGGGTTTTGTTAGCTGAACACAAACAGGAGACAGGACTTACTTGCCCCCAGCTCCCTTTAATGAGGTCATTATCAAAGCGTGAACAAGTCTATGAATGTTTTATTGAAAGCGCATCGTTAACTTGTATCCATCCTTTTCTCCGAGTGGCATTGTGATATTGCTGTCTGTGGCACATCTTACCCGATATAGCCCGAGATTTCCCCATTCTCTGTAACCAGGCAACCCTTTCTGAATACCCCAAAATTGAAAAGAACCGCTTAGTCTTCAAGAAAGTCCTCAATAATAGTGGAAAAGAACAAAGATCCAGGAGACAACAAAATGCCACAGGGGTGACTTTTCATGAGCAATTATCTCTCATTAATCAGAAGAACAGCTGCAATATTAATTTTCTCTCTTTCTTCCTCTCTTTTCACAGTCCCCAACATTTGAATAATCATAAATTTTGATTTTATGAAGGAGTCACATTTCAGGGGCCGCAGGAAAGCAGCTACCTAGGTGAAGACAAGGAGAAAATGCTCTCATTTGATTTTTGTTTTTGTTGTTTGGGTAAAGCTGCCAACAAGGAAAAATGGAAATGTACATATATGAATAAGAGAGAAATATGGGAGAAAATGGTCCTCCCCCACCACTTCTTGTAGATGGTGACTGAGAATCAGGGCTTTTCCCGCTCCCCCTTCTAAAATCTCCCCCTCCTCCCCCTCCTCCCTTGGACCCACTCCCCAGTTGTGTTGTGAGCAGGGCGGAGGGAAATGCCCTGGCGTCTGGCGTGGGAGTTTCGGCTGGGTTTCTGCCCGTTTAACTTGCAAACGTGAAGCCAAGCGTTGTCGATATGACCAAAGGGACACTCTTTGGGCGTAACTTGCATTGTGGCCATCAAAAGCCCGCCGGCTTTGGATGAACCGAGACGTGCATTCAGCAGAATTGGGGGGCTCACTTGCTTTTCAGGAGCCAGAGAGGAAATTGTTCACGGGATGTGTAGCCAGGGTGGAAAATGAGGGTCCCCAGATGAGGCTGTAACCTGCAAACGGGCTTGGGGGAGTTGAAAGAATCTCATTAAGGCCGAGGCTCCAATTACAAATACACACTCTTAGAGAACCCAAGCCCCTCTTGAAAAGCCCCCAGTGGGGAGAAAGACGGGCAGTTGGGAGTCAGTCCCCACATTCCAGCGCTGGCTGAGTGGTGAGGACTCAGGCCCTGGCTACCCCTTCAGCTGCCCCAATACTGTTACTTTTAATGCATGGCCGGGAGAGGCCGGTCCATGGAGAGCACAGGCTGAGGACGTTGTGCTCACCCACCACCAAATATGATCTTGCCTGTCCCCACTGTTTATTCAGAACCGATGGGCCTTTGAGAAACCTGAATTCGCCTTTGTGCTCACCACAGGCACAAGAGTTCAATTCGGCCCTCATAGAGGAAGGGGTGGGGGAGGTTCTGGGAAAAAAGTGAGGAGTTTGGCCGAGAATTTCAGGAACGGCCTTCAGAACAGAGTTTTGATGGCACCCAGTCCCCACCACTGGAGAAGGAAATGGCACCCCACTCCAGTGTTCTTGCCTGGAGAATCCCAGGGATGGGGGAGCCTGGTGGGCTTCCATCTATGGGGTCACACAGAGTCGGACACGACTGAAGTGACTTAGCAGTAGCAGCAGTCCCCACCACACATCCCTTCTGATTCCCACTTCACCTTAATTAATATTCACCCAGTCCCAAATCCTTAAGCCTAACAAGGCATCCCTCCCCCATTTAAAGCTCTCCTCTGTCACCAGAATAAAATTTATTGAGCGCCTTCTCAGTGCCCAGCGTGTGCTGGGCTCCGCGGGGAGCAAGCCTGAAAAGGCCCAGACTGTATCCTATAGAATATTGTTTCATTTTAGTAACAATGGTCTGAGGTGGGGAACAATTATCCAGATAATTGAAGCAAATGCTGCATCTCCCTCCCTCTCCAGTTCTCTTGGCGCTTGCCTTTTTTTTTTTTAAACTGAGTTTTCAAAGTTAGTGGTTTTGGTTGGAAGCAGGGAGCTGGGAATATAAGGGGAGGGCTGAATTAACACCAATTCTCCACTTTCCTTGGCCTAAATTTGCTGAAAGCACTGGGCCCAAATGGCTCCTTAGTAATGGGATTCAGGACGGTTTCATTTTAAAAAAAGGTTTCCAAAAAGAGAATGAATCATTATAATTTCTAGCAAGCTGGCCTTTCTGGTGTTCAACGTTGGCCATCTACAAAAATCACCTGGGGAGTATGGATGCCCTAGAGATTTTGATTTAATGGTGTGTGGCCAGAACACTGAAATTTAAAACAACAAACAAAAACCATGGCGCACTTTCTACGTGGTCCTGATGCTGGTGAGGGCTGAAAAATAATGGATAAATCCTACCGTCACTTATCCAAAATAATAACCGCTTTGAGTCCCATTGAACAACTGATAGTGGTTGAAAGTGTGTACTGGGAGCCTACTATTTAAAAGGTTCAGGACAGGGGGATCCACTGCACAAGGCCCGTCCCCTGGAAATTTCCACTTTGTGGAAGCGATAATAAACCAACACACAGAGCTGGTGAATTACAAAAGGTCGCCTGAATATGAAAGCAAAACCCTAGCGGCTCCGGGAGCGGAGAAAGCCCAAGTGTGAAGTGACCTGCGGGGACCACCGGCCATCTTCGGTCTGGGACGGGATTGGAGGGAATGTGTCAGGCGAGAGGAATTTCTTTTGGCTAATTGAAATAATTGAAAGAAGGTCTCCCTTAGACTGGTAGAAGAATATTAGGGTCTGCCTCTCTGAACCAGGAAAAAAAACCGCCCGCTGCTTTCGAGTCTTCTCGAGGAATTAGGGGATGCCTAGCACCCGGCCTAGCCACTCCAGTACTCTTGCCTAGAAAATCCCATGGATGGAGCAGCCTGGTAGGCTGCAGTCCGTGGGGTCGCTAAGGGTCGAACACGACTGAGCGACTTCACTTTCACTTTTCACTTTCCACTTTCACACATTGGAGAAGGAAATGGCAACCCACTCCAGTGTTCTTGCCTGGAGAATCCCAGGGACGGGGGAGCCTGGTGGGCTTCCGTCTATGGGGTCACACAGAGTCGGACACGACTTAAGTGACTTAGCAGCAGCAGCAGCAGCAGCAGCACCCGGCCTGGTACTTAGTGAGAGTTCGTAGCCTCTCTTGTTTTCTGTAATTATCTGCGATCTGCAGCTCCACGGATCCTGAGGTTTGGGAAGCAGGTACCAGAGCCCAGGGTTTCGTAGTGAGTAACCAGGAAGCCGGGGCCTCTGCCCAATTACCATTCCGCCCCCACACGCCTTTTCCCGGCGGGATTTGCCAGCTAAGGCTCCTCCGCAGTCCGGCGTCTGCGCCCTAAAGGTGCCCAGTCCGGTGGTTTTTCCAGCCCTCTGTTTCTGGGCGAACAGTTCAGTAGCCTCCTCAACCTGGGCCCGCCAGGAAAACCTCGCCATCTCCTATTCCCCACGCCCATCAAAGGCCCCTGTTTAGGACTGCGCTCTAAATTTCAAGGCTCTTTTGGCCTGGAGAAACCTTACAGCTTTGTGGACGGTTTTATAGAGGAGGAAACAGGAGGGTATGAGCATCTCTATTTCCCGAGCTCTCACTGTGTGCCTTGCCCTTAATCAGAAGCCTTGCCCACAAAACCTTATTTAATTTGCATAGTTGCCCTACCAGATAAAGCGCTATTTTTCTGTTATTTCTCCAATGAGAATCCTGAATCTTATTAAAGTTCAAAGGCTTATCCAAGGTCACAGAGCTAGAGATGAGACAGCCAGGACTCAGATCCTGTTTGTAGAATGTAAAAGTCGGAAGTTTTAAGCACTAGGTAATACTGTCTCCTAGAGGTCAGTCTTCATTCCAATCCCAAAGAAAGGCAATGCCAAAGAATGCTCAAACTACCGCACAATTGCACTCATCTCACACGCTAGTAAAGTCATGCTCAAAATTCTCCAAGCCAGGCTTCAGCAGTATGTGAACCGTGAACTCCCAGATGTTCAAGCAGGTTTTAGAAAAGGCAGAGGCACCAGAGATCAAATTGCCAACATCCGCTGGATCATGGAGAAAGCAAGAGAGTTTCAGAAAAACATCTATTTCTGCTTCATTGACTATGCCAAAGCCTTTGACTGTGTCGATCACAATAAACTGTGGAACATTCTGAAAGAGATGGGAATCCCAGACCACCTGACCTGCCTCTTGAGAAACCTGTATGCAGGTCAGGAAGCAACAGTTAGAACTGGACATGGAACAACAGACTGGTTCCAAATAGGAAAAGGAGTACGTCAAGGTTGTATATTGTCACCTTGCTTATTTAACTTATATGCAGAGTACATCATGAGGAACGCTGGGCTGGAAGAAGTACAAGCTGGAATCAAGATTGCAGGGAGAAATATCAATAACCTCAGATATGCAGATGACACTACCCTTATGGCAGAAAGTGAAGAGGAACTCAAAAGCCTCTTGATGAAAGTGAAAGAGGAGAGTGAAAAGGTTGGCTTGAAGCTCAACATTCAGAAAACAAAGATCATGGCATCTGGTCCCATCACTTCATGGGAAATAGATGGAAAAACAGTGGAAACAGTGTCAGACTTTGTTTTTTTGGGCTCCAAAATCACTGCAGATGCTGATTGCAGCCATGAAATTAAAAGACGCTTGCTCCTTGGAAGGAAAGTTATGACCAACCTTGATAGTATATTAAAAAGCAGAGACATTACTTTGCCAACCAAGGTCCGTCTAGTCAAGGCAATGGTTTTTCCCGTGGTCATGTATGGATGTGAGAGTTGGACTGTGAAGAAAGCTGATCGCCGAAGAATCGATGCTTTTGAACTGTGGTGTTGGAGAAGACTCGAGAGTCCGTTGTACTGCAAGGAGATCCAACCAGTCCATTCTAAGGGAGATCAATCCTGGATGTTCATTGGAGGGACTGATGCTAAAGCTGAAACTGCAATACTTTGGCCACCTCATGCGACGAGTTGACTCACTGGAAAAGTCTCTGATGCTGGGAAGGGTTGGGGGCGGGAGGAGAAGGGGACGACGGAGAATGAGATGGCTGGATGGCATCACCGACTCTGTGGACATGAGTTTGAGTGTACTCCGGGAGTTGGTGATGGACAGGGAGGCCTGGCGTGCTGTGATTTATGGGGTCGCGGAGAGTCGGACACGACTGAGCGACTGAACTGAACTGAACTGAACTGAATAATATATCCAGTATGTATTGTGCACCTACTATATTTTTTAAAAATGATTTTTATTGGAGTATGCATGTGTGCTCAGTCGTGTCCAACTCTTTGTGGTTCTATGGACTGTAGTCAGCCAGGCTCCTCTGTCCGTGGGATTTCCCAGGCAAGACTACTGGAGTAGGTTGCCATTCCCTTCTCTAGGGGATCTTCTTGACCCAAGGACTGAACCTGCATCTCCTGTGTTGGCAGGCAGATTCTTTACCACTGAGCCATCTGGGAAGTATTATTGGAGTATAGTTGATTTACAATGTTGCATGCTAGTTTCAGGTATACAGCAAAGTGAATCAGTTAAATATATATCCACTCTTTTCCCATATAGGTCATTATAGAGCACTGAGTTCCCTGTGCTGTATAGCAGATCCTCATTAGTTATCTATTTTATGTATAGCAGTGGAGCACCAACTATGTCCTCAGCTATGAGTTAAGCCTTTAATGTATCATTTATTTCTCATAGTGACCTTGTGAGGAAGATATTTTATTATTTTGAATTTGTTTATTGTTCACTCCTTGGTTAATGTGGTTTTCCTGCGAATTAAAGATTACAAAGGCCAGTCTAAGGTAGCCCATATTACAGAAAAGGCATAGACTGGAGTGGGATGAGATAGGGAATATGACTGTTTTCGTTCATTTGCTCCCAGAACATAGTAAGTGCTAAAGACAGTTGGCCAGGTGAAAGCAATATGTCACTCTTATTTCAAAAGCTGTCATCATAATCAGTATTTATGTCTTCAGGTTTATTTCAGTGCTGGTTGAGTACCTCCCCCAGTTGACTGCAAGCTGCACTGGGCAGAAACTGCCTCTGTTTATTCGCAGGTGTCTATAAAACGTCTAGCCCAGAGGTGGCATATATTAGGAGTGGAATAAATACTTGTTGAATGACTAAGCCCTCATTTTGCAGATAGGACAAATGAGGCTCAGAGAGGCTATGCAACTTGTCCAAAGCCACGCAGCTCAAAAGTGGGAGAGGGAAGATTCAAACTGAGGATTTTCTAACGCTGACCCCGTCCCCCTTTCACCCTGGCCCACAGCTTTCTGTGCTGTGTCCTCTGGGTCACAGGGACTGAGCACTGGGACTGGCGCTGCGCCGCCAGGGGCTGTCCCAAGTCCGTGCCCAGTCACTCCCCTCCCCAGGCCGAGAGATTTAAGAAGCTGTCGGAGGCCGGCGAGGCTGCTCCCTAGACGCAGTGAATAGGCACTCCTCGCGGGTCGGCCCCTACCCAGCGCTCCAGCTGCCAGCGCGGGAAACCTGCAACCCACTCCTTCCCGGTGATCGACTCCCTCTCTGAGTCTTGATCTGCTCCTCTCCCTGGCTAACTTCTCACCGGAAAAGTAAGCGACTCTAAGAGATCGCCTTGAACCCACAACCTGCAAACGCTGCCATCAGAAACAGTCCCCAAACTCCAAGCACATGGGCATCTGCGCTGGGCACAGCGTCCTCACCGTAGCAGGTGCGCATGCGCAAGCGTGAGTGCTGGGCTGGAGAACCGTGTGAATCTGTGCGTGCGCAAGCGCGGGTGAAGCGTGTGCTAGAGGGTGGGGGTTGAGTGTGAGTATGAGAATGAGTGCATGTGGCAGGGTATGTGTGATGTGCATGTGTGTATCAGCAAGTGTGTGAAGAGGTGAGGAGTGTGAATACGAGTAGCGTGTTAAGTGTAAAAGTGAAGAGTGTAGGTATGTAGGAGCTTGAATGGGGGTTGTAAGCATAAGGGTGCCTGTGAATACTGGGGTGTGTGGATGTATGAATGTGAGAATTAAAGAGACTGTGTGAGGATGTATGTGTTGCTGAGGGTGTATGAATGGGCGTGTGACTGTGAGTTTGTGAGAAGTGTGGGGTCCCATGCGTGCGTGCGAGAGTATGTGCGTTTGTGGAAGCACGTGTGTGTGCGGGCTCGCAAGTGTGTACTGAAGAGTATGGGGAGTATGAGCGTTTGAGTATGAGTGTGAATGTGGAAGAGAGCATGTGTGTGTGTCTGTGTGTGAAGTTGGCATGTGAGACCACCCGCCTTCGTGGGGCGCGTGCATGGGTTCGGGTCCTTTCGCGGGCCTCATAGCTGCTCTCTCCAGCCCACCCAGTGGGCATCCTCCTTAGCGCAAGCTCCTCCTGCTACCGGGGGCCTTGGAACCTGCCAGGTCAGAGTCGGGGGCGGGGGTAAGCAGAGCCTGGAGAGAACCTCGCGGTGAAGCCAGGACCTGCTAAGTGGGAGGGGCTTTGGAGCAGTGTCTCCAGGAGTCCCCTTCTTTTCTTCTCTGCCTGCCTCCAGTTTCCCTCGCTCCCGTCTGGATCATCTTTCCATCCATTTTCTCACTCACTGAACATTTACGTGTCCTCTGCCTTAGGACATTTAGACAGAGCCAGGCTCTTTTAGGTCCTGGGGAAACCAGTGCTAAATAGCTTAGGTCTCACTCACTTTGGTGGAGAAGGAAATGGCAACCCACTCCAGTGTTCTTGCCTGGAGAATCCCAGGTATGGGGGAGCCTGGTAGGCTGCCGTCTATGGGGTCGCACACAGTCGGACCCGACTGAAGCGACTTAGCAGCAGCAGCAGCACTCACTATGGAGTTTTCACAGAGTTTTCTGTTCATGAGTAACTGCTTTGCCAAATACTGATGATTTGATGCAAACTAAAGTTTTGGCCTCTGCCCTCAAGAAGGGCATGGAAGACTTTTAAGACAGACAGTGATATCAATAAGACAATTCACTAACTAAGTGCCTGTGCATCCCGGCTCCATTCCAGCCTCAACCCTTTCACTGCTCTACTGAGCTTGGGCTTAGGGTTAGGAGGTCCTGGGTGTGAAGCTCCCCTCCTTTGACAATGAAAATAATCATGACTCTTCTCATTGGGTGACTGTGGGGGTTAAATGAATTAAGTCATGATAACTGTGGGAAAATGCCTGGCACACGGTAAGCACTCAATACACCAGCTATGATGATGGTGATGATGATGTTCCCCGGGTCACATGCAATGTGGGAGAAGGGGAGATGCTGTGTTGTAGGCTACAAGTTTAAGAGATTATCCAAGGATTTAAATTAATCTATGTATGATTATCCTGCATTCCTCTCCAGAATCAGGCTGTATTAGATACCTGGTCTTGAGTTTTCTCTAGTGACTTCTTTATTTATTTATTTTTATTTGGCTGTTCTGGGTCTTCATTGCAGCATGTGGGATCTTATTAATAGTTGCAGCATGGAAACTCTTAGTTATGGCATGTGGGACCCAGTTCCCTGACCAGGGATCGAACCCAGGCCCCTTGCATAGGAAGTGTGGAGTCTTAGCCACTGAACCACATGGAAGTCACCCCTGTGACTTCTTATGCTCCAGAACTAATGACACCAATAGTGCTGTTGTCAAGAAGAAATGAAAAAGCAATAGGGGAAGAAAGTAAGAATCTACAGGAGCCAAATGTTCTTTCAGGCAACCTTAGCAGATTTTCAAGTTCACTCATGTACCATTAAAGTGAAAGGGAGTATTTTAACAGTGACACAAAATTTAACTTGTGAACAAGACTTCTGATGAAATATGACATAGGAAATATGTTTCCTGATTAGCCAGGTAACTCCCTGGAACAAGATACTGTATAAACAATTGCAGGACATACTTTTTTTTTTTTTAAAAAAAGAAATCTGTCTTATTAAGATTCATTTTTTGATGTTCTAACTAGGATCACAAAATAATTTTCTTTTAAACCAAAAAGGGCATGTTCAAAGATTGAATTTCCTATTGAGACTTTTTCTTTTTTAAGAAAAAAATACATCAAAAATAAATCTTGAAAAGTATGAGAACTGGTGGCACCATCTATGTTCTTGAATTTAGCAGCTGAAATGGAATTTTGCCATTATCCTGCTGGCTCATTTCATATTACAACTAGAGAAACTGAGGTCCAGGGAGATGAACTAGTGTGAATTGTCAGTCCCTCCATCAGTCACCAAATAGAGCATTTCAATCTTGTTCCTGTAAGCACAGTTTTACATTTGCAGGAAGAATTCCGGCAACTAGGAGGAAAAAGATGGAGAAGTTTCAGCTCCCTTCCATATGGGCACATCTCTGTTGCTGGCAGCTCTGCATTCTGGTCGGTCAGACCCAAATTTTATCATCTTCCTGACTCCTCTCTTTTTGTACATTTAATCCACTGGGAAGTCCTGATGGCCCTATGTTTAAAAATATACAGAACCTGACCCCTCTCAACATTCCCACCATTGCCACACGGGTCTACCTTACATTCTAGTCTCCTGACTAGGCTTTTTCCTCCTATGCCTGTCTGTTCTCAACCCAGCACCCAGAGGAACCTCTAAAAATAGGAGTCAAATCAGGTCAGAGCAAAAGATATACTGAAGATATTACAGTGGCCAAAAAGGCCCTCCATGATCTGGCCGTGTGTCTCTCTTTGACCTCCTGTTCTCCCATTGGCCTACCTGCCTGCTCTGCCTTCCTTGCTTGGCTGGCCCTTTCTTGCACTGGCCTTCCCCTCTGCGGAGAATTCTTCCCCATAAGCTCACTTCCTCACCTTCTGGTCTTTCTCAAATGTCATTTTTTCACTATTTTAAAAATACCAAAGCCTCTACTATGCCCTCTGTACTCCCAACCCCCTTATTATGTTCTATTTTGTTCTCCCATAGCACTTACCATTTTCCAACATGCTGTATAATGTACTGTGTTTGTATGCTTATGGCGGAATCTCCCTGCAAGAATGAAAGCTCCTGGAGAATGTGTATCTGTTGGGATCTGTTGGGGTCACTGAGAACAGAGCCTGGCACAGTAGGCGGTGCTCAAAAATACTAGATACAGGATTGAAAGAAGAATGCCAGTGTTCTAGGTAGATGCCTAAACACAACTCATATCTTACATCTACATAACATTTTGGAGTTTACAAAGAATATGTTTTAAACGTATCTTAAATGTGTTATGTCACTGGAGATGCACAATTAATATAAGATAGATAGGACTATTTCCCCCCAGTTGTTATTTCCACAATGAGGTATTCAGAGGTTAAAAGACTTGCCCAAATCAGATCCAGGACTAAAATCTAAATCAGAGTGTCTTTTTGGGTGAGAGACACTTGGCTCAATGAGGAAAACTAATAAGTTACTAGATCCACAGTAGATCCTTCTAAATCTTGCCCCAGGATGAAGGCTGGGATCCTCCCTCCACTATCTGCCTTTCAGCTAAGTGAGTGGTGCTTGGGGGAACATAACACGATGGCCACATCCTCTTGTGTTTATAATTTGCATAGAGTTGAAAACAAGAGATATTGTCCTGTTAGCTCAAGCTTATTTGGAGTCTGCCCTGAATCTCTGGACTTGGCGGGATGCCCTCCCTTGTCTAACTGCTCTGGGCAAACCAACATGCTGTCTTAGTGTATTATAGTTCTTTCCTCATGTTTGGGCTCTCTGTCAGTCCATCAGATTTAGCTGATGAGCTCATTGACTACAAACTGATTTAGCAAGATAATATCCCTCATTCTCTGGGCATACACAGTACTATTGTCTTCCACAGATACTAGTAAAAATTGACATCTCCTTTTGAGAGCATTGATATCTCAATAGCCATTAATCAATAAGTGTTTTTAAAGCAACAAATTATCATATTGAACTACAAAAGGAGTTTTTAAAAAAAGTAATATGATTCAGAAAATAGATGTAAATATAAAATTACCAATTCTGAACAAATTTTTAGAGATAATACTTTTTCCTCAAAGATGTTCACATTTAATAAAATAAATGACAGTTGCTTCTTTGTTATTCCCCGACTGGCATAAATTGTTACTTTTTTGTATGAATGGGAAAAATTTAAACATTTCGAGACAAGAAAAGGAAAAGAACAATGTAATTGTTTATTGAAATATTAATTCAATGTTTGGTTATTCACAGATTATCTCCATGCCATCTCCATTTAGAATTTAATACTTGTCTCAGTTATACACTATTTTTTAGTTCCAGGTGCTCTAAAGCAACAAGGATGTTAATTATGAATGCAAAAGGCATAGTTCAGAAAGAAACAATGGCAGCCAAAATTAACTGTATCATTGCTTCTCTAAAGGGGTTTTTTTACCTGTTCTTTTTTCTGAGATCAGGCAAATTACTGGAATTTCCAACAGTGTACCTAATAATGATCACAATACCATTTATATTGTCCAGAGAATGATTCTTACCCAGATAGGATTCTTGGATATTTAGTTGTAAACCCTAAAGAAAGCATATCAGAATAACAGCCAATTTTAAATATAAGGTCTAGGCCATATTGCTAGAGGAACTTCTGGAAATAGAGCTGCAGTTGCTATTGACATTCAAATCAGTTTAATTCACTATTATTTCCTGAGTGCCTATATGTGCTAGGTACTAGGGTTACAAAGATGGCCAGAATCTAACCACAGCCTTCAATGAATTTTAATGGGATGCAACAGTCTATGGCACCATGGAGAATAGAGCCATTCTTTCTTCTAGCTGGCATCAGGGACTCTGGGATTGGGACTTGAACTGTTTGTAGGATATGCTCAACTTCAAAACAATGCCACCACCACAACAGCTGTGAGAGAAGAGACTTCTAGGTCAAAGGTCTGCTGGTGGGCACAGGCCTAGAAGATGGATGTTCCATCATGTGGCAGTGGAATGACTTCACACAGCAGGGTGAAACAGCAAGGGCTGCTGAGAGGCAGAAAGCAAAGGGTCTAAGTGGGGAGTGAAGTACTAGGAGATATCTCTATATTAAATGGACAGTCACTGAAGGTGCTGAGCAGAAAATTGAAATGATTATATTATAATCATTGAAAAGGATGGATTGGAAGAGAGAGAAACCAGAGGCAGTTAAAGTCTTAAAGTCCAGTCCTGAGATGATGAAGGTCACATTAATCCGTGGTGGCAGGAAAGGAAAAAGACAGGATAAATTCAAGAGCCATGTGGAAGGGACCACAAACAGTCCTTGGTTACCAATTGGTTGGAACATAGGTGCAGAAAGAGAAGAGGCAGTGGGAAATTTATATTTCTATCTCAGGTGTCAGCATTGATGGTGATGATGTCAAATTTATTAACACAGTGGTTATAGCTGGAAGATAAGCTGGGTTTTTTTGTTTGTTTGTTTCAGATGGGCTTGTAGATAGAGTGGGTGGAAGAGAAAGAAGAAGAACTATTTGTCTTAAAGATTTTGAGTTGTAAGTGTTGTCTGAACCACCAAGGAGAAATTTTTTACATATAGTAGTGTTGTAAATATGGATCTGAACTTAAGAGAATTTGGGGTTGGAATAAAAATGGCATTCGTCTACAGTATTTAAACTGTATTTGTATAATAGT
Organism: Moschus berezovskii; assembly: GCF_049115385.1. Classification (NCBI taxonomy): domain Eukaryota; kingdom Metazoa; phylum Chordata; class Mammalia; order Artiodactyla; family Moschidae; genus Moschus; species Moschus berezovskii. The sequence continues at coordinate 79,011,675 of NC_142464.1, read as the reverse complement.
TGCAGCATTAAGAGAAGATGAAATTACTGAGGGTTGAGGTGATGGTTAGTATGGTGGTCAGGAAAGGCCTCAAGTTTGTTATTTCGGTATAGTGCCCATCAGAGTAAATGGTACATAGTATTTAACATATTTGTTGAGAGCTGATTCTGTTCCAGAGCCTCATTTCTTTGTCCTTAGGCACTATATAATCTCTGTCACTCTGCCTTGACAATGGAACTGGAATACAATAGATTTGAAAATCAAATCAAAGTTGTAAGGCAGCTTGGTAGAAATATGGGATTAGTATTCAAAAGAGTCTCCTTTAACCAACCAGGTGCCTTAGAAGGTTGGCCTGAGCTCTCTTCTCCTCATCCTAACCCCTCTAATAGAAACAGAGTGAAGTAAAGAAATCCTAAGGTGGTATTCAGAAACCTTGCCTTGTTTTCTTTCCAAAAGACTTCCTTTTCCAGGTAGACCTTAGACATTTTCTGACTGATATGACTTTTTCTCCACAGGGCCTGTTGACAACTTAGCCTGCCAAGGACCCATCAAGTAGGGCTGCTGCTGCTGCTAAGTCACTTCAGTCGTGTCTGACTCTGTGCGAACCCATAGACGTCAGCCCACCAGGCTCCCCTGCCCCTGGGATTCTCCAGGCAAGAACACTGGAGTGGGTTGCCATTTCCTTCTCCAATGCATGAAAGTGAAAAGTGAAAGTGAAGTTGCTCATTCCTGTCCGACTCTTAGCGACCCCATGGACCACAGCCTACCAGGCTCCTCCATCCATGGGATTTTCCAGGCAAGAGTACTGGAATGGGCTATCATTGCCTTCTCTGGTAGGGCAGTCAGATGTTTATGGTCTGGTCCTGAGCAGCAGCATCACCCAGATTCCCAGTGTGAGTCAGAATCCCAGGTGACTGTTCCAGGTCACAAGATGTTTGTATTTCCTTAAGGACTTCAAGTGCTTGCAAAATGGTCTGTCATAGCCACCTCCAGAAAGAAGGTTGCTCATCTTTGAGTTCCCAGGTAGATGAAAAGAGCAGGGAGAAATGGTAAATCAATGCACAAAATCATACACCTTTGCACATACATTTATCATCAGCTATTACTTTTTATTTATTTTCCATTCACCACATCGTTACCTATCTAACTTCCCACATCCTAGCACATTCTGGACCAACTTCTCTGTTTTAAGCAATCAGGCCTGTTTGTGGTCCACAGCACATACAGTTGTGTTTAGGGCTTCCTACTGAGAAAGCAAGAGAGTTCTAGAAAAACATCTATTTCTGCTTCATTGATTATGCCAAAGCCTTTGACTGTGTGGATGACAATAAACTGTGGAAAATTCTGAAAGAGATGGGAATCCCAGACCACCTGACCTGCCTCTTGAGAAACCTGTATGCAGGTCAGGAAGCAACAGTCAGAACTGGTCATGGAACAACAGACTGGTTCCAAATAGGAAAAAGAGTACGTCTAGGCTTTATATTGTCACCTTGCTTATTTAACTTATATGCAGAGTACATCATGAGGAACGCTGGACTGGAAGAAACACAAGATGGAATCAGGATTGCTGAGAGAAATATCAATAACCTCAGATATGCAGATGACACTACCCTTATGGCAGAAAGTGAAGAGGAACTCAAAAGCCTCTTGATGAAAGTGAAAGAGGAGAGTGAAAAGGTTGGCTTGAAGCTCAACATTCAGAAAACAAAGATCATGGCATCTGGTCCCATCACTTCATGGGAAATAGATGGGGAAACAGTGGAAACAGTGTCAGACTTTATTTTTTGGGGCTCCAAAATCACTGCAGATGCTGATTGCAGCCATGAAATTAAAAGACACTTACTCCTTGGAAGGAAAGTTGTGACCAACCTTGATAGTATATTAAAAAGCACAGACATTACTTTGCCAACAAAGGTCCATCTAGTCAAGGCAATGGTTTTTCCCGTGGTGATGTATGGTTGTGAGAGTTGGACTATGAAGAAAGCTGATCGCTGAAGAATTGATGCTTTTGAACTGTGGTGTTGGAGAAGACTCTCGAGAGTCCCTTGGACTGCAAGGAGATCCAACCAGTCCCTTCTAAAGGAGATCAGTCCTGGGTGTTCATTGGAAGGACTGATGCTAAAGCTGAAACTTCAGTACTTTGGCCACCTCATGTGACAAGTTGACTCACTGGAAAAGAATCTGATGCTGGGAAAGGTTGGGGGTTGGAGGAGAAGGGGACGACAGAGAATGAGATGGCTGGATGGCAGCACCGATTCTGTGGACATGAGTTTGAGTGAACTCCTGGAGTTGGTGATGGACAGGGAGGCCTGGCGTGCTGTGATTCATAGGGTCGCGGAGAGTCGGACACTACTGAGCGACTGAACTGAACTGAACTGAACTGACATGTTTCCCCCACTTAAAGTGCCTCTACCCTTTTCTTCTACCTTTTTCTTCCTAGTAGTGAAAACTCAGGTCATCTAAAATTCCTCAATGTTTACATAAATAGTAGCTATAAGTTTTATCTCTACCTAGTATATACTGGGGTGTAATTTCTCAGGTTCTGTTTACACAGATGCTAATCAAGCAGGTTTTAGAAAAGGCAGAGGCACCAGAGATCAAATTGCCAACATCCGCTGGATCATGGAGAAAGCAAGAGAGTTTCAGAAAAACATCTATTTCTGCTTCATTGACTATGCCAAAGCCTTTGACTGTGTCGATCACAATAAACTGTGGAACATTCTGAAAGAGATGGGAATCCCAGACCACCTGACCTGCCTCTTGAGAAACCTGTATGCAGGTCAGGAAGCAACAGTTAGAACTGGACATGGAACAACAGACTGGTTCCAAATAGGAAAAGGTGTACATCAAGGTTGTATATTGTCACCTTGCTTATTTAACTTATATGCAGAGTACATCATGAGGAACGCTGGACTGGAAGAAGCACAAGCTGGAATCAAGATTGCTGGGAGAAATATCAATAACCTCAGATATGCAGATGACACTACCCTTATAGCAGAAAGTGAAGAGGAACTCAAAAGCCTCTTGATGAAAGTGAAAGAGGAGAGTGAAAAGGTTGGCTTGAAGCTCAACATTCAGAAAACAAAGATCATGGCATCTGGTCCCATCACTTAATGGGAAATAGATGGAAAAACAGTGGAAACAGTGTCAGAATTTATTTTTTGGGGCTCCAAAATCACTGCAGATGCTGATTGCAGCCATGAAATTAAAAGACGCTTGCTCCTTGGAAGGAAAGTTATGACCAACCTTGATAGTATATTAAAAAGCAGAGATGTTACTTTGCCAACCAAGGTCCGTCTAGTCAAGTCTATGGTTTTTCCCGTGGTCATGTATGGATGTGAGAGTTGGACTGTGAGGAAAGCTGATTGCCGAAGAATCGATGCTTTTGAACTGTGGTGTTGGAGAAGACTCTTGAGAGTCCGTTGTACTGCAAGGAGATCCAACCAGTCCATTCTAAAGGAGATCAATCCTGGGTGTTCATTGGAGGGACTGATGCTAAAGCTGAAACGGCAATACTTTGGCCACCTCATGCGACGAGTTTACTCACTGGAAAAGAGTCTGATGCTGGGAAAGGTTGGGGGTGGGAGGAGAAGGGGACGACGGAGAATGAGATGGCTGGATGGCATCACTGACTCTGTGGACATGAGTTTGAGTGAACTCCGGGAGTTGGTGATGGACAGGGAGGCCTGGCGTGCTGTGATTCATGGGGTCGCGGAGAGTCTGACACGACTGAGCGACTGAACTGAACTGAACTGAACTGAATCTTTGAAGAGCAGTATCTTATAGACTAACCCTAGCATCACTCAGAGAGATGGTTGAGTTAAATGGACTATTCAACTAAGTCAATTTGAAGTTTCTTAAATGATGAGTATAATAACAATAGTAACTATCATTTATTAAGTGTCTACTCTGCCAGACTAATGGAGACAGCCATGCCAACCCACAGCAGTATTCTTGCGTGGAGAATCCCATGGACAGAGGAGCATGTCCAGCAACAATCCATAGGGTCACAAAGAGTCAGACACAACTGAAGCGACTTAGCACACACGCATCTGTGCCACACACACACATGCCAGACTAAGCATTTTGCTATGTTATTACATTTGATTGAGTGAGAAGATACTCTCCTCATTCTGCAGATGAGAAAATGGAAGTTTAGAGAGGTTAATTTGCCTGTGGTCACATGATTAGTAAAGATCAGAACCTGGATTCAAACCCATGTCTTTGAGACTCTGCCATTCACAATCTTACCAAAACACCATATTTTTAGTGTTCATTTTTTAAAGAACAAAAATAGTTTCTGTATTTTCTTGATCTCTTTCCATTCCTCCTTGTATAGGGCTGCATACTGAATGCTGTAATTAAATGGGCTATTTTTAGTTATAGGAACACACAGATGCTCAATTTTCCTGTGTGGATTGAGTGTTTTTGGTAAAGATAAACAGAGAAGTAAGGATTTGCTGAGGGTATATCTCAGCAAATGTGAAGTTAGATCAATGGAGAACTGGAAAAATCATTTCATCGTATGCGCATTTCTTTCAGGGGCTTACTTAGAGACCTATGGATCCTTCTTCCCTTTGAGAACAAAGCTTGTAATGTTTGGATAGAAGAACCTTTTTTAGAAATTAGTTCCTTCATTAATTCCACAAATATTTATTGAGTGCTTATTATATGTCAAGCAGTCTTCATGGCACTAGGGCAAAGAAAAGAGATAAAGTTTTCTCCTAATTGGGCTTATTTTCTAATAGTTCCTTATATTAAGTTTTAGGGATATGCTGATAAATCTCATGGGACTCATCTTTTCTTAATGCTTATTCTACAGGTTTTGAGTCTTCTCCATTTTTAAGATTGTACTTGAATTAAGAAGTAGGTGTACATCAGTATTTCCCAAATTTATTTATAGTGAACATTGGTTAAATTTCTACAGCATTCATAGTGTTTGGTTTCAGCCTTGGGATTGTAGGGAAGCTGACACTATCAATGGCTCCAAAGAAGAAGTTGTAATCTGGACTAAATTGATCAGTATATATTATCCCTTCCATAATGATTGGCTTGGTAAATAGCTTACAACCTGAGAGGGTCCAATAACAGCAAATCTCAGAACTTCTGTGGGTAGGGGGAGTTTAAGAACACTTAGTCTCTCACATGCTCTGGAGAGTGTGATATGTTAAGTATGAAGGCTGGATCTGCTGCAGTCATTTTGCAGAGAAGAGGAAAAACCTAATACATGGATATAAACAGAGTTCAGAAATGGAGCTGGAGGTCTGATCAGATTGTACCATGTCTGTCCCACCTCTGGACTTTAATCATCAGTGAAGTCAACAAATGTCTGCTTACTGAGTTTGAATTCAGTTTCATGCCAGCCAAGGTCTTGGCTGGATGGCATCACCGACTCGGTGGACATGAGTTTGAGTGAACTGTGGGAGTTGGTGATGGACAGGGAGGCATGGCGTGCTGTGATTCATGGGGTCGCGAAGAGTCGGACACGACTGAGCGACTTAACTGAACTGAAGGTCTGTCTAGTCAAGGCTATGGTTTTTCCAGTGGTCATGTATGGATGTGAGAGTTGGACTGTGAAGAGGGCTGATCGCCGAATAATTAGTGCTTTTGAACTGTGGTGTTGGAGGAGACTCTTGAGAGTCCCTTGGACTGCAAGGAGATCCAACCAGTCCATTCTAAAGGAGATCAGTCCTGGGTGTTCATTGGAAGGACTGATGCTGAAGCTGAAACGCCAATACTTTGGCCACCTCATGCGAAGAGTAGACTCACTGGAAAAGACTCTGATGCTGGGAGGGATTGGGGGCGGGAGGAGAAGGGGACGACAGAGAATGAGATGGCTGGATGGGATCACTGACTCGATGGAGGAGAGTTTGAGTGAACTCTGGGAGTTGGTGATGGACAGGGAGGCCTGGCGTGCTGTGATTCATGGGGTCGCAAAGAGTCGGACACAACTGAGCGGACACGACTGAGCGACTGAACTGAACTGAATTACAACTTAAAGCATAACAATTGACACCAAACAACAATGACAAAAAGGAAGGGAGGAAGAAAAGAAAAAAGAAAAAACACTTTCCTTCCCTTTTTGTTTTTTCTAGAAGCATTTCACAGGACTAGATATTCTCAAAGTGAATTCACATTGGGAAATGCTGATTTTGACAATTGGTGTCTATTACCCAATGTCCTAGATAGGAGAAAATATGCGTCCCTTTGATCAAGATCTTTCCAAGTTTTAAGAAATATCTTTATATCCACTGTTCTGTAATCTAAGTGCAAAGAGGTGTTCTTAATGCCAACCCCCTCTGTTCATGGGATTTTCCAAGCAAGCATACTGGAGTGGGTTGTCATTTCCTACTCCAAGGGATCTTTCCAACCCAGAGATCAAACCCGTGTCTCCTGTGTTTCATGCATTGGAAGGCAGATTTTTTTTTTACCACTGTTCCACCTTTGAAATATTAGTTAAGGAAAAAAAAGAAAGAAAAACAGAGGATACTATAATTATGATGAAAGAAATAATATATCTCAGGGGAAAGAAAAGATAGAAAAGTTGGAAAATAAAGGTAAAGATAAAAATCAATTTTCTGCAAAGGGACGTTTTAATCCTAACCTAGAAGAGAAAGTATGCAGTAAAATTTCTAAGGTTATAGAATTTAATGTCATGTAGGGAAAATATAAAGATAATAGTTAATAAATCATAAGATCTTTTAAGATTGAGTAGACAGAAATATGAAAAGAAGGCTCAATATAGATAAATATAATTCAAATTATATTAATAAAGTTGTTTCTGTGTTACTTTAATTATGATACAGAAACAAAAAGGGGATTAAGGATCGTAGGACTGTTCCTTAATGTTATAAACCTAATCTGACTCAATTAAATCAGATTGAACAGCTCTTCTCAACATAACCATCAAAATGTTGTTTTTGATCGTTTTAGGAATGAAAACAGAAAGCAATCTCTGACTCTGGCAGTAGCATTTATCAAAATGACATTTGATGCATATGTGATGGTAGATCCTGAGCTACCCAAAGTTTGTAAATTTATTTCAGTAACCTGAAAAAAGTCTCTATTAGATGTTGGAGATATTACATTCAGGGTTTGATTGGTATCACTCATCATTGATCTGGGATTATCATTTAAAGGGCTTTTGGATTCATTTGCCAAGTTGCATCATTGTAAAACATCTCAAATCAGGCATGACAGGATAGAAACACATGCTGGTGCTATGGAGTGTAGTTGGGTCTGAATGGACCCTGATTTAGTCAACAGTCATGCTTTCATCATGAATGATCAGCTGCTCTATGATACTAACAAGAATGATCACCTGCTTGTGTGACATACCCTTAAACAGGTCCTCATAGGTGGTGGTGGGTGTCAGGAGGGCTGCTCTGGGAATGAAGTTACAAGAATCTGACAGAAGGAGGGTGGAGGGGGACTCTGAGCCAACGTGAAATCACTTCTAAGGTGAGTGGGAGCTACAATAGCCCAGCAAGGATATTTGGAGGAAGCATCTCCTTAAACAGACTGCTCACAGGCTAATCACTATGCTAATCCACAGCAAAGAAGTTTGTCCATTCCTTAGATGATACATACATTACCACCTCAATGAGCTTCTTATAGATAATGTAAGCTGTTGGGTTAAGTCTCAGAAAACAATTAAGTCAAGTTGACTGTTCCTTCCAGTTCAGCCACTGAATTTTAAGTTGCCAGGCAACTGTGTAGGCCTGAATGGATGACTACTCAAAAACCCCTTCACAGTCCCGTAGGGTGGCTTTGCTTAGAATGTCAAGGAGGGAGAAAGACAGGATGAGAAAAATGGTTGTGGTATCTTCTTATATTTCTGTAGGGCTTTGTAGATGCTCAGAACATGATCCAACATGGTGAATTATTTCTGCAGGAGCAGCTAGGAAGGAGTATTGTCTTCATTCTCCAGATAAGAGTATTGAAGGAAGATAATTTAGGTTGATTGTAATGCAGCATGCAAATACATGTCTACTACTCTTTATTCTAGTATTCTCTCCACAGTGATTAAAATGACATCATCATCATTAGTCATAACAGCTAGCACTTATTGAGTACTTATCATTCTTTACAGGTATTATCTCATTTAACCCTCCCAACAGCTCTGTGCAATAAGCATTATAATTAGCTCTGCTACATAGATAAGGGTAACAAGTATTGAGTCAACCCCAGTTTCCTGTTTCTTAAGTATCATCCTTGGATTGCTAAGTGTTTGGGGAGGTAGAGAATTTTTTTTTAATAACCACTCAGCAGTTCCTCATTATGTTGCATAAAAATAGTTAGCCTCATTTTCTCTTTAAGTTTCTATTTTTTTCCTTCCTTGTGGTGGAAACTTACCCTCAGAATCAAAAAGAGCCTTAGGTCTTCACTGTATCTCAGCCTTTTAGGAGCCAGTTGAACTTGAGTCTCCCATTTAACTTCAGCATCCTCTGAAATGTATAGAATGGAAATAATATCCCTCTGTTTTTATTTCACTGGAGTGTTGTGACGGTCAGATGAGACATTCTAAGTGAAAATGTTTATGACATGATAAGCATTCATGGGGTTGCAAAGAGTCACGATTGAGCGACTGAACTGAACTGAAAACATTGATATAAATATTTATTCTACTTATAAATTGTCTTTTTTCTTTGCCTCATTTTCCCTTATTTTTCTGAAGAACATTGCATTTTTTTATATGTTCATATCCAATATCTTCTGAACAGTGCAATTAAATGTAACACAAAAGATAATAGAAAGATTCCTGAAAAAGTTCACTTAGAACTATTGTGTTCCTCCAGATCTAAGTTTTCCCAATGGTAATGGGTACCTTTAATTTTCAGAGCCTCCAGATTACCTCACAGCAAGTTATATCTTCAAAGGACACTTTGGTGGTCTTTAAGTACATCAAGTGCAGAGTTACTAGATAATTTCCCCAAACCTAAAATTATTCATGCATCTTCTTAGGTCTTAGCATCACTAAGAGCAACATAATGTGTTGGGTATTGAAGTCCTGAAGTTCATTTACTTGAGAGAATTTGTTCTTTACAATGTTGTTGCTGCTGCTGCTAAGTCGCTTCAGTCGTGTCCGACTCTGTGCGACCCCATAGACGGCAGCCCACCAGGCTCCCCCGTCCCTGGGATTCTCCAGGCAAGAACACTGGAGTGGGTTGCCGTTTCCTTCTCCAGTGCATGAAAGTGAAAAGTGAAAGTGTTAGTTCTACGTAAGAGTAACTCAGGTTTTATGAAAAGGCTGAATAGTAGGCAATGAAAACAGAAAAGAAAGAAATCTCAAAAGTATGAATGTAAAAAGCAAGTATTCAAAAAGAAAATAATGAGGAAAATATCATAAGAAAACAGCAGATGTGATTAAAAGCACAGCATTGCAAGGCTATCATGTATGTGACTGGGGGTTCAGTGAGCAGAGGAGAGAGAGAGAAAGGCCAGAAGCAAGTTCTCTCCTAAGTTCCCATGTGAAGTTGGGTGTTGTCTAAACTCAATCATGTGAGAAATCCCACATGATTAGAACCATTAAGTCCCAACTCTTCCCTGTATCGTGTTCAAAGAAGCGGAGAAACATCTCGACATTAGTGAGTAGGAAGGCCATTGGTTCCCAGTGAGAGTTCCCAAAAGGTAGAAAATAGATTTCACCACACCCAATTCAAGAGCAAAGATTGGTTATGTCCCTTAACCTTGAAGGCGAAGCCCAATATTGCAAAAGTTATGTATTGAGTGTCTATCTAGGGGGGCTCCCAGGTGGCGCTCGAGGTAAAGAACCTGCCTGCCAGTGCAGGAGATGAAGGAGATGTGGGTTCAATCCTTGATTGGGAAGATCCCTTGGAGTGGGGCATGGCAGCCCATTCCAGCATTCTTGCCTGGAGAATCCCAAGCACAGAGGAACCTGGTGGGCTACTGTCCATAGGGTTGCAAAAACTCAGTGGCTTAAGACAGTAGTAGATGTTTGTTATTTTGACAGTTTCCATGGACTAGGGATTGGTGGTCTGACACAGGATCTCTCATAATGTTGCAGTCAGCGTGTTACCTGGGGCTGCAGTCATCTAAGGGCTTGAGAAGGGTTGTTTTCAGGATGGTTCCCTCACAGGAGTGGCAGGAGGCCTCAGTTCTTCTCTTTGTGAGCCTCCCTGTAGGGTTGTTTGAGTGTCCTCCTGGCATGGCAACTGGCTTCCCCCAGAGTGAGTGATTTAAGACAATGAAGTGTATATTGTCATGTCTTCTATAACCTAGTGAGGGAGGGGTCTACAGAAGGGTGTGAATACCAGAGGATGAGGCTCATTTGGTATTATCTTGGACATTGACTATCACACTGGTCAAATCACACTATGTCTGGTCGGAACACCAAATAGTAAAATGACTATTGACCCAACAAAGCTAATAAGAGTCAGTTATAGCCTCTGAAAAGAGTCAGAAAACTTGAAACTACCTTCTTGGAGGAAAAATGATTGAAGGAAATGGGCATGGTTAGCTTAAAGAAAAAATATTTTTTTCACTTATTTGAAGAACTGTTACATAGAAGAAAAAATAAACTTGATTTCTGTCTCTCCAGAGATTGGAAAGAGAATTAATAGAGGAAGATATAGTGAATGACTCCTGAATTCCAGGCAGTAAGAAAGGGCTTGGAATAAAAAAAAATAAGGCCAAGACACAGTCCCAGACCATAAAGAATCCAGTCTTAAGAGAACTGTGGAAAATATAATAAAGCATTTTTGCATATGTGCAGTACATTACAGATATTTAATATAACTATCAAAGATGTTCAGTAGAGCAGGACACACCACATGATTTAGGCTGAAGCATGGTTTTGGAGGTTAGTGTGGACAAAATGACTTCAGGATTTCTTTCCTGTTTTATGAGCCTATGATTTTAGGAATAGACTCTAGACCTTTGTGGATTTAAAAGATGGCAGTAAGGAAAACCCAGGACAACTTACATGTCATATTTATAGCATTGGTTTAAATCAGGTGAGCAGCTATAGATAATTATTCTAGGGTAATCTAGGAGATTGGCTTAAAGTTGGCTTAAAGCTCAACATTCAGAAAACAAAGATCATGGCATCTGGTCTCATCACTTCATGGCAAATAGTTGGAGGAACAGTGGAAACAGTGGCAGACTTTATTTTTTGGGACTCCAAAATCACTGCAGATGGTGACTGCAGTCATGAAATTAAAAAGATGCTTACTCCTTGGAAGAAAAGTTATGACCAACCTAGACAGCATATTAAAAAGCAGAGACATTACTTTGCCAACAAAGGTCCATCTAGTCAAGGCTATGGTTTTTCCAGTAGTCATGTATGGATGTGAGAGTTGGACTATAAAGAAAGCTGAGCACCGAAAAATTGATGCTTTTGAACTGTGGTATTGGAGCAGACTCTTGAGAGTCCCTTGGACAGCAAGGAGATCCAACCAGTCCATCCTAAAGGAAATCAGTCCTGAATATTCACTGGAAGGACTGATGCTGAAGCTGAAACTCCAATACTTTGGCCACCTGATTCGAAGAGCTGACTCATTTGAAAAGACCCTGATGCTGGGAAAGATTGAAGGTGGGAGGAGAAGGGGATGACAGAGGATGAGATAGTTGGATGGCATCACTGACTCAATGGACATGAGTTTGAGTAACCTCCAGGAGTTGATGATGGACAGAGAGGCCTGGCCTGCTGCAGTCCATGGGGTCACAAAGAGTCAGACATGACTGAGTGACTGAACTGAACTGAATCTAGGAGAATCCATATGGATTTTACAGATTTTTTATAAAAATATTTGGAGACCAGACATTGAACTAAATATGTATATACAGTGTGAAATGATCAAAGAAAAAATGAGAACAAGTTCCTGTGTGTAGTCCCTAATATTTATAAAGCACTCACTGTGTACTATACACTGTTGTAGGTGTTGGGAAAATGAAAGTGATCTGAGTATTTCTCTGCTGGTGTTTAAGATGGGAGAGCTTACTGGTAAGATCATGGGGTGAGAAAACATGCTGTTTAGGCTCAAATCCTGGTTCTATCATTTCCTGGCTGTGTGACTTTGGGCCAAGATACTTTAATTTCCTTTTGCTTCAGTCTGTATACATATGTGTAAAATAGGAATGAAAATGGTACCTATGTTAATAGGATATTTGTGAGGCTAAATGGGTTGATATATGCAAAGTGCTTAGAACAGTTTCTGGGATACTACGTATGCTATATAAGCATTGGTTTCTTTTCCCAAATAGAGTAGATTCTGCCCTCAGGAAACTCCCAGTCTAGTTTATATCACCTTCTTCCCCCCTTCCTCAGCCACCACAGTTATTCAGATGACTGTGGAAGCAAAAACAGATAACTGTTCCTCCCCAAAGGCGTTTCACATGCTTCTATCACACATGACCTTTCCCTAGGTGCTGGAGTGCTGGAGTGCAGCACTATTTTTCATTAGTTATACTCTGAGCACCACAAACTTGAGGAATTGGGACACACTGTGCCAATTTTATGTTAAAAATTTTTTTTTTTACAATGATCAATGTGACTTGAAAGAATTAATTTCTTTTTTGGAATTATATCTTTGAGTGAAGACATTTTGTTTATTTTCCTGGAGAACCAAGAAATTTGAATTTCTCCATACAGTCTAAAACTCTCCCGATGCAATTAAAAATTCTTCTTTTTTAAAAAAGTTTTTGTTTTAAAATATTTATTTATTTGACTGTGCAGGATCTTAGTTGCTGTATGCGGGATCTTTAATCTTTGTCTTGGCCTGTGGGATCTTTAGTTGCAGCATGTTTAGTTTAGGCATGCAGGATCTAGTTCCCTGAGCAGAGATTGAAGCCTGGGCCCCAGCATTGAGAGATCTGAGTCTTAGCCATTGGACCACCAGGGAAGTCCCTAAAATTCTTCTTACCTGAGTACTCATGGCTGGCACCAAGTATTTTTTCTTCTAAGGCCATGTTCCCTAATATCACATCTATCCTATCCAAATATCTAAATAAATTAGGCTCAAGAACATACAAAATCAAATGTTATTATTGATATTATTGTTCCCATCACTAAGAAGAAAAATAGCTAACATCTGTGTAATTATCAGGATCTAGGCTCGATGGACATGAGTTTGACTGAACTCCAGGAGTTGGTGATGGACAGGAAGGCCTGGCATGCTGTGATTCATGGGGTTGCAATGAATCGGACACGACTGAGCGACTGAATTGAACTGAACTGAGGCACTATATTCTAGATCCCACCCCATTTGCCTTTTTCGGAGTTCATATGTTAGATATGATTCCTCCTTCAGCTAATTTCTTAGGTTGGCCATTCCTATAATACAAGTGTGGTGTAAATTTAGATATAGCAGTAAAGCAGGCTTGAGGCTTTTTCACCAAAGATCTTTATTTCCCCAACCCAGAATTCCAGCAGAAAAATGTTCTGCATTGCTTCCTTGTCCCATGGACAGAGTTTTTCTGGTTTCTCTCCTGCAGCCTTTCCTGGCTGGATGTCGTGGTCCTGCCCTGATCCTTCCTAGGGTCAAGTCTCCTATCACAGCATGTTAAAACACCTACCTTTAGCAGCTGGGACCTATTTCTGGTCCAGTAATCCCCCTATCCCTTCCCCTCCTAGCCCCATAGTGTATTCTATGAGTCTATTACTCAAGCTTTAAGCTTTATCTTTGCTTCTAGCACTAAAAAGTTTCTCCTATCCTTTGAATTCAGTATTTACTGTACCTCTAACTTTTAAAAATTAGGCTTTATTTTTTAAGAGCTGTTTTAGACTATAAGGGAAATTGAGAATATAATACAAAATGTTCCCTACACTCCTGCATGCAGTTTTTCTTTATTATTAACATCTTACAGTATGTTTGCTAAAAATTATGAAGCAACATTGATACATTATTATTAACTAAAGTCTATAGTTTATTCAGATCTTCCTAGTTTTTACCTAATTTCCTTTTCCTGTCCCAGAATCCCATCCAGGATGCCATATTACATTTATTTCTCATGTCTCCATAGACTCCCCTTGGCTGTGACAGTTTCTCAAACTTTCCTTGTTTTTGATGACCTTGGCAGTCTCAGGAGTACTGTTCAGGTATTTTGTAGGATACCTCGCTATTGGAATTTGTCTAGTGTTTTTCTTTGATTCAGATGGGGTTATGGATTTGGGGGAGAAAGATCAGAAAGGTTCAGTGCTATTTTCATCATATCATAAAAAGGCACATAAAAAGTCAATGTGATTTATGGTCAACATGATGTTGACCTTGATTAGCTGGTTTAAACAGTGTTAGTCAGTGTCACCACTGTAGAGTTCGTCTTCCCCCGCTTTCCTTTGGAAGGAAGTTACTATGTATGGTCCACACTTAAGGAGTGGAGAGTTAGGCTTCCCTTTATTACTGTTTTTTTTTTTTTTTAACAGTTATATGCAACCAAGGAGTTTTGTGTTGGCTCTGTCTGTCAAAATGCTACTTACAGAAATTGAGTCCTTTCTCAGGATTTTCTGTTCTCTTTAATACAGCTGATACTGGTTGCTGCTGCTGCTGCTGGTGCTGCGAAGTCACTTCAGTCGTGTCTGACTCTGCGCGACCCCATAGACGGGAGCCCTCCAGGCTCCCCCGTCCCTGGGATTCTCCAGGCAAGAACACTGGAGTGGGTTGCCATTTCCTTCTCCAGTGCATGAGAGTGAAAAGTGAAAGTGAAGTCACTCAGTCGTGTCTGACTCTTAGTGACCCCATGGACTGCAGCCTACCAGGCTCCTCTGTCCATGGGATTTTCCAGGCAAAAGTACTGGAGTGGGGTGCCATTGCCTTCTCCGGACACTGGTTGCTATCTTACCTTATTTCTGCAATGTCTCACATGAACAGTTACTACTTTCTTCTTTGACTTTTCTCTTTCTTTACTTGAAGCAGCACACTCTCCCTGAGTTGCCTTTTACCACTTTGGTTAGGTTCTCTCCATTTCCTCTGTCAGTTCTTCCCCCTCTCCCCTTTTCTACTCTCTGAAATTCCTTCATCCTACATCCTCTTCACTCTCTCCCAGCCACCTCACCTCTTGGCTTCTGAGCCATCCTAGTCACTACTATGGCTAACTTTACCATCTATGAGTTGATGGATCCCATGTATTTATTGTCTACCAAGATTTATCTTTTGAACCTCTCCCCCAACTCATTCTTTCCCCTTTCCTCTCTCTGTTTTATCTACCTCTTCATTTATCTACATATACATCTGTCCATCTACCTAATATCTCTGTCTATACATCTATGTTCTACTGGACATCTCCACTGGGTGTCTCTTATTTCACAAACTAAATCCATTATCCTCTCCTACAAACCTGGGAAACTTTAAGTGTAACTGAACTCAGGGGACTCAGGACATTCTCATGAGGAAAAGTCATGTTTGCTTCATCCCTTGGTTCTGCTTTCCTCAGCGCTGGCATCATTCTTAGATTATTTCTACCACAAGAACGACATGGTTCCTAGTAGATCATAGAAAAAGAGGTCCCCCTCTTCCCAATAGTTCTATTAAAAGTCCTGATATTGTGAGGAATTCCCTGGTGGTGCAGTGGATAAGAATCTGCCTGCCAATGCAGGGGACACAGGTTCAATCCCTGGTCTGGGAAGATTCCACGTGTTGTAGAGCAACTAAGCCCACACTCCAGAGTCTAGGAGCTGCAAGTACTGCGCCGGCATGCTGCAACTACTTAAGCCCATACATCTAGGGCCTGTGCTCCACAACAAGAAAAGCCATTTCAATGAGAAGCCCATGCACCACAATGAAGAGTAGCCCCCACTCTCCATAACTAGAGAAAACCCACGTGCAGCAATGAAGACCAGCACAACAAAAACTAAATAAATTTTTTAAAAAAGAAAGAAATTTGAAACTGCCCAAGACCACTCAACGAGGTAATGTAAAAATTTGGAAGTTTTCAAATCTAGGAATACTGCCTTAAAAGCAACTGTAGATCTGTTGCCTCATGAGGCCCCCAAGGCATTATCCTGTTTGGCTTTGAACCATTTGGTGTGAAGGTAAGTGTGAAAGTGTGTAAAGCAGGGATGGAAAGAGGAACTCAAATGGAAAGGAGTCCATACTGCAGAGAGCAGGAGAAAACATAAACAGTGGGGGGAAATACACTGAGAAGGGAGATTTGTTCACAGGAAGATACTGGGGAAGGCATGTGACAGGAAGTTGGTCCCTGGAGGGCTGGAGGTGGAATTTGGGGTTATGATGTCAACCATCATCAGGGAAATGTTTGACTCATCTTCCCTCCCCCTCTTGGCATTGTTCCCAGGCCCTATATCCTTTTGCTGGCTCTGACAGCTTTTTCAGAATAGGACAAAGAAGCACAAAATAGGAAGAGCAAAAATAAGGTAGCCCCCACCTTACACTGAGGTAGTGGGAGTTACAAAGTTCTCTCTGCTGCATAGATCTTAGAATAAAGAACATTTCTCCCACACAGAACTACTGTTAAGTTAAGGGTGAGGTTCTCACAGTCCTGGGAAGCCTAATGAACTCATGATGTTCTGGAAATAGCACCAGTAACAATGTTTCTCAATTCAGATAATATTTATTGAACCCCTTCTTTGAAGCAGGAGCTGCGAAAGTGCTGTATATGACTTCCCCTGCCCTTGGGAAGTTGTCAGCTATGTGGTAATTTAGATATGTTGGAGCATCAGCCCCTTATCTTGGCCACTATTTCTACAGAAGGTGAATTCTCAGTCACAGTACACCGGGTGTGGGCCATGTGTGGGACATACTGACCTTTCTTCCTCTGGTTCCCTTTGCTCACTCTCTCATTTGCTATCATTCCTTTAACTGAGTGCAGCCACTTGGCCTTCTAGTTCCTGCCAAGAAGGAAATTCAGGAGCTTGGCCTACCCAGTGCACTGAATTGAAACCCTGAGTTTGACTCTTAAATAGTTATTTGGCTATAAGGCAGTCACATAGCATCTCTGAAGCTAAGGAGTAAGTTACAACCTTGGTTACCTCGCACAATTTTGGGGGAATGTTAAATGATATATGTGCTTTATCAACAGTAAAGCATTACATAATGCAAAAAACCTGAGCTGATCCTCACAGAGTTAACTAGTTGGATGGGACCATAGAGATACCCTCTTGCCACCCAATATTTACTATGTCTCGAGGCTTTCTTCTAGGCATTTCACATGTAGTGACTTGTTTAATCTGCAGAGCAGCCCAGTGGGTTGTACTATTATTATCCTCATTTTACACATGAGGAGCAGAGAAATTAAATGACTGGTCCAGAGTCACATTGTAAGTGACAGAGCTGAATTCAAAGTCAGGCCGTCAGTGAAGTTGCTCAGTTGTGTCTGACTCTTTGTGACCCTATGGACTGAAGCCTACCAGGCTCCTCCGCCCATGGGATTTTCCAGGCAAGAGTACTGGAGTGGGTTGCCATTTACTTCTCCAGGGGATCTTCCCGACCCAGGGATTGAACCCAGGTCCCCTGCACTATAGGCAGACGCTTTTACCGCTTTTAACGTCTGAGCCACCAGGGAAGTTGATCACCAAGGCAAGCTTCCTCCTGTGTGCTCTATTACCACCCTCTCTATACTCCTCTGGGAGCACTCAGCAGGGTTATGATTGCTTGCCTTAGTGATAAATAAGCTACTAGAAGGCAGAAACTATACCTCATCATAAACACACACACACACCACAGTGCCTGCCACATGGTTGGTGCTCAGTACATATCTGTTGAATGAATAAATGTCCTCAGGAGAGACACATAGCAAGTTTGATTCGATCTGCTATGTTTTTCTTTAATCTTTTCTTGGCTAACTATGTTCGTTTTTTTTCAACCATTACTAGTCGGAGGTTCTTTGGCATTTCTCACTTGCCCTGATTGCCCGCCTTTGCACTTTCTCAACTCAACAACGAATCATCTAAACTGGTAGGAAGTGAACACTGTACTTGGGAGAATATTCTGACCAGCACCAGGTCCAGTATGACTATCCTTTCCTGCTGTCAGTACATATTCCTTATCCTGGACTCTCTCAGGAGCCCACTACTACCCCTGAACTATTTGTTTGCCTGGGTAGGTTCTTGACTATGAATACAACCAAGTACCCAGAGTGAACCTTGGGCCTTTAGTGATGATCTAGGCGGGTGAGAGAAATACACTAAATTCTACCTCCGCTCTTCTCCCTTCACCTTTCCTGGGAGGAGCTGGAAGGAAGGGAAAGGGATTCCCTAAGTTCTTAAAGGAGAAATGAGGTTATGGCTGGTGAAGAAGTTGAGGGAGGCAACTGCATCTTCTAATCTGGAATCCAGAGTTTGTTAATTTTGTGTCATGGCCTCCCTACAGTGAGTTTTCTCGTAAGAAAACAAATGTATCAGCACCATTGGCCTCACCTATTGGACTATATTTAAGGGGACGATGGGACAAGATGTTTGAACTTGGACATATTTTGAAAAATCCTGTCTTACAGTGGGCAAACATATTTGCGCTGTGTCTGTTGGGTACCTCAAATTGGAAAACTACAGCCTCTGGATCTCATCACAGACTGAAAAAACTGATGAAAAGTGAGATTCGATTATTGGATAAACCGGGAACCACACGCACAATAAATTCTCTATTCCAAACTAGTGCTTTTATTTTTAGTTGTTTTGGTTAGAGATTACTCTGGGGAACCAAGTGCCCCACTGGACACTCAGAGCTCTGTTCTTTGGGTCGGGGGTCAAAGCCACCAGTTTCCAGAGACATTCTCCTTAAGCGTCAGCGACGCTTGTCCTGGAGGGCGGGGCCGCGCCGGCGGGAGCGCGCTCCAGGAGTAGACGGCGGGTGGAAGATGAGGAAGGCGACCTGGGGAAGCGCGCGAGGCCTCAAGTGCGCGCTCCCGCCCGCCAGCCCGCGCGCTCTCGCGCCCACCCGCCCGCTCACCCGCCCGCCTGCACTCCCGGGAAGTCTCGCGATGTCGTAGCCGGGTGCTCCCGCTGCGGGAGACTCTGGCTGTTGCTGTGGTTGCCCGAGTTGCTGCTGCGGCGGTCGCGGCAGTGCTGGTGGAGGTGTCGGCCCTTGGGCGGATGTTGACATTGTGTTGTTGTTATTGCTGACGGTAATGGCGGCGGCGGCGCCGACGGCCAGGACCCCATCTCCTCTGTAGCCGAAGCCGAGACTGCACCGAACGAACTCCGCGGCCTCGGAGCCCGCGGCAGCGACTCCCCTCAGCCTTCGCCGCCTCGCCAGCCCGTATCTCGGCCTCAGCCTCTGGACAGGCCCCTTCGGTCCGGGGGTCGCGGAGTCTCAGGATGGCGGATTTCGACGAGATCTATGAGGAGGAGGAGGACGAGGAGCGGGCCCTGGAAGAGCAGCTGCTCAAGTACTCGCCGGACCCGGTGGTGGTCCGCGGCTCCGGTCACGTCACCGTGTAAGGCCCGGTGGAGGGCGAGGGCGAGGACGGGAGGTGCAGGGCTGGGGTGGGCCCCTTACTCCGCGGGGGCCTTCTCTCCCCGGTGTCCGTCGGGTGTCTGAGGCCTTCGGGAAGAGTAGGCGACCAGGAAGTGAGAACTTGCTCTATTTTCATTTGTTTCTGTCTCCGGAGTGGGGACAAACGCTGCCCTCCGTCCCCCCCGCACTCCTGTTAGCAGGCCCCACGGGCCTGGCCGCTCTGACGGATCCCAGGAGGAAGGTTATCCTTTGGGGTCTGCCCTTCCGGCCACCCCTTCAGCTTCGGGGTGGAAATACACGTATTTCTCAGGTGCCTCCCCCAGTTTTCTCATCCATTTACCCTGCGGTTCTCTTTCCTCGTTTGTGCCTTTGAGCCTAGTGACATATGGCTCAGAGGCCGGATCTGGGCCGGGTGAGACCCTGGCGACGATCGGTAATGAGTGGTTCCCTGTCGTCGTGTCTGTTTCACTCATACTCACCCGCAAGTCTTACCAGTTTCTTGCAGAGTCAGTTTGTGCGGAACTAATGCAAGTTCCTGTAATTGTATGTGATAAAAAAATGTATGGATGAACATATGTATTTAAGATGCAGAATGATGTATGTTTACACATAATTAAAAAAAATTACGTGATGGGCACACACTGCTCAGGTTACTCTGGGTTCTCTGTAATCTAAGTTCTTCCTTGGGGCACGGACTCTGGGATGGCTTCTTCATTTGATAAGGGTTCCTGTAAGTTCAGTTGGCAACATTTTAAAAGGCTGATATTATTCAAACAATAAGGAAGCAGCACTTTCTGAAAGGTCATGACTAATAAAGGAATGTGAAGACTTGAACCAAATAATGAGCTGTCCGGAAGCAGGAAGTTTTGTAATGTTTGTCTGAGAAGTTCAGAGTTTTGTACAAGTTGAAGAATTTATGCCTTTTCATTTTAGATCTCTGTTCAAATCCTAGGTCAAACTTCATGCTTGTCAGACATCTCTCCACTTCACCTTTTTAGTAAAATACAAAGGGCCAGTAAGTTTGAAATTGCCTGGAACACTTTATATTTTATTTTGGGCTTAGGGTGGGTGGGATGTGCAGTGAATAACTTTTAGTGAAATAGTAGGACTTCTCATATAAGACTGTCAGCAAAATCCTTACACTTCTCAAAACATGATATGACCAGCCATATTGTTGTTTGGGTGTGCTTATGTAATGCTTTGATTTCTTTAGCACCTGTTAGTTTATATTCTGGTGACTTAGTATAAAAACACTGCATTATCTCTGTCACAGTGCCATGAGAAGACAATAAAAGATAACCGTACTAACAGTTACTTAGTATTTTAAGTGTCATCACTAGCATAATTAATACATATAGCCAAATATTATGGGATATTAAATCTTTTTAACATATATCATAGAAATGTTTACCTCTCAGAGCCTGCCATTTGTTTTGTTTGACTATTTGAACCTTAATACATTCTTTTAAACCTAAGGAGTGCTTAAAGATTGGTTTTCAAACTTTATCATGGTATCTGTCCACCCTTCCCCTTAAATTCCTCATATCAAAAGCTGGCAAAATTTTATTTTAAAAGGTGCAGCTATAATTGTTTCCTCTGTTTGAGTAAAAGAAAAGCTAAGTACATTGTTGGGCATGATGGAAAAATCAGAGAGCTCAGAACCGAACAGGTGATTAGTAAATTTGATTTTAGTTGGCTACTTACAGAGGTTAACAGAGTGGGAGAGAATTATTAGTGGTTCCCAATCTTAATTGCCCATTAGAATCACTTAGGGAGTTTTTGTCATTGCCCCAGTGGAAGCCAAGTATCTGAGTGAGGTCCTAGTTTGTTTAAAAAGTTCCACAAGTGACTCAAGTAGGTACCCAGGATTAAAAAAATGCTATTCCAGAGTATTAAGAGAAACTAAATGCCCCCAATAAACAGTATACCTTTCAACATAGAAGTTAATTTTTCTGTGCTTTCTCTCGACAACTTCACTTTCTTTCCTGTTACTTTGGTTCTAGGTTCTGGGTTCAAATCTAACCTTTGCCACTTCTTGGGTAAATTATTTATCTGTTACTCTTCATTTAAGATTGGGCTAGTTGTAGTCTCTAATTGTTAAAATTAAGGATTAACTGAGACAGTACATGCAAAGAATTCATCACATTGTGTGGTACTGTGCTCAATAAATATAGCCTTTATTAATTATCTTCCACATATATAGTGTTCCTCTTTGAGAAACAGGTATAAAGCATAAGAAAGTATAAGGAATCCAAACTGCCGTTCTCAAATTTAATAGTGATTCACTTTAGTCTTACTTTTTGATTTCTGGGTGATTTGTATGAGGGTAAATTGTGTGAAATATTTCAAGGAGAATTAGTAAGAATCTTCTGCATTTGAAGGCCTAGGCCTGTTTTGTGTGACATAGATAAGTATGGTTAATAGTAGCACAAAACTTTTTGTATCATTCACAGGCAATCTATCCCAGTAGGAGCCAGTTAATACCTATAATGGTTTTTGAAATTGGTGTTTGTGGGTTGCTATAACTGTTGAGCATGTTCAGTTTTTCTTGCCTGCAAGTATAAATGGGAAGAGCTATTAAAACAGTTAAAAGACTACTGGTTAAGCTTATCACTACAGCTGCCTTATCTGCTCCTCCTTTATTTAAACTAAGGAGCTGCTCAGAGCTGTTTTCCCTTACCAGTTTGGAAGTCAGTATAGTGTAATGTATAGAATCATCTGTAATCCACATCAATCTGAATCTATATAGATCCATTCATGTGTGTTTTTCACAGATTTCACTTTTGAGTAGACCTTTATGATTGATTATGTCTACTCTTTTCCCCTCTATGATATCATATTATAATATTGCTGTTATTTTAGAAGTCACTGTATTCTCATATGACATAATGCAGCATGTCATTATAGTGATGTGAGAAAGTAAGTCATCTTTTATTTTCTACTACACAGGCAGGGCTTGGTTAGTTTTGTGGCATAATCAGATTTTGGGCATGCTGCTGATGCTGCTGCAAAGTCGCTTCATCGTGTCTGACTCTGTGCGACCCCATAGATGGCAGCCCACCAGGCTCCTCCGTCCCTGGGATTCTCCAGGCAAGAACACTGGAGTGGGTTGCCATTTCCTTTTCCAATGCATGAAAGTGAAAAGTGAAAGTGAAGTCACTCAGTCTCCTAGTGACCCCATGGACTGCAGCCTACCAGGCTCCTCTGTCCATGGGATTTTCCAGGCAAGAGTACTGGAGTGGGTTGCCATTGCCTTCTCCGATTTTGGGCATACAAGTATTTAAAATGTATAATTTGCCTAAGTGAAGTTTGCTTTAATGTAGTTTCTAGTATTTTCATATTAACCCCAAGTCAGGCTTAAACTGTGTACTTCCATTAAGATCAGTATTCTTTCTTGGTGTTTTTCTAGATGAGTGTAATAATTTCCTTCATTTTTAGATTTGCATGTGGCAATATGGAACAGGGTGGCAGCTCCAATAGGAAGAAATCTTATACAAAATAATGTTTTGAGGAAAAGTGGTATTTGAAGGAAGAGAGGGAAATGATAAGTTCCCTGTTATTGAATAAAAAGACTTGAGCTCACACTTCAGTTAAAAGATTTTCTCTCTGTGTGTGTACTTCTCAGCTTATTATGTAATGAAGATGAAGGAAAGGTGATTAATTTATTAGGTGTTAATTGTCAAAATTGGTTAATATTTTTTTAAAATTATGACATTCTCTTCCCCTTAGAATAAACTTTTGTAACTGTGATTTGTTGAAGAGTTTGATTTTTCACAGTGATGATAGCAGTGTGCTTAATATAAAAATTAGAATTTAAAACTAGGTTTTAGGTCAGTATTTCCTGTCTAATTTGTCATCGTAACTGACATTATCAGTTCCTATCTTGTTTCATGCCCTCCCATATAAAACTCACACTTGGAGCCTCCCTAGGGAATGTATAATTTTTGACTTCTAAGATAAGCCTTGTCATAGAACCAGCTTATTTTTAGATTTGTTTCTAATGTTAGTCTCTTCTAATTTCACTAAATTACTGTGTCTTTGGGTACTTTCCTCTGAGGTATAATCTTTCTATGATGTCCACAAGAATTCCTCATCCTTTACCAGTTTTTATCGATGGCTGTGAGACATCACTCTCTTTATCATTCATCTCAGGTAAGCTGTGGAAAATTGAAAGATGTAGAAATGTGACTTGAAAAAATATGGAAACACTTTGGAATACAGTAGGACCTTTGCATAGGAGCCATCACAGAACAGCTCAGTATATATTGACCTTTTAGATAGTAGAGTTAAAAAAAATTCTGTCTTGAAATGTACTGGACCAAGATTGCTACTGCATGCTGTGGTAAGCAACAGGAGATTTGCTTAAATAACAGGTTCACTTCAGTTAAATAGTTTTGTAAACTTTTGTTACTCTCACCTCCTTACTCAGCATAATTATTCCATTTTTAAAGATTAAATTTTTTGTTTGGAAACTT
The DNA here is from genome assembly GCF_049115385.1 of Moschus berezovskii. Lineage (NCBI taxonomy): Eukaryota > Metazoa > Chordata > Mammalia > Artiodactyla > Moschidae > Moschus > Moschus berezovskii. The sequence goes on along the minus strand of NC_142464.1, from coordinate 78,987,854 downwards.
TTGAGGTTCTTCTTGATATTTCTCCACAAAGCTGGATAGTTCTTTGAAGGCAGAAATTATGCTTATTGGTTTTTATTTCTCCACTACTTAATACCGTGTCTGGAATAGTGAAGTGAAGTGACAGTCACTCAGTCGTGTCTGACTCTTTGCCACCCTATGGACTATACAGTCCATGGACTTCTCCAGGCCAGAATACTGGAGTGGGAAGCATTTCCCTTCTCCAGGGGATCCTCCCAACCTAGGGATCGAACCCAGATCTCCCGCATTACAGGTGGACTCTACCAGCTGAGCCACCGGGGAAGCCCAAGAATACTGGAGTGTGTAGCCTATTCCTTCTCCCGTGGATCTTCCCGACCCAGGAATTGAACTGGGGTCTCCTGCATTACAGGTGGATTCTTTACCACCTGAGGTATCAGGGAAGCCCTGTCTGGAATATGATGGGTTCTGAAATGTTCTCTAAATAAATGAGGTAATTGCATACATCTTTGGATCTTGTCAAACTTGTCAAAAGAATAACTGTTTTCTCCTTTTTTTTTTGTACCTCTGAATGAAGGCAAGCTATTTAACAATAGAACTCTTATAATCACATTCGTAAGATAAATGGCTTATTATTTTTTACTTTATTTTTTTATTTTTGGCTGTGCTTTCAGGATCTTAGTTCCCTGGCCAAAGATTGAACCCTGGCAGTGAATGCACAGAGTCTTAACCATTGAACCTCCAGGAAATTTCCTGGCTTGTCTTTTTCTAAAAAGCAAATTTGGTGATTGTGTGAAAATTGTCTGTTTAAAGTACATATTATTTTCCCAGAGATTTTTCTTGCTCTTTATAATTTGAGAGGAAATTACTTTGATTTAGAACATAGCAATGAGCATAGTTCTGACACTATAAAGAAAAAAGTGTTCAATATCTTAACTGGACAAAGTGTTAAAACTTCTCAGTGAGTAAACTTTCTTGAAGAAGTGAGAAATATGGTAGTAACCTTGTTTCAGAATTTTACTGTAATTTGAAATTCACATGATCAGTTCAGTTGCTCATTCGTGTCCAACTCTTTGTGACCCCATGGACTGCAGCATGCCAGGCTTCCCTGTCCATCACCAACTGCCAGAGCTTACTCAAACTCATGTCCATTGAGTCTGGGATGCCATCCAACCATCTCATCCTCTGTTGTCCCCTTCTCCTGCCTTCAATTTTTCCAAGCATTAGGGTCTTTTCCAATGAGTCAGTTCTTTGCATCAGGTGGCCAAAGTGTTGGAGTTTCAGTTTCAGCGTCAGTCCTTCCAATGAATATTCAGGACTGATTTCCTTTAGGATGGACTGGTTGAATCTACTTGCTGTCCAAGGGACTCTCAAGACTCTTCTCCAACACCACAGTTCAAAAGCATCATTTCTTTGATACTCAGCTTTCTTTATAGTCAAACTCTCACATCCATACATGACTATTGGAAAACCCATAGCTTTGACTAGATGGACCTTTGTTTGCAAAGTAATGTCTCTGCTTTTTAATATTCTGTCTAGGTTGGTCATAGCTTTTCTTCCAAGAAGCAAGCGCCTTTTAATTTCATGACTGCAGTCACCATGTGCAGTGATTTTGGAGCCCAAAAAGATAAAGTCTGTCACTGTTTCCATTGTTTCCCTGTCTATTTGCTATGAAGTGATGGGACCGGATGCCATGATCTTAGTTTTCTGAATGTTGAGTTTAAGCCAAGTTTCTCACTCTCCTCTTTCACTTTCATCAAGAGGCTCTTTAGTTCTTCTTTGCTTTCTGCCATAAGGGTGATGTCATCTGAATATCTGAGGTTATTGGTATTTCTCCTGGCAATCTTGATTCCAGCTTGTGCTTCATCCAGTCCAGCATTTCTCATGATGTACTCTGCATATAAGTTAAATAAGCAGGGTGACAATATACAGCCTTGACGTACTCCTTTCCCAATTTTGAATCAGTCTATTGTTCCATGTCCAGTTCTAACTGTTGCTTCTTGACCTGCATACAGATTTCTCAGGAGGTAGGCCAGGTGGCCTGGTAGTCCCATCTCTTTCAGAATTTTCCACCATTAGTTGTGATCCACATAGTCAAAGGCTTTGGCATAGTCAATAAAGCAGAAGTAGATGGTTTTTGAAATTCTCTTGCTTTTTCAGTGATCCAGTGAATGTTGGCGATTTGATCTCTGGTTCCTCTGCCTTTTCTAAATCCGGCTTGAATATCTGGAAGTTCACAGTTCATGTACTGTTGAAGCCTGGCTTGGAGAATTTTGAGCATTATTTTGCTAGTATCTGAGATAAGTGCAACTATGTGGTAGTTTGAGCATTCTTTGACATTGCCTTTCTTCATGTATGGATGTGAGAGTTGGACTGTGAAGAAAGCTGAGCGCCCAAGAATTGATGCTTTTGAACTGTGGTGCTGGAGAAGACTCTTGAGAGTCCCTTGGACTGCAAGGAGATCCAACCAGCCCATTCTAAAGGAGATCAATCCTGGGTGTTCATTGGAAGGACTAATGCTAAAGCTGAAACTCCAATATTTGGCCACCTCATGCGACGAGTTGACTCATTAGAAAAGACTCTGATGCTGGGAGTGATTGGAGGCCGGAGGAGACGGGGACGACAGAGAATGAGGTGGCTGGATGGCATCACCGACTCGATGGACATGAGTTTGAGTGAACTCCAGGAGTTGGTGATGGACAGGGAGGCCTGGCGTGCTGTGATTCATGGGATCGCAGAGAGTCGGACATGGCTCAGCGACTGAACTGAACTGAACTTCTTTGGGATTGGAATGAAAACTAACCTTTTCCAGTCCTGTGGCCACTTCTGAGTTTTCCAAATTTGCTGGCATATTGAGTGCAGCACTTTGACAGCATCATCTTTTAGGATTTGAAATAGCTCAACTGGAATTCCATTACCTTCACTAACTTTGTTTGTAGTGATGCTTCCTAAGGCCCATTTGACTTCACATTCTAGGATGTCTGGCTGTGGGTGAGTGATCACACCATTGTGGTTATCTGGGTCATGAAGATCTTTTTTGTATAGATATTCTTTGTATTCTTGTCACATCTTAATATCTTCTGCCTCTGGTAGTCCATACAATTTCTGTCCTTTATTGTGCCCATCTTTGCATGAAGTGTTCCCTTGGTATCTCTAATTTTCTTGAAGAGATCTCTAGTCTTTTCTAGTCTATTGTTTTCCTCTATTTCTTTGCATTGATCGCTGAGGAAGGCTTTCTTATTTCTCCTTGCTATTCTTTGGAACTCTGCATTCAAATGGGTGTATCTTTCTTTTTCCCCCGTTGCCTGTCACTTCGCTTCTTTTCTCAGCTATTTGTAAGGCCTTCTCAGATAACCATTTTGCCTTTTTGCATTTCTTTTTCTTGGGGGTGGTCTTGATCAAAATTTTGCTGTAATTTGAAATTCACATGATATTCCAGTCCAGACAGTTCAATGTGGGATTTCTGCCTGCCAACAGATGTGAAATTATCTAGTACTTAAAATGTTAATGTTTAGCTAAGTGGAATGTAGGAACTAAATGGTGGAAAGTAAATGATAAGAGATTATTTATGATGGTAATCAAAAGCTGTTATTATTCTAAATAACATTATTCTAAAGAATAATATTTTTGAGAGCTGCTCTTGAATCCCAGCTTGAGTTTATATTCCTAACAGGTTAAACGCCTAGGATATTATATCAACTGTATACTCAGAAGGGTATCTTTTTTCTTTTTTTAATAATTTTTATTTATTTTATTTTTGTGCTGGGTCTTTGTTGCTCTGTGCTGGCTTTCTCTAGTTGTGGTGAGCAGGGGCTATACTGTGTTGCAGAGCATGGTCTCTGGAGCTCAGTAGTTGTGGTGCACGGACTTATTTGCTCCATGGCATGTGGAATCTTCCCAGATTAGGGATCGAACCGGTGTCCCCTGCATTGGCAGGCGGTTTCTTATCAATTGCACCACCAGGAAAGTTCAGAATGGAATCTTTTAAGTCTTTTTAGTATCTATGGCTTAGCTTTTTAATCTGCTATAAAGTACTTAAGATATTATTCTCAGTGAAATTAAGCTTTAAAATATAACAGCAATGGATGCTTTTAAGTATCCTTACTCTCATATCTTCTGTGTAAGATTTGTTGGTGACTTTTCATAATTTGTTTCAGAATCCATTTGTAAAATCAGATGTTATACAAATGTTTCCATGTTCATGCAGACTAGCTTAATCTCAGTACAGGATTTCTTAAACTTGCCTGATTATTAGAATCGCTTGCCCGATTATCAGAATCACTAAGAACATTTTAAAAAATACACATTTCAGACATCCCCGATCAGAATCTTTAAGGGAAGAGTCTAGGAATTTTTATTTTTGATAGGCGCTTGGGTGATTCTTAGACATGTTTAGAAAGCAAGAGATGGTTCTGTGGAAAGAGTGGTCTCTGATGTCAAACAGATTGATTTCAGTTCTCAGAGACTTCCGAACTGTAGCCATTACCCTTTCTTAACTTTAGTTTTCTCATCTGCAAAAGGGATATCTATCTCAGGGATTAGTTGTGACAGTCAGAAATAATTTATCTGAGTACCTGAACTCAGACATTCGGCAAATTATTGCCATATATTTTTATATTTATCCCTTCATGTATTTTTTGGTTAATCTTTATCATTGTCTTGAAAATCAGTCTGAAATATGCTCTCCTGCTTTAAGATCCTGTCAGAATTATCTGTGAGTAGAGGAAACTTAAAGATGGCAAGGGAACATTTCATGCAAGGATGGGCTCGATAAAGGGCAGAAATGGTGTGGACCTAACAGAAGCAGAAGATATTAAGAAGAGGTGGCAAGAATACACAGAAGAACTGTACAAAAAAGATCTTCACGACGAAGATAATCACGATGGCATGATCACTCACCTGGAGCCAGACATCTTGGAATGTGAAGTCAAGTGGGCCTTAGAGAGCATCACTACGAACAAAGCTAGTGGAGGTGATGGAATTCCAATTGAGCTATTTCAAATCCTGAAAGATGATGCTGTGAAAGTGCTGCACTCAATATGCCAGCAAATTTGGAAAACTCAGCAGTGGCCACAGGACTGGAAAAGGTCAGTCTTCATTCCAATCCCAAAGAAAGGCAATGCCAAAGAATGCTCAGACTACTGCACAGTTGCACTCATCTCACACGCTAGTAAAGTCATGCTCAAAAATCTCCAAGCCAGACTTAAGCAATATGTGAACCGTGAACTTCCAGATGTTCAAGCAGATTTTAGAAAAGGCAGAGGAACCAGAGATCAAATAGCCAACATCTGCTGGACCATGGAGAAAGCAAGAGAGTTCCAGAAAAACATCTATTTCTGCTTCATTGACTATGCCAAAGCCTTTGATGGTGTGGATCACAATAGACTTTGGAACATTCTGAAAGAGATGGGAATACCAGACCACCTGATCTGCCTCTTGAGAAACCTGTATACAGGTCAGGAAGCAACAGTTAGAACTGGACATGGAACAACAGACTGGTTCCAAATAGGAAAAGGTGTACGTCAAGGTTGTATCGGAGAAGGCAATGGCAAGCCACTCCAGTACTCTTGCCTAGAAAATCCCATGGATGGAGGAGCCTGGTAGGCTGCAGTCTGTGGGGTCGCTAAGGGTCGAACACGACTGAGCGACTTCACTTTCACTTTTCACTTTCACACATTGGAGAAGGAAAAGGCAACCCACTCCAGTGTTCTTGCCTGGAGAATCCCAGGGACGGGGGAGCCTGGTGGGCTTCCATCTGTGGGGTCACACAGAGTCGGACATGACTGAAGTGACTTAGCAGTAGCAGCAGCAGCAGCAGCAAGGTTGTATATTGTCACCCTGCTTATTTAACTTATATGCAGAGTACATCATGAGGAACGCCGGGCTGGAAGAAGCACAAGCTGGAATCAAGATTGCTGGGAGAAATATCAATAACCTCAGATATGCAGATGACACCACCCTTATGGCAGAAAGTGAAGAAGAACTCAAAAGCCTCTTGATGAAAGTAAAAGAGGAGAGTGAAAAGGTTGGCTTGAAGCTCAACATTCAGAAAACGAAGATCATGACATCTGGTTCCGTCACTTCATGGGAAATAGATGGGGAAGCAGTGGAAACAGTGTCAGACTTTATTTTTTTGGGCTCCAAAATCACTGTGGATGCTGATTGCAGCCATGAAGTTAAAAGACACTTACTCCTTGGAAGGAAAGTTATGACCAACCTAGACAGCATATTAAAAAGCAGAGACATTACTTTGCCAACCAAGGTCCGTCTAGTCAAGGCTGTGGTTTTTCCCGTGGTCATGTATGGATGTGAGAGTTGGACCATAAAGAAAGCTGATCGCCGAAGAATTGATGATTTTGAACTGTGGTGCTGGAGAAGACTCTTGAGAGTCCCTTGGACTGCAGGAGATCCAATCAGTCCATTCCGGAGGAGATCAATCCTGGGTGTTCACTGGAAGGACTGATGCTAAAGCTGAAACTCCCATACTTTGGCCACCTTATGCGACGAGTTGACTCACTGGAAAAGAGTCTGATGCTAGGAGGGATTGCGGGTGGGAGGAGACTGGGACGACAGAGAATGGGATGGCTTGATGGCATCACGACTTGATGGACATGAGATTGAGTGAACTCCGGGAGTTGGTGATGGACAGGGAGACCTGGCATGCTGTGATTCATGGGGTCGCAAAGAGTCGGACAAGACTGAGCGACTAAACTGAACTGAACTGAGAGGAAACTTAATCAAAAGAAAATATTGACAGATTGGTACATAGTGATGTTGTTAGAGGACATTGAATTATTTTAAAGTTTGAGGATCTTTTCTAAATGGCCCTTTCTTTTGAATTTCGCACATGAGAGCTTTTGCTTTCTGTTTATTTTCTTCTTTTCTTTCTAATTGATCAGCTGTAGGTTAGAAATGAGACAATCAACCTTATAAGACCAATGTATAAAGTAAGAGAAGTTAGTTCTGAGTGCTGGATTTAGATTCTTGAATTTTAATTCTTGGGTTTTGAGATTCTTATCTCCTCAGAGTATTTTTCAATTAATCCTTCATTATCAACTGTCTTGTTGAGGCTTCCTGATAAGTAATTTAACAAGTATTTATTAAATTGTATGCTCAGTGTTATGTGGGGCTCTGAGTTTACAGTTATGAATGAAACATATATAGTTCCTCTGCCCTTCTGGAGCTTACAGCTAACAGATAAATTATGTCTGAGAAAGTTATTTCGAAGGACACATTAGCATCTGTGGCAGAAAATAATGTGATATAGAGAGCCCTTCTGAGAAAGTAACATTTAGGAAGGGTGAAAGCGTCCTGTGAAGAGCCCTGCAGGTCTGGAGAACAGCAAAATAAGTTTGGCTTGCCTGAGAAACTGAAAGGGTGCTACTGCTGAATTGTGGCAGAACACAGGAAACGAAGGAAATTGTTCCTTGAAATGAGATTGGCAAGCTCAATAGGGACCAAAAAGGATTAGAGAAAGATTAGAGTGAAACTGGGGAGAGTAGTTAGGAGCTGTTGGAACAGTAAAGATGAGATGATTGTGGCCTGGTTTAGGGTGATGGACTTTAGATAAACGAGGTATTACAATTCTGGCTGTAAGCCATCACATTTATCAACTTTTCTATGAGGTATGGCAGAACATTGCATCGGTCACTTTTGCCATCTCATTTCCAAGTTGTGTTATTTTTTGTTTTCTTTTGGTCTTTGTTTTGGCTTTGTGAAGGGTGAGGTCAAAGATCGGTGGCTGCCGATCTATTGATTTGAGATTGTTGTGATGACATACCTGCATTTCCTGTTCTGCTGCCACAGGGCACCTAAGTATGACAAGAGAACAGTGGCTACTCCACAAGATCGTGGCTTTCCTACAAGATCGTAGATTTTGAAGTGAGGACCTTTGTACCCTTTAGCTACAAGATGTGTTGTGTTTGACAGGGATATGTTCATTAGATTGGAGGAAAAGACTGTTTCTTACATTTTTACTCTTAAAGCTGAATTGTCTACATAAGGACTGAAATTTCCTCAAAGATCTAGAGAAATGATTTTCTTCTTCTTGACACTCTTTTCCATTCTACATCTAGTAAGTGACGTTTACTAGAGTTGGTTGGACTATTGTTTTAACTTATTTTTGTTTTTTGATTGATAAGAAGTGAATATGTGTGTATCTCTGTCTGCCTCATGTAAGAGTAACTGGTTTTATTCTCTTTTGTCATGCATTGTAATTACAGTGGAGTCCTTGATTAGTCCAGTGAAGGAGTTCCTATGTATCCAACTCCAGGGGTTCTGTATCTTCTGGGTACACTTTCAGTTCTATCCTTCCATGAGCCACATCGATATTTAGATGTATATTAAGGCAGCCAGATGAATTTAAAGCATGAATTTTATATATTAAAATCTGTTAATTTCTTCTTTGATTATGACTTCATCTCCCAAAATAGCTAAAAAGTTGACTCCATTGAGCTCAGAGTTCACCATTAGAAAATAAGTGCTGTCTTCACTTGCCATTTGTATAACCTGTGTGTTCAGATTGAATCTGAAATTTCTGGTTTGTATCTCACATGCTAGAAAAGTAATGCTCAAAATTCTCCAAGCCAGGCTTCAACAGTACGTGAATCATGGACTTCCAGCTGTACAAGCTGGATTTAGAAAAGGCAGAGGAACCAGAAATCAAATTGCCAACATTCATTGGATCATCGAAAAAGCAAGACAGTTCCAAAAAGCATCGACTTCTGCTTTATTGACTATGCCAAAGCCTTTGTGTGGATCACAACAAACGGTGGAAAATTCTTCAAGAGATGGGACTACCAGACCACCTGAACTGCCTACTGAGAAATCTGTATGCAGGTCAAGAAGCAACAGTTAGAATTGGACATGGAACAACAGACTGGTTGCAAATAGGAAAAGGAGTACATCAAGGTTGTGTACTGTCACCCTGATTACTTAACTTATATGCAGAGTACATCATGAGAAATGTTGGACTGGATGAAGCACAAGCTGGAATCAAGATTGCCAGGAGAAATACCAATAACCTCAGATATTCAGATGACACCACCCTTATGGCAGAAAGCGAAGAGGAACTAAAGAGCCTTTTGATGAAAGTGAAAGAGGAGAGTTAGAAACTTGGCTTAAAGCTCAACATTCAGAAAACTAAGATCATGGCATCTGGTCCCATCACTTCACGGCAAATAGACAGGGAAATAATGGAAACAGTGACAGACTTTTATCTTTTTGGGCTCCAAAATCACTGCAGATGGTGCAGCCATGAAATTAAAAGACGCTTGCTTCTTGGAAGAAAAGCTATGACCAACCTAGACAGCATATTAATAAGCCACCAAAGGTCCATCTAGTCAAAGCTATGGGTTTTCCAATAGTTACATATGGATGTGAGAGTTGGACTATAAAGAAAGCTAAGTGCTGAAGAATTGATGCTTTTGAACTGTGGTGTTGGAGAAGACTCTTGAGAGTCCCTTGGACAGCAAGTAGATCCAACCAGTCCATCCTAAAGGAAATCAGTCCTGAATATTCATTGGAAGGACTGATGCTGAAGCTGAAACTCTAATACTTTGGCCACCTGATGCAAAGTACTGACTCATTGGGAAAGACCCTGATGCTGGGAAAGATTGAAGACAGAAGAAGAGGACAACAGAGGATGAGATGGTTGGATGGCATCACTGACTCAATGAACATGAGTTTGAGTAAGCTCTGGGGGTTGGTGATGGACAGGGAAGTCTGGCATGCTGCAGACCATGGGGTCACAAAGAGTCAGACACAACTGAGCCACTGAACTGAACTGATATTCATATGTGTCATCATATTGAAAGGAGTCTATAGATTTGTATGGGTCCAAAATATCCAAAACTGAGTTTGTATTCTACCCCTCAAATCAGCTTTCAAGTGCAGCCTTCCCCTTCTTAGTTGATGGCAGACCTGGTATCCTGTTTGCTTAGAGTAAAAGAAGTCTTTGACACATCCTTGATGTCCCTATTTTTCTTTTACTTCATCTAATCTGTCAAGAAGTAAATCTCTTGACTCTGTCTTAAAAAAATATCCAAAATCTGACCACTTTTTGCCATCTCTGTACTGCTAGTGTGAGTTGTCATTGTCTCTCTTCTGCCTTATATTTCATACTTTTCTTCACCCTGCTGCCACCTTTGCTTCTCAACCTTTACAGTCTTTTTGGTACATCTGCCACAGTGATTCTTTTAAAACACAAATCAGATCATGTCTCTTTTCTGTCAGAACTCCTCCTCTTCACAATTGAAGTTCCTTTTAATGGCCTGTAAGACCTACCTGATGTGTCCCATCATTATTCCTCTGACTTCTATTGTTCTTCGCTTGTTTACCCGAGTCTAGTCACACAAGCCTCCTTTCTATTCCCTGAATTATTCTAGGCACACTTCTGGCTTAGGGCTTGGCACTGTTTGGTTCCGCTTTCTGAAATATCCCTCTGCCCCAGATACCCAAATGGCTAGCTCCTTCACCTTCTTCAAATCTTTCACAATTATCTTAATGAGTCCTATCCTCCTTTCTACTTAAAACTCATCTACGTCCCCTTCCTCTGTGCTTCTCTTTTTTCATAGTGCTTCCTCTGTCAGAATGTGAGATGAGCCACACTTGGTAAAGAGTACAAACTTTAGCAAAGAGGAAAACTCTCAAACTTTGTTAACAGGAACAAAGTTTTAAAACTTTCTACCATTTTTTTGTAGTAGTTGTTCTACCTATAAAATGTGAATCCAGAAAACCTTGTTTTTTTTTCCTTAAAAACATTGATATTGCATTTGACCTTTGGGTGTAAGCAGCCCTGAGAACAGGTTGTTTTACGTGAGGGAAATAAACCCAGAAAATTTGCTTTCTCGAGATAATATATCTAGTTGGTATCTGAACCAGGGTTAGAATTCAGGCATTCTGTTTCTCCATTGTGTTGCTCTTATATTTTCACCACAGTAACTTCTTTGTGCCTTTCAACCTTTGTCTTACCTGCATGGATTCCTGCCCTCCTGCTTGCCCATAGTAGCTCCAACTGTTTAATTTTCCCTAGCTTTCCTGAGGGGCTTCTCTGGTGGCTCAGAAGGTAAAGAATCTGCCTTCAGTGCGGGAGACCAGGGTTCAATCCCTGGGTTGGGAAGACTCCTAGAGAAGGGAATGGCTACCCACTCCAGTATTCTTGCCTGGAGAATTCCTTGGACAGAGAAGCCTGGTGGGCTTCCTAACCCAGCACCTCGCAGTGTACGCTGTTTCCTCCACATTAACCCTGACCTTGAAGAGGTTGGCAGAAAGTTGGAATATCTTTGACAGTTAACATTAAGTTAGTTTTATCATTGGCTGTTGTGTTTGCTAAGCTGTTTGAAGAGGGTGTTTGTGAAGTCATTGTGATCTGGACTTTCTCTAGTTTATCATCTATAAAAAGTGAAAGTGAAGTCGCTCAGTCACGTCTGGCTCTTTGCAACCCCATGAACTGTAGCCTACCAGGCTCTTCCATCCATGAAATTTTCCAGGAGAGAATACTGGAGTGGGTTGCTATTTCCTTCTCCAGGGGATCTTCCCGACTCAGGGATCGAACCCAGATCTCCCACATTGCAGGCAGACGCTTTACTTTCTGAGCCACCAGGGAAGCCCCCCATCATTGTCTATAGTGGACATTAAATGATAATATTGTCAACTTTATTAGAAGGGTGATAACCGAAATAAAAACATAGCATACATTTGCATTGTTTTATAAAAATAAAAGCAGTTAAACATATGGAGTTTATGCAATGCATTGTTTTTGGTTTATGTATGTGAACTCATTTAATGAGTTAGAAGTTGTTATTATCCTTGGTGTATAAATAGGGAAACTGAGGCTCAGAAAAAGTAACTTAATTGTTCAAAGTGACACATCTAGAAGAGGCAGTGTCAAGATTTCAGTCCAGGCAATCTGGCTCCAGAGTCTTGTTTCCTTAATTGCTTTTATTGAACCAGAGCAGCAAACTCAACACTATTGTATGTTATTTTTTTAATGCATTCTTGTAATTTATCAGCATTTTAAAATTTATTTTTTAAATATTTATTTGGCTGCGCTGGGTGTTGTAGCTTGTGGGGTCTTTAGTTGCAGCATGCAGAATCTTACTGGTGCAGCATGCAAACTCTTAGTTGCTACATATGGGATCTAGTTCCCTGACCAGATATTGAACCTCAGACCCTCTCCATTGGGAGCATAAGAGTCTTAGCCACTGGACCACCAGGGAAGTCCCACATGTTGTTTTTAATTTTATAATTTCTGTTTGATGGAGAAAGTTTTTTTCCCTCCAGTTCTCAAATATTTTCTCAATTTAGAGTTTCTAGTTGAAGGAGATAAATGTTTTCTTTGCTTACAGAGAAAGTTATTAGAGGCATTGTCCAGTAGTAGAAATTACCCAGCCTTGGGTTCAGGAGAATAAGGCTCTAGCCTAGATCTTACATGTTAATTAGTTATGATACCCAAGTTATTTGCATTCTGTGCATCAATTTCTTCATTTATAAAATTAAATATTTGGACCAAATGATGGTCGTGGTCCCTTTTAGCTCTCAGATTCAGAGATTCTATTGTTGTGGAATTAGGATTTTTTTTTTTTCTATTTTCAAATTCTTTACAATTTATTTAACATATATTTAAATATATTTTAAAAATCCTTAAAGTATGCTCTGAAATACACTTTAAACTAGTAGAATTATCTTGAAATCTAAACATGTCAATTGCATATATATTTCCTTAGGGGTTGAAAATAAAAAACTCCTTTATCTACTTTTTTTCAGGTTTAATGCTTTTTCTAATTCTAATAAAAACATAAAGATTATTAAAAATTGAGAAGTAGTATTTCCCAGTGAAGCAGAAAGTAAATCATCTATTATCACCAAGAGGAAAAGATCATTTAATATTTTGATGTATTTGTTCCTAATAAAATATTTGGTTTAAAGTACATATATGTAATTATTAAAGTTTTGGAGAACATGAAATTGTGAAAGTGAAATACCACCCATAATATTATTGCCTAAGACTAGTGACTATATCGGAGAAGGCAATGGCAAGCCACTCCAGTACTCTTGCCTAGAAAATCCCATGGATGGAGGAGCCTGGTAGGCTGCAGTCCGTGGGGTCGCTAAGGGTCGGACACGACTGAGCGACTTCACTTTCACTTTTCACTTTCACACATTGGAGAAGGAAATGGCAACCCACTCCAGTCTTCTTGCCTGGAGAATCCCAGAGATGGGGGAGCCTGGTGGGCTTCTGTCTATGGGGTCACACAGAGTTGGACACGACTGAAGTGACGCAGCAGCAGCAGCAGCAGCAAGGTTAATCACTATTTTGATAATCTTTTTCTGTTTTTATGTTTATGTAAATATTTTTGTTAAAAAATTGAAACCATACTTATAAAGTACTTTGTATTCTGCATTCTTCATTTAATATATTGGGAACATTTGCCAATGTTATTTACAGGTTCTTACATAGTCTGAAGTATTAGTCTCTATTAGATTTCCAAAAACAGAAACACTCAGGGGACCTATCCTAGTGCAAATTTTTTGTAAGAGTGCATGGAGATTAAAGAAGACAGGAAACTTTGTGATTGTATAGCCAGACTTCGAGGAGACTGGAATATTATTGTTTTGGATAATTGAGTGCAGCTCTGGTGATGAAGTTATTGTGTCATTTTTCTCAGCAACTTGTGTCCTTTGGTCTAGTGGTCTGTCACAGCGACTTACCTTTCAGTTCTAGCTTCTGCTGTTGCCACGAACTGGCAGACCTCTTTTTCCTTTTAACTTAACAGTTTCTGTTACTGTTGGCTTAGCCTAGTCTTTTTTTTGTTTGTTTGTTTTAACCTCTACTTACTCATAACTTTACTATATCTTGGCTTTCGTTTCAGCTTCTTGTTACCACCTGTTGTTACTTTCTCAGATACATCAAGAAAGAGGATCAGATTGAATTAGTTAATGTTGTCCAGGTTGGGTAGCCCTGGCCATCCCACAGCTTAGGAATTAGTTATTTTTAAAGCAAATGCCCATTTGTGATCTAATTCACCAGAGTTTAGGGGGATCCTAATTAGGCATTCAGAGTAACAGACTACTCTCTAATGTAAATGGTTTTGAGCGGTGTAGTATCTTTTAGTGTACCATAATTACTTTCATACAATTGTAGTCTTTCTACTGTTTTAAAACTTTCACTGTTAAAAGTAGCACTGCATTCAGAAACAAGGAAAATAAACACAGCACAAAACACAATTGAAGTCAGATTGTTATACTTCCTTTATTTAAAAGGCAAAATTCACTGTGAGTTCAAAACATTTTGATTCAAAATAACAGTGCACCACTGGATTCTAGGAGACATTAATATGAGGAGATATAAGGAAAAAAAAAAGGACGAGATTATATGGACTAGAACTATAGAAAACGTTGAAATGCATCTAGGAAAACTGTTGATTAGTGAACCCCAAACTTCTTTTTTACTTATGATAACATACCTGCTGCTACTGCTGCTGCTGCTAAGTCACTTCAGTCGTGTCTCACTCTGTGCGACCCCATAGACTGCAGCCTACCAGGCTCCCCCGTCCCTGGGATTCTCCAGGCAAGAACACCGGAGTGGGCTGTCATTTCCCTCTCCAGTGTGTGAAAGTGAAAAGTGAAAGTGACATCGCTCAGTCATGTCCAACTCATAGCGATCCCATGGACTGCAGCCTACCAGGCTCCTCCATCCATGGGATTTTCTAGGCAAGGGTACTGGAGTGGCTTGCCATTGAACATACCTAGTTAATACCAAATAAAAGATTCAAATACAAGAAATTATGTTGATGTTATTGTATGTTATAAAATACTTTTAATATATTTGCTTATATATCTACTGAAAAATAGATCCTATTTTAAGAAACAACAAATGAAACAAAATGTGTTTAGATCTCCCTTACCAAAATAACACTGCAGGGACTTCCCTGGTGGTCCAGTGGTTAAGATTCTGAGCTCCTAATGCAGGTGGCCCAGATTCAGTCCCTCCTCAGGGAACTAGATCCCACATGCCACAACTAAGACCCAAGGCAGCCAAATAAATAAATATTTAAAACAAACAAAAAACACAGAAAAACACTGCATAATACTTGGTTATTCATGAACATATCTGTGCCACTGTAATGAATTTTTTTAAGACCCTTTGTGTGTGTGTGTGCATTCAGTTGTGTCTGACTCTTTGCGACCCCATAGATGGTAGTCCAGGCTCCTCTTTCTATGTACTATCAAATTGTGTGCTTGAAGGGTTTATGATTTTGTAAGGTTTTCTCCTTTACATTCTAGATCATATGCTATGTGTATGTTTTTGTATTTTTTGCTTAACGGTATTTTATATGTGCTTTCCATATTATTAGTTTGCAACTTCATTTTTAATAGTTGTCTAGTATTCTATTATGTTGAGATACTGTAGTAGTTTACTTAACATTCCCAATATTTTGTTTATTTTTCTCTATTGTGAATAAAGTTTCAGGAAATTAATTATGCATATATTTTTATTCACATTTCAGATTATTTTTTAGGCAAGATCCCTGAAAGGAAAAATTACTAAAAGTATAAATATTTTTAATGCCAAATTAATTTCTGGAATGGTTGTAATAATTTATAGTTCACTGACAGTACATGGATATTTTCCATCTTAAGACCTTCTTGCCAACATAAAATGTTTTTTAGTTTTGTCTCATCTCTTAGTCTCTGTCGCTAACTAAATTAAGATGCCACCCATCTTGAATTATGTCTTAAAGTTATTTATTAATTGCTGCTTCCAGTTTTTTGGATTAATAAAATGTTAGGTTATTAGGTTGAATTCAGCTTCCTACCTATTATTCTTCTTTCAAGCATATTGAATTATTATTTTAAGAAATTTGGCCTTTTTATTACTGTCCATGGCCAATTATATTTAGACTAGATTATTATTATTATATTTAAAAACCTCAAACTTGAAGGAACATAATGGGTAAAAGGAGTAATTTCTAATGCTTCAATTTAAACTGAAACATATGTCACTTTCATTGCTGACAAACCCTGCTGCTGCTGCTGCTGCTAAGTCACTTCAGTCGTTTCCCACTCTGTGCGACCCCACACACGGCAGCTCACCAGGCTCCTCCATCTATGGGATTTTCCAGGCAAGAGTACTGGAGTGGGGTGCCATTGCCTTCTCCAGCTAACAAACCCTACCTCCTGCCAAACTTAAAAAAAGCAAAAAAACCAGCCCCTCTCCCCCAACCCTCCTGCTGAGCTAGAACTAAGGTAGTATCAAAACTAAGTAACTTATGTCACATCAAAATCATTAAAGATGGTATTTTGTAGTTAGCAAACATGAAGTATGTGGCTTTTCTTGTCCATTTAATAAAAAAGGATGGTTTCATTAAAACTTTATCTGCCAATATTTCTTTGGTTGGTGTAGAATAGATTAAAAAAGCAAAAGCTTTGGCAGAAATAAAAGACATAACAAAGAAAGTATTTGCTGTATTCTTTACCAAATAAGACATTCCCTACTCTGGTAATCAAGCTGTTTGCTAGGAGAAAGCATGCTCTATAAGTAGGACTCAACGAAAAGAGTGTTTTCAACTGTTCTGTTGAGAGCAGTCTCATCAGTAGAGAAATTTGGATTACATCCTGGATTATAGTGGTTTGAATAATGAATGGGAGGTGAGATAAAGAGATGAATGTGGAACACTTTTTCAAGACACTGTATGAGGAAGGAAAGGAGATGGATGCCATCATATGTTGAGGGAGAGGAAAATAGGAGTTCAGATTCTTAGGCTGAGTAGACTTAGGCAATTTTGTAAGCTTCGTGTAAGGAGCCCCAAAAGAGGAAGAAATGAGTAGATTTCTGAGGAGACTGAAGGAGCTGCACCGTAGTAAATGATTAGCTTGCCTCCATTGAGAAAGATGATACTGTTACTGAAGACATAGGTAAATCTAAACATGAAAGGGAGAGAAGGCAAAGCAGTTTTTTGTTTCATTGGTCTTTTTCCCTTTGGTTGGAGTTAAGGAACTATGGTTATCTGCAAAAAGAAAAAAAAGTGGGTTGTGAGGATAAGGCTGAGCATTCAGAGAAGCAGTTGTGAAGTATGGAAAAGGAAGCTGATTATGAGTGATTTAAGATTGTTACAGCATTAATCTAACTGAAGTTAGGTGTAATTTATGTGTTTTTTTTTTTTCCCTAATGTAGCTCCAGGCAGTGGAAATTGAAGTGAAGAATGTAAACATTTCTATTAGATTGACAAAAGACTTTCTAGAGGTGCAGAATATAAAGGGTTTTTTTGAGTATGGTTAAGTGATTGACTGTGTATTTCTGGCAGGTAAAGAGAAAGTAGAGTCATAGGGAGCAGATTTAGAATGGAAAAACAAGGAGGAGTAGTAAGGAGGAGTGGGTTACAACCAGACACGAGGAAATGAATTTAATAAAAGTGGGAGAAATGAAATGATTGATGGTTTAGTTGTAAGAGGAGAAATTTACAGTTCCGAATTTCAGGATATAATTCTAAGTGTTGATGTTGGTTGCTGAATTAAATAGAAGTGAATTTCCTCAGAATAGATAAGGTCAGTTAATAGTTATATTTTGGTGCTGAATATTGAATTATTTGGGATAAAGACAGGAGTTGTTGTGGAAAGAAAAATCTGTGACATAAATGTCTGTGTCCTTAGAGAGTGTGAAGTTGTGCAGAAAAGAACATAGCAGACTTGAGACTGCTGTCCTTAAAAAGCCTTGTTTGCTGTGTTGGTTTTTGGTTGGTGTCTGAGAACTTGTACTTTGGAAGTGTTCCCAGTATGCCCAGAATTGATAAGAATGGCTCACTGTGCCTAAACTGTTTGTACAAATAATGTGGTTTATACTGAACGTCTGCTTTCCTTCTGGGTGTCTGGAATTTTGGTACATGCTAAGTAGAGGGGGTCTATGTGACTAGTCCCTGGTAAAAGCTTTGGTACTGACTCTCTGATGAGCTTTCCTGGTAGACAACATTATATATATGTTGTGAAAACTAATTCCTGGAGGAACTAAGCACATCCTGTATTCCTCATTGAGAAGAGATTCTTGCAGGCTTGTTTATGGTTTCCTGTAGACTTCACCCCATATCCCTCTTCCCTTTGCTGATTTTGCTTTGTACCCTTTTGCTGTAGTAAATCTAGCTCTGATTACAATATGTTGAGTCCCTTGAGTCTTCCTAGTGAATCATCAAACCAGAGGATGATCTTGGGGATCCTCAACACAGAGGGAGTGACCTGGAATACTGAAAATGATGGTTGGGGCTTGGAACAATGTGAGAGTCGTGTGCATCAGAAGAGAGAACAGTGAAGTGGAAGTTTGCAGTGAGGAGTTAGTGAAATGTAAAACACTTTTCTTGGAGAAGGCAATGGCACCCCACTCCAGTACTCTTGCCTGGAAAATTCCATGGATGGAGGAACCTGGTAGGCTGCAGTCCATGAGGTTGCTAAGAGTTAGACACGACTGAGCGACTTCACTTTCACTTTTTGCTTTCATGCATTGGAGAGGGAAATGGCAACCCACTCCAGTGTTCTTGCCTGGAGAATCCCAGGGACGGGGGAGCCTGGTAGGAGGCCGTCTATGGGGTTGCACAGAGTCAGACATGACTGAAGCGACTTAGCAGCAGCAGCAACAAACCACTTTTCTGGCTTGGAAATTAATTTATTTAGCAAATATTTATTGAATATTTATCAGGCATTGGGCCAGACATTTAGAATATAAAGATAGTTAAGATATCATGCCTACCTATAACCATCTCACTGATTATCAAGGTAGGGAATTAGGCTTATGACATTGTTATAATGAGACATGATAATTGGCTATGCAAGACAGAATATAGTCAAGTATTATGAGAACGTGGAAGATGGAGTCTGGAAGATGGACTCCAGAGAATGAACTGTAGTTGAGAATTTCTAAGGAGAGTTTGTCATTTCATAGGAGAAAATATACCTATTTAAGGTATCCAAGTAGCAGATCAGTAATTAGAGGTTCCAAAGTTAAATATTAAAAGAAGTTTGGAAAGAGTAGGATCTATCATGAAGAGAGGTTCTGAATTGGATGAAGATGAGAGTGCAGGGTAAAGATGAGAGTGCAGGGTAACAGATTAGAGTCGCTTACTCTGAGTTTTGGCTGTAGATTAGGAGTGAGGCGACAGTGATATGAAAGTAGGTGGGGTATGAGTAAAAGAATCCTGTTTCAAAATTCCATTTAGACTTAGGTGTAAGGTTTCAGTCCCTTTGCAGAACTTCACCAAGTATATTATAAGAACTTCTAAGAACTTTCAAAATTACCTCAATTTATATAAAAGTAAGAACTGGAGGAATTTCCTGGCAGTCCAGAGGTTAGAACTCTTCACTTTCACTGCCAAGGGCCCAGGTTCAATACTGGTCAGGTAACTAAAATCCACCCTATCCCCCAGCCCCACACACAGGCAAAAGCTAAAAATCGGCCTCATAAATGCTTTCTTAAAAAAAATTTAAAAAGCTATGCAAGCCTTCCTTTGTAGGACTTTGTGATCATGAAATGTTACATAGAAGGTGCTCAATAGTTTGATTTGAATGAATTCTCTTTTTCTCAAAGTTCTAGTAGATTGTAAACTTGTAATATATAAAATAGGCTAAGTTGGATGTATTTTATCTTCTTGCCATTCTTTGAAAACAGTTTAAATCTTTTATCACTTCTAAAGCAATGATTATTTTAACAGTGATTCAGGACAAAATCTTTCAGGTAATAGGAATAGATGTAGATGTAGCTCAGCTCAGTTCAGTCGCTTAGTCGTGTCTGACTCTTTGCGACCACATGGACTGCAACACACCAGGCTTTCCTGTCCATCATCAACTCCCAGAGCTTACTCAGTGATGCTATCCAGTCATCTCATCCTCTGTCGTCCCCTTCTCCTCCTGCCTTCAGTCTTTCCCAGCAACAGGGTCTTTTCCAGTGAGTCAGTTCTTTGCATCAGGTAGCCAAAGTATTGGAGTTTCAGCTTCAACATCAGTCCTTCCAATGAATATTCAGGACTGATTTCCTTTAGAATGGACTGGGTGGATCTCCTTGCAGTCCAAGGGACTCTCAAGAGTCTTCTCCAACACCACAGTTCAAAAGCATCAATTCTTCAGCACTCAGTTTTCTTTATAGTCCAACTGTCACATTCATATATGACCACTGGAAAAACCATAACGTTGACTAGACAGACCTTTGTTGGCAAAGTAATGTATCTGCTTTTTAATATGCTGTCTAGATTCGTCATAGCTTTTCTTCCAGGGAGCAAGTGTCTTAATTTCATGGCTGCAGTCACCATCTGCAGTGATTTTGGAGCCCCCCAAAATCAAGTCTGTCAGTTTCCATTGTTTCCCCATCTATTTGCCATGAAGTGATGGGACTGGATGCCATGATCTTAGTTTTCTGAATGTTGAGTTTTAAGGCAACTTTTTCCCTCTCCTCTTTCACTTTCATTAAGAGGCTCTTTAGTTCTTCTTCGCTTTTACCCATAAGGGTGGTGTTATCTGCATATCTGAGGTTATTGATATTTCTCCCGGCAATCTTGATTCCAGCCTGTGCTTCCTTCAGCCCAGTGTTTCTCATGATGTACTCTGAATATAAGTTAAATAAGCAGGGTGACAATATACAGCCTTGACGTACTCCTTTCCCGGTTTTGAACCAGTCTGTTGTTCCATGTCCAGTTCTAACTGTTGCTTCTTGACCTGCGTACAGATTTCTCAGGAGGCAGGTCAGGTGATCTGGTAGTCCCATCTTTTGAAGAATTTTCCACCGTTTGTATGATCCACACAGTCAAAGGCTTTGGCATAGTCAATAAAGCAGAAGTAGATGTTTTTCTGTAACTTTCTTGCTTTTTCGATGATCCAGCGGATATTGGCAATTTGTTCTCTGGTTCTTCTGCCGTTTCTAAATCCAGCTTGAACATCTTGAAGTTCACAGTTCATGTACTGTTGAAGCCTGGCTTGGAGGATTTTGAGCATTACGTTGCTAGCATGTGAGATGAGTACAAGTGCGGTAGTTTGAGCATTCTTTGACATTGCCATTCTTTGGGATTGGAATGAAAACTGACCTTTTCCAGTCCTGTGGCTACTGCTGAGTTTTCCAATTTTGCTGGCATATTGAGTGCAGCACTTTAACAACATTATTTTTAAGGATTTGAAATAGCTCAACTGGAATTCCATCACCACCTAGATGTAGCACATGTCTACATTTTCTTTCAGACATCTAATGGACTGATAGGTAGTAAGTATTGAATGGTAATTAAGACAGTTGTTGGTAACACTTTGTCAGTCTTCACTTTCTTTTTTGTTTCTTCTCTCTTTCCTTGTACTTACCTTTTCCAACTTTCCCCTGCATTTTTCCTTCTTCTTTTATTGCTTTGGCTACGAAGGACACTTGTTAAAATCCACAGCTACTGCCTGTCTCCAACAGCAACATTCAAAGCTAGGGAAAGAGTCATCTATTAAAGTAATATGCTTTGAAGTTAGTTTTTAAGTTGTTAATGGTAGCTTAAATTAAAGCAGCCATTTTCTTTTGTTTATATAGTGCTGGTTATTCAGCCTCTTTTTTTTTTTTTTTAAAGTAAAGCAAGACTCAGTTCAGGTAGAACAGCTGATAGCATTTGTTGTCAATAATTCCAGCTTTCAGATGAAAATTAGAATTTTTAGAAAACTTATATTTGCCACTGTGAGCTTGACAACTTCCCAAAACTTTTGATGAGATTGGTAGTTATAGTGTGATGATTCTGATATCACACAATGACGTGTATCAGCATTTGGAAACCTGCATCACTCAATCTACCAATGTTTTCCAAGGTGCAGATATATGAACTTATAGAATCAGGTATGGGTGAAAAAAAAAAGCTAGTAAAAAAAAGATATACAGTGGATTTTAATTTAAGAGTATTAAAAGTTCATTGATAAAATTTTTTTCCACCTTGCAAAAAATTCTTAATAAGCTACCACTTGTCAAGTGTTGTTATAATAGCAAAGAATATACACAATTTTCCAGCTACATATCTGGAGAAACTCAATTTTCTTTATAAACATTAACCAAAAGAGCATGGGGGATTACCTGGTGGCTCAAGTGGTAAAGAATGCGTCTGCCAGTGCAGGAGACATGAGTTCCATCTCTGAGTTGGGAAGATCCCCAGCAGTAGGAAATAGCAACCCACTTCAGTATTCTTGCCTGGAAAATTTCTGTGGACAGAAGTGCCTGGAGGGCTGCAGTCCATGGGGTTGCAAAGAGTCAGATAAGACTCAGCACTCATGCACTCAGAAGAGCATGTTACTACTGACTGAATGCAGAAAGAGATGTAAAAATTCAGCTGTCTCCCATTGTTGGACTTTAAAGAGATGTGTGAAGATCTCATTAAATTAAAGTTTTTTGCTTTGAAAAATATTTGTCATAAAAACATTTTCATTAGCATATAGTGGACTCATTTATGAAAAAATATTTTAAATGTTTTAGGGGTTTCAGTTCTAATGTATAATCCAAAACAGTGATAAATATAAATCGCATAAACTTAAGTTCAGTGAAGTGCTCAAGGGTTTAAGAGAGCAAAGAGGTCTTGACACCAAATGTTTAAATAGCAGTTCAGTTTAGTTCAGTCGCTCAGTCGTGTCCGACTCTCTGCGACCCCATGAATCACAGCACGCCAGGCCTCCCTATCCATCACCAACTCCTGGAGTTCACTCAAACTCATGTCCACAGAGTAGGTGATGCCATCCAGCCATCTCATTCTCGGTCGTCCCCTTCTCCTCCCGCCCCCAACCTTTCCCAGCATCAGAGTCTTTTCCAGTGAGTCAACTCGTCACATGAGGTGGCCAAAGTATTGCAGTTTCAGCTTTAGCATCAGTCCTTCCAATGAATACCCAGGATCGATCTCCCTTAGAATGGACTGGTTGGATCTCCTTGCGGTACAAGGGACTCTCAAGAGTCTTCTCCAGCACCACAGTTCAAAAGCATCAATTCTTCGGCGATCAGCTTTCTTCACAGTCCAACTCTCACATCCATACATGACCACAGGAAAAACCATAGCCTTGACTAGACGGATCTTGGTTGGCAAAGTAATGTCTCTGCTTTTTAACATACTATCAAGGTTGATCATAACTTTCCTTCCAAGGAGTAAGTGTCTTTTAATTTCATGGCTGCAATCAGCATCTGCAATGATTTTGGAGCCCAAAAAAATAAACTCTGACACTGTTTCCACTGTTTTTCCATCTATTTCCCATGAAGTGATGGGACCAGATGCCATGATCTTTGTTTTCTGAATGTTGAGCTTCAAGCCAACCTTTTCACTCTCCTCTTTCACTTTCATCAAGAGGCTTTTGAGTTCCTCTTCACTTTCTGCCATAAGGGTGGTGTCATCTGCATATCTGAGATTATTGATATTTCTCCTGGCAATCTTGATTCCAGCTTGTGCTTCTTCCAGCCCAGCGTTCCTCATGATGTACTCTGCATATAAGTTAAATAAGCAAGGTGACAATATACAACCTTGACGCACTCCTTTTCCTATTTGGAACCAGTCGGTTGTTCCATGTACAGTTCTGACTGTTGCTAATGGAAAGGGTGCCTGGTTATCATGGCTCCATTCGCCTGTAATCACGAAGTACTTGATTCAAATGTAAATGTCTTCTTAAGACTTTTAAAAGGAAAGCAAATTGCTGTTGGGATTCACTCCTGTGGGCTTGGGAGACTCCAAGCTCTTCAACAGCAGTATCTTTTTGACACTCTTTACAGGTATTCTTGTTCAGAAGGTGGGAAACCACAAGTGAGGCAAAATGGAAAAATCATTGGCACCAAGTTAAAGGCTGGTGGCGGAGCTAAGCAGTCCCATCTATTGTGAACACGTCATTCTTTTGGGGGCGAGATGAAGAAAGGAAGAAGGGTTACTGTCTGTTCTTAAGACACATCAAAAGTATGACTGAAGAGGGGAGTGCCTAAGAAAAGTCTTTGTGACTGCTAGTTCTTACTCAGAAGAATAACTACTAGCCTGACTTAAAAGGAACCTTGACTTACAGGAACAGCAGGGCAATTAGCTGGTAGTGCTCCCTGGGTAAAGCATCAACACCTAGCCACTCAGCCCTATTGTAGGGAGTATCCAGTCTTGGGAAAGAAAGGAAATTGATGTTTATACTCATGCTGGACTGCTCCCTCCAGTGTGGCATATTACCTGGCAAACTATTGGTATTTGATAAAATAATCTGTTTTAAATATTTAAATATATTAAATATTAATGGCTGAAGATGGTAGGGGAAGACACTTATCTTTAGGAGACTTGGAGGTATCTGGTTGTTGCTTTTCTAAATTTCAAAACCATTTGGAAGGAGATTGTTAATTGCAATGCTAAACGTGATTGAAATGAAACCTATTGATTGAAGGAAAAAGTCACCAGACAAAAGGAGATGACACAAGAGATGGAAATGTATAATTTAGAAACCAATACTCAGTAAATATTTGTTGAATTATATCTCCTCTAAGAGAAATAGATGAAAAGGAAGTCCATTATCTGGAGACTTCAGAACTATCAGCAAGCACTGTGCACCTTTTCCTCGTGCTAAGACCTTTGCAGTTGGAGGTGAATTATCTATAGGGGCAATTTCAAGTAGAACCACATTGTTCTGAGGCCCCCATATTTAAAAACAGGTTTAACTCAGAGTCTTGGAAAGAGAATATCACCAATACCAGAGTTATATTAAATAGTAATGGTTTATGTTTAGTCTGAAGAGAACTTTGTCTTGGACCTAGGTAATTGTATTGTAGTTTTTTTCATCAATAGTATCCGTTGTTTAGAAAGACATATTGATGTTATTTCAATGCTACTATTAAATAATTTTTGAAAATACTTGAAGATGATGACAGGATGGTCTCCAATGCCACCATCTAGATGTTGTGGAGAAGTCTAGGTCATGATGCAAATGACAACCTGACCCACAGAAGTGCTGTGATTGACTTGCACACTATTTTAAAGGTGGGAAATTTTGCATAGAGGTCTGGTTTTCTAGCTCCTCCTAGAAGAAGAAAGTCATATAGACTGTCAAAGGTAGGCCTGCATTCTAGTGTGACAGTAGTCAGCTGGATCTGACTCATTACATTCACACAATACCTGGCCAGTCTCCATCACCCCTTACTGCCTTAACACAGACTACCTACTTGATTTCTCTCTGTGGCTTCACTGATGTTTGAGTCGGAAACCCTGGCCAGCTCTTTCATACAGAATATCCCAGGGGATCCCTCTCATCAGTGCCAGCTATTTAAGATGCAGTCTTGTATATTCAAGACTGGCTGCTAAGACAGTGAATTTTAAGCATTTCCTTCACAGGAGAAAAAAAAATATGTGAGATGATGGATATGAACTAGTGAACTTACTTTGGTAATCATTTCACAGTGTATGCATGTATCAAATCATTTGGTTGTATATCTTAAACTAATACAGTTTTATATGCCAAGTAGATCTCAATAAAACTGGAAAAAAGATTTGGCTCCAGAATCCAGTAGAAAATTATCATATATAAACATTTCAATTTTATTTCCAGGGTGCAATCTGCTGTTACCAATGTGTCTGTGAGTGTTTTTTTCTTTCCTGCTAACTTATGCAAAGAAATAGTCAAGTGCCCAGTCAACCTTCATGATCTGTGCAAACATTTAAAAGCTTAAAGATGTTAAAATGTACTACCTTGGTTTCATTTCTCTGGAAATATGTATAGCAAATGTCTTAGTATTTGAAAGTTAAAGTAGCCATATTGTTCCAAATATTTTTAACATTCTCTGGGTATAATAGCAGTGTAGATATGCTGGTCTTCAGTTCAGTTCAGTTCAGTCGCTCAGTCGTGTCCGACTCTCCGCGACCCCATGAATCACAGCACGCCAGGCCTCCCTGTCCATCACCAACTCCCGGAGTTCACTCAAACTCATGTCCACAGAATCGGTGATGCCATCCAGCCATCTCATTCTCCGTCGTCCCCTTCTCCTCCCGCCCCCAACCTTTCCCAGCATCAGAGTCTTTTCCAGTGAGTCAACTCGTCTCATGAGGTGGCCAAAGTATTGGAGTTTCAGCTTTAGCATCAGTCCCTCCAATGAACATCCAGGATTGATCTCCTTTAGAATGGACTGGTTGGATCTCCTTGCAGTATAAGGGACTCTCAAGAGTCTTCTCCAACACCACAGTTCAAAAGCATCGATTCTTCGGCGATCAGCTTTCTTCACAGTCCAACTCTCACATCCATACATTACCACGGGAAAAACCATTGCCTTGACTAGACGGACCTTGGTCGGCAAAGTAATGTCTCTGCTTTTTAATATACTACCAAGGTTGGTCATAACTTTCCTTCCAAGGAGCAAGCGTCTTTTAATTTCATGGCTGCAATCAGCATCTGCAGTGATTTTGGAGCCCAAAAAAACAAAGTCTGACACTGTTTCCACTGTTTTTCCATCTATTTCCCATGAAGTGATGGGACCAGATGCCATGATCTTTGTTTTCTGAATGTTGAGCTTCAAGCCAACCTTTTCACTCTCCTCTTTCACTTTCATCAAGAGGCTTTTGAGTTCCTCTTCACTTTCTGCCATAAGGGTAGTGTCATCTGCATATCTGAGGTTATTGATATTTCTCCCAGCAATCTTGATTCCAGCTTGTGCTTCTTCCAGCCCAGCGTTCCTCATGATGTACTCTGCATATAAGTTAAATAAGCAAGGTGACAATATACAACCTTGACGTACACCTTTTCCTATTTGGAACCAGTCTGTTGTTCCATGACTGGTTCTAACTGTTGCTTCCTGACCTGCATACAGGTTTCTCAAGAGGCAGGTCAGGTGGTCTGGGATTCCCATCTCTTTCAGAATGTTCCACAGTTTATTGTGATCCACACAGTCAAAGGCTTTGGCATAGTCAATGAAGCAGAAATAGATGTTTTTCTGAAACTCTCTTGCTTTCTCCATGATCCAGCGGATGTTGGCAATTTGATCTCTGGTGCCTCTGCCTTTTCTAAAACCTGCTTGAACATCTGGGAGTTCACGGTTTACATACTGCTGAAGCCTGGCTTGGAGAATTTTGAGCATGACTTTACTAGCGTGTGAGATGAGTGCAATTGTACGGTAGTTTGAGCATTCTTTGGCATTGCCTTTCTTTGGGATTGGAATGAAGACTGACCTCTTCCAGTCCTGTGGCCACTGCTGAGTTTTCCAAATGTGCTGGCATATTGAGTGCAGCACTTTCACAGCATCATCTTTCAAGACTTGAAATAGCTCAACTGGAATTCCATCACCTCCACTAGCTTTGTTCCTAGTGATGCTTTCTAAGGCCCACTTGACTTCACATTCCAAGATGTCTGGCTCTAGGTCAGTGATCACATTATCGTGACTATCTTGGTCGTGAAGATCTTTTTTGTACAGTTCTTCTGTGTATTCCTGCCACCTCTTCTTAATATCTTCTGCTTCTGTTAGGTCCATACCATTTCTGTCCTTTATCGAGCCCATCTTTGCATGAAAAGTTCCCTTGGAATCTCTAACTTTCTTGAAGAGGTCTCTTGTTTTTCCTATTCTGTTGTTTTCCTCTATTTCTTTGCATTGATCACTGAGGAAGGCTTTCTTATCTCTCCTTGCTATTCTTTGGAACTCTGCATTCAGATGCTTATATCTTTCCTTTTCTCCTTTGCTTTTCGCCTCTCTTCTTTTTACAGCTATTTGTAAGGCCTCCTCAGACAGCCATTTCGCTCTTCTGCATTTCTTTTCCATGGGGATGGTCTTGGTCCCTGTCTCCTGTACAATGTCACGAACCTCCGTCCAGAGTTCATCAGGCACTCTATCAATCAGATCTAGTCCCTTAAATCTATTTCTCACTTCCACTGCATAATCATAAGGGATTTGATTGAGGTCATATCTGAATGGTCTAGTGGTTTTCCCTACTTTCTTCAATTTAAGTCTGAACTTCGCAATAAGGAGTTCATGATCTGAGCCACAGTCAGCTCCTGGTCTTGTTTTCGCTAACTGTATACAGCTTCTCCATCTTTGGTTGCAAAGAATATAATCAATCTGATTTCGGTGTTGACCATCTGGTGATGTCCATGTGTAGAGTCTTCTCTTGTGTTGTTGGAAGAGGGTGTTTGCTATGACCAGTGCATTCTCTTGACAAAACTCTATTAGCCTTTGCCCCGCTTCATTCCGTGCTCCAAGGCCAAATTTGCCAGTTACTCCAGGTGGTCTTAGAAAACGTTATTTGCATTCTTAGACAAGTTACTATTTTGTTGAGTATTAACAGAATGCTCTTGACCTAAAGAGTAATTAATAGCAGAGATTTTAGCTTTCTGTTACTTAATTGGAAGAATCTTAGTAATTTTGGCAAAATTGGACAGTTGTGTTGTTTTCTGTTTCATTAATATTTGGCTCACAAAGATAACTCCAAGAAAAGTGATGTCTATATAAATTCTTAACCTCTTGTATAAAAGTTTTGATTCAGCTGCAGAATTGCGTTTTGCATTTCATAAATTGCTAATTATAATGTCTTAAGCTTCCATTGTTATTCTGTGTATAAAGTTATAAAGTTGTGCTCTTATTTACTTGACCTTTTATTAAGTTAAATGGTCTATTTTTTGCAACAGTGACATATAATAACATATTCTTTTTTTTTTTTTTTAAATAGATTTGGACTGAGCAACAAATTTGAATCAGAATTCCCCTCTTCATTAACTGGAAAAGTGAGTGTCAATTATTTAGACATTATTTATATACCTCAAAAATAGTCTTTTCCTAACAAATTAGAAAAAAATTTATGTTAAAGAGACATGTTTATTGACATTAATATTTCAGTATTGTTATTTCTTAAAATTTTTCTTTAGGTAGCTCCTGAAGAATTTAAAGCCAGCATCAACAGAGTCAACAGTTGTCTTAAGAAGAACCTTCCTGTTAATGTACGTTGGCTACTTTGTGGCTGCCTTTGTTGCTGCTGCACTTTAGGTTGCAGTATGTGGCCAGTTATTTGCCTCAGTAAAAGAGTAAGTTGAATTATATATTTTAATTTAAATTTAGAAGTAGACAAGCGAAATCTTGCACTATCTAGTTTTTATTTTTTGTATTGAATGAATCACTATTCCGAATAATATACAAAAATAATTTGATCCAGTAGAGAAGACCATATACTGTTATATTGAATAGCCATCTAAAAATAACATGTAATTTTTATGATGTAAGATGTTAGGTTAGAATATAGTACAGCCTTATCTATATATCCATTGATGGTGGTAATTGAAAATTTGTATTAAGGTCTGCCACTTATCTCTGTGACCACCTAGAATGTGTTTCCTAACCTCTTTAAACTCTAGTTGACATATCTGTAAAATGGCAGTATTTACCTCCCTACTGAATAGGACTGTTCAGTAATAAATATTGATTAATAGCATTATTTCTGATCTATAAGATAGTACCTCAGAAAAAAATGGTAACAATGCTTGTTTTTATTTGTTAAACTCTTTTTATTTAAAGAATTTTTGCTGCTGTTATTTACAGGTTTCCTGTGATTAAATAGTAATCTTATAATCTGAAAAAAATGATCTGATGGTGGTAGTGGTTTAGTTGCTAAGTCATGTCCGACTCTTGTGACCCCATGGACTATAACCCTCCAGGCTCCTCTGTGGGATTTTCCAGCCAAGAATACTGGAGTAGGTAGCCATTCTTTCTCCAGGGAATCTTCCTGACCTAGGAATCAAACCCAGGTCTCTTGCAGTGCAGATGGATTCTTTACTGACTGAGCCATCAGGGAAGGCGAACAAATGATCTAAAGACTAATAATTTTGACTGCTTATAATAAAAAATTTCCAAGATGTGGGTAGAGGTATGGCAAATTAGTACAGATTGAACGTTACATTTTTTTGTTATGAAGCTTTAAAAAATTATGGTAATTATATGTATAAAAATGAAATACATTGGAAGTGAACGAATAGTTTTGTGTGGCTATATTTCATTTTGTCATCAGATAATCATAAGAAATATAGAAAAGCAAATTTTATTTGTCATTTTTTGTCTTACAAAATAAGATGTATATTCTACTGGAAAAGGTTTTTAACTAGTGCATTTTATTGATAGGAAGTAGATACTGCCTTGTAATAGAATTGCTATTAAAATATTTAATTTTTTATATTCCAAGAATATTTCTTTTTTCCCCCCATATAGTACTCACCAGATCATCTTCCTACCATAGATTAAAAGAAAAAAATCTGTTTTTTCCTGCATCCACAGTTGAATTTGTAGCTTTTGTAGTTAGATTCCCTCACTCCCTCCTGCTGTTTGGGCATTTCCAGTGCTTACGTGACTGCTGTAACTTCCTTGCTTGGTTGGTTGCTGTTACTTAACCTAAGGAATTAAAGAGTATTGTTACTATAGAAACCTTTGAAACAGGTATTTTTATTTTTTTTTTAATGAATAAACAAGATATTGTAATGTGTGCACAGTGTAGGATTTAGAAAACAGAAACTTCCTACCCTTCTCCATGCATTCTTAGTAACAAGATCATATTTTAGATGCTTTCATTGAATTCTTTCTTATTTGAGATATAAGGTAGATTGACTTTTTTAGGTTACTTCAGTCTGTAGTTTCAGAAAATACAATTCATTCAACTTTGTATTATTACCTCTGAAGTCTTTCTTATATATATGTTTATGATTTAATGTTATATGGACTCTGCTGTCCAGTAGGCATAAACAAATAATGATTACTGGTTAAAAAACTGTTTCCCTGTCATGGGTATAAGCTGTTACATAATTGGAGAGAGGGACCCTTCTTGCATATATGAAGGGTGTTAGAGGCCCTGAAAAAAGGGATGCTTTGTCAGATGGGGGTGGGATTTAAAGCAGGGATTTTTAACCTTTTATTTATCATTTTATTTGCCCTTTTCATCTTAGGAAATAAGACAAAGTAAGCTATAAAGTATTATAAATAAGACCACATGGTATTAAAGTCAAGATGGACCCATAGAAATCAATAGAACAGAACCAGTGCGTAGAAATCTGAGAAGCATTCTCTTGTATGGATATATTACAATTTGTTTATCCATTTGCCAATTGAAGGACATCCTTTGTGAGGTATTTAACTTGCAAATATATTTTTCCAGTTTGCAGTTGTTTTTTCATTCTCTTAATGTCTTTGGCAAAGCAAAAATTTTTTATTTTGATTAAATCCAGTATATTAATCTTTAAAACATTGTGTGTTTGTCATCATATCTAAGAATTCTTTGCCTAAATTAGGGTCACATTTTTCTCCTATGATCTTTTCTGTATTTTATGACCCATTTTGAATCCATATTTGTATGGGTGTGAGATACAGGTCAAAATTCATTTTTTACATGTGACTTCAAGCTTTCCAGGATGATATGTTGAAAAAGTATCCTTTTCCTGTAAATTGCCATTGTATATTGTCAAAAGTCAGTCAGCCATATTTATGTGGATCTATTTCTGGACTCTGTTCTGTTCTATTGATTTTTATGTGTCTATCTTGATTTTAATACCATGTGGTCTCATTTGTAATAATTTATAGCTTTATAGTATATGGCTTCCCTGGTGGCTCAGAGGTTAAAGCCTCTGCCTCCAATGCGGGAGACCCGGGTTCGATCCCTGGGTCGGGAAGATCCCCTGGAGAAGGAAACGGTAACCCACTCCAGTATTCTTGCCTGGAGAATCCCGTGGACAGAGAAGCCTTGTAGGCTACAGTCCACGGGGTCGCAAAGAGTCGGACACGACTGAGCGACTGAACCGAGTATATGTATTTGCTATAGTACTATTTGTTGTTTAGTTGCTAAGTCATGTCTGACTTTTGCACCCCATGGACTGTAGCACGTCAGGCTCCTTTGTCCATGGGATTTCCCAGGCAAGAATACTGGAATGGATTGCTATTTCCCTGTATCTTCCCAACCCAGGGATTGAACCTGAGTCTCCTGTACTCTCAGGCAGATTCTTTACCATGGAGCCACCAGGGAAGCCCCGCTATAGTACTGTACTACTACCATAAAACTATAAAGTATTATAAACAACGTGTGTGTATGTGTGTGTGTAATTTAGTGCCTTTTAGCTTTACAGTAAGTGTTGACATCAGGTAGGACAAGTCTTCTAAACTTCGTTTTTCTGTTTCAAGATTGTTTTGGTATTCTCTTTTCATTTTCCACACAGATTTTAGAAGCAGCTTGTCTTATCTTGTAAAAGTTACTGTTTTGATTGGATTGAAATTATAAATCAATTTGGAGAAAATTGACATCTTTAACAAGTCTTCAAAACCATGAATGTGTTATACCTCTTCATTTATTTAGATCTTTGATTTCTTTGTCATCAGTGTTTTCTAATTTTTTGTGTAGAATACAGATCATGCACATATTTTATTAGCTTTATGTGTATATGTTTCTTTGTTTTGATGCAATTAATGGTATTTTAAAAATTTTGATTTCCAGTTGTTCATTGCCAGTAGATAAAATATGTAGTTGCTTTTTGTATATTGGCATTGTGTCCTATGACCTTACTGTATTTCAGTAATACTTTTATAGGTTCTATGGGATTTTCTACATAGATAACCATGTTGTTTTATTTCTTGTTTTCTAATCTGTAT
Organism: Moschus berezovskii; assembly: GCF_049115385.1. NCBI lineage: Eukaryota > Metazoa > Chordata > Mammalia > Artiodactyla > Moschidae > Moschus > Moschus berezovskii. The sequence continues at coordinate 78,955,312 of NC_142464.1, read as the reverse complement.
GCCTTTTATTTCTTTTTCTCTTTTTTTCATTGGGTAGAATTTCCAGTAAAATGTTGAATAGGAGTGATGTAAGTGGACTCCTTTAAGGCCTGATTTTTTTTTTCTATTTTTCTGTTTTTAATTTCATTGATTTTTTGCTCTTATTTTTACTACTACTTCTCCTTGCTTTGGATTTAATTTCTTTATTTCTTAATGCACTGACTAGAATCTCCAGAAAATCTTTGACTGAAGTAGTGAGAACAGGGACTTCCCTGGTGGCACAGTGGATTGGAATCTGCCTGCCAGTGCAGGGGCACCTGTTCGATCCCTGGTCTGGGAAGATTCTACATGCCATGGAGCAGCTAAGCTCATGTGCCAGAACTACTGAGCCTATGCCCTAGAGCCCACATGCTGGAGCTACTGAGCTCACGTGCTGCAACTACTGAAGCCCCCATGCCTAGAGCCTGTGCTCTTCAACAAGAGAATCTTCTGCAATGAGAAGCCCGCTCACAACAAAGAATAGCCACCACTTGGCGGAACTAGAGAAAGTCCCCGTGAAGCAACAAAGATCCAGCAGAGCCAAAAACTTTAAAAAAAAAAAAATGAGAATAGATGTCCTTGTCTTACTCCTAATATTAGGGGCAGTGTATTCACATTTTTATCATTCCATATCATTATGGGGTTTTGTAGATGTTCTTTGTCATATGAGGAAATTTTATTCTACTGCTTTGTGGAGAGTTTATATCAGGAATAGATGTTGGATTTTGTCAGATATCTTTTCTGCTTCTTTAGAGTGGTTATATAGTTTTTTATTTTTAGTTTAGAAATATGTGGAATTGATTGAATTTTTAGACTTCAAGTTTGTTTAGAAGTCCTCTGTTCATGTGGGATATTTTTCTGTAGTCTTCTTTTCTCATAATATCTGATTTTGGCATTAGGGTAGTGATAGTGTTCTTACCTGGAGAATCCCAGGGACGGGGGATCCTGGTGGGCTTCCGTCAGTGGGGTCACACAGAGTCGGACACGACTGAAGTGACTTAGCAGCAGCAGCAGCAGCTCACAAAATGAGTTGTGAAGTGTTTTCTCCTCTTCAGTTTTCTGAAAGAGTTTGTGCAGAATATGCATTATATCTTTCCTAAGTTTTAGGAAAATTCACCAGTGAAGCCATCTGGACCTGTAATTTTCTTTGTTGGAATTATTTAAACTAAAAATTCAGTTTATTTAATATATATGGAACTTTTCAGGTTATCTACTTTATCTTCATTGAGCCTCATAGTTTCTGTTTTTCAAGGGATTTGTCTATTTGTCTGTTTGTTGAATTTTCATACAGTTCTAATATTCATTATTCTTTTACTGCTTATAAAATCCCTAGTAATACAACCTCTTAATTCCTAAAATTGTTAATTTATTCTTTGTTCTTTTTTTCCCCTGACCAATCTGACTAGTGGTTTATTAGTTTTGTTAATTTCAGAGATCAACTTTTGATTTTATTGTTTATATCAAGTTAATGTTTAATATCTCATAGGTTCCAGTCTTTTATTCTTTCTTCTTCTTACTCTGAATTTGTTTTGCTAGTTTTTTTAAAAGTTGGAATCAAAGGTCATTGATTTGAGACCTTTTGATTTTTAATGTTAAAAATTTTCTTCCTGAATACTGCTTTAGCTATATTGCCCAAATTTGGTATGTTGTGTTTTAAGTTTCATTCAGCTTCTTTTACTTTCATATTTCTCTTTTGTCTTTTTTCTACAACCAATGCATTATTTAGAAGTATTTTATTTGGCTTCCAGGTATTTGGGGGACTTTTATACAAATCTTTCTGTTGCCAGTTTTTAATTTCATTGTGGTTAGATAATACTTTGTATGTTTTGAATCCTTTTAAATTTTTTAAGATTTATTTTATTACCCAGAATATGAACTATCTAGGTAAATGATTGTTGTGCATTTGAAAATAATGTGTTTTCATCTTCCTTTGGGTGGAGTGGTGTGTTTTAATTCAATTAGATTAAGTTAGTTAATAATGTCAGATCTTCTATAGTCTTACTGAATTTCTGTGTAGTACTATTAGTTATCAAGAGAGGGATATTAAACTCTGACTGTAATTATGTAACTGTAGGTTTGTCTGTTTATTCTTATCATTTTTAAAATTTACTTTGACATTGTAATTAGGTACATAAGTTTCAGATTTTTGTGTCTACTCCATGAGTTGACCTCTTTATCATTGTGACATTGACCATCTTTATTTTTTTCTCCGAAATGTACCTTTTTCTAGTTTTAATATTGCATTCCAAATTTTTTTTTTTTTTGAGGCAAGGAATATGACTTTATTTGGGGAGCCGGCTGATTGAGGAAAAGGTGCCTCAAAATAACCATCTTGTCCAGGTCTGGATGCCAGGTTCTTTTATAGATCAGAGAGAAAGCAATGAGGAACTAAAGACAAAAGACAGATTAGAAGGAAAGGCAGTGGGGAAGTAAAGATGTTTGGGTCTTCCGTCTTGCAAAATACCTCCAGGGGAATTGGCCAGCCTTGGGAAAGGGTTGTTGTGTGTGCTCATGCTCAGTCATGTCGGACTCTTTGCGATCCCATGGACTGGAGCCTGCCAGGCTCCTCTGTCCGTGGGATTTTCCAGGCAAGAATACTGGAGTGGGTTGCCATTTCCTTCTCCACCAACTTTTTTTTGATTAATGTTAGCATGGCATATCTTTTTCCTTCTTTTACTTTTGACTTCAGTTCAGTTCAGTTCAGTCGCTCAGTCATGTCTGACTCTTTGCAACCCCATGAATTACAGCACGCTAGGCCTCCCTGTCCATCACCAACTCCCGGAGTTCACTCAAACTCATGTTTTAACTTAGTTGTGCCATTATTTAAAATTTGTTTCTTATAGGCACTGTTAGGTTTTGATTTTTTTTTTTTTCTAAAAAAGAATTTTATTAAAAAAGCACAAATGCAAAGAAATGAACAGAGGAAAATTTTTTTATTCAATTTTTATTCAGTCTGACACTTTGTCTTTTAATTAGAAATTTTGCACCATATACATTTATTGTAATTATCCATTTGGCTAAATTTAAGTCTTTCATTTTACTGTTTGTTTTATTTTCTCCCAGTCAATTCTTGGTTTCCATTTTCAGCCTTCTTAAATTTTTAAAATAATAGTTTATCAAAGTGAAATTCACATAATAAAAATTAGCCATTATAAAGTGAACAGTTTAGAGACTCCATGGTGGTCTAATGGTTAAGACTGTGCACTTACAATAATTCCCTGGTGTCCAGTGGTTAGGGCTTCATGCTTCCACTGCAGGAAAATGGGTTCAATTCCTGACCAGGAAACTAAGATCCCACATGCCTTGTAGTGTGGCTCCCCTTTCTCCTCCCCGAAAAAGAATAAAGTGAATAATTCGGTGGCATTTTGTATATTCACAGTGTTGTGCAACTATCACCTCTGTCTAGTGCCAAAATATTTTCCCCACTCCAAAATAAAATCCTTTACCCATTGAGAATTTTCTCCCCATTATCTTTTTCCCTCCAGCTAACACAGTGTGTGTTCTGTCTCTGTGGATTTATTTATTCTGGTTATTTCATATAAGTGAAATCATACAGTATATGACCCTTTGTATCTGGCTTCTTTCACTTGGTGTGCATCACCGACTCTGTGGACATGAGTTTGAGTGAACTCCGGGAGTTGGTGATGGACAGGGAGGCCTGGCGTGCTGTGATTCATGGGGTCGCGGAGAGTCGGACACGACTGAGCGACTGAACTGAACTGAACTGAATGTTTTTATGGTTCCTCAGTGTTGTAATAGGTCTCAATTCTTCATTCTTTTTTATGATTGAATAATATTCCTTTATATACACCATGTACACCATGCTGTGCTTAGTTGTTCAGTCACATCTGACTCTTTGCAACACCATGGACTGTAGCCCACCAGGCTCCTCTCTCCATGGGATTCTCCAGGCAAGAATACTGGAGTGGGTTGCCATGCCCTCCTCCTGGGTATTTTACCAACCCAGGGATCGAACCCAAGTCTCCTGCATTGCAGGCAGATTCTTTACCAGCTGAGCTGCTAGGGAAGGAAGCCCATGTATACATCATCATAATTTGTTTATCCATTCATCCGTTGATGGACATTCAGGTTTTTTCTGCCCAATAGTGCTACTATTATGGACATGGTTGTACATGTATTTGTTTGATACTTTTTTTCAGTTCTTTTGGGTATATACCTAGGAGGGTGCTTAACTTCTTGAGTATCCATAGCAGTATTTGATCTAAGGCTAAATACTGGTAAGGCAAAATCTTTCTGGTTATTCTACTCAGTAGCTTGTTAATTGTGGTGTTCTCTAGTCTGGCTAATGGAAAGAGGCTTTGTGCTGTATCTGTGTCAGATCTCTATGCGGGGTCTTTGGACATTCTTACTTCTCGTCCTTTCTAGTGGTTCTTTGCTCTACCTTTGGTAGTTCCCTTACCAGCATGTACTCCTCAGCACTCACCTTAATACTCATGCATGCAGATCTTTGGAGTTCTTTGAAACACTTTCCTCTGTGGGACTCTGTTCTGTGGCTTCAAGTTGCCTTGGTTTCTCAAATTCTCAACTCTGTCTCTTTAACTCAGAGTTGCCAGGCTTTGTCTAGGCTGTCCTTCCATTTACTGTGGCCTGGAAGCTCTCTGACATCAATAGTCTTGCTTTTTGGGTTTTTGTTTGTTTGTTTGTTTTGGTAGTCTCAGGCCAGAGGGTAAATCTGGTGGCTATTGCTGCATCTTTGCTGAAAATGAAAGTCTGAATGTCCTAAAAGCATTTTTGACAAATAAGTACTGTGCTTGGGATTGAAAGATTTACATTAATGCTATATTGAAAGAGTATGTAGTCTGTTTGGAGAACTGGCTAGGTGAGCACAGAAATAGTTCAGGTTTATAAGTACTTGTTATGTTTTTCATGAAGTAGCTCTAATAACAAAAGACAATAAATATATGTCCTAGAAATATGAAGTAGCCACCTGCAATAACAAAATATTTTTGAAGTCTTGTGTTATATCTCAGACACGCATTTGAATTTTACATTCTATTATATAATATTTATTTGTTTTAAATAGAAAATGTTTAAAATGACTTACTGAATAACGTTGGTACTCTTAGAGTATAAACATATCTGTCTTACGAAATTGCTAATTTTAGCTGCCATTAGTTTAAGCTGTTGGAGAAGGAAATGGCAAACCACTCCAGTATTCTTGCCTGGAGAATCCCATGGGTGGAGGAGCCTGGGGGACTACAGTCCATGAGTCCTCAGTCAGACCCAATGAGAGACTAAGCACTTTAAGCTGTTAGTATGCCATTCTCTGGAAGTTACTTTTTCATTAATTCAATTAATTATTTCTAAAGCCACACTGTGGGCTTGGTATTGCTTCAGATGATAAGAGGTTATGTGTTTACTCTTGTGGACTTAAAAAATAGACAAAAAGGCAATGAGGTAATTAAAAATAGTGATAAATGCTTGGAAGACAATAAAAAGGAAACCTCAGCCTTTTGGTAGTTCTTAGTGTGAGTCTGAGGCGCTTACAAGCAGGTAAAATATTTCAGCTTCATTAAATAGATTTTATGACATTGACTTTGCAAAAGCTTATATTTTTGTTAATACTTTTGTTTATACTTTGCTTCTTGATTGTGCCTTAATTATAATATTATAGTTTTGAAAAATGATATCTAAGTAGGTGAACTCTTTATGAATTTTTTGCTTTTAGCCTGGCTCGTTTATTGAGGAAAAAGTTTCATAATTTTACTGTACATTGTTACAGTGTTGTTTTCCATCCTAAAGTAAATATTAGTTTCAGTCTTTTGAGATTTTGCATATATATATATGATGAACATACATAATATCCCAACTTTAGTGATTTTATAGACTTTGTTTATATGTATGCTCAGCCATTGTCCTTTCTGATTAAAGAACTCTAAGTTTTAGAATGTTTATATCAGTTCAGTTCAGTTCAGTTCAGTCGCTCAGTCGTGTCCGACTCTCCGCGACCCCATGAATCACAGCACGCCAGGCCTCCCTGTCCATCACCAACTCCCGGAGTACACTCAAACTCATGTCCACAGAGTCGGTGCTTCTATAGTTATTTCTCCACTGAGCTCCAGTAGCATACTGGGCACCTACCGACCTGGGGAATTCCTCATTCAGTATCCTATCATTTTGCCCTTTGTTACTGTTCATGGGGTTCTCAAGGCAAGTATACTGAAGTGGTTTGCCATTCCCTTCTCCAGGGGACCACATTTGGCTGTGGTCCATATGATTAGATCAGCTAGTTTCCTGTGATTATGACTTCAGTTTGTCTGCCCTCTGGTGCCCCCTAGCAATACCTACCGTCTTATTTGGGTTTCTCTTACCTTGGTCGTGGAAAATCTCTTCACAGCCGCTCCAGCAAAGTGCAGCCGCTGTACCTTACCTTGGACGAGGGGTATCTCCTCAAGGCCACCCCTCCTGACCTTGAACGCGGAGTAGCTCCTCTCGGCCCTCCTGCGCCCGCGCAGCCACCGCCTGTTGGACGTGGGGTAGCTCCTCTCGGCCGCCGGCCCTGGCCGCAGGCGTGGGGTAGCTCCTCAGGGCCGCACCTCTTTGCGTGGTTCGTTGCGCCCGGGCCGGCGTCTCTCGCGTCGCGTCTGCGCCGCCGGGGCCGGCGTCTCTCGCGTCGCGTCTGCGCCGCCGGGGCCGGCGTCTCTCGCGTCGCGTCTGCGCCGCCGGGGCCGGCGTCTCTCGCGTCGCGACTTCTTAATCTTCTGAGTTGTTGTACCTTTTTTTTTTTTTTTTAGTGCTTTAACCTTCTCTTACCTATAAGGAATAAAATTGTGTGGCTTTCTAAAAGTGTTCTCAATATGAATTTGTTGTACATAGTGTATATTTCCATTCTCTTTATACTCTTCTGTATTTAGACCTGTATCAGGGAATCATTTCTTTAGGAATAGGGAAGTAGGCTGCAACATGTGGTATCTGGGACCTGCACTTTGATGCTGGAAAGAACTGGTTTGGAAAGTGGCAGTTACTCTGAACATTGATCAGTTCACAGTCTCTAAACCTCAGTTTTTACCTCTGGCTCAGAGGTTAAAGCGTCTGCCTCCAATGCGGGAGACCCGGGTTCGATCCCTGGGTCGGGAAGATCCCCTGGAGAAGGAAACGGTAACCCACTCCAGTATTCTTGCCTGGAGAATCCCATGGACGGAGAAGCCTGGTAGGCTACAGTCCACGGGGTCGCAAAGAGTCGGACACGACTGAGCGACCGAATGGAATGGAAGATGAGGTTAATCTCTTCCTTGCAATATTGTTTTAAAAATAAGAGCAAGTACCTTAGTATAGTTTTTTGGCTATAGTATTTGCTTAATTAATGGCTGTTGCTATTAAAATCACTTTATTATTCTTCCCAGGGTCTGTCTTTCTAACCAGTATATCTCCAGTGCCTCTCACAGTGCCTCTCATCTGTTTTGTGTTCAATAAATGTTTGCTGAATGAATGTACCTTTTGGCTTTTGAACTTTTTGAGTAGTAAGATCATAACATTTCAGAAGACATAGTCCTCACTATTCAAAACAAGATTCCTAAGAAAAGGAAAGCGTTTTGTCTTCTAGAGTAAATAACAGACATTTTTTCCTGCGGGGGCAGTGTGATAAAGTACAAAAGATAGTAAATCACTATTTGAAGCTGAGTGACTTTGAGTCACTTAAAACCTCTCTGAGCCTGAAGTTTCACCACCTTACCCCCTACTTTATTTTTCTTTTAATCTCAGGAGAGGAAAGGCTGACTGATCTCTCTAGGTACTCTCCAGTCCTGAAAATCTATAATCCTTTGAAAACTGAGCTGTGTAAGTCAACAAAAATATCCTTATTTTCAAGCTCTAAGTAAAGAAGTTCTCAATATTGATTTTTATTTCCAATCTAAAGATTGACATTTTAGTATTTTCTTTACTTTTAAATTTTTTAAAACTTACTTATTTTTTTAATTGAAAGATAATTGCTTTACAGAATTTTGTTGTTTTCTGTCTTTAGTTTTTTGGTCCTAGTTTTTCTTTTACTTTTTTGGCTTCTCTGAGGTGTATTTTTTTTGTTGTTTTTAGATAATTGCTATTTAGTTTTGAAACTTAGATGAGATACAAGTCTTTTTTTTAAAATCATACTTTATTTCTTTTACTTTAAGTTGTAATGTGCTTAGATTTACTTCTAAATGTCTTTTATCTCAACTTCAAATTTTCTTATTCAATAATAGTGAGTTACTTTAGTTGGGGTATAGTAGGAGTAGAAAATCCAAATGGAAAATCCAAAAGAGTTGAGGGTTTTAAGTGAGAATGCAGCCTTGTAAGATTTAAAGAAATTCAAGAGAAAGTGAGCCTGGGAGAATCATAACCAGAAAGCTTCAAATATTTGTGTGTGTGAGGAACTTGGAGTTTACTTACTCAGTTATAACAGCAATATTAAAAGTTACCTAGAACTTTTAGAACTCTTATTTAATCTGTGATTGGGATTTGAGCAATTATATTCACTTACTCTGAATCATAAGATGAAAATTGCAGTGAACATTTAGATGAAGAATTAGAAAGATCCTTCTAACATGTTGCAGATAATGAAAGCCAAACTTAAAAGCATCATAATGAAATTTTAGAGAAGGAGGGGATCTTGAAAAGTTTCTGGTTAAATAAGAGATGGTGAACTAAATGTATTCTTATGACATTATTATGGACTGAAGGTTTAGGAAAATCAGTGCTTTTTCTAAAAAAGAATGCTATCCAATTGCTTTATTTCTATAAATACAACATAATTATTAGGGTATTCATATGTTCAAAATAAGTATGTACCTGTGACACCATCATTATAAATGATGCCATAAACCTAACCATTGCCTCTAGTAATTCACTCCTTTCCTCCCTCTTTTTTTGTATGTATAGGTGTAATGAGAACATTTAACATAAGACCCACCCCATGCATTCTCCCCCACACCCCCCCAGCTTTATTGCCCAGTGGCTCAGCTGTAAAGAATCTGCCTGCAACACATGAGCCGTAGGAGATGTGGGTTCGATACCTGGGTTGGGAAGATCCCCTGGAGGAGGGCATGGCAACTCACTCACTCCAGTATTCTTGCCTGGAGAATCCCATAGACAGAGGAGCCTGGTGGGCTACAATTCATAGGGTTACAAGGAGTCGGACACAGTTGAAACGGCTTAGCGCACATGCACACACAGTTGACACATAACACTATGTAAGTTTAAGGTATACCACTGCTACTGCTAAGCCACTTCAGTCGTGTCCGACTCTGTGTGACCCCATAGACGGAAGCCCACCAGGCTCCCCCATCCCTGGGATTCTCCAGGCAAGAACACTGGAGTGGGTTGCCATTTCCTTCTCCATAAGGTATACCACATTGATACAATATTTTGATACACATATATATTGCAAAACCCATATGTTCTCTTTTAATCTTTACAACAATCCTATGTGGTAAATATCATGGTAACATCTAATAACTAATTATTGAATATTCACTGTACACCAGGGATTGAGTTAATCAGTTTACTTGTACTGTGTCATTCAGTCTTCCCCAAATTTCACGAGTAGACATTCATATTATTCTTGTTATAAGGATGAGAAAACTGAAGCTGAGATCAAACTGAGATCCCACTGTCTACAAAGTTAGGCCATAGTTAGAACCCTAGGCTTAAAGCTGCAGATCTCATACTTTTTTTTTCACTCTTTGATAAGGATACAAAATCAGTTATTTTTTTTTATGCTTTATTATAGTTCAGTTTTATATCGGGAAGCCGGGGCTATTTTAGAGGTTTTGAAGGAACTTAAAAGATCACTATTTCACATGATAGGAAATTCAGGTCCATCGAGTATTGTATAATAATTTGCCTAAGTTTATCCAGTTGATTTATAAACGGTAGTAATGTTCAAGCATTTAATATCAGCTTTTGCAATATTTCCAGTTTTTTGGCAGATTTAACTTTCCCGTTATTTTTTTCCCTAATAGTTAAACAAATTTGTATTTCTTGAAAATACAAACTCACAGTAAAGGAAGGAGGCCATAAAAGAAATAAAGATGCAAGAAAACAGTATATTTTAATCAGATTTTATACTAAGTTCCAGTTGGACAAATGAGAGTTGATATATTGCTTTTGCTTCTGTTTTACTTTTATAAAAACAAAAAATCAGTATCCCTGTATTTGAAAAATTATCAGGTTCTCTCTCCCTAATAAATAAGTACATATTATTTCTGATAAAGTTTTTATTGTTTCTAATATTATACGCTTCCTTAAAACTTGTATATTCGCTCTTAAATTGAGAATGTCATGTAGTGAGTTAATGCATTGTAGGAGGGACAGGAACTCTCACTGAATGAAGGTAGAGTTGGGTTTTCTGTATCTAATGCTAGGGTATTCAGTTTTCAGTTTTTTGCCTTAATTCCTCCCATATTATCATGATAAAGAAATAGGTTTAACCTCTTTCATATCTTACTTCAGTTGCTGTGGCAAAGGGATCTCATGTAAAAATTTTATGACCAGAAGAATATATTTATTGCTGTTTCATTTAAAAAAATATTTTAGGCTTGAAACTTGGAAAGTATTCTTACATAAACTAAATTACTACCATTAGTGTAAATGGTACTGATTGTTTTTAGTTGGAGGGAGACCCTGATTCTGGGAAAGATTGATGGCAAACGGAGAAGGGTGCTACAGAGATGAGATGGTTAGATAGCATTACCAACTCAGGGGACATGAATTGGAGCAAACTCTGGGAGATAGTAGAGGACAGAGGAGCCTGGCATGCTGCAGTCCATGGGGTCACAAAGAGTTGGACACAACTTACCAACTGAACAACAACAACTAAAAATACTTGTTAAGGCTTCCCTGATGGCTCACTGGTAAAGAATCTGCCTGCCAATGCAGGAGATGTGCGTTCAGTTCTTAGGTTGGGAAGATCCCCCGGAGAGGGAAATGGCAACCCACTCAAGTATTCTTGCCTGGGAAATCCCATGGACGGAAGAACCAGATGGGCTGCAGTTGCACAAGAGCCGGACACAATTCAGCGACTAAACAATAAAAACGTGTTACTAATTTCTCATTATAAAGGAAGATAATACAAAAAGTGAACTTTAATCTTAAATGTGCAGAGATGGCACTGGGACTTTAAAGATGTGCTAGACTTCTTTAAAATGTGTTTTGCTGAGAGCTGACCGACATTCAGTTCTTTCTGAATATTTAGGATATAGTATTGATGTGGTGATTTGTAGAAGCTTTGCTCATCTTCCTCAGTGTCCAGTTTGTTCTTACCCTATGCAATGAGTTCTTAATTTCAGACACTATTTTTCAGTTCTACAAGGTACGTTTGATGTTTTTATAATGTAGTCCTCTTTTGAAATTCATTTTTTCACCCATTTTATCCATTTTTCACTATAATTGAACATAGTAATCATAGTTAAATTCCTGTCAACTAACACCAGTGCTTGGATTATCTCTGGATTTGTTTCTGTGGGTTTTTTCTTTGGTCATATTTTCCTGGCTCTTAAAGTTTTTAATTTTATGTTAGATATTATAAATAGAGCAAAGTAGAACTTCCAGAAGAAATCTTCAAAACCAAGGGTCTCATCTGTCATCTTTCAGGCAGATCAGTTCGGTTCAGTCACTCAGTTGTGCTGACTTGTTGCGACCCCATGGACTGCAGCACACCAGACTTCCCTGTCCATCACCAACTCCTGGAACTTGCTCAAACTCACGTGTATCCAGTCACTGATGCCATCCAACCATCACATCCTCTGTCGTCCCCTTCTCCCGCCTTCAATCTTTCCCAGCTTCAGGGTCTTTTCTGATGAGTCAGTCTTTCACGTTGGGTGGCCAAGATATTGTAGTTTCAGCTTCAGCGTCAGTCCTTCCAATGAATATTCAGGACTGATTTCCTTTATGATTGACTGATTCGATCTCCTTGCATTCCAAGGGTCTCTCAAAAGTCGTCTCCAATACCGCAGTTCAAAAGCATCAATTCAGGCAGATAGGGTGAGAAAAAATGATCACTTTGATCTAATCAGAGATTGAGCTAGGTTGGACTGGTAAGTGATTCATCGTCAATACCTAGTTTTCTGTTTCTTGGTTATGAACCTTCTAGACTTTTGATTGAGGCCTAGCAGGCCTTTGCCTCCTTTCCTCAGAAAGTTGTATGTATCCTTTGGATATTTTGAGTTTAGATTTTATGCATGTTCAAGTGTTTTGAGGAGTATACCAATTTTGAGTTTGTTGCAGATCCTCCTCCCTCTAGCAGAATTTTGTCTCCTAAGTACTGAGAGACTATGAGTAATCTTTTTCTGCCTGTTTGTCTTGGTCCCTCACCCTTCTGTGCTATCCTGAAAGTCAGTAATGTCTCTTGGGAAAACTGGCTTTGCATTTTAGGGTAAATCTAATTTCCAGTCCACTGAGCCAGGCTGTGCAATCTGTCAAAACTCTCTTGATTTCCTCTTTCCTTAGTAAGAGTCCCACTGGTTGTGCCAAACCTAATCGGCTGATTCTCTAATCAACACAGAAAGAAAATGGTTTGTACATAATCATCAAATGATTTAGAAAAGGTGCTTTCCTTGTCTGGATTTTATTTCATCTAGGCCTTGTTGCTTCCCAGAATGTTCTGATGTTTTAAAAATAATGTGTTTTTTTTTTTTTGGTTTGTTTTTGTTATTTCTTCAATTTATCCATTTCAATTTGTGGTGGAAGTGTTGGCTTGAGTGTTCACATCCTACCCAGAAATAGAAGTGTCTAGTTACCTTGACTTTACATAAAAAATTGTGCCGTTCTTTGCATATTGGGAGGGAAAGAACAGTGTGATTATTATTATCTGGCTTTTTAACATTTTGTTTGAAATTTCTTCATATTTGGAATTAAATAATATTTTAAGAATACTGTATTCATTTGATGTTAGTGCCTTAAATGGAAGGATTTAAAATTGATTTCACTTAATTTAGATGCAAGTGAAAGTGGTTAATGCTTGCTGATCCCATGTAGAAAGCATGTTCAGTTTGGAAATCTGAGTTTGAATCCTGTCATTACCCATATTGGCATGTGACCTTGGGCAAACCATTAACTTTTGTAAATCTGTGTACTTAATCTATAAAATAATGATATACCTCAATTCATGTTTAGTTGCACAAAGCAAGTTATAAACAAAAACAAAATACATTTTGGATAAATCTCATTGAGACTTTAGAGTAGAATGAGTATTTCCTAGACCTCAGCTGGAGAAAATTTTAGTTTTCGATTAAGTTGACTGTTCAAGGCCAATAGCTGAGTTAGTGGTTTAAAATACTTTGCATGTCATAGAGGTGTTATCCAACAAATTACAAATTCTTTACAAATTTGTAGTTTCATTGAATAATGGAGAGAGCACATGATCGAAATCCTGTTTCAAATTCCAGTTCCACCATTTCCTAGTGTGGCTTTAAGTTTCTTAACCCCACTAAGACACAGTTTTCACATGTAAAATAGAAGTTATACAAGCTGCCTTCTAGGTTTATTGTGAAGATTGATTGAGATAACAGGGAAAACAGTTAACATGGGGTCAGATCCAAAGTGAGGATCAACAGATGTGATTCCTTACTCCTTTAAGGTTTCTCCAACTGTCATTATAATCAATCAGCAGTATTTTCCCCCTGCCTGTTGTGAAGTAATTCTTCCTTGTGAAGTCATACAGGTTTTTAAAATCTCTGATAGTAATATGTTTGACTATTATATAGTCATATTATATATATGTATTAGTTTAGTGAAATTCATTTGTCTTATGAACAGTTTTTCTAATTTTCTTCTGTCATTTGAAACTCAGTTTTAGTTTTCTGAGATGTTATCAGTATTTTCTGAAAAGTTATCAGAGACTTGTAGATAACCCCTTAAAATTGTATGCAAAATTTTTATATATTGGTGCGTAAATGCCTTTTTCATCAAATCCCAAAGTAGTCAGGGTAACCGTAAGAAGGCAAGAACCACTAGCCTAGTCATAAACTGTTGATTAAATTGTGCTTAAAATTAGTATTTGTAGGTCACTGCTCAGTACTAATGGAGAAGGAAATGGCAGCCCACTCCAGTGTTCTTGCCTGGAGAATCCCAGGGACGGGGGAGCCTGGTGGGCTTCCGTCTATGGGGTCACACAGAGTCGGACACGACTGAAGTGACTTAGCAGCAGCAGCAGCAGCTCAGTACTAAATTAAAGGGAATTTTTGATACACAAAATATTTGCAGCTGTTTAGCTTGTCTTTCGGAGAAGGCGATGGCAACCCACTCCGGTACTCTTGCCTGGAAAATCCCATGGACAGAGGAGCCTGGTAGGCTGTAGTCCACGGGGTCGCTAAGAGTCGGAAACGACTGACCGACTTCACTTTCACTTTTCACTTTCATGCATTGGAGAAGGAAATGGCAACCCACTCCAGTGTTCTTGCCTGGAGAATCCCAGGGACGGGGAAACCTGGTGGGCTGCCGTCTATGGGGTTGCACAGAGTCGGACACGACTGAAGCGACTTAGCAGCAGCAGCAGCAGCTTATCTTTATTTGAAAATTAGTATTTTTAACAAACAGCATGAAAATGATTTTTTTGAATATACTTTGGTGGATATTTAGCTTATCTAGATAACATAAAAGTCAATATTCACATAGAATTATTTTCCTCTTTACATACCATACTTTTTATTTATTATGGTTTTTAAAACTTTTTATTTTGTATTGTGTATTATTGCAATATAAAATTTATATTAATTTATATAATTTTATATTAATCCAGGACAGAGATAAATCAAGTAATTTTCTCTTAAGTTAAAATAATTCATTTAAAATTTTGCATGCTTGCTTTCTAATGACATAACTAATAACATTTTTGTTTCATTTATTTTAATGATTTGAATTTGCACAGATGTCAAAAGATAAGTATAGTTCTTATTTGAAAAATATTTAAAAATTTAAAAAATTATGAATACATTCAAAGCATTATTCTAGTTAAAGCTTAGTGCATTATAAACTTAGGAGTTTAAATTTTGTTTTAAATAAGAAATTGAACATTTGAAATTTTACTCTGAACTCTGTGATATGAATAAATCCTATTCAGAAAGCTTTAATTTTAAGTTTAAATAGTTGAACTTTTATAAATAGTTGTTAGTGAGCTACTCATACATTTTGTTAAGTATTTTAGCATTTCTTATATTCTGAAGACTGATAAGAATGCTCTTTCTTTGGGGAAAATTCAGAGAAATTTTGTTACAGCTTCCACATTTAACATTTTTCCTTTGGGTACTTAAAAATCCATGAGGTTTCTATTGATTTTTTCAGCAAGTTCTAGAAAATCACTTCTTTGAAAAAACATTTTTTCAAAGGATTGTGAGTCAGTGAATCATTGGTAATGCATAATACTGTTAAGTAAGAGTGGTAACAGTAGTAACAAAGTAGGGAAGTAATACAGGGAAAACTTTGTAAATGATTTGCTGTCCTGAAAGACTTATTTATATCTAACAGTGCATAATTCATTTATGAGGAATAATAACATATTCATTAGTAAGTATAATATTTAGAAAAATTACAAAAATGTTTCTTCGCATAATAAATCAAATTTGAATTTTCAGAAAATCCTAATTTTCAGTTGCAGTAGCTTACTATATCTGGGTGTTTCATATGTATTTTTCTATTGTAAGCTTACTTTAGATGCTTCTTTGGAAATTGATAGGGATTTATCAACCTAATATTAATTGTTGATCAGTTGTTATTAGCGTTTTTGTGAAGTATCCAGGCTGTTTACCTCTTTTGCATTTTCCTGATTGACTTACTTCCACAATTCTACCAAAAAATTTAAAAGGAACCAAATAGAAGCCAAAAATTTCTAACCTTCTATTATTATTACTTGTTATTCAAGTTAAGTCTATTTAATAAGTCCATTTATAATTGAAATGTTTTTTTAGTTTCTGTTATTTTTTACTTTAACGTTGCAGAATGGTTATATTAGAATTAGTTCACCAGTGAGAAAAATACAGTTAGCAAAGTGTTGAAATGATGAAATGTGTGAAAAAAAAGTAAAGCGAGCTCTGTGAAGAGGGAGGGGGTTCAGAGTTCAAATGCTTAGAGCGGTCCTTTTTCCAACCAAGTTAGTTGATATGATGTTATTTTCATAAAAACCTTGTTTTGATTACATGGTGTGGATTGGAGGTCTTGGTCCTTTTAACTAAGGATAAAAATCCACGATAAAATTAGATTTCTTGTTGATCATCTTTTGCGGAAGAACTGAGGATTCATTGGTTAAGAACCCTAACCTGTCCTCTAGCCTCCAGGGTGTGAGCACTGAAAAGGATTAAGGCCCACCGTAGGGAAGCTTGCACTGAAGCCTGCACTGCCCTTTCCCCCGTTCTTTCAGTTAAATAGGAGATTTTTAGTTCCCATGACTATCAATCTGGTGCTTTTCACAAGCACCAAATTCTTTTAAGAAAATTGATTATTTTTAGATTCACTGCCCTAGAACACTGAAAGATGATTTTTTTTTTTAATATTTCCTGTTGATAGATCCTGTACATACTGTTTTTTTTCTGAGGCATATTAGTTTCCTTTATGTCAATTTGGTGATCGATAGAAATACTTTAAAAAATCAAGGACAGGTTTTTATATGGTTAAATTTGTCCAGTAATAATTACAGAGTTTGGCAGTGTTTAATCTTATAATTTGTTATAAATAGCTATCTGACAACCCTGTGGACATAAACTCTTAACTTTTATTTCTAGAGGACTGCAGTAGTAAGGTACTTTCTTTTCATGTTTAAAGGCTTTTAAATAGGTTTTTATAAATGGTGGTGTCATTTTTTTAAATACCTGCCAAATTGGTGTTGTATTTAATCGTGAAAATATATTTTGATTTTGTTAACTGAAAATAATTGCAAAGTATTAAACATTCTCTGTAGTTAAAGCTTTTTTCCCCCCATTTAATTTGAGCTTTTGTTGTTACTAGCAAATAATTCGTGGCACAGTTTCTTTTTTTTTTTCAATGACTGTTACAATCTATATACTTGTCACCTTAGTGTGCCACTCAGATCAAGAGATCCTTTCTGGTTTTGTATGTTCTCACCTGCTCCTCACTGTAAATCATTGAGATGTCAAGTGCAATGATTAATTAAGCTGCACGTGCATGTGTTTTTTTTTCACCTGTCAAGCAGGAAAGAAGTCTTATATCAATAGCAAGATTAGATGCTGCAAATTCACAGCTATTACTCCAGACTGTCAAGTGTATAAAAATGTTTTATGTTTAGATGCTTATTTGGAATATGGCATACCACCGTTTGTTTGATGTAGAATTCTTAAATATTGTAAGATACTATTATTATATCAAATCCTGTCATTAAACTTCCAATTAGAAGCAAAGGATAAATTTGGCATTTCTACATAAATATTTTGGAATTTAAGTTTCATACTTTATACTTGTCTTTTATTCAAATATGGGTAGTTGATTTGAGTTATTTAAATATTTTTAAGTTTCTAAATTGATGTGTGTTTGTGTGTATGTATCATGTACACCATGAGATCCATTCATAATGTTTGTTCTTGTTATAGTATGGGTTTAAGTTTGTGATGAATGATTGTGAAAACTACACTTTTTTTTCTGTGTGTTATGAGTATTTGCAGAATGCAATGTTAAACTTTTAATTTTTATATATTAATATGAAACAACAGACTTGAAAGCTTGATCTCCTCACCCTACTTCTTTCATACCCCCTCCCCCCTTTTTAAACATCAGCAAAAGTAAAACCTCAAATTGTATAGTAATCTTAATCTATTATTAAAAGGTCCTAGAAAGGAAGATTACAAGGTAGATTCAGGTTTTGAATCGGTTTTGCCATTGGTTTAGCAGCGGGTGGGCAGGCAGATGCCTGCTCAGAGTAGAACCTATTGCCATTTTTCACCATTGATAGAGTAGCCTTTCAGAGTCAATGAGCTCTGTCAATGTGAGCTTGTCAAGGCTACAACTTCATAGACCTGAGAGGCGGTTTGAGAGGTCAGCCCTTTTCAGGTTCGCTGTGATGCAAATGAACTTTAATGCTTAAACAACTATTGGAATTTTTATGTCTGCTCCTTGTTCTTTTTTCTTCACAAAGTCATTGACGAGACATTCAGTGCTTTTTAAATTGGAAGTTGCATTGTGCTAAAGACCTAGTACAGATTTACGGAGGGCTGAAAGCAGTTAGATCATGTTCTTTTCATGGTGCGATTAGAATCAAATCGATTTCCCTACAGCCTTCAGCATTCAGATGGCAATTTTAACAAAGCTTGGGGGCTAGACAAGGGACAAAACGACTGAACTGAATGTTAATTACACTCTGCAGCCTTATTTTCTTTTGATTTGGGGCTGACTGGCAACTAAATTAACAAAAAGTGTGACCATAACTGCTGCCCTATTTTCATTTAAAAGGAGAGCTGCCTCTAAAAGGCTATCTTTACAAAGAAACAAGTGAGGTCTGCTGATCATTGTTAACAAGGGCACTTTTTTTCCTTTAAAATTCTTGCCAAAAAAACTGTTCAAAAAAGTAATGTAATAAATTAGTCATTGGCATGTTATTACCCAGGGAGTTAGTTGAGTTTCTGATTTTTATGACATTAGCTTGGAAAATGTAAGGCAGTAAGTGGTAGTTACGAATTATAATTGGCACCTCTGTGCTTGTGGTGTGTATTTAGCATGTTCCATATGCTAAAAGGTAATATGGTAACTAGATTACAGTAGATACCTTAAATAGATATTAAACATTTTATTATGTAACATTCGAGTATTCAGAATCAGCTTGATCATAACAATTTTTCACCTCGCTCATCCTTGCTTGATAGGCAGATTTTCATATTTGATGATTAGTACTTATTTAGTTGTGCCACATTAATGGAGCTGGATGCTTTTTTCCTTTCCTTGCAAGGAAGCTGCAGCTGCAGCAAGTTGCATTTGCTTCTTGTGGCAACACTGTCCTGTTTGCACCTGCAGCTGTGTCAGTCTCATCCTAACACCTGGCACCATGAATTATCCTCCTCTTTATTCCTCCCCAAGCAAGAAACATTTCATGCTGCATAGTGTATACTGCAAAAATCAAGTGACCTTCAGTATAAATTTCTTAGTTGATTCCTTCAACAGTAGTATTGAATAAAGTTTGATTTTCAAATAAAACCAATTTTATTTGAAAACCAACAAAAATGATTGGATTAAATGCCGTTTTGCCTCTGAAAATCTTTGTGAAATAATAAAGAAGCTTAGCTTTTAAATTTGGACATTATTTTTAAGTATGAAAAAATTAGTTTGATTTGATACAGATTGATTTTTTTATTAACTTTTAATCATTTCCTTTTTAAATTTAGACTAAAGACCCTTTTCATTTTGTTAATGTATAAATAGCTTTGTTTTAAAATAAGTATTAAGGTATTCTTATTACTACTAAATATTACAGAAATATTTTTGAAAGAAATGGGGGTTTAAATTTGTATTTTTTGGTGGATAACATTAGCTTTTTAGATTTAAATAAATCAGAGACTAGTAAGTTTGAAACAGTTAAAAAATACAATGCCAAAAACCAAAACCATACCTTTATCAAAACAGAGTACTATTTCTGTCCAGGCTACTATTTAGTGCTAGAGTGTTGCTGGTGTTATAGACCACTCTGTACTCAGTCACTGTCTTATACCTCTTTCCTTTTCACACAAAAAACAGCTGCAAAACCAAGTTTTTCTAAAACCAGTCAGGAGTAAACTTTTTTCTCATTTGTCTTCTAGACACGAAGATCGATTGAGAAGTTATTAGAATGGGAAAACAATAGGTTATACCACAAGGTGAGTACCACAGGGAGCAGCTTCGTACTGTTGGGGTCTGAACTGCACAGTATGGAAACAGATGCTTTTGTTGAACTAAAAATATGAAGATGGACAAATGGGTTAGTCTGTGTGCTGCAATAAAATAGAGCTCATTTTTCTTCTTTTACTCTCCTACTTGTCTAGCTGTGCTTGCACTGGAGACTGAGCAAAAGGAAATGTGAAACGAATAACATGATGGAATATGTAAGTTAAAGGGCTGTTTTGTGAGTTTCTCTATTAAATGATCATTTATTTTGCTTCTGATCTTATTCTTTCCATGATTATTAATCAGCAAAGGTGTCAGAAGCTTAATCTCCTGAGTGCAAGGATTTTCTACGGTTCACAGATGCATGGTTTCATGTGCAAGACATTTATAAAGTTATGAATGACTTGAAAACAAGGCTTCACTGTGTTCTGAAAAATAATAAATTAATTGCCAAGATAAAATAGCCTGAACATGTGTTGATGGAGTGTGAAATTTTAGATGCTGTATAAAGAATAACCACAACTTTGGTTACGCAGCAAGTCAGATATGGCTTTTTTATATAATGCTAATCAGGTTTCCAAGTATGGAAGAAAACCTTTCAGCCAAGCCGCTGGAGCTTAAGAAAGCTTTAGCCTTTATAGATTTTAACTGCCCATACCTCAGTGGCCTTTAAAGAATCTTTCAAAGTGTTGTTGGAATATTATTCTGTAAAAATTATCTTAAAAGTAAGCAGGAGATAAGATGTTGCTCACCCTGTGTTTATTCTTTAAAAGATATCTAATGGGTATGTGTATACAGTGAATTTTAGAGCTTAGAATGGGATTTAATTTACCAACTACATGATTTACTTGAAAATTTTTTCTCAGTTTGAAAAATTCAGAATACTATAGAAAAAGTATGAATTTTTATTCTCCCTTGAGCCTGGGTGTTTTATGTTAAGTATGAAAAGATTAGTATATGAAAAGAAGAAGATCTGAGCACGGGGTTAAGTATCTAGCACATCATTTCTGACAAATTTTGTCTATTCTTTGACACAGTATAGCCATCATAGGTAGCGTGTATGCGTGTGTGTGTATAAAAGATTAATGAAAACAGTGCCTGGATACTGGAAATAGTTGGAAATTATCATAAAATCATTTTTCTCTGTAGCATTTTCTCTTTCTTTCTTTATCACACAATCAAACCCCATTTCTATCGTTGAACATAAAAGATGTCTTTAAAATTCTCTTTTTTCATAGAATAGCTCTATTCAGTGAACTAAATAATGTAGATTTTATCATTATCTATTATATCAAACATGTTAATTTATGATGGTAAAAAGGCACTTGATACTTTTGTATAATAATAAAAGTACATTCAAATAACTTGTTTTGAGATTGACCTATGAAAATACTAGGCTTGTATTTTCATCATAGATGAAAACTCACTGGTGAGAGAGTTTATGTATTCTGTGAGAAGGGGTGGATATGTAAGTTATTTAAAGGATTTTGTGAAAAAATATTTGCTATATTTATAAACTCAAACACTCAGCTTATTAATAAAATAGTGGCTTTTATTTATTTAGCACTCTTCTAAATTTACTTTGGAGAGCAAAGCATAAAAGTATTCTCAATACTATTATTTCCAGATAGAACTATAAGATCATTCATTCATAGAATATGCTCATTCTATGTAATGTTTATTTTTATGATGTTCTAGTATTAATTAAAATAATTTGACCTTCCAAAACATTCTGAACTTAACATGCTCTGTAAAATATGTGCTCTTATTGCTCTGTTAAAATTGTCATTAATTTTTAGGTAAACACTTTTGTACTAAAGCCATTTTATTTTCTTACCATCATAGACGATATCTAGAAGAATAGTTTTTTTAAAACTTAAAAATTACTTTAAAATGTATTTCTCATCAGTTTTCTTCGAGTGTGTGTGTATGTGTATTTATGACAGTTGAGTGGAAGAAAAACATAATTTAAAAAACTCCCTAAAAATAGTTTTGCAAAGTTAAGATAGAAATAATCTGTATATCTGTTTGACTTCAAATTTTCTTTAATTTACAGAAATTTTATTTGTTAGTTAAAGGGAAATATTTCTCCTTGGTTATGTTTTGAATATTGGAGTAAATTATGAAATATACCAAATTTTCTTTTATTCAGATATGGGAGAAGAAATGAGACAAATGGTTAACTTCTGTGTATGGCTTCTGAAGGGAAAAAGTTTGTAGGATATATTCTTTTAAAATTAGTAATAATTCAGATAGTTAAAGATATCTTTTACAATTCATTGTGCAATATATATTGGAAAATATAATTTAGTCATCAGATTTTAGAGCTACAAAGAATCTTGCCATCTCTCCAATCCTTTCATTTTATAGGTGAGAAAACTGAGAAACAGAGGACTCTAGCTCAACTAAGGAAGCTGGGTAGGAAGCTAGTGAACATTCTATAGGCAGATAACAGGTCAGGAGAGTGGCACAGGGGGCACCAAATGATGAGTCAGCTAGGGGAGGAGTATATTGGAGCCACGTATAGAAATACCTTCTTTATTGAGACAGGTCCAAAATCAGGAGAACTAAAGAGTGAAAATGAAGATTTGTGGCTCAGATGACTAAATGTAGAAAAGTATTCAAACTTAGAGGTCATACCAAGACAGTTTCTAAAAAGACTGAGGAGTTCCTCAAACTGGAAATTGTTCAAATTGAATAATTTTTTGTTTAGCATCCATTCCATACAGAGTTGAAACAAGGGGGAAAATTGATTATAATTTAAGACAGTTCCAAGTTTGGAATAAAAATTATCTCTGGTCAACTTGTGTCTTTCTGTGTTACTGTGTTTTGTTTTTTGATTGATTTTCATTTAGTTTCCTAGTAAAAAGTCCTTTGGAACAGATTTTAACCTTTAATTTTGCTTGCCTAACTTTTAATTCTGCTAACCTAAAAAGAAAAGAATGTTTTTAAAAAATTAAGAGAGAGAGGACCAACACTTTGTCTAGAGATCACATGTCCTGGTACAGTAAAATGAGAACAGCTCTAGAACCTAAAGACCCGTGGAACTGGGCTGTAAATAAAAGGGAGGAAGCCTGCGGAGCTGAATATTAGGGTCATCTGCAGCCACCATAGGGGAGTAGAAAGGGCAAGGCTTTGGAGTTAAGACAGTCTTTTGTTCATATACTAACTTCATAATCTATGGTGTTATACTTCTCAAATCATCAGGTTTCTCATCTGTAAAGTGAGTATGATAACACTTGCCTCAGAGAGCTGTCAGGATTAAATAGATGCATGTAGTATGAAATACTTGGTATGTAGTTAGTTCTCAGTAAATGCTAGTTATTCATTCATGTATGCACGCGTCTGCTCTTTGTCAGAGGCACTATAAAAATTGTTTTAAGTGATGGAATATAACTGAAGTTTTTTTAAGATAAAATTTTAAAGAAATCCTTTTAAAACTTGTTTTCTCCTTCTACAGGTCATCCTCATAGAATTTTTACCAAAGACACCGATTTTTCGACCAGATTAGCATTTACTTTATTTATAGAGACTTTCCAAGTATGTTGTCTTTCCAATGGTGCCTTGCTTGGTGCTCTCCTGGTGGTGACATAACATTGGTTCTACAGAATCGTGTGGTGTTTTTTTCTGTTTTTTTTTTTTTTAAATAACCGCATGTTCTAAGTGTGCATTTTTGTCAAACTTTGCAACAGTTATTTCATACAGATGTTTAATACTTAAGTTATTGTGCTCTTTTCTGTTATGTATTCTGATTTTCAAGGATTACTTTTTTGTATTGTCAAAAAAAAATACATTTGAACTTAGCATAAAAAGTGGCCAGCTTTTTTATTTTACCATCAAGGTATACACAGTCCTTTATTTATTAATTCGTTAATATAGAAAAAGACCTTTGTGAGGCTCTACTTATCTATTATTCTAGCAAGCACACTCTGTATTATTTCTCTTGCTTTTTAAATTTATTGTCATTATTTTAAAATAGTGTTTTCTTTCATAGCTTTTTGAACCATAACATATTCCTTCTCATACAATTCCTAATGCTATGTTTACAGCAGAAATATCTGTAACATTATAAAGACCTGTCAAAAAGTTTTGAAAGTATTTCTGTCTTCAAAAGTCGTAAGGCAGGATTAAATTATTTTCATTAGAATAGACAAATCAGTGAATGGTATGCATGCATCTAATGTTTACTAGAGCTCAGGATCACAAAACATAGTAGCATTACAATCTGTATATTTTTGATCAAGGTATTAATAATGGCCTTATTTGGGTTATTTTTTATTGTTTTTTCAAATCTTATGTACAAAAGTATAGGAATACTAGAAATACTCCTTTAAAAAATTTCTAAGGAAAATATCTCCCAATCTAACAGCAATTGTAGAATGCATATGTGCTTCTGAAAAGTTTTCGAAAGGAAAAAAAAATTATAGAATTAAACTGGTGTTTAATATCCCATTGATATTTAAAACAGATTATTACTAAGAAATGGAGGGCATATTTAGTACTGTTTTAATCCACTAGTTTGCTTTCAGTCCAGTTATGTATACTTTTTTGATTAAGAGTATGATATACAAGTTTGAGTCAGATCAGTTTGTTTCTTTAAAATATGTACAGGCATACTTTTTTTTTCTTCTCCTCCTTTTGGTTGTACATATCTTCATGCATTTTGAAACTTTCTAAATTTCTGAATGGCCTATGTGTAAATTTTTGTTTTTATAAACCTTGAAATTATACAAATTTTGTGTGTGTATACAACATGTTCCATACAACTGTGGTATCGAGCAATAATGTGAATAACTTTTGAAATTATATAAACTATGCTTAATTTGTATTAAGAATTGGTACCACTATATAATACTTTTTTCCTTGTATTAAATCTTTTAAATACCAGTTTCATTAATTTATATACCTGTATTTTTAAAAACAATTTCTTTGTACTTCTCCAAAGTACTGTAATTCTATGTGAATTTGAATAGTTTAATGACATATCCTATATCAGATATTAGGAACTATCTTAAAAATTAGGATTTTTGGAGAGGGGTGTGTCCTGAGATTTATTTGTTTCCTTTGCTTCCCAAAACACCAACTTGAATTTATAAAACACTTTTCCTATGAAGAGCTCAAAGTACAGAGAATTCATACACTTCTCATTTTATTTACCTTGTGTCTTGGATATGTCCTATCACCTTAAAGTAGTACAAATTAAAAGATAATGCTATTCAGAAACTCTAGTATTCCTCTGTGGTTTCCCTGTGACGTATTATCTTATGGAGAACACTAATTTTGGCTCAGGAGGATTCCAAAAGAACAGAAAATATGACTGTGTAGACTATGCAGCACAGTTTTCCAAATCTGAAATTTTGTAAATTTGTAGAGCATCGTGTTAATCAGCTCTATAGGAAGAACTGTACCCATTTAGGCATAATTTTTTCTTCTATTATTCTTCTATAAATTGTAATTTTAACATTATTATATTCCCATAAGAAAATTAATATTTTTAACAGGATAGTTTTCATACTTGATAATGTTAAGTATAGGATTTTAACATATTTTCCTGATTTTAGTGAGAAATATGTTGCCTAAAGAGTTCCTAGAAATGGGCACTCATATTTTTAATGAATATATGGAAAAGAGCTGTGAATACTTAGTATGTGACATTACCATAAGCCAGTTATGCTTTGAGCAGTTAGATTTCCATGTTTGGGTTTTCATTAGTAGCCCCCAGTGTAAGCTGTTTGTTTTACCCTTTCTTGAATCATGAATTTAAGTGTCCATGTTACTGGAAATTAGGAATGTCGGAGATGTCTGCATTATATGAACATTAGTCCAAAGGAAATGTTTTAAATGATGATCTTTAGTTTCTGTTTTCTAACTTAAAGTTTGTGAGACATGAACCATAGTACATAATTATAAAAATGGCCAAGAAAAGGTATTATCAGCAAAAAATCTAATGTATAGATTTTTACATAGGTTAAGTGAATATCTTAGCATCTTCATTTATATATTACTGGCATTTTACAATTAGTCCAGCAACCTTTTGTAGAAACATTGCTTTATCAAACGGTGTACTTTGCAAACCCTATTATATTTTAGTACATGACTTTTGTATACCTGAATTAAAATATATGGTCATCCAAAATCTAATGACTGTAGTAAAACTGAAGTAACATTTAGCTTTTAAGGTAAATATGCTTTTCTCTCACAACATTACTTACATAAAATGGTCCTCAGATGCTCTGTTATGACTCTTTAATGACTAGGTTTCATCCATTTAAAATATAAACATGTAATTTTGGCCTGAAATCAAGAAGTGTTCAACCTTGCAAACTAGTAAACAGTGATTTCCTTTCCTTACTCAGGAAGCTAGTTTTGTAATTGAATAATTTAAAATCAGGAAGAACTACAAGTTTCTCCATAGCTGTATTTTCAGTGTTACACATAGAGAGCTTCCGACTGCCTCTTTATGTTAATAGACACGGACCAACCATCTGAAATATTGATAGCATTCCATATCAATCTTTGGTTATAAAACAATGATATGAAGTAGTAACATGTACAGTTGGATCCATAACTGCATCCATAGCTGCATGATTTCAAACTACACTACTTTTGTTTTGTTATTGTTGTTCAGTCGTTCAGCCATGTCCAACTCTGCGACCCCATAGTATTGTGTATATAGACTGTTTCAACTTTTATGGTAATTGCTTCACTATTATAACCATTAGCTGCTTGCCTAATGTTTCACTGTAAATATTTGCTTTAGCTCAACTCTTGGTCACTAGTACTTAATCAGAAGTACAATGTGTTTAAAACTGTCTCTGAATTCTAGCATTTAGTCCTGGACTCTCTTTCAGGATTCTCCTATCCCACTGAAGTATCGTGGGTTCTTTTGCTTCCCTCCTGATGTCCAGAATCTTCACCAAGGTGTGGACATACTTCAGAATTGCCTTTATATCTTCCTTCCTCAAAGCTCCCAGTAAGAATGTTAATTATTTGGCGCTGTTAGTTAGGTGTTTAGAAAGCCAATTAAATTGAGTCAGTGACGTTAAGTGATGAATGGCTGACACTCTGAATTCTACTAAAGTGGTACTTGCATTTTTAAAATGGAATTTCTTAACTTAAATTTTCAATTGGTTTTCCTTTTCAAAACACCCTATCAGTCTGGACTTTCCCAGGAAGGAAGTAGTAGAATGGTTGCATGTGAGGCTTCTCAAACCACTATTTCTGAAGAAAGCTGATTTATGTCTAGTACTAGGGTGGAAAGAAAAGGCTCAAGAACAATTCCAAACCAAACTATTCGTTATCCCAGAATAGTTGGTGTTCAGTTCAGTTGCTCAGTTGTGTCCGACTCTTTGCGACCCTGTGAATCGCAGCACGCCAGGCCTCCCTGTCCATCACCAAATCCCGGAGTTCACCCGTACCCATGTCCATCGAGTCGTTGATGCCATCCAACCATTGTATCCTCTGTTGTCCCCTTCTCCTCCTGCCCTCAATCTTTCCCAGCATCAGGGCCTTTTCAAATGAGTCAGCTCTTCACATCAGGTGGCCAAAGTATTGGAGTTTCAGCTTCAACATCAGTCCTTCAATGAACACCCAGGATTGATCTCCTTTAGGATGGACTGGTTGGATCTCCTTGCAGTCCAAGGGACTCTCAAGATTCTTCTCCAACACCACAGTTCAAAAGCATCAATTCTTCGGCGCTCAGCTTTCTTTATGGTCCAACTCTCACATCCATACATGACCACGGGAAAAACCATAGCCTTGACTACATGGACCTTTGTTGGCAAAGTCTCTGCTTTTTAATATGCTGTCTAGGTTGGTCCTAACTTTTCTTCCAAGGAGTAAGCGTCTTTTAATTTCATGGCTGCAATCAACCTCTGCAGTGATTTTGGAGCCCAGAAAAATAAAGTCAGCCACTGTTTCCAGTGTTTTCCCATCTATTTCCCATGAAGTGATGGGACCAGATGCCATGATCTTAGTTTTCTGAATGTTGAGCTTTAACCCAACTTTTTCACTCTCCTCTTTCACTTTCATCAAGAGGCTTTTGAGTTCCTCTTCACTTTCTGCCATAAGGGTGGTGTCATCTGCATATCTGAGGTTATTGATATTTCTCCCGGCAATCTTGATTCCAGCTTGTTCTTCCTCCAGCCCAGTGTTTCTCATGATGTACTCTGCATATAAGTTAAATAAGCAGGGTGACAATATACAGCCTTGATATACTCCTTTCCCGGTTTTGAATTAGTCTGTTGTTCCATGTCCAGTTCTAACTGTTGCTTCCTGACCTGCATACAGGTTTCTCAAGAGGCAGGTCAGGTGGTCTGATATTCCCATCTCTCAGAATTTTCCACAGTCTTCCAACAACACATGAGAAGACTACACATGGACATCACCAGATGGTCGACACCAAAATCAGATTGATTATATTCTTTGCAGCCAAAGATGGAGAAGCTCTAAACATTAGTCAGCAAAAACAAGACCGGGAGCTGACCGTGTCTTGGATCATGATGTCTTTATTGCCAAATTCAGGCTGAAATTGAAGAAAGTGGAGAAAACCACTAGACCATTCAGGTATGACCTAAATCAAATCCCTTATGATTATACAGTGGAAGTGAGAAACAGATTTAAGAGACTAGATCTGATAGAGTGCCTGATGAACTATGGATGGAGGTTCATGACATTGTACAGGAGACAGGAATCAAGACTACCCCCAAGAAAAAGAAATGCAAAAAAGCAAAATGGCTGCCTGAGGAGGCCTTACAAATAGCTGTGAAAAGAATGAAAGCGAAAAACAAAAGAGGAAAGGAAAGATATACCCATTTGAATGCAGAGTTCCAAAGAATAGCACGGAGAGATAAGAAAGCCTTCCTCAGTGATCAATGCAAAGAAATAGAGGAAAACAACAGAATGGGAAACACTAGAGATCTCTTCAAGAAAATTAGAGATACCAAGGGAACATTACATGCAAGGATGGGCACAATAAAGTACAGAAATGGTGTGGACCTAACAGAAGCAGAGGATATTAAGAAGAGGTGGCAAGAATAGGCAGAACAGTACAATAAAGATCTTCACGACCCAGATAATCACGATGGTGTGATCACTCATCTAGAGCCAGACATCCTGGAATGTGCAGTCAAGTGGGCCTTAGGAAGCATCACTACGAACAAAGCTAGTGGAGGTAATGGAATTCCAGTTGAGCTATTTCAAGTCCTGAAAGATGATGCTGTGAAAGTGCTGCACTCAGTATGTCAGCAAGTTTGGAAAACTCAGCAGTGGCCACAGGACTGGAAAAGGTCAGTTTTCATTCCAATCCCAAAGAAAGGCAATGCCAAAGAATGCTCAAACTACTGTACAATTGCACTCATCTCACATGCTCGTAAAGTAATGCTCAAAAAAAATTCTCCAAGCCAGGCTTCAGCAGTATGTGAACTGTGAACTTCCAGATGTTCAAGCTGGTTTTAGAAAAGGCAGAGGCACCAGCGATCAAATTGCCAACATCCACTAGATCATCGAAAAAGCAAGAGAGTTCTGGAAAAACATCTATTTCTGCTTTTTTAACTATGCCAAAGCCTTTGACTGTGTGGATGACAATAAACTGTGGAGAATTCTGAAAAAGTTGGTGTTAAGTAAACTGAAACTTTTTTTTTAAATAAAGAAGTTCTTAATTTTCCATAGATAGAATTGCCAACTCTATGTTGTTTTCGTATCAGACCTTTTGTAGAAGTTGAGTTTTGAAGGAGATTTATCTTTGAGATCTGAAGGACATCTTGAGTTAACCTTGTTCTGTACTTTTATAGACTTTTTAGATAGTTTAACAAGTTTAGCTAGTGTTTACATTATTAGTTATAATTCGGTGTACTTGATTCTGCCATAGGGAGCAATACCCCTCTTTCCACACACCCCCGCCCCCGTCACTGCCTCACCTTGGTAAATTAAAACAACAGAGATTGATTGTAGCTTTAATAGACAGTAATGAAAACAGAAGTTCAGATTACTAAACCTGATTTTGAATTGATTTCTCATGTTCTTCAAGATCAAGTTTACTTGGCCTCTTCGTTTTTCATTTTCATGGAAGGATACTATGACTACCTCATATTTTTTAATTATTTATTTTGCTGTTGTTTATTATGTCCTATATGGAAATAAGTAGCTAGATGTTTAATAGTAATGATTGAGTAGCTTTTTAAGCTTATGATATCAGCAGAAACTTTAGTTATTATCAAATTTTGCTTTTAAAATTGGAGTTATAGTGAGTACTCCCTATATATACTTATAATAATGTTATTTAAAAATCAGGTAAACATTAAATATAATATTTGAGAAAAATTTCTTTCCAATAAGACATTTTAAAACATAGTTATATCTCTGATATTTAAGCAAAATTATGCCTTTGTTTTGGTGTGTTTTAACATTCTACTTCATAAACATGGTGCTCTGAATTTAAGAATTGACAACTTTTTTCTCTTCATGAAAGATACATTGTATATTGCTTTCTTAGCTCTTTATCACAGAAATATCTCATTGAATTAACTATACTAATTAATTCTCAACTTTGGCAGATAAGATATCTGTTCCTTAAAAAAAAAAGGAAAAGAAAGAACCATAATGTCAACCAGCCTTCAAGAGAAGATGAGGAACCAGGTCACTGTTTTTGGTACTCTCATGTACTGGACCATTAATGTACCCTTAAACTGCAGATATTTCTTTCCTATTGTTCTTCCTACTGTAAATTTAGTAGGAGTGGTTAACTTTATACGTTTTAGAAGAAAAGTGTATTCTAGTTTGGCAAGAAACCTTTTGTACTAATTAAAAGACCTCCTTCTCTTTCTTCCCTTTTAATAGCCACTTATTTAATTAGGTAATTACTCCAATCTTATTACATTGCCATAAAGTCTTCATAAACAGAAGATTGTTGTAACTGAAGTTATCAAAGCCCTTTTAAAGTCTCTATTTCTTTTTCACATTAATTAGAGCTAATGACATTTTGACCTCTCAGAAGAGTTAAGCATTGTAGACCAGAGGTGGAAAGCAAGGTAGACATGATTGGAAAAGTGTGTGCTGAGTTCTACTGTTGGAGAGAAATAACTGCATTGTTATCCTACAGTTTGGTTTACAAAGGGAAAAGTTATACAATGGCCAGGAATTGCGCACAGCTTTATACTTCCTTTTATATATTCTTTATGTATTACAGGGTGCTGGAAAGTATATTTTGTTTTAAGAAAAATATTGTTCTAGATTGGAGGCTACCTTGAATACAGTATTCTTCTGTTTATCTTTTATAATTTAAGTGTGACAAACAGTTTGAAAAGTACTAAATAAATGATTTTAGGAATTTGTTCCTATGTCCTTGATGAGCATAGAATAGTTTTCAAATAAAATAATTCATTAGAAATTTTTGATGAGTGAGCAATTATGCAGACCCATGATCAAGGTCCCTATTAATTATGCTTTCAGGTTATTCTGATTACACCCAGCTAAGTCTAGTAATGAAAATAATTGGTAAATTGGTCAATATGCAGTTGAATTTTAAAGATATATGTTTTTCTTTTTTGAGAAATTACAGCCATTGTCAAATGAGTATCATCTGTTTTTGTTGATGAGATTTTTCTTTTGGTTAGATAAAAATTTGTTGGTTTTTATAATTGTGAAAAAAATCTGTATTTAAGGTGGCTTGGTCTTTGTTCCAGTCTTGGCTACAGGATATTTAGTCGTGTAAAATTAAGTCTTCATTGACATGATTTTTTTCTAGTAAACAGTGGAGATCTGATTTGAGCTAGGTGTTTTTTGTTTTTATTTAACTTGCTTACTTTGCCTAGTTGAGTTTTTATTATTCTTAAGTAAACCTGTTGTAGCATATGACTTCAAAACATGATTCTATGCTCAAAACTGAAATATGGGCTAATTCACAGCATTTGGTCTCTAAAGACTATATAATGTGTTAAATAAAAATTTAAGCCAATTTAGGTGAAGTTGGAAAAGGGAGTCTGGAATTTAGAGAGCAAATCACTTTAAAGTGACCAAAAGTAGTCATGTCTGTTGAAATGACTGTGTGAATGAATACACACACACACATTTCTGGGAATAAAATATTAGACATTACAAATATGAGTTTAGGAACTGTGAGCAATAAACTTATTAAAGAAAATTTTATATTATTGTGTTCTTGAACTTGCTTTATAGTTGGAAAACAAAAGTACAACTTGTATATTACCTTTTTTTCCCTCCACAGATCTTATTTAAGTTGTCCTTAAGTTTTAAAGGCCAATATAGCTATTAAAGTTTAGCACTGATATTTAAATTTTGGGGGGAAACATATAATTCTAATCACTACTCCAGTAAATATGCATATTTAGCATTTAGGTAAAGTTTGTTATACTGTATCAAGTGACTTTTTGTCATATAAGCTATTTTTTTCATTTTACCTGATTGACCCAGGTTCCAGTGCAAACCTTTAAAAAGTTCCATATATATGGAAAAAAGTGTATATGTGTGTGTATATACATACATAATTCTAAAATAGAATATAAGTAATTATATATCAGTTCATTGGGACATCTCTTCGGTCAGCAGTAGAGATACTTTTACACTCTTATCACCTGGATTGTTATAGTTAAAATGCAAAATGACAATTGATTCTATTTAAAGCGTTTAAAAACTAAGAGAGAAATTTTGTGTTTGTGGATTATTTTTGTTTCCTTGAATCATCTCAGTATTGTAGTTTTGAAAGAATTGATTTCTTATTTTCTGAATTTTTAGTCTTTTATTCTTTTTTCTCCATGCTAACAAGAAAAATGCAAATGTTCTCAAAAGTAAATGAAGTTTCCCTTTTCACAGATGGAGACCTAAGCAAAAATGCCATTACTGCTTGCATTAGTTACAATCTTAGAATCCATCACAGAAAGCGCAAAAGATAGCCCAACCTTTTGTTACCTATAGTCTTAGATATTCTTAGATAGCCATTCAGTTTTCTTTACATCATGTGTGAGATGAATATTTCTTTAGACTTTTTTGTTTGCTTTACTAAAGAAATCAACGAAGGGAAAAAAAAAGTCCAAAAAACAAAACAAACAAAAAACACCCTGTAACTCATGTGAAGCATGCAGGGTGTTGTAATTTCAGTTTGCAAAGTGGTGTGATACAATGTTGCTGAGGCAAAAGCACACGATAGATTTAATGTAGCCAATTGTATACTTTTGAAAAAAAGAGTAACTGTTCCCTGTGAGTTAATTTTGGATTTTTTCAAAATCTCTCTTTTAGGCTTTGTGCTGGATTCTTCCAGACAAATGCGTATTCCATGTGGGCCACTGTTCTGCTAAATGCTCTCAGTTCTCCTTTTGCAATCAAGATTATGTTGCTAAGGAGATTTTGCTTTTATTGGTGCCATTGATTTGTGTTAATACGTTTTGAATACCTCTCCGTATTCTTCCATAGACAAGGCCAAAAGAAAAACTTCCCCGAGTTTCCCAATTTACATTACAAATGGAGCGGTGGTGTAATGAAGCCGATATAAAGTGGGCAGTTGAAAGGGAACTAAAGAAGGGCACTCAAGTGAGAAATGAAGAAATGTGCCGGGTGTAGTCTGTGGGCTGCCTTTGGTCCAGCTGCAGGAACTGGCTCAGGCCATAGGTAGACTGAGTGAGCACCTCCCTCTTCAAAGACCACCCACTTTTTGGAGTCCAGGCTGGCATACCGAAGATTACCTTGTTGACTGATATAGGGCCGTTAAAAAAGTGAGAAACTCTTCTTCTCAAGTGGCAAAGAAATGATTCTGTCTTACCCTTGGATCTCTTTGAGTCCTTCCTAGAGCATGACTGAGGCTAGACTTCCTCTGCCTCATGAGTTTAAGTTGTCTTTTAAAGGAAGCCTTGTGAATGATTGTGAGGACTAGCATTTTCAAGTACTGCTGGTATGTCTCCAGGTGAGAAGGATGGTAACTAGATTAAGGGTTTAGTTATATGCTCCTTCCTTTGTATCATATTCTAAACTCAACTGTTCTGTGAATGGAAGGGGAATCCAACTTGACACGTTTGAATCAGTGATTTACTCACAGCGTGGTATCTGAAGGTGCTGAAGAATACCTCTGTGGCACAGTTACACCCTTTTAGTGGTTTACATTGTTCAGACAGTCTGTTGTTATCCCATATGGTTTTGTTTTGTTTTTTTAATCAAAACACAAATACTGCACTGATACAACGTGAAGGATTTTCAGACATTTTAGATTAGAAATGCAAAGAATAATAATATTAGGAACTATGAAAAAATTGCTATATAAGTCTGAGGAAATAAACTGATCACAAAGAAAGCAACTTAAGTATTAAAAGAACAAGCTTGCATTATTTAGAGATGAAATATGACTGTTTCTGTCAAAATAATTTAATGATTATTTCAGCAGAATAAAAGTCTAAATTATCAGTCCTTTAATGTATGTATGATTTGGGCAAAAAGCATAAATTGCAGAGGCATTCTGCTATAAGTGGGAAATATATAAAGTTCATATAAACATCTGAAAAGGAAATCTTATTTCCTATATTAATGGTGGCTCCTCAGTAGTTTCTTTTCCCCAAAAGATGTTTGTCAACTACTGTGTTTCATGGTTAAAATTCCAGTTTGTACACTAAATGTAGTAAGAATTTTTGTCTTATGTCGCAGGATCTTTGTCTACTTGTACTTCTGGGGCATCTTTTTCCTGTAATTTTTTAAAAGTCTTTTAAAAGTAATTAGCTATAGTTTAAAGACTAAATTTGAAAAACACAGGGATGAATTTATATATTCTGCCTGGTATTTTTGGCTATATTTCTCAATGATTTCTGTATTAGTGATACCATTCTTCCATGGTATAATCTTAAAGAATTTATTATAGGTAAAAGGTAGTGAAAATAACACAATACTTTTGTACTATGTATTGAGAACTTTTTTCCTCCAAATTGGAATTAATCTATGGAAACGGACTTAAATTACTTTAAATTTATGCTTAGACTGACGTGAAGAGATAGGCAAATGTGTTCTATTTGTGTTCATAACGCGTAAGCAATATAGTTTTACTCTGTGCATCGAACATGTAACAAAAACTAATGAAGTTATTTTCCAAATATGACTAAAATTTATCTAAGGTTTATGAACTTTGAAAAACCAGTTCTTCATAGTCTTCTGTTTATAATATACTATTCCTGCTGGAAGGTATTTCTGTAAAAGAATGCAAGGGTAGCAAGTCAATCATTCCTCCCAGTTTGTCTGACCAATGTTTCTTCTACTACTTAGAGCACAGATGAGTTAGATGCTCTATGAACAGATAGTACGTGTTTAAATACTATCAAAGCCATCAATAATTAGGCTGCACCAGGAGAACATTGCAGAAAGTGTGTGTGTAGGAGGACTCTCTTTTCCAGTTCTGTCAGCACTGGGTATTGCTCTTTAGCCATATAGCCCACATCCATTTTAAAAAAGAATCTCAGAGCTGGAAGAAACCCCAGTGGCGATGTACCTTGGAATCAACTGGGGAGTTTTTTGTTTTTTTCAAGTTCAGTTGGCTGTCCCGTCACTCCCACCCATTAGAATTGGGAGGAGAGGGGAGGAGAACATGTATATTCTGAAAGATTTTTCTCAGTTATGATGACATCATCCCTCCCCCTTGTAACCTTATAATGACCTAAGGAGTTTGTCATTTATCTATGCTCACAGATTGTGACAGAGCTTATGTGTGTGGGGGGGATTTCCTGCAGTAAATGCTATAATATAAATAGAATCTTCCTTTTGCAAATTTAGCAATTTGAAAAAAATCCTAAAAGCTATTCATCATTTGAAAATAAGAAATGTTATCAAAATTTATTCTTTGCAACTGAAAGACTATCACCTATGCCTACAGCACCTAAAGGCAATTTGTTGAAGAAAAAACAACCCCAAATTGTTTTCTCCCTAAGTGGTGAAATTCTGGCTCTGTCTACTGTCCAACCTGAAAACTGTGACTTAAACATTTAATTATTTATTGCTAGTCCATGTGAAAACATTTAGAATGGCTGGCAGCCTACCAGGCCCTGAGTTAAACATTCTACAGCCTGACTAGATTTGCTGGGTAGCCAACTTCACATCAGATTAAACACATTCTCTGCATGATGAATAGCTTGGAACCTAAAAACTTGATTTTGTTACAAGAAAACGCAAGAGGTGTGTTGTTTTCAAAATTAAAATTATTTTATGTTTTCCTGCCACCATTCTATTTGTGATTGTCACAAGTATTTTCTTTGATGGTGGTAAGATGGAGGAGAAATGGACAATGAGGGACTTTTGGTACTAATAAAATATAAAAAGGACTCCAACAAGGTTGGACACAGTGCAGCTTAGAGATGAACATTCATGAATTTTGTACAGAAAAAATTTACATTTCATTAACA
The DNA here is from genome assembly GCF_049115385.1 of Moschus berezovskii. Taxonomy (NCBI): domain Eukaryota; kingdom Metazoa; phylum Chordata; class Mammalia; order Artiodactyla; family Moschidae; genus Moschus; species Moschus berezovskii. The sequence continues at coordinate 78,919,127 of NC_142464.1, read as the reverse complement.
TTTTAAATTACAAAGGCAGGTCTACAAATACTCATTTGTGTGCTTGTGTATTCTCATTGCATTTTCTAAGCAAATGGTGAATAATGTAATGCTAACTATATTCTGTTTCCTTACCGTTAATTTCCCTTTTTATTTTAAAGTTTAAGCTAATTGTAATGTGTAGTAACTAGTAACACTCATTTCAGTGAATCATACTTTATGGATCTATGCATATAAGCTCTATGTAATGTTCCCTTATGTAATAAGTGCTTAGGGATAATGAAGGGTACTCTGAGCATCACTGCTCAGCTATGAAGTACACCAGTTCTCCACAGACTTGTCATTCTAGTTCTGCATCCACGTGGAGAGAAATCAATAAACTATCTTGATAGTGAATGACACTAGGGAAATACAATGTTTGACGATGAAATTCACTAGACTAGGATAGAATTCAATCGAGTTTGCTATTCTTTCAAATATGTTATACTTTGGGAAATTCTGTGAAATTACAAAGAATTTGAAAGGGTTATAGAGGAAATGGTGACTAACTCTGTAATGAATTGAAATGTTTTAACTAAGAACTCTGCTCAAGGGAGCTGGCTGTCCAGCAGGCTGCCAGTTGAGAGTAATTGACAAGCAGGTGCCTGAAAAAAACACAGGAAAGGTCCTATTTTTAGTTATTGGCATCAATAATGACATTATGGCTTTAGGCCATGATTGAAGAAGATATTTTCTGAGAGTAGTGTATCTTGAATTTAAAGTGTATTAACTGTTCAACTGCAGAAAGTTACAACGTCTAAAAATTTTTAGTAACTGAAAGCCCTTCAACCAGAATCTTTCATTTAAGAACTTATTCATGTGCAGTTTAAAATTGTAGCAGCTTAAAGAAAAATCGGCTTTAGATATATTTTTTATAAAATGTACGTTTAAAATCACAAAATGTTTAATACTTTCATGAATGTATTGCTTCACTTATTAAATATTTGGAGCACTCGGAAATATACCTAGTTTTGGAGTTATCAGGGAAGCAGCCATTAGTCAAGAATATTGGTATTGCAGACTTAGTGAACTCTGACATTTGTCTTTTTTACACTAGCTGTATGGAGTCCTTGTAACTGTGCTTCAAATGTGCTATGATTCCTAAATGCCATGCTTTCAACCATGAAAGGGTAAACATGAACAATTTCTTGGTTATCTCCTTTTTTTCCCTATTGAACTACCCTGATTTACTCATCAAAATTGCATTCTTGGAATAATTCATATCAAGATCGCAAATGAAATTTATCAAACCATTCAAAATCAACTGAAAAATGTTTTTAATTAGGAAGATGAAGTACAGGAATTGGCAATGTTGAAGCCTAAATTCTTAAATAATATGCTAAAATTTGTTAAAGTATGCTTTTGGTATAAATTTGCATAGTTTAAAGCAAAAGGAATATAAGAAAAATGATTTTTGTTTTTAAATAATTCTAAGTATTTGCCAGAGATAGAAAGTCAGTGGTGATCCTACTTTGAAATAATGCTTAGCTTTCAAAATTAGAGTTTTATTTTTATTTATTTATTCTTATAAAAAGGGTACTTCCTTCGTGTGTTTAAGATTGAACTTTTTGAAACTGCTAGATGTAATTATTTTTTTAAAACAAATCCTGTAGAAATAAAGAGAATGTCAAATAAATTTCAGACAAACTTAAAACAAATCTATTTACTCACAGAATTGCTTTTCAAAGATATCTCAAAAACAAAAGGGAGAAACAAATTTTTAAAATTTATTGTCATTTTAGTGCCACTTAAAGCATGTTTGGGCTTCCCTGGTGGCTCAACTGGTAAAGAATCTGCCTGCAATGCTGGAGACCTGGGTTTGATCCCTGGGTTGGGAAGATTCCCTGGAGAAGGGAAAGGCTACCCACTCCAATATTCTTGCCTGGAAAATTTCATGGACTGTATGGTCCATGAGGTTGCAAAGAGTCACACATGACTGAGCGACTTTTACTTCACTTAAGCATGTTTTTGACCCATTTTGTTCTTAATAATTTTAAAATAGATGATGGTAATATTTTTTCCTGAATCAAAAAGGAATCCAGCTCAACTTTTAAAATCTACTTTTAAAAGCTGCCCTGTTAATACACTTTTCTGCATAGGATTATCCATCACATTTGAGTAGATAAATAAGTTGCCTCTTAATTGTTTTGCACTATCTATATGACTTTATTTCATTGCCTCTAATAGTTACAACTTTAGCTTTAAAAAATCATTTTATCAGTTTTTTTTTCTTTGTATCAATTCAAAATTCAGAAGAAAGAAGGTGAAAAAGAATAGTGGCAGTTTCTATTCTCTGTAGTTTGCTTCCACAAATTGGTCATTCTATTGTGGATTAGTTTTAATTTTGTTATTAGTATTTATTTACCATTGTTACGAAAGAGATTTGTTACTGAACTATGTCCTCAAATCGTGTTAACAGTCTGTGGCCTGGAACAGCAGGTGAAAACTTCCTTTTAAAGTATATTGGTGGGAGGGGGGTTCAGGAAGGGGAACGTACGTACACCCGGGTGGATTCATGTCAGTGTATGGCAAAACCAACCAATATAATATTGTAAAATAAAAATTGAAAAAAAAACATAAAGTATATTACTAAGTTTATTTCCAAGAGATAACACTGCTGTTCCTGGGTGAGAAAAATAATCCAGTTAATATCTTCCACAATAGATCTTAGCAAAATAGTCTGAATACCAGTTGTCCACCATCATGGCTAATGCACAGATTGAAAGTGCAAGTGTTAGATCCTCAGTCATGTCCAACTCTTTGTGATCCCATGGACTGTTGCCCTCCAGGCTCCTCTGTCCATGGAATTTTCCAGGCAAGAATACTGTAGTGGGTTGCCATTCTCTTCTCCATGGGATCTTTCCAACCCAGGGATCGAACCCAGGACTCCTGCATTTCGGGCAGATTCTTTACCATCTGAGCTACCAGAAAAGCTCAATGCACAGATTACTAAACCAGTAATGTCGATTTTGAGTACCAGGTAAAAGAGCTAAAAATACTTTACTAACAAAACTGGAGACATTTGACTTGTTCTTAATAGAGCCATACTCTAAGTTGGTTTGGTGAGGGAAGGATTTAAAGAATGTGTGTTAAGCTTGGCCTATTCCCAGGCATTGTCCCAAGTGCGAAGGATATCAAAAATCACATCACTCGAAGAGTTGAGGCTGGAGGAATAAATGTAATGTGGTATAATAAGTGCCAGTAATCAAGGGAATTAGTTGGTATGGTGGGGCTACAAAGAAGCAGTAAATTTGGTGCTGCGTGAGAAGGTCAATGAAGGCCTCAGAGGAGATAGTTAAGGTGATTTTGAAGGATCAGTTAAAAATGACAGGTGCAAAAGCAGAGAGGGATATAAATATATTGCATTCAAAAATGGGTTCTGCATGACTGGAAAATAGGGAAAGATTATCTGGTATATAGTAATCATCTTTTAAATTAATGAATTATGGGGAAACATCAAGAGAGAAGGTCAGCAAAAGGAGAAAGTTTGTGTGTTTCATGCTGAAATTTTAACCTGAAGCTATTGGAGGAATTTTAAGAACTCACTGTTTTATCAGTAAGACCAAATGATAGGTAAGATGGAAGAACAGAGGTGTAGAAAAACAGTTTTGATGTTTGTTTAACAGAAAGACTAGCCTTCTAACAATTCTGGATAATTATTATCTATATATAATTATATAATATTATCTGGGACATTACAAAGGCATCTCTGGAGTCAAACCTGGCCTCTAATTACAGCCCTGACACTTTCTGGCTGTGTGACCTTGGAAATGTTAATCAGCAGTTTTGTCCCGGTTTTCTCATTTGTAAAATAGGTTCATAATAGCACCTGTTTCAATAAATAGCCATGAGGATTGAATAACACATATATTCTGTTGGCAATGCCACCCAATCTAAGATTACTAGGAACACATGAGGAGTTGAACAAAATTGGGTTTATTGTTTGTTGAAAGTAGAGCACACACTGTGGGGTTCCATGGAGCTGTTTCAGTCAGAGGGTGCTGAAAAGGCCTTTTAAGATATGGGCTCATGTTAAGTGGTTTGAAAGAGGTCAAGGAAGCAAGGGTTTGCTCTGGATTGCGTTCTCTCAGGAAGTGGGTAATTTTATGACTGGGTATCTTAATGGATCTTGTTTAGAAGGTGGGAAGAAGGAAGGGAAGTTAAAACTGTAATTGGTAAAGAAGCCACAGACACCTAGTATTAAGTGGGAGGGGGATGCTTAGTATTTTGTGCTTTGCACTGTGACTTGCATATACAAAATTATGAAGAAGGCTTGTCTATCTTACTTCATAACAGAGTGACCTTGTCTGACGTTGATGTTCTATGAGATTAAATTTAATGTTCAACTAGATGTAGCTAATAGTAACAAGTCAGTTCCCAGATGCCAGAGGCTGCTTTTTCTTAATCATCACTTAGCATAATACCTATAATAAACTTAAAGCTTAAAAAATATTCCCTAAATAATTATAATATTGAAGCCACCTCTCAAAATAGTTTGGTCCATTTTTGGTCTGTCCTATGGCCTGCACCTTATTCCTTTTCTATGTGAGTAGATTTTTCTTATGTTTTAGATTTTTACTTTTAGCTAGTATTTTTCATATGCAGAAAGGATAGAATGTTAAACCTCTAACAACAGATTCTTTGAACATTTTCCTGAAGGTTTAAAAAATTTTAAATATAACCATTCCAACATCTCCATTTTATATAAGTTGACACTGGTCAACCTTTATACTGTTTCTCAGACTGAACTTAAATATTTACTAAGTATAGTTATTGGTGTTCTGTTACATACTATGAGATCTGTTAGTCTTGTCTTATCGCTAGCACTAAGTACAGTGCCTGGCACATAGTAAGTGTTGAAGAAATGGTTGTTGAATAACTGAAGGAGGAAGAGAAAACTTGTTTGTGAAGTAGAACTGAAACTAAAATATACTGCGCAGTTACTCAATGCCAGGTACTGTTAGGCACATTATAAAAGTTATAAGGAAATTCTGGACATAAAGGTTAATTTCTATTCTGCAAAGGAAACTTTGACTAAAGATAAGTAACTTGTTCTAGGAAATGATAAAGCTTGATTCCAGACCTGTGTCATGCATCAAACATTTAATAAACACTTATCTTGTATTGTACTGGGGATTGAATTTATCAAAACCTATCATTAGCAATTGCTGCTTTGTAATTACATCAACTCCTTCAGCTACTCTCCCTCTGTAATAGTCACCTGGGAGTCTCAACTTGTTTTAAACACAACTATCTTGCTACTCTGTGCTTGCTTGTAAGAACTGAATGGGACTGGAGAAAAACCTATAACCAGTGCTAGTTTCATTTTCAGTGTATTAGCACAAATGTCAAATAACCATTACCCAAAGATCTGAACATCACAAATACACTCTCCAAAATTTGTCATATCTTCACTTCCTACTTCAAATGTTTAACACCAACCTTCACGTACTACTGGATCTTTTCATTAGCATATTAACATTCTCTTTGCCTTCCCTCTTTAATAAATAAAACTTCCTCAGTGGCTCAGCAGTGGAGAGTCTGCCTGCAATGCAGGAGACCCAGGTTCGATCCCTGGGTCAGGAAGATCCCCTGGAGGAAGAAGGGCAACCCACTCCAGTATTCTTGCCTGGAGAATCCCATGGACAGAGGAGCCTGGCGGGTTACAGTCTATAAGGTAACAAAGAGCCAGACTGGACTTTCACTTCAATAAATAAAACCCTCCCTGGACCTCGTATCTCCTGCCGTGTTTCTCATACCTCACCGAAGGCTTCTCAAAAGCTTCCTCACATTTCAGCTTACCTCTACTTATGCTAACTAGGTTTTGATTATCCATTCCCCTAAAGTTGCTTTTATCAAGATTACCAAACACCTCCACTTCTCAGATCAGTACTCTGAAATGTTTGCTCCATTGACCACTGCATCCTCTTCATACACCTCCTTCTCTTGGCTTCCCTGAGAGCATGCTCTCAGTTTCTTGCTCCTTGTTCCATCCATTGGCTCCAGCTCCCCCTTTTCATCCTTAAATGTTGGAGTGCTCCAGGGCTCAAGTCTAGGGCTTGATTTCAGCTCTTCTCTTTTTCTACACTATCTCATATAATCCCATGGTTTAGATGCCATCTATTATTGTATGCAAATTTATAATACCAGCTCTGGCCTTTCCACTGAGATATCTAGATGCCAACTTAACATTTCTCTCCTTGAATAGCAAGTGGGCATTTCACACTTCTTGGTTTTCTCCCTTGTGAAAACTGTTCATTCTTCTTAACCTTATTATGTGGTAGCTCCTTTCACACAGATATTCAAGACAAGAACCCAGGAATTGTCCTTTCTCTTCCATCTCCCCAGCTCCCCATACTCTACCTTAAAAATATATCCTCAGTAGATTTCTCTCTGTATCCCTTGCTTTCACTTGTGTCTCAGCTTCCATTATCTTATGTCAGTTCTTATCTGAATTATTATGAGGACTCTTAACTATTTAGCTTCCTTCCTAATCTGGCTCCTGCCTTATCTTTTGACATTTGCTACCACTCAGCACCCAATCCAGCTGAGTGGTCTTATTCGAAAAGACAAAATGTAGTTCTCCTTTGGGCTCTGGTTCATTGTTACCTCTGCCTGGAATGACTAACTGCTGTCATTCAGGTTTCAGCACAAATGTCCTTTCATCAGTTAAAATCTTTCCCAGCCACCCAATCTGAATTACCTTCTCCACCCAGTCAGTATCCTATGTATTCTTTTGACTGCTTTTCACTCTCTGCACTGATCTTATTCATATTTTTGTCATTTGGTATTCTTTTTATTATGGTATCAGCCCTATAAATTGGGTTCTTACCACTATATTCCCAGTGTTAAGAACATTGCCTTACACATAAGTACTCAATGTATTTGTTGAATAAATAAATATATAACCATATTTGTTTTAATGTAAAGCCAATTTTAGCCTCACAACTTTGACCCTAGGAAAATATGCCTTGTTTCTTCCATGGCTCTGTGTATTCATGGCTTCATTACCTCATTTCTTAATTTGAGAAGCTTTGTCACTCTTTTTCACCTATACCAACCACTGAAAAGAAGGACTGTAGTATCTTTGAAATAAATCAGTGAAGAAGATCATCAGTAAATTATCCATATTGTTGTTTAGTCACTCAGTCGTGTCCGACTGCAGCCCCATGGACTGCAGCATGCCAGCCTTCCCTGTCTTTGACCATTACCCAGAGTTTGCTCAAACTCATGTCTTTTGAGTCAGTGATTCCATCTAACCATCTAGTCCTCTGTTGTCCCCTTCTCCTCCTGCCCTCAATCTTTCCCAGCAACAGGGTCTTTTCCAGTGAGTCAGCTCTTCGCATCAGATGACCAAAGTATTAGAGCTTCAGCATCAGCCCTTTCAATGAATGACTGTTCCAATGAATAGTCAGGGTTGATTTCCTTTAGAATTGACTGATTTGATCTCCTCGCTGTCCAAGGGACTCTCTAGAGTCTTCTCTCAACACCACAGATGAGAAGTATCGATTCTTCAGTGCTCAGCCTTCTTTATGGTCCAACTCTCTCATCCATACATGACTGCTGGAAAAACCATAGCTTTGACTATACAGACCTTGGTCTGCAAAGTGATGTCTTTACTTTTTAAATGCTCTCTATGTTTGTCATAGCTTTCCTTCTGAGGAGCAAGCATGTTTTAATTTCATGGCTGCAGTTACCGTCTGCAGTGATTTTGGAGCCCAAGAGAATAAAATCTGTCACTGCTTCCACTTTTTCACCTCTTATTTGCCATGAAGTGATGGGACCAGATGCCATGATCTTAGTTTTTTGAATGAGTTTTAAGCCAGCTTTTTCACTCTCATCTTTCACCCTCAAAAGGCTCTTTAGTTCCTGTTCGCTTTCTGCCATTAGGATGGTAACATCTGGATATCTAGATTGTTGATATTTCTCTCGCAGTCTTGATTCCAATTGTGCTTTATCCAGGGTGGCATTTTCATACGATGTACTCTGCAGAGTAGTTAAATAAGCAGGGTGACAATATACAGTCTTGACATACTGCTTTCCCTATCTGGAACCAATCCATTGTTCCATGTCCGGTTCTAATGTTGCTTCTTGACTTGCATGCAGATTTCTCAGGAGGTAGGTCAGGTGGTCTGGTATTCCATCTGTTTAAGAATTTTCCACAGTTTGTTGTGATCTACACCATCAAAGGCTTCAGCATACATCTACTGAAGCAGATATTTTTCTGGAATTCCTTTGCTTTCTCTATGATTCAACGGATGTTGGCAATTTGATTTCTGTTTCCTGTGCCTTTTCCAGACTCATCTTGTACATCTGGAGGTTCTTGATTCAAGTACTGCTGAAGCCTAGCTTGAAGGATCTTGAGCATTAACATTGCTAGCATGTGAAATGAGTGCAATTTTCGGGAAGGTTGAACATTCTTTTGGTACTGCGCTTCTTTGGGATTGGGATGAAAACTACACTCAATATTTCAGCAAATTTGGAAAACTCATCAATGGCCACAGGACTGGAAAAGGTCAGTTTTCATTCCTAGTCAATATTGTTAGGGTACAAAACAAATGGTACCAGGTACTTTGCTGCTGCTGCTAAGTCGCTTCAGTCGTGTCCAACTCTGTGTGATCCCATAGATGGCAGCCCACCAGGCTACCCTGTCCCTGGGATTCTCCAGGCAAGAACACTGGAGTGGGTTGCCATTTTCTTCTCCAATGCATGAAAGGGCAAAGGGAAAGTGAAGTCGCTCAGTCGTGTCCAACTCTTAGCGACCCCATGGACTGCAGCCTACTAGACTCCTCCATCCATGGGATTTTCATCCAAGAGTACTGGATTGGGTTGCCAGTGCCTTCTCTGACCAGGGTACTTTAGGGAAACCTTAAAAATTGGTCATTTGCTTTTGATTTACCCATTTCACTGTTGTCTGCAAACAAATGATTTTGAAAGGATCTTAAATTTTACCGTGTGTTCAAAACAGTGCAGTAGTTTTTGCCAAATAGGTTGGGAATGGGTCATCTCAAAGGAAAAAACAAAAACATTCTAACAGTTAGTTGTGAAATTTTAATTACAGCAACAAAATTTTTATTCCTTTAAGTATCAGTGGAAGATAAGCCTTTTATCCATCTTCTAATATTCCTCCATGAATTAGAGTATACAAAGATTTTTAAAAAATAATCTTGAGTAATGTATTACTTATCACTTTAGTTCAAGAATAGTGAAGTTGACACTGCTGACCAAGTCCTACTTGCTCAAGATAGAGAAAGTTGAATGGGACCTGTTTAGGCTGTGGCCTGGGTTATAGCCATCTCTTCCAACACTGGTTGCCTACTATTATTATGTGATACTAATTTGGCCTACTCTGGTCATTATTTTGCTTTTATTCTAGCAAATCCAGCCCCTGTGGCACTTAATACTGCAGTTGTCAGTCGGTCTACAGTAGTGACTACCTTTAAGCTCCTGCGGTGTGTCATGTCCAGTGTTTAATGGGTTCGGGGGGACACTAAAGCATAGGCCATATAGGGCTCTGCTGAGGGTGAATCAGCTCTCATACCTCAGGAAGGAGGGCTTATTAGTACAGCATGGAAAGGCCTTAAACATTCTCACTTCTGATTGGAATAAGAAAAAAAGGCCACAATATCAAGGCTTTTCTACAAAGAAGTGATGCACGTTGAAAGATAATACACAGCTCTGAAGAGTGAATGTGGAAGATACAGGGACCTCCCCCACCAACTTCCCACACCTTTTTCTAGTGACAAGCTTGTGGGGAATGGCTGGCTGTTAGAAAATGAAGTAGGGGAGTTATTGATTTACTTTACTTCCTTGCACTGCAACTTTTAAAAGAATGGAATAGAACAAATGAGCCAGATGAACTTTTTTTTTTTTTTCCAGAAAAAAGGGTATACATTATTTTAAATGTATTATTTAAAAATGAGGCAGGGTATACATTATTTAAAAAACAAAAAAAATTGACCTTGAGTTCTTGCAAACAAGGAACCAGTCAGAGAAAATGCGGCAGGGGAGAATGTAATAGAAAAATGGTGACGCCTATTCCTTTTATGGGAGCAACAAGGGCCGCTAAGAATGGCACTGCTTTTCCTGGAAGTACGGACCCTATAGAGCAGGCAGTATGACTCATCCACAACTGACATGCAAGACAAAGATGAGCCAGGGAAGGCAGTGAAGCACTGGAGTGCATTTATGTAGATTCCGGACCTGTACTCATGCAGGGTCTGCATCCCTCTTCTCTGAAAGCCTCTGCACATTGTGAGGAGAGAGCAAAGGAGAAGGGGGAGAAGAAGCAGAGGGCAGGGCCAGCCTTAAATATCTGGTAGTGCATTGTCCGCAGCTCACCAAGAGAACTCTGTACAATTCAGCTCCTATTAGTAGCGAGAACAAGTAGCTATTGTTGAGGCTTAAACAGCTCGAGTGTTTCTTCTCGAGATAATTAAATTAATTAAAATGGTCCCTGAAGCCAAACTGAGCTTCATATTGAGCACTACACGCATTCCTTCCAGATCCCAGTCCAGTCTATTCAGAACGAGTAAGGCATCAGCCGTGTAACTCAGCCTGGGCCCCGCAGACTAGCCTTTTCACTTCTTTTGGAATAGAGGCCCCAGGTCAGGGGCTAAGACAGGAGGAGTCTTTTCCTATGATGAGGGGAGGGCCGTTAGTTCTGGTGCTATTAAAGAAGAGATCATCTTTTATTCTGTGAGTTTGGTTCCAAAAATGATGGGGGCAATTTTTTTTTCCTTTAGGGTTCAAGTAGGAAATTTGGCTTACTGACTGTATCCAAATCAACAGTCCTCACTCAGTATAGTCTCAGAATGTTGGTGCTCAATAAATATACATTGAATCAGTGAGTGGATACTTGAATGAAAACCAGTCCCTTTGACTGACTTTCATCCTATTTCCTTCTGGAGTAAGAAAGTAAATGGGTAGCATCTGATCTTAGATCAAAACTACCAAACTGTCATGTGTCCCAATGGACATAGTACTATCCTGTGGCGTTGTTCAGTCGCTCAGTCATGCCCAACTCTTTGCAACCCCATGGACTGCAGCACACCAGGCTTCCCTGTCTTTTACCATCTCCTGGAGCTTGCTCAAACTCATGTCCATTGAGTCAGTGATGCCATCCAACCATCTCGTCCTCTGTCATCCCCTTCTCCTCCTGCTCTCAATCTTTCCCAGCATAATGCTTTTCTCCAGTGAGTTGGCTCTTTGCATCATGTGGTCAAAGTATTAGAGCTTCAGCTTCAGCATCAGCCCTTCTAATGAATATTCAGGGTTGATTTCCTTTAGAATTGACTGATTTGATCTCCTTGCTGTCCAAGGAACTCTCAAGAGTCTTTTCCATCACCACAGTTGGAAAGCATCAATTCTTCAGCACTCAGCCTTCTTTATGGTCCAACTCTCACATCCATACATGACGACTGGAAAAACCATAGCTATACAGACCTTTGTTGGAATGTAATTCTCTGCTTTTTAATGCGTTCTCTAGGTTTGTCATAGCTTTTCTTCAAAGGAGCAAGCGTCTTTTAATTTCATGGCTGCAATCACTGTCTGCAGTGATTTTGAAGCCCAAGAAAATAAAGTCTGTTGATTGTGTTTTATTTGTGGTGGCTGTAACTCCATATGTTTGGAACAGACAAACAGAATTAAAAAAAATTTTTTGGCTGTGCCACACAGCATATTGAGATCCCCCCCACCAGGGGTCAAACCCATGCCCACTGAAATAGAATCACAGAGTCTTAACAGCTGAACCTCCAGGGAAGTCCCCAGAATGAAGATCTTCGACTTTGTGATGCTTATTGTCTAGCAAGGCATGGGTATGGGAGGCAAACAAAAACCATAAACATATTAAAGTATGTGCTAAGAGAATAGTAGTGCAGGGTAAGAGTTACAAAGGCAGAGTTGGGGGATATGGGAAGGTGGGAGTGGCTTGCAATTTTGTAGAGGGTAGACAGTGTGGGTCTCTGAGAGCGTGATGGTTGAGCAAAAATTAGAATGGTGAGGGAGTAAGCCATGTGGGTATCAGAGGCAGAATGTTCTAGGCACTGGGAAGCCAGCACAAAGTCCAGAGGGCAGGAGTATGCCAGGCATGTTTGAGAGCAAAGAATAAAGAAGGTAATGTGGCAGCAGTAACTGCATCTCTGTGAATGCACAAGGAAAGAGGCAGAGAACCTGGGCACTGGTAGGTGGGTAGATGTGGGAATCTGTGGAGGTTTTTTCTGATTCTCTCAAACATCTTGGGGAAGAAGGAAGCAAAGTAATCAGCTGAGACAGAGGGGAGAGAGGAAAGTATGAGCTTGTCCTCCAGGAGAACAGAGAGTGAATGGACTGGGGGAACATATTATGAATGCCAGGCAGCACTGAGGTCCCACTGAATGGGTTAACAGTCAAACTCAAAATGAGGCCAGTCAGCGCAGTTGAGTCTTTCAGCAGACATATTCAGCTGTTCTGGTAGACACAGAGCTGGGTTTTGCCAGGGTGGTAGTTCTGCTAAGCAACTTTGACAAAGTGAGAAGAGGGTAAGAGATTTCAGCGGTTCTGAAGTGAGTAATTACAACATGATAATGACCAGAGAATTTATGCTGAGTAGATAGGACCCCAAGTAAGAGGAAGGAAGGACTTTCAAATGGATTAGAAATCCCCATGATTTAGAGGGATTGGAGGAATAGGGGTACTAGAAAGAATGAACTGGAAAAAATAGGAGGTAGGGTCAGAAAGTGCCTCTGCTGTAAGGACTGTGCTAAAAATGAATGAATGGGGATTTCTCTGGTGGTACAGTGGATACCCTGGTAGCTCAGATAGTAAAGAATCTGCCTGCAATGTGGTGGACCTGGGTTCGATCTCTGGGTCAGGAAGATCCCCTGGAGAAGGAAATGGCAACCCACTCCACTATTCTTGCCTGGAAAATCCCATGGACAGAAGAGCCTGGTGGTCTACAGTCCATGGGGTCACAAAGAGTTGGACGTGACTGAGCGACTAACACATAGGGTCAAAATGGAATGTGTCCAATTAAGATTTTGAAAATGCATCTAAAATCTTAGGGCAATATCCGGCACAAATCAGATCAGTTCAGTTCAGTTCAGTTCAGTCGCTTAGTCATGTCTGACTCTTTGCGACCCCATGAACCACAGCACGCCAGGCCTCCCTGTCCATCACCAACTCCCGGAGTTCACTCAAACTCATGTCCATTGAGTCGGTGATGCCATGCGGCCATCTCATTCTCTGCCATCCCCGTCTCCTCCTACCCCCAGTCCCTCCTAGCATCAGACTCTTTTCCAGTGAGTCAACTCGTCACATGAGGTGGCCAAAGTATTGAAGTTTCAGTTTTAGCATCAGTCCTTCCAATGAACACCGAGGATTGATCTCTTTTAGAATGGACTGGTTGGATTTCCTTGCAGTCCAAGGGACTCTCAAGAGTCTTCTCCAGCACTACAGTTCAAAAGCATCAATTCTTCGGCGATCAGCCCTCTTCCCAGTCCAACTCTCACATCCATACATGACCACTGGAAAAACCATAGCCTTGACTAGACGGACCTTCCTTGGCAAAGTAATGTCTCTGCTTTTTAATATACTATCTAGGCTGGTCATAACTTTCCTTCCAAGGAGCAAGCGTCTTTTAATTTCATGGCTGCAATCAGCATCCGCAGTGATTTTGGAGTCCAAAAAAATAAAGTCTGACACTGTTATCACTGTTTCCCCATCTATTTCCCATGAAGTGATGGGACCAGATGCCATGATCTTCGTTTTCTGAATGTTGAGCTTCAAGCCAACCTTTTCACTCTCCTCTTTCACTTTCATCAAAAGGCCTTTGAGTTCCTCTTCACTTTCTGCCATAAGGATAGTGTCATCTGCATATCTGAGGTTATTGATATTTCTCCCGGCAATCTTGATTCCAGCTTGTGCTTCATTCAGCCCAGCGTTCCTCATGATGTACTCTGCATATAAGTTAAACAAGGAGGGTGACAATATACAACCTTGATGTACTCCTTTTCCTATTTGGAACCAGTCTGTTGTTCCATGTCCAGTTCGAACTGTTGCTTCCTGACCTGAATACAGGTTTCTCAAGAGGCAGGTCAGGTGGTCTGGGATTCCCATCTCTTTCAGAATGTTCCATAGTTTATTGTGATCCACACAGTCAAAGGCTTTGGCATAGTCAATGAAGCAGAAATAGATGTTTTTCTGGAACTCTCTTGCTTTCTCCATGATCCAGCGGATGTTGGCAATTTGATCTCTGGTGCCTCTGCCTTTTCTAAAACCTGTTTGAACATCTGGAAGTTCACGATTCACATATTGCTGAAGCCAGATACTCAATATTAAATGACTATCGTTTGGAATTCATAATACCTGTCCAAAACCTTTGAGGCCAGATATGTTTCATAATCCAGAGTCCTTCAGATTGTAGGATGAGGTCTTGGAAAGCTTTCCATAATCAAGTACACTTGTATTTCTTCAGTGAAATATATGAATATTATATGTGGGATATATAGCCAAAGGTAGGCTAGGCCAGACTTTGCTATCCAATAAGTTTTGGCACTAAACTTAAAAAGCAGACAGTTTTTGTCTTGGGGACTTCCCTGGTGGTCCTGTGCTTAAGAATCTGCCTGCTGATTCAGGGGACATGCTTTGGATCCCTGCTGGTTCAGGAAGATCCCACATGCCACAGGGCAGCTAAGCCTGTGTGCCACAACCACCGAACCCATAAAGTTCTAAGAGTCCATGCTCCACAACAAGAGAAGCCACTACAATGAGAAACCCATGCACCGAATACAAAGTAGCTTCCCACTTTTCCCAACTAGAGAAAGCTGTGTGCAACAGTGACCCAGCACGGCCAAAATAAATAAATAATTAAGAGCCTTTGAGATTTAAGAATTGCAGACAAGAGAAGGTTAACCTATACTGGCATTTAGACTGAGTTAAGGAATTATGGGCAATCACTTCATCTCTCTAGATATTAGTTATTTCTGTATGAAAAGAGGACTTTGAAAAATTTCTTAGCTACTTTGAGCTCAACATTTTATGTTTTACAGATACCCTTTGCTGGGCTTTAAAAATTTTACTCATAAACTATTTACAGTTGAATAAAGAGGGTTAGCCTAAATTTTATATTAATAAATGAGCTTATTTTGATTGACTATTATAGTCTTGGGGATTCCCTGGCAGTCCCATGGACTCTGTGTTTCCACTGCAGGGTGCATGGGTTCCATCCCTGGTGGGGGAACTAGGATCTCATATACCTTGTGGTATGGTGGAAAGAAAAACAAAAGCACAGAGAAGCAAACAAAAAACTATTATATATCAGAAGAGTTTAGAACCTTTTACATTTTCAAGCCTAAGAACAATATAAATCAGTCACAGGCATTTGAACATCTATCAAATTTGGTGAAACCTCACAGGTCAGATAAGTTAGAAGGAGGTCAGGGTGAATTCATACAAAGTTTTAATGAAAGTACTTATGAAATGCTGCATTATGTAATTCAATTCAAGTTTATTTTAATAATGACTGTTTCCCGGTAGATGTTAAACCTTGACTTGCTTTGATGACTAAATGAGGCTGATTTTTAATTTAATGCATCATTTGCATATAGTGTGCTTATAAAATACTGAGAAAAAAAATGTGTCCTTGAAGTGTATTAAATACTTTGCCTGCCTTTGGTTGTTCTAATCATTGTCTTAGCAAAACCTTTCTTTGTAGATCCAGCGGCTTTGTTCAATTACCGCATATTCTCCAGGGAAGCTTTCCAATAGGGAGTTCACTTTCTGTAAGTGAACACAATTCTAAAGAATGGAGCAAAACTCCAAATACTAAGAAATAGAATGTGTTGCATTTTCTATCATATTTTTTGTAAATAATGATAAGATATAACTAGTTTAAAATAAAAAGGCCCCAGTTCAGTTCAGTTCAGTTCAGTCGCTCAGTCGTGTCCGACTCTCCGCGACCCCATGAATCACAGCACGCCAGGCCTCCCTGTCCATCACCAACTCCCGGAGTTCACTCAAACTCATGTCCACAGAATCGGTGATGCCATCCAGCCATCTCATTCTCCGTCGTCCCCTTCTCCTCCCGCCCCCAACCTTTCCCAGCATCAGAGTCTTTCCTCAAATCCATTTTCAGCCCTGATTGTGCTCCGAGTTTCTATCCAAATTCCCAATAACACTGACACTTGGATTTGAGTTTGATTCAATGATTTGTTTGAACTTCTTTTACACAATCATTTTTCTCCTTCAGGTGCTTTGCTACCCTTCCCTTTCTTTTTGCTTAGCTTCACTGTTACTCATTCTTTAATACCAGCTTTGGTGACATCTCTTTAGGAAAGCCTTTTCTGTTTGTTGCCCACCCTCACTCCCAAGCCTGGGGTGGGTATCCTTCCTGAGCGCTTTCATGGTAACACTGACTGTTCCCCATTGTAGTATATCTCTTTAGTGTGCATGTGCTTGTTTGATCTCACTATGTCCATCTCACATCTTTGCTTCTTCAGGGTTTACCTGTCTTAAGCTAACTAAAGGTTAAGTTTAGAGTTCCAGAAGTAGGCCTTTGCACTAAAAACCAGGGTCATGTAACCCAAAGCAAGATTTAACCCCACTAAGCTCTTTTAGAGGCCTTAAGGAAAAGAAAGGAGGTTGAGAGACGAGAATGACAGTTCCTCACCACTCCCTATCAGAAGAAGATGGGGCTGTCCTCACATCTGACTGGTCCCTAGGGACACTATGGCCTTTATCTAGTCACGGGAAAGACAGCATTCGTCTTAGGAGGCCTCAATAGGTAAGGGAAGGGGATACAAGGTAAAGATTTCATTTTCAAGGCATTCAACAAATAATACAACAAATATTTTCGAAGTACCTCTGCCAAACAGTGTGTGGCGGTGTCTATCTAGGGAGCCCTAGGGCATCCTTTTCTGGGAGCCTGGTCCCTCTAAGGAAAGACTGAAGCAGCTTAGGTCAAACAAAACAACTCTCTGGCCTTATTTCCATAGTCACCTGTGTTCATCCCTGATCTTATTAAGAAAGGGGTTGATCTGCCCAGGCACACACTTTTAAAGACACAACATTTCAATCCATACAGATAGATAAATGATTAGTACACTCATACGTTTATTTCAAACACAACATTGGCTCCTAAACTCAAATTGCTGTATTACAGTAAAATTGAGTCAGCCAGCATTACATTTAAAGCCCAGCATTACATTTAAAGGCTGCAACTAATTAAAGAGACTCTAATGACTAGAGAAAGAAAATGTCATTATAAAATGATGTTGGCTTAGTTAGTCCAGGTCCCCCAAAGAGGATGGGTTTCCCTATCTAGATACTGTCATACGGTGTTTGGCATAGGTGCTTGGTAAATACTTGTACTGAATGAATGCCTTGAAAATGGAATTTTTATCTTTTATTCTTACTCTCTTTCACATTGTTCTTGGGCTTCACTGGTGGCTCAAAAGGTAAAGAATTTGCCTGCAGTGCAAGAGACCCAGATTTGATCCGTGGGTCCAGAAGATCCCCTGGAGAAGGGAATGGCAACCCACTCCAGTATTCTTGCCTGGAGAACTCCGTGGACAGAGTAGCCTGGCAGGCTACAGTCCATGAAGTCACAGAGTCAGACATGACTAAGCAACTTTCACTTTTACTGGGTTAAGTAAGCATGATGAGTTTATAGCTGTACATGACTTCAGATTTCTCTGTGTGCAGGAGTGAAGGTCATTGATAAGTGCACAGCTGAGGCTTCCTATTTGGCTGAAGAGTCTAGCCATGACCCACATCAGCTCTGATCATTATTTATGTGAATGGGGGAGCAGGGGATAGTTGCTTCACAGACTAGCCTAGAGCTTGCTACTCAAAGTGTGATCCTTGGGCAAGGAACATCAGCATCCCCTGGGGGCTTATGTAGAATGCCCCCTTTCAGGTTCTACCCTAGACCACCTGGACCAGAATCTGCCTTTCAACAAAACCTTCTAAAGATTTTTAAGCTCACTAAAAGTTGAACACTGGCCTAGGGAGTCAAAGGAGGGCCAGAGCTTGGATCTCACATAAAGATTACCAAGAAGGTAGCTCAAAGAAGAGCAGAAAGGGCAGTCTCAAAAGGGTACTAGAACCAAAGAGAAAGAAGGTAAGGCAGTCAGCTCAAGGATAGTGGGTGGAGGAGGTAGAGGAAAATCAGAAGTGACTTGTGTGTTGTGTGTTATACTAGGCTTAGAGCTGGAACTTGGAGAGAAACAAGTAGGCCCCAAACCAGTGATGGAGCATCAAGTTAGGGTTTGCAGGGTCATGGCTTTGGGCTCAGAAGAGGTTTAGAATCGGACATCCTTGGAATTCAAATCTGACTTAGTCCTCTGTTTTTGCATAGCAAACCACCCTATGTTTTAGTAGCTTAAAACAGCACCTATATACTTATGAATAAATCTGTGTGCTGGCAATTTAGGCAGGGCTCCTCTGACCCATGTGGTGCTGGCTGGGCTCATTTCCATGTCTGCAGTCAGTTGGCAGATCAGCTGGGAAGGGACTGGTCCCAGACAGTCTCATTGGTTTCGTGTGTCTTGTTTGACTGGAACAACTGGGATTATTGGGCCTCTCTCTCCATGAAGTCTCTCATCCACAATGAGACAAGCCTGATTTTGTTCACATGTTCACAGTGATCCAAAAAAGGCCAGAGTAAAAGCTGAAAGACTTCCTGAGGTTCAAACTTGGAAATCACTTCTGCTACATTCTTGTAGTCAAAGTTGGTCGAAGACCGGCCTGTGGGATGTCCTTCAAAGACTGTCTGACCAGCTGCCATACTCTGTCATATACTAGCTCTTTGACTCAGGGCAAGATTCTTAACCTTCTGAACCTCAATTTCCTCTTCCTTTAAAATGTAAATAATATTACCTTTTTCATAATATTATGTGAGACAAATTGTCCTAGTGATTGGCATGTAATTAGCATATAATAAATGGGAATTGGAGCTTCTCCACTGGCTTAGTGGTAAGGAATCCGCCTGCTTGCCAGTGCAGGAGATGCAGGTTTAATCCCTGGGTCAGGAAGATCCCCTGGAGGATGAAATGCAACCTACTTCAGTATTCTTGCCTGGCAAATCCCACGGACAGAGGAGCCTGGTGGTCTACTGTCCATGGGGTTGCAAAGAGTTGGACACGACTGAGGGACTTCATTTTCTTTTCTGAGATACTAAGCACACACAGCACAGCAGAAATGCATGGCCAGAAAAAAAAAAAAAAAGAATCAGGCATTAATAAACTATTCTAGCCAAAAAGTGGTGAGCAAATGGGCAGGATCTGAATTGCAGACAAACCAGGTAATGATGTACCTTGAAGCTGAGAGACCAAAATCCTCAAAACAGGTCATGTTGTTCATCATTGTCACAATAAGATTTCATGCATTGGCCCCAAACCTCCAGCCAGTGTGAACACTCATTCCACTAGAGTGGTGACCTCTACTTGTTTGGGGATGGTGTAATTGTTTTCTTAATGGGGCTTTTAATCTGGTTAAGATTTAGAGTTAAATAGGTAGTGAAGTAAATCAAACCCACAGGGTTAGCATTTTTGTGTAAGTTCAGGAAGAGATTTTTATAATCTTGAGGATGATGTGTGTTGTTTGGTATTTCAAATATTTGTAAGGGAGGATTTAACCTGTTAGAGAATTGCAGTCCTAATTTAAAGAGTGTAATTTGTAATTTTTAGGTGAAATGTATATAAAGAGAACTTTAAAAAGTTTTTGATTAAGGTTCTAAACCATTTTAGCTTAAAAGAACTGCAGATTAGGTATATTGTTCTAGAGTCATGTAAGTATTTGAGAAATTTTTGCTTAGAAGCATTTGAAGTGCTAAAAAAGCACCACTGTATGAAACATATAATGCAGCTTGAAACTTCTCATGGAATTTAATTAATTAAGTATTTAAATGAGACTTTAGGAGAATTTAATTCCTGCCGCTTTAGCTGACAGATCTTTAATCCTCTTGAAACTGATGGTTAAAATTTGCTTGGCTTATAAATAGAATAATCACGTTTCTACACTGAACTTTAGGTTTAAGGAAAACAGTTTTAGAATTATTTAAATTTTCTTCCTTTAATACATTTCATATCCATTAGAAAAAGAAAAAGGAATCTGCAAATAGTCTGCAGTATGCTCTAAAACTTCCATTATGGGTACCAAAAACTCATGTTAACATGAATAACTTAAATTGTCACCAGTATCTGATAAGTTTAGACAGTTTAAAGCCAAGGACATGTTTTTTGGTAAGTGTGGGACACTCTTCCTGAACTGTGACTCTCAAAGCTGTAACCTTCAGGCTCACAGGTAAAATACTCCTATACACCATCTGTAGATAACTTGCCAGCAGACTGCACGAGCAGCCTCTACTGTGGTTCTCCTGCAGTGACTGCCACCACAAAGCACTGGTCTCCAGTCCCCTCCACCTCACACCCAGAAACCCATGACAGCAGAAAACCAAAGCCAGCCAGTGAACCAAAAGCTGAAGTTTTTCCACAATGTCCGCTGATCCATGCCACTGATTAGAATCGCACAGTTTGCTGACTTTCCCTTCTCAAATAGCTCAGAACTCAAGTCTGTATTACAAATTGCAAATGGTTTGGAAATTTCTGTTTTAAAAGTGATGTTTGAGACTTTCCTGGCAGCCCAGTGTTTAAGACTGCACTTTCACTGCAGTGGAAGAGGGTTCGATTCCTGGTTGGGTTACTAAGATCCCACGTACTGTGCAGTGCAGCCAAAAAAAAAAAAAAGGTGCTTGGCATCCTGAGGAGTGTATTTTCCTTGGGTACAAGGCTGCCTCCCTGCTGATGGTGATGTCAGGGAGCCAGCTAGGTATCCAAATTCAAGGAAGACTTGGGCTTCCATGGACTGCCAAAAGACCTCTCTTCGAGACCTTGATTCTGTTGGCTCCTCTGAAGACTTAAAGCGGAAAAAAAGATTCACCCTCAACCCTTCCTACAGAAATTGCTCTGCTCCTGAGGACTTAATAAATACAGCTGGCTTAGTAAACAGACGTCACCTTGAAACTGGTCTGCTGAAGGCCCATTGGGTGCTTGATGTTGAGAGGTCTGTTCTTTTCCCCACTCTGGAAGAATTGGAGCTAAGAAGGTAAGAAGCCCTTGAAAACAGCAAGTGAAAGTGAAAGCGTTAGTCGCTCAGTCGTAGCCAACTCTTTGCCACCCCCATGGACCATAGCCCACCAGGCTTCTCTGTCCATGGGATCCTCCAGGAAAGAATGCTGAGTGAGTGGGTTGCCATTCCCTTCTCCAGAGGATCTTCCTGACCCAGGGATTGAACCCAGGTCACCTGCATTGCAAGCAGATTCTTTACCTTCTGAGCCACAGCATGTGTTCTCTTAATCCTATTGGTGAAAGGTGAGCTCGGAAGGCTTTTGCTTCTAAACTGATGTGCTTGGGGCAGAATTCATCATCATCGTTGTTGCCCCTCTGCCCCCTTCTTCCTGAAGCTTTCCCTAGGTTCTCCTTGGGTGCCTCCTATATCACATAGCACTATAATGTGTCTTTACTTATTTATTATCCCTCCACCAGAGTACCTCAGAACAAAGCTTGCATTTTATTCATCCTGTATTTCCTGTGACTTCTTTCGAAACAGTTCACACATCCTGAGTGTGCAAAAAGTATCTGCATAGAAAACAAGTGAACAAACTAGAATAGCCCCTAATTATGGTAGAAATGTTTACAGACAAGTATATGGAAGGGTTGTTTTCTCGGTTTGTTTCGAGTTGTGACTTTTTTCCCCACATATATATTTTCTTTTTCTTTTTTTGGCCGAGCTGTGTTGTATGTAGGATCTTATGTCCCTAGCCAGGGATCAAGCCCACCCCTTGGTAGCGGAAGCACAGAATCCTAACCAGTGGACCACCAGGGAAGTTCCCCTATTTGAAATTTTAAGTGTAGGTTTAACCCTAACTTCATGGTTATAGTTTATTATCAAATACGTGCATATTTTATAGGAAAGGTCTCCCTGCAGTAGTGGAGAAAGAATCATGGAACTTAACCAGACTAGGTCTCAGAGTTTATATAGTTGGCTAAGAATAAGCACTTACTAAATGCAAGGCTTAGTGGTAAACACTGTATGTACCTTAACTCATTAAATGATTGAAAAACCCTAAAAAGTAGGTAATATTATTAGTCCCACTTTACTGATCAAGAAAACATACTTCAAAAATTTATATAACTTGCCTTGTTTAGCAAAAATCATTCAATTTTTTCATGTTTGACTTTTATCATAGCATATTTATCTTTCCAATACATTTTATTAATGCTTAAATGAAAATAATTTTATATTTTAAAAAAAATTAGATATAGTCCCTCCCCTCAAAGAGCAAAACCTCCAACAGTGAGGGCACGTACTGATTCAACAGTACGAAGTAGAACACTGGCCCATGAAAAGAGAAGGGGAACACATGTACACCCGGGGCCGATTCATGTCAATGTATGGCAAAACCAACCAATATAATATTGTAAAGTAATTCTGTTCTGTTCAGTCGCTCAGTCGTGTCCGACTCTTTGCGACCCCGTGGACTGTAGCCTACCAGGCTTCTCCAATAAAAAATTAATAATAATAATTAATTAATTAATTAATTAATAATAATAAATAATAAATAAATAATTAATAAAGTAATTAGCCTCCAATAAAAAAATGAAAAGAGAACAGATGAAAAGTCAAGGTCAGATAAGGAAACCACAGCAGAGGGAGTTGGTATGTGTCTGGGGGACCTGCAGGGGAGCCCTGAAAGGTGTGAATTCTGGTTTGGAGTCAGTGGGGCAGAGGACAAAGGGGAGCCCTACCAAGAGAGAGAATAACCAGAAGCAAATACAAACACAGCTTGAAACAATTAACCAGAGCTTCAGCTACCCTCTCCCCAGCCCTACGTCTTTGACCATAGAGAAAAGTAGTTTGTACCCGGAGTACAAGGCCAACAACTTCACTTGAGCACCTCTAACTCATCGCCCTCTATTCCCTCTGACTAGCCTCTCTCGACTGGTTCCCACCCTATACCTCATACGTAGGTTCTGGTTTACTCCATTAAAAAGAAAAAATCCTCCATTAATGGGCATCTCCTTGTGGGTTGTTTCTTTCCTTCCTATCCCAATCTTAAAAAAACAAAAAATGTCTCTGTTTATAGTCTCAACACTCTCAACCTCTATCTTCTCATCCTAGTAGCAATTCAACACTTCTACTCACTGTCTTGATTCTTCTCCACCAGCAGCACCCTACTTCCACCTTGCCAAAAGAGAACACTGCTTGCTAGGATGTTTATGACCACTTCATTGTCAGCTCCCATGAATACATGGTCTGTCTGGTAGGTAACATTGTTGCTTACATTCTTCTTCATGAGAACTCTCTCCTCCCCTGGCTTCTGACCACTGCTCTTTTGCTGGATCGACTTTATATATATGGGCTTCCTTTGTGGCTCAGCTGGTAAAGAATCCACCTGCAATGTGCAAGACCTGGGTTCGATATCTGGGTTGGGAAGATCCCCTGGAGAATGGAAAAGCTACCCACTCCAGTATTCTGGCCTGGAGAATTCCATGAACTATATAGTGCATGGGGTTGCAAGGTGTCTGGCATGACTGAGCGACTTTCACACAGCATGTGGGATCTCAGTTCTCCAAACAGGGATTGAATCCACAACCCCTGCATTGGAAGCACAGTCTTAATCACTGGACAGCCAGGGAAGTCCCTCTATATCCATTAAGAGTGGTGTCTTAGTCCTTTTGGGCTGCTTTAACAAGGATACCTAGATAGTATATTAAAAAGCAGAGACATTACTTTGCCAACAAAGGTCCGTCTAGTCAAGGCTATGGTTTTTCCCGTGATCATGTATGGATGTGGGAGTTGGACTGTGAAGAAAGTTGATTGCCGAAGAATTGATGCTTTTGAACTGTGGTGTTGGAGAAGACTCTTGAGAGTCCCTTGGACTGCAAGGAGATCCAACCAGTCCATTCTAGAGGAGATCAATCCTGGGTGTTCATTGGAAGGACTGATGCTAAAGCTGAAACTCCAATACTTTGGCCACCTCATGCGACGAGTTGACTCACTAGAAAAGACTCTGATGCTGGGAAAGGTTGGGGGCGGGAGAAGAAGAGGATGACAGAGAATGAGATGGCTGGATGGCGTCACTGACTCTGTGGACATGAGTTTGAGTGAACTCTGAGAGTTGGTGATGGACAGGGAGGCCTGGCGTGCTGTGATTCATGGGGTCGCGGAGAGTTGGACACGACTGAGCGACTGAACTGAACTGAACTGAACAAGAATACCATAGACTAGGCAACAAACAAGAAACATTTCTTCGCTCTGGAGGCTGAGAAATATAAAGATAAAGACATTGACAGATTTGATGTCTGGTGAGAGCCTGTTTCCCGGCTCATACATACTGTCTTCTCACTATGTCCTCACATGGCCAAAGGGGCAAGAGAGCTGTCTGAGGTCTCTTCTTATAAGGGCACTCATCTAATTCATAAAGGCTCCATACTCATGACTCACTCACTCCACATTCATGACCTAGTTACGTCCCAAAATTTCCAACCATTACAATAGGAATTCAGTTCAGTCGCTCAGTCGTGTCCGACTCTTTGCGACCCCATGAATCACAGCACGTCAGGCCTCCCTGTCCATCACCAACTCCTGGAGTTCACTCAAACTCATGTCCATTGAGTCGGTGATGCCATCCAGCCATCTCATTCTCTGTCGTCCCCGTCTCCTCCCACCCGCAATTCTTCCCAGCATCAGACTCTTCCAGTGAGTCAACTTGTCACATGAGGTGGCCAAAGTATTGGAGTTTCAGCTTTAGCATCAGTCCTTCCAATGAACACCCAGGATTGATCTCCTTTAGAATGGACTGTTTGGATCTCCTTGCAGTCCAAGGGACTCTCAAGAGTCTTCTACAGCACCACAGTTCAAAAGCATCAATTCTTCGGTGATCAGCTTTCTTCACAGTCCAACTCTCACATCCATACATGACCACTGGAAAAACCATAGCCTTGACTAGACAGACCTTGGTTGGCAAAGTAATGTCTCTGCTTTTTAATACGCTGTCTAGGTTGGTCATAACTTTCCTTCCAAGGAGTAAACGTCTTTTAATTTCATGGCTGCAATCAGCATCTGCAGTGATTTTGGAGCCCAAAAAAAAAGTCGGACACTGTTTCCACTGTTTTTCCATCTATTTCCCATGAAGTGATGGGACCAGATGCCATGATCTTTGTTTTCTGAATGTTGAGCTTCAAGCTAACCTTTTCACTCTCCTCTTTCACTTTCATCAAGAGGCTCTTTAGTTCCTCTTCAGTTTCTGCCATAAGGGTGGTGTCATCTGCATACCTGAGACTATTGATATTTCTCCCAGCAATCTTGATTCCAGCTTGTGCTTCTTCCAGCCCAGAGTTCCTCATGATGTACTCTGCATATAAGTTAAACAAGCAGGGTGACAATATACAACCTTGACGTACTCCTTTTCCTATTTGGAACCAGTCTGTTGTTCCATGTCCAGTTCTAACTGTTGCTTCCTAACCTGCATACAGGTTTCTCAAGAGGCAGGTCAGGTGGTCTGGTATTCCCATCTCTTTCAGAATGTTCCACAGTTTATTGTGATCCACACAGTCAAAAGCTTTGGCATAGTCAATGAAGCAGAAATAGATGTTTTTCCACAGTTTATTGTGATCCACACAGTCAAAGGCTTTGGCATAGTCACTGAAGCAGAAATAGATGTTTTTCTGGAACTCTCTTGCTTTCTCCATGATCCAGCAGATGTTGGCAATTTGATCTCTGGTGCCTCTGCCTTTTCTAAAACCTGCTTGAACATCTGGAAGTTCACGGTTCACATACTGCTGAAGCCTGGCTTGGAGAATTTTGAGCTTGACTTTAGTAGCGTGTGAGATGAGTGCAATTGTGCGGTAGTTTGAGCATTCTTTGGCATTCCCTTTCTTTGGGATTGGAATGAAGACTGACCTTTTCCAGTCCTGTGGCCACTGCTGAGCTTTTCAAATTTGCTGGCATATTGAGTGCAGCACTTTCACAGCATCATTTCTCAGGATTTGAAATAGCTCAATTGGAATTCCATCACCTCCACTAGCTTTGTTTGTAGTGATTCTCTCTAAGGCCCACTTGACTTCACATTCCAAGATGTCTGGCTCCAGTTGAGTGATGACACCATCGTGATTATCTTGTTTATGAAGATCTTTTTTGTACAGTTTTTCTGTGTATTCTTGCCACCTCTTCTTAATATCTTCTGCTTCTGTTAGGTCCATACCATTTCTGTCCTTTATCGAGCCCATCTTTGCATGAAATGTTCCCTTGATATCTCTAATTTTCTTGAAAAGATCTCTTGTTTTTCCTATTCTGTTGTTTTCCTCTATTTCTTTGCATTGATCACTGAGGAAGGCTTTCTTATCTCTCCTTGCTATTCTTTGGAACTCTGCATTCAGATGCTTATATCTTTCCTTTTCTCCTTTGCTTTTCACTTCTCTTCTTTTCACAGCTATTTGTAAGGCCTCCTCAGACAGCCATTTTGCTTTTTTGCATTTCTTTTCCATGAGGATGGTCTTGGTCCCTGTCTCCTGTACAATGTCACAAACCTCTGTCCAGAGTTCATCAGGCATTATGATAGGAATTAGGCTTTAGCTTTTAAAGTTTTGGAGACACATCCAGCCCATGACAACTGGCATCCTTTTCGTCTGGTGTTCAGCCTACATTTGGTCTCACCACACATAGTCCCTGAGTGGCTATATCAAGTCCAGTGAATTCAGTATCTGTCTCTGTTCAGGTGAGTACAGAATAGCTCTAAGGGGAAGAACCAAGTCTATTTCCTGAGGTCCATTTGAGCCAGGTCTCGATACCTGAATGCTCAAACTCTACAGAAGACATCTCTAGACCAGATACCTCCACGTGGACATCCTGAATTGTACTGATCAACTCTTCCCTTATTCATTCCCTAATCCATTTTTCCACTGAATCCCCCATCTTTATTCATGGTACCATTCTTTACCCATAAGCCCAAGGACACAATCTAGACTCTCTTCCTTATGTCTAATTAATTGCTAACAGATGTCTTGCCAAAACTTTGAAGCTCTCTGGGACTGGTTTCTTCCTCCCATGCACTCTGATATGAAACCTCAGCATCTCCTACTAAGAGATTTCCCCTCTTCAACTTCTTTTCCTTAAAATTCATGCTGTAGGAGTACATTTCACAAACATATCACCATAGCTATATTACTTTTCTCCACGACCACGCCCCTCTGTCCTTTGCTCTAACCTCCTCCTCCTCCACTCCTCTATAGCCACCTCACGCACTGATCCTACCCAACTTCTAGCAGCTCCCCCTTCAGGTCCTTTGTGTGCCCTTTGTATGGTTCCCTCCACCCAGAATGTCCCTGCCTCTTGCCCCGCTAGAGAACTAGCACTCCCTTGAAAACCTAAACATTCCTGAGGTTTCTAGGCAGGATGACTGCTGTCAGACTGTGAGGAGTTCCTACAGGGTCCAGCTTGGTCTCATTCTTTATATAAAGGATTGGCTGGCACAGAGAGGCTCTGTGAAAGTGAAACTCGCTCAGTCATGTTCCGACTTCTTACGATCCCATGGACTATACAGTCCATGAAATTCTCTAGGTCAGAATACTGGAGTGGGTAGCCTTTCCCTAGGAAATTCCAAAAGAGAGATGACAACATAACCATCTCAATTTTCCACCCTAATCTTAAGCAACAAGCCTCCATGAGGGGTTAGCTTTTTTATTAATTCAAAGATTCATGTCATCAGCGAACAGTGAAAGTTTTACTTCTTCTTTTCCAATTTGTATTCCTTTTATGTCTTTTTCTGCTCTGATTGCTGTAGCCAAAACTTCCAGAACTATGTTGAATAGTAGTGGTGAGAGTGGGCACCCTTGTCTTGTTTCTGACTTTAGGGGAAATGCTTTCAGTTTTTCACCGTTGAGGATAATGTTTGCTGTGGGTTTGTCATATATAGCTTTTATTATGTTGAGATATGTCCCTTCTATTCCCACTTTCTGGAGGGTTTTTATCATAAATGGATGTTGAATTTTGTCGAAGGCTTTCTCTGCATCTATTGAGATAATCATATGATTTTTATTTTTCAGTTTGTTAATGTGGTGTATTACGTTGATTGCTTTGTGGATATTGAAGAATCCTTGCATTCCTGGGATAAAGCCCACTTGGTCATGATGTATGATCTTCTTAATGTGTTGCTGGATTCTGATTGCTAAAATTTTGTTAAGGATTTTTGCATCTATGTTCATCAGTGATATTGGCCTGTAGTTTTCTTTTTTTGTGGGATCTTTACCAGGTTTTTGGATTAGGGTGATGGTGGCCTCATAGAATGAATTTGGAAGTTTCCCTTCCTCAGCAATTTTCTGGAAGAGTTTGAGTAGAATAGGTGTTAGCTCTTCTCTAAATTTTTGGTAGAATTCGGCTGTGAAGCCGTCTGGACCTGGGCTTTTGTTTGCTGGAAGATTTCTGTTCGCTGATGACATGATCCTCTACACAGAAAATCCTAAAGACTCTACCAGAAAACTACTAGAGCTAATCAATGAATACAGTAAAGTTGCAGGATATAAAATCAACACACAGAAATCCCTTGCATTCCTATACACTAATAATGAGAAAATAGAGAAATTAAGGAAACTATTCCATTCACTGTTGCAATGAAAAGAATTAAATACTTAGGAATATATCTACCTAAGGAAACAAAAGACTTGTACATAGAAAACTATAAAACACTAGTGAAAATAATCAAAGAGGACACTAATAGATGGAGAAATATACCGTGTTCGTGGATTGGAAGAATAAATATTGTAAAAATGAGTATACTACCCAAAGTAATTTATACATTCAATGCAATCCCTATCAAGCTACCAACGATATTTTTCACAGAACTGGAACAAATAATCTCACAATTTGTATGGAAATACAAAAAACCTCAAATAGCCAAAGCAATCTTGAGGAAGAAGAATGGAACTGGGGGAATTAACCTGCCGGACTTCAGGCTCTACTACAAAGCCACAGTCATCAAGACAGTATGGTACTGGCATAAAGACAGAAATATAGATCAATGGAACAAAATAGAAAGCCCAGCGATAAATCCATGCACCTATGGACACCTTATCTTTGACAAAGGAGGCAAGAATATAAAATGGAGAAAAGACAGTCTCTTTAACAAGTGGTGCTGGGAAAACTGGTCAGCCACTTGTAAAAGAATGAAACTAGAACACTTCCTAACACCATACACCAAAATAAACTCAAAATGGATTAGAGAGCTAAATGTAAGACCAGAAGCTATAAAACTCCTTAGAGGAGAACGTAGGCAAAACACTCTCCAACATAAATCATAGCAGGATCCTCCAAGACCCACCTCCCAGAGTATTGGAAATAAAAGAAAAACAAATGGGACCTAATTAAAATCAAAAGCTTCTGCACAGCAAAGGAAACTATAAGCAAGGTGAAAAGACAGCCTTCAGAATGGGAGAAAATAATAGCAAATGAAGCAACTGATAAAGGATTAATCTCCAAAATATACAAGCAGCTCCTGCAGCTCAATTCCAGAAAAATAAATGACCCAATCAAAAAATGGGCCAAAGAACTAAACAGACATTTCTCCAAAGAAGACATAAAGATGGCTAACAAACACATGAAAAAATGCTCAACATCCCTCATAATCAGAGAAATACAAATCAAAACCACAATGAGATACCATTTCACACCAGTCAGAATGGCTGCTATCCAACAGTCTACATGCAATAAATGCTGGAGAGGGTGTGGAGAGAAGGGAACCCTCTTACACTGTTGGTGGGAATGAAAACTAGTACAGCCACTATGGAGAACAGTGTGGAGATTCCTCAAAAAACTGGAAATAGAACTGCCATATGACCCAGCAGTCGCACTCCTGGCCATACACACCGAGGAAACCAGAATTGAAAGAGACACATGTACTCCAATGTTCATCGCAGCACTGTTTATAATAGCCAGGACATGGAAGCAACCTTGATGTCCATCTGCAGACGAATGGATAAGAAAGCTTTGGTACATATACACAATGGAGTATTACTCAGCCATTAAAAAGAATGCATTTGAACCAGTTCTAATGAGGTGGATGAAACTAGAGCCTATTATACAGAGTGAAGTAAGCCAGAAAGAAAAACACCAATATAGTATACTAACGCATATTGGGCTTCCCTGGTGGCTCAGAGGTTAAAGCGTCTGCCTCCAATGCGGGAGACCCGGGTTCGATCCCTGGGTCGGGAAGATCCCCTGGAGAAGGAGATGGTAACCCACTCCAGTATTCTTGCCTGGAGAATCCCATGGACAGAGAAGCCTGGTAGGCTACAGTCCATGGGGTCGCAAAGAGTCGGACACGACTGAGCGACTGAACGGAACGGAACGGAACGCATATATATGGAATTTAGAAAGATCCAAATGATAACCCTGTATATGAGACAGCAAAAGAGACACATATGTATAGAACAGTCTTTGGGACTCTGTGGGAGAGGGTGAGGGTGGGATGATTTGGGAGAATGGCATTGAAACATGTATATTATTATATGTGAAACGAATCGCCAATTCAGGGTCGATGCATGTTACAGGATGCTCGGGGCTGGTGAGCGGGGATGACCCAGAGAGAGGATAAGGGGAGGAGGGAGGTGGGAGGGGGCTTCTGGAAGGGGAACTCATGTACACCCGGGGCGGATTCATGTCAATGTATGGCAAAACCAACCAATATAATATTGTAAAATAATTACTCTCCAATTAAAAACAAAAAAGAAAAAAAAAAAGATTCATGAATACTAAAGGGTGGTTTTCACAGGAGCTGAGATTCACTTTTTCTTCCTGCTAGATTCTTCCCTGGGGCTGTCATGAGGGAAGTGAATTCCCTCGTGGAACAAGCAGGCCATGTGGGGCCTTTATGTCCATCAGGAACCTCTCCAGCCCTGTGCTCAGGATCTCCGCTGGCCAGTCAAGGACCTGGCTCCGCTGCCCCACCCCCACCTCTGGCATTAGAAAATGAAATTGAGAAGCAGATTATTGACTCTATTTGAAATGTCACTTCTCTAGGTGATCTGCCACCTTGCAAAGAGATTGCTATTGTTACACAACATCATTAATGATAGCAGCCTTCCGGAGGATTAAACTGTTATCCATCTTTCATTTTTTAAGAATGTGTTTGATTTGAAACACAGAAATGTGAATTTACAACATTCACTCTTCAAACCAAATAAAAGATTAGAGCAATTAAATGAAAACCACCACCAATTAATCTAGGCTAAAAACTGCAAATTGGTTACTAACACTGATCATAATTACAATGACATTAAGATGCCTTTTCGGGTTGTTTTTGTTTTTTTGTAAATGGGATTTAAGTAACATAGCCTACGAAGATGATAAACCTAACTGCATGACTACCAGGTGCAGGAATTCTATTTGTGTGGCATGAACAGGACTGCTAATCCCTCGCTCGTTCCTTTCTGTTTGGCAGCTAAACACTTCCTGGTGTGCCCTGTAATAACAGGCAGCTGTCCTGTCAGCTCCACTGAAAAATGAGATAATAAGGCAGGCAAATGATGTCCTTTATGTTCCGAATCTACCACTTCCTGCAGTTTTCTTCTCAAATGCTACAAGTAACAAGGATCGGTGCAATTTTCACACTTTTTTCTTCTAAAAATGTTTGTCCAAATTCTTGGTGAATGTCATTTTCCTTTGGACATTTGGTGGAAAAAGAGGCAGCCTGCTTCATTGCACCAGGATAGAAGGCTTCCAAAAAGCCTCTGAATGGAGTTTATGAATGGAAATCCCCCCTCAAAAGCCACTGAGGTGATCAGAGCTGGAACTCCTGTCTGGAGGGACAGGGTTGGCTTCCCTATACAACTGCTGTGGACCTTGCCATTCTGTCCCTGGGATAGCTGGAGGCAATAGCAAGAGCAGCGATATCCTGCCACTCGAGAAAGTGGCCTCCTGGCTGGGAAAATTGTGGCTGTAAGGGTCTGTGCCTGACAACTCGCCAGGGACCCCCGGTGGTGTAGAATGTGTGAGTTTTGAGGCATCCTGGAGGCATCCGTTATCTCTCCTGTCCTTTACCAAAAAGGAAGTGGAGGCTGTAGGTCAGAGGGCACAGTTGGAGCTTGAATCCAAGCATCCTTTTGGCCAGGCTAGTAATGGTGTCTTTTCCTAAAGCAAGGATGTGTTTCTTGGCTTTATAATTCACACTGACCCAAGGCTAATAACAATTGAACTCTCCGTTTTAAATCCTATTCATAATGTAGAAGGTTAATGTTCAGAGAATGCATGTTTAGAGTATGTTTTCAGGGGCACACTCAATTATGTCACTCATTCAACCATCTGTCCGTGTGAAGGAGTTAGAAAGATGAATAGATCAGTTGAGCTTGCTGCCTGCAGTGCTGCTTCAGGAGGTGGCAATAACAAGAGAAACACATTCCAAGAACTCTAGACACGTGGTTTTGTGTGTGTGTGTGTGTTGTGTGTGTAGTGTATATATGTAGGCGGGAAGGCTAACAGTCCAAATGAATCCAGCCTGAGCACTTTATTCTAGTTATCCAGACTGTTTTCCCCGTGGAAGAGAAATCCACTTCATAGATTCATCATCTTTCCTGCCCTTTACTGGAATTAGCCTTAACATAGCCACAGGACAGAGGTTGCCCCTGGGGCTGGGAACACTGTGCCCACTGTTTGTTGGCAGTCCTGGGAGGCCTGTGCAGCCCCCTGGGCTCAGAGACCCAGGCCGCAGGGCTGTGGGCAGGCATGGAGCAGGGCTTTGTCTTGCCAGGGCCCAGGACGGATTCAATCTGGGCAGAGGGCTGGAGCAGCCTCCACAGGGAAGGAGCAAAGAGAGGAATTTAATAACCTCTTGAAGGCGTTTACTTTTCAGACCACACTTTTTACTGACACCCCTCTATCTGGGGGCAGGTCTCAGCATGCTGAGCATAGGTGGTTTATTTGCACTGTTCACCTATCTGTCTTTCCTGAGGGAATAAGCACCCCTTTGATTCACTCAAAAGTTCTGCACTCTAGTCTCCTCCCCTCCTCAAGTTTCTTTTCCCGCTTCCACTTGTATTTTTAGGGAAGAATGGAATTAGTATTGATTGAGCTCTTATTATGGGCTTTAGCACTCGTTCAGCTATTGTTCAGTTGCTCAGTTGTGCCCGACTCTTTGCAACCCAAAGAACTGTAGCACAACAGGCTTCCCTGTCCTTCACCATCTCCCTGAGCTTGCTCAAGCTCATGTTCATTGAGTCAGTGATGCCATCCAACCATCTCATCCTCTGTCATCCCTTTCTCCTCCTGCCTCCTGCATTCACCTCTTAGAAGTATTTACTCATGGAATCCTCGTAACAACACAGTAAGGGTTACTGTTACTTCCTTCATTATACAGATGAGCAAATAGGCTCAGAGAGATTAAGTGATGTATGCAAAGTCACACAGCTGGTAAGTGGAAGGAATTGGGGTTCAAATCCAGGAAGTCTGGTTTCAAAGTTTTTCCTATATATAACTCCTTTAGGAGCAAATGATGGTTCATCCTCAATTTTCTAGAAATATGCTGTCCAGTATAGCAGCTACTGGCCACATGTAGCTGTTTTATTTAGCATCAGCATGTGTATGTGCTAGGTTGCTTCAGTCATGTCCGACTCTTTGCGACTCCATGGACTGTAACCTGCAAGGCTTCTCTGTCCATGGGATTCTCCAGGCAAGAATACTGGAGTGGGTTGCCATGTCCTCCTCCAGGGAATCTTCATGACCCAGGGATAGAACCCGCATTTCCTGCGGCTTCTGCATTGCAGGTGGATTCTTTACCGCTAAGCTCTGGGGGATGCCCCAATTTAGCATCTAAATAATTCTAATTAAGTAAATTGAACACTCATTTCCTCAGTAGCACCAATGCCATTTCAAGAGTTCAGTAGCCACAAATGGCTAGTGGCTACTGTACTAGAAAATACAGAATGTTTCCATCACAACAGAAAATGCCCTATAAAGTGCCTTGACTTCCTATAATTTTGTTCTTTTGATAAAAACCAAGGACAATAACACAACCATGAAAAAGTGAAAGTGAAAGTCACTCAGTTGTGTCTGACTCTTTGCCGACCCCATGGACTATACAGTCCATGGAATTCTCCAAGCTGTAATATTGGAGTGGGTAGCCATTCCCTTCTCTAGGGGATCTTCATGACCGAGGAATCAAACCGGGGTCTCCTGCATTGCAGGCAGATTGGGGAACACAACCATGGTGATCTGTAAAATCTATATTAAGTGAAATTTATCTTTTGAAGATTTTTCATGTGATGTTGTTTTATGGTCAGTAAGTCGTGTCTGACTCTGTGACTCAATGGACTGTAGCCTGCCAAGCATCTCTAGCCATGTGATCTCCCAGGCAAGAATACTAAAGTGGGTTGCCATTTCCTTCTCCAGGGGATCTTCCCAACCATGGGATCGAACCCAGGTCTCCTACATTGCAGGCAGGTACTTCACTGCTGAGTCACTAAGGAAGCCCCTCATGTAACATTAATAAACTAAAACAAGTTCTTCCTGGGTAAGTGTTTCTAATGCAGTGAGTGAAAAAAATCAAATGCAGCTTTCCCTGAAAATAGAGGTTCCTATGAAACCTTTTCTTAGCTGAAATGGCCTTAAGTGAAGAAGCAATTACCTGAGGGCATGTCGTGGTAACAGATGCACAAAATCAGTTGAAATGAAGCACAGCTGCTCACAGACACAGTTCAGCGCTTGGCGGCTGATGCTGAGTGTAGTCCCCAGGAAGGAGCTTGGTGAGGCCAATCTTTCTACTGAATGTGGCTGCCTCTGTAACGACTGCTGCAAAACCCATGCAGAATGCTATTTTTGCTTTTCCTCTTTTTTCATAAAGCTGGAAATCCTCTTTGAATTTCTTTCTAGCCCACCCCCTACCTCCAAAGCTAGTCAAGAGTAAGATGCCCCAGGACAGGAATTGCCCTCCCCTGCTCAGCTGAGCACCTGGCTTCATCACCACCTCCACTCACCCTCCTGCACTCCCCTCCAGCTTTTCTCTTTTCCACAATAAAGAAAACCCCAGCCCCCAAACACACACATACACACAGAAAAGTGAAAATGAAAGTATTAAGTTGCTCAGCTGTGTCCGACTCTTTGCGACCCCATGGACTGTGACCCACCAGACTCCTCTGTCCATGGAATTCTCTAGGCAAAAATACTGGAGTGGGTTGCCATTTCCTTCTCCAGGGTATCTTCCTGACCCAGGGATCGAACCTGGGTCTCCTGTACTGCAGGCAGATTCTTTATCATCTGGGCCACCTGGAAAGCCGCTACACACACAGAGTGCAGATATTTGCAGAAACAATTTTAAAAAAGAATGAAGACAATCTGTGCTGTGATAAATCCTCTGAAATCTATACCTGTTGGGTCTGGGTTTAGTCCCAAGAGTGGCCACCCTCCTAGTCTCACCCGTTACTTTAGAGCCATGCTAGCTCCCCTATTTCCCCAGGGAGCAGCAGCTGTGTTTTTGTGTCATAGCAACAAACCAAAGAAGACTTCTCAGACAAACTTCTTAGAAGACTTGCTATGAGAGCAAGCCGTCAGCGAGCGGGCGAGAGAGGGACGTGCTCCGGGCCAGGCTGAGGGCTGCGGCAGGCCTGCTGAAGACGCAAGCCCAGGCTGATGAATCCTGATGGCTCCCTGGTGGTGGAGGGAGCTGCTCCCCTGTTCTTTCCCCACCAGCGTGGGCAGACAGCCCAAACTGTCTGCTGAGGCAAGGACCAAAGAGCCAGTCCCTCACATCCTTTCATCATGCAGCACATTTGTGGTTTATAGCTTCAGCCGAGGGATTGAAAGGTCTGAGGTTCAAACTCTTGGGGTCTCAAGGGAAAAGAAAAGGACTCTTGTTAGGAAAACATTTCTAGCAGCTCATCTCCAAGGCTGCATTTTTGAGGCCCCAACTCTCGACCCCTGTGTGAGAAAGCGTGTCACTAAGTAGAAAAACCGGAAGCCGTTTGACCCCAGTCCCCAGTTACAAATTCCTCCCTGGACTCAGCCACGTGCACTGCTCTGCTGGGAGATGCTGGGGCGGCTCTTGAAGGCCCCGAGGGAGGCCAGGCTGCAGGGCCTCTGAGCTGGGGGAGGCTTCACTGAGAGGCCTTTTAGTTCTTTTCTGTGAGAATTGTGTGTCTGGGATGCTGAGCTCAGGATTGTGGCATTTAAGAGCCCAGGGAGCCTTGAATGGTGGGGAGGGAAGATTCCTTTTTGTCCCATGAATTTCAATGCAAAGAAAAGAAATTAACTACAACTTAACTGAAAGAGAAATGCAAAGAGACTCTGTGTCACCTTGAAATGCCTTTTCTTCTGGCTAACATTTGAGCTCCTGAAATCCTCACAATGTGCTTAAACAACTTGGGAAGGTGAATTACCTGGTATCACTGCTTAAAAACACACACAGGCTTCTTGTCTTAGGCTATGTGCCCTAGGGATTAGGACGCTTAAGCAGCACCTATATTTGCAGCGGGATCCAGGTGTCCTTTGAATTGATTCTTTCTAGAGTGTCATCTGGCTTCCATACCAATCAGGATAATTCTGGGTTAGAAGGGTCAGAAACAGTCAGACTAAGTGCCAAATAGAGATGTCCCTCTCTTGATGACTGAATCAGACCCCCTGCCCTCTGCTAGAGGAGGAGTAAGGAGTTCTTTGTAAACCTCTATCCACCTGTCTCTGCCTTGGACCCAGCTTTCTACCTAGAATTTCATGTGGAATCTATGTGAACTTATTGATGAAATTATTGAAATTGTTAGTGAAAAATTAGTGAAATTACTGATCACTGAGGAGTCTCTCTCAAGAGTTTCACACTCACATCAAGAATCTGTTGGGGACTTCCCTGGTGGCTCAGTGGATGAGACTCCACCTGTCGGTACAGGGGACATGAGTTTGATCAGGAAGATTCTACATGCTGCCAAGCAACTAATCCTGTGCACTTCAACAACCGAGTCCATGTGCTCTAGGGCCCATGAAGCACAACTGATGAAGTCCGAGAGCCCTAGAGCCTGTGCTCTACAACGAGAAAAGCCACTGCAATGAGAGGCCAGTACACCTCAACTATGGAGTAGCCCTCCCTGTCCACAATTAGAGAAAGCCCGAGCGCAGCAACGAAGACCCAGTGCAGTCATAAATAAATAACTAAAACAGAAAAGAATCTGTTGGGGGAGGAGGACCCCTCAAGTCTGTAGAACAGTTAAAATAAAAGAAAGAAAATACAGGCAGAATTATTCCAGCATGTCTTTTTATGTCAGTTTCTGCAACAGCGCATCCAGTCCTGAACAGGCCATTGTATTCCTGACTTGTCAATGAGACTTATAGGTCATGCTTGGGAAAAGGTTAAGATCTTGGGAAATATTTCCAAATATTTTCATTTTTTTGCAACAGTTGTGCAGAAGGTCCCTAGTAATACTGACAGGATGAAGAAGGGCTTGGAGATAGACCAAGTACAGCCTATTCTCATTATTTGCAGTAGTTATACTCCAGAAAGTCACTGTGAAGCACAAATTAGCAAATTCTGAACTGTTGTTCCTGGAGAAATAGAGTTAGCTTCGTTGGAGTCTCTGGTCACAAGGCTTTCATCTGTCAAGCAATATATAACTTTGCTTTATGTATGTTTCCGTGTAAAGACAACTTATTTAATATATACGTAGATAGAGATGATTCATTCATTTTGAACTCATGGCCAACAGCACCATAAAGCATGGCTGAAGGAAGCTTGTCTAACACACGTCTCTCCTTAAGGCATGTCTCAGCTTTCTGGCACTTAGAAACACTTAAACAGCACTTCAGTAATATGTGGGGGGCTATAAGCAGTAAAATCACCCACAAAAGCACAAGAGTGAAAAAAACGTGGAACTACATCAGTTCAGTCGCTCAGTTGTGTCCGATTCTTTGCAACCCCATAAATCACAGCACGCCAGGCCTCTCTGTCCATCACCAACTCCCGGAGTTCACTCAAACTCATGTCCATCGAGTCGTTGATGCCATCCATCCATCTCATTCTCTGTCGTCCCCGTCTCCTCCTGCCCCCAATCCCTCCCAGCATCAGAGTCTTTTCCAGTGAGTCAACTTGTCACATGAGGTGGCCAAAGTATTGGAGTTTCAGCTTTAGCATCAGTCCTTCCAATGAACACCCAGGATTGATCTCCTTTAGAATGGACTGGTCGGATCTCCTTGCAGTCCAAGGGACTCTCAAGAGTCTTCTACAGCACCACAGTTCAAAAGCATCAATTCTTCGGTGATCAGCTTTCTTCACAGTCCAACTCTCACATCCATACATGACCACTGGAAAAACCATAGCCTTGACTAGACAGACCTTGGTTGGCAAAGTAATGTCTCTGCTTTTTAATACGCTGTCTAGGTTGGTCATAACTTTCCTTCCAAGGAGTAAGTGACTTTTAATTTCATGACTGTGATCACCATCTGCAGTGATTTTGGAGCCCCCCAAAATAAAGTCTGACACTGTTTCCACTGTTTCCCCATCTATTTCCCATGAAGTGATGGGACCAGATGCCATGATCTTTGTTTTCTGAATGTTGAGCTTCAAGCCAACTTTTTCACTCTCCTCTTTCACTTTCATCAAGAGGCTCTTTAGTTCCTCTTCGCTTTCTGCCATAAGGGTAGTGTCATCTGCATATCTGAGGTTATTGATATTTCTCCCAGCAATCTTGATTCCAGCTTGTGCTTCTTCCAGCCCAGCGTTCCTCATGATGTACTCTGCATATAAGTTAAATAAGCAGGGTGACAATATACAACCTTGACGTACTCCTTTTCCTATTTGGAACCAGTCTGTTGTTCCATGTCCAGTTCTGACTGTTGCTTCCTGACCTGCATACAGGTTTCTCAAGAGGCAGGTCAGGTGGTCTGGTATTCCCATCTCTTTCAGAATTTTCCACAGTTTATTGTGATCCAGACAGTCAAAAGCTTTGGCATAGTCAGTGAAGCAGAAATATATGTTTTTCTGGATCTTGAAAAAGACCCTTGTTTTCAGTCTGAGAGCTGAAACAGGAAGGCAGAGCCTATTTAATGATGCTCTGGGTGGGACTCATTTTTCACCACTCTGATGTCTGTGAATGACCACAAAATCCCTGCCAGTTATTGATTTGGGGGTGACGAGTGAATTTTAGTGGGTAGGTGAAGTCAGAAATACAGAATCCTCAAATAATGAAGAGCATCTGTGTATCTTTCAGGGTGAGATCTCATTATCCTGGTTCCTGATCCACAGTACTTCCCTAATGTAAATTCATCACTATTAATTTGCTCATAAAAGAACAACAACCCCGAGACAGGGAACAAATGATTATTTGAGTATCGTATGAACTTGTTTATCAGTTTCCTTACTGGAAAGGACTTATCTGAGAGCAGATTTAGAGGGCAGTATTTAGAGAGTTGATACGGGCTAGAGGCGATGGAGAACTATAAACATACAGAGAGAAAATTCTGAAGGCAAACTTTAATGTTCTTCATTCTCCCTGAGAGATGGTGGAACACTAGAAGTTCACCCTTTTATGGCTCAAGTGCCAGCCTATCCAACTCCCTTCCCTCCCTTCCCCACACCCCCAGACAATTTGCCAGGATTCAGCTGACCTCAATTCTTTGTCAGTCTCAATTCTCAGTCAGCTAGAACCATTCTTCCCAAACGCAACTGATTTGTTCACTTATGAAAACACTTCCTGCTTATCACTGGGGCTGGAAGCATCTGTTCCAAGACCAGGTTTAAGTGGATCTGATGCAACAACTATTTCTGAGCTTCCAAGGCATTGAGTTGGCTGAATTGGAACCTGAACCTCATCTTACCTGTCAACCTGAACTCTGAAATCTTTCTCTCCTCCCTTGGACCACAGCTTTATGAACTGTGAACTCCTTGGCCCTCAGGCTAGACTTCCTGGCTTCCGTCCCTGCCTTGTGACTGACCTCTGGCCTCAGAATTCTCTGTGGTCCTGTCCTAATTTTCCAGTTTCCTGACCTTTTGCTTGGCCTGATCTCTAGCAGCCCCAGGGTTTGTAACCCTCAGCTTGCCAGCTCAGCAACTTCGTAATGCAGCTTCGTCCCACTGGCATTACACCCTCTCTGCCTCCAATGTTCTGCTCCCGTGGTTCAAGTCCCTCTTGATGGATGACTCTGGATCCCACGTCCAGCACGGAGCATTCTGCCAAATGAGTTAAACCAAGGGAGGTCTGAGACTGGGGAAAGAATCTTGTTAGTTCCAGGTGTGTGACTGGCTTACTGTGAACTGCAGAGCCGCAGCCTACGTCATGAGATTCAGCAGATGCAGATGCTTGACTAAAAACACAAAGCATCATGAAAATAGGGCTTTAACTGTTAGCAAATTGGTTAGAAATGATTGTCTCTTTCACCGTTTTACAGGGAGAGAACTAAGGCCCAGAGAAGTGAGAGGATCTGTCCCAAATGAAGCCATTGTTTTCAAAGCCTAAATTAGAACCAGTCTAATGGGACATGAGTTTGAGTGAACTCCGGGAGTTGGTGATGGACAGGGAGGCCTGGCGTGCTGTGATTCATGGGGTCGCGGAGAGTCGGACACGACTGAGCGACTGAAATGAACTGAACTGAATGCTCTTCCCAATGCAGTAAAAACCAAAACACAGGCCGATGGTGGTTGAACCTTCAAATTTGCAAAATAAGTACCAAAAAATGTAATGAGTTTCATTTTTTAAACCGCTCCGCTTTGTAAATACAAACAGATTGAAAAAAAATCATTATTGTGAAAAAAAAAAGCATAATAAGTGCTATCTCAAATAACAGCCAACACTATAAAAGGTACAATAGTAGAGATAATCCTCTAGGATCGGGAAAGAGATGAGGTTCATCCTGTCATCATTAAAACTTAACGTTGTCCTGCAAGTCCCAGCTAACTGTTGAAAGAAAGCTTAAAAAAAAAAAAAGAGTATAACTGACAGTAGGGAACAGGTCAAATTATCATTATTTACAAATCTCTAGTATTATATATCGGAGAAGGCAATGGCAAGCCACTCCAGTACTCTTGCCTAGAAAATCCCATGGATGGAGGAGCCTGGTAGGCTGCAGTCCGTGGAGTCGCTAAGGGTCGGACACGACTGAGCGACTTCACTTTCACTTTTCACTTTCCACTTTCACACATTGGAGAAAGAAATGGCAACCCACTCCAGTGTTCTTGCCTGGAGAATCCCAGGGAAGGGGGAGCCTGGTGGGCTTCCATCTATGGGGTCACACAGAGTCGGACACGACTGAAGTGACTTAGCAGCAGCAGCAGCAGTATTATATATCAGAGAAGGCAGTGGCATCCCGCTCCGGTACTCTTGCCTGTAAAATCCCATGGACGGAGGAGCCTGGTGGGCTACAGTCCATGGTGTCGCTAAGAGTCGGACACGACTGAAGCGACTTAGCAGCAGCAGCAGCAGTATTATATATAAATATATAATTGTCTACAAAGAAAACACAAAAGAATCAATTGAATCAATTTTAAAAAAATTTTTAATTTACTTTTTTATTGAAGATAATTGCTTTACAGAATTTTGTTGTTTTCTGTCAAACCTCAGCATGAATCAGCCATAGGTATACATATATCCTCTCCTTTTTGAACCTCCCTCCCATTTCCTTCCCCATCCCACCCCTCTAGGTTGATACAGAGCCCCTGTTTGAGTTTCCTGAGTCATACAGCAAGTTCCCATTGGCAATCTATTTTACATATGGCAATGTAAGTTTCCATGTTACTCTCTCCATACATCTCACCCTCTTCTCCCCTCTCCCCATGTCCGTAAGTCTGTTCTCTATGTTTGTTTCTCCATTGCTGCCTTGTAAATAAATTCTTCAGCACCATTTTTCTATATTCCATATATGTGCGTTAGAATACGATATTATCTTTCTCTTTCTGACTTTCTTCACTCTGTATAATAGGTTCTGGGTTCATCCACTTCATCAGAACTGACTCAAATACGTTCCTTTTTATGGCTGAGTGATATTCCATTGTGTGTATGTACCACAACTTCTTTATCCATTCATCTGTCGATGGGCATCTAGGTTGCTTCCATGTTCTAGCTATTGTAAATAGTGCTGCAATAAACAGTGGGATTCATGTGTCTTTTTCAATTTTGGTTTCCTCAGGGTATATGCCTAGGAGTGGGACTGCTGGGTCATATGGTGGTTTTATTCCTAATTCCATAGTGGCTGTATCAATTTACATTCCCACCAACAGTGCAAGAGCCTTCCCTTTTCTCTACACCCTCTCCAGCATTTACTGTTTGTAAACTTTTTGATGATGGCCATTCTGACAGGTGTGAGGTGATATTCCCTGTGGTTTTGATTTGCATTTCTCTAATAATGAGTGATTGCCGGGAGCCAGCAAGGGAAATCCTACCCGTGGCAAAGGTCAACTGGGGAAGAGGCCTGACGGGCAAAGGCTAATCAGGACTCGAGGAGCCCCCTGGACCTACCTGAGCATCTACCCCAAAGAAAACCGGAATCTGACTGATTTACTATCTTACGCCTCTTACCAAGTCCTCTAATACTTATGGGGGTTTCCCCCCAACCACCTTTCTCTGAAAACATTAATTCAGAACTGTAGTTTAAAAGTTCTCCTCGGCTTAATAGGAGTGTTCCAATCCAAGCCCCTCTGATAGCTTTCTAACTTGCATGACAAGTTTGTCCGGGCTCTTACAACTATGAGTGTGACTGTTTATAGCCTCCCAGCCATGCAAGGACAGAAAGTCTGATATTCTAAAATACAGAAATCTGTTGAAGAAGTTAAAATCATTAGAATAGTACTAAAAGAGATTTCATTGTTGAATCAATGCTTGCTGCAAAGTTTCCTGTATCTGTTGTATCCTTGGAAATATATTAATCACATATAGAGAATATAAGTAGTAGCCTTTGATTTAACCACATCAGATCTTAAGTTAATAAATTCCTTTCTTGTAGCTCACTACACCTGTACCTTATAGGAATGTAACCTTGTCATGTGTATAGCACCTGACTTTAGGAAAATCAACTTAAAAGAATATAAGCCTTTTTCTAGCTAACTAACCTTTGTTAGGAGAGAGGGCCATAAACTGTTAGCAGGCCACCTGGCCAGAAGATGATGTAAACCACCCAAAACTTTTGTATATCACGAGACATACAAAAATGAGCCCTGATCCTGATAAGGGTCAAGACTGCTGACCCCGCGTGATTTTGGCGTGACTCTATACCTCTCTTTCTCTGTTTTTTATGTGCACAACTTAGGGTATAAAAGCAGCACTGGAAAATAAAGTTTTGGGCCTTGCTCACTGAAGCTTGGTCTCCCCGTGTCGTTCTTTCTCTTTTTCCGTCCTTTTCTCTATTCTCCTTTTTCTGGTTGAGATCCTTGGAGCGCTGGGCCCTCTGAGTTTACTTATCTGCCTGGGCTTCTAAGACCCACTCGAGGGGGTGCCCTGGTGGGGTACCTCCAGTGATTCGAGAGGGCGCCTGTGGCCTACGTAAACAGAGCAAGCCCCGTGCTGGGGTTTTATTGGTTTCCAGCGTAAACCAAGGAATCATCAGCCCCTGTCTCTCTCTTCTTTCTCTCTCTCTCTCTCTGACGCCGACGCCGTTCATCCCGAGGATACCCTGGGCCTTATCGAGGCTGGACCCCGATAAGTGATGTTGAATATCTTTTCATGTGTTTGTTAGCCATCTGTATGTCTTCTTTGGACAAATATCTGTTTAGGTCTTTTCCCTACTTTTTGACTTTTTTTTTCTTTTCCTGGCATTGAGTTGCTTTTAGCTTGTTTTTCTGGTATGAGCTGCTTGTATATTTTGGAAATTAATCCTTTGTCAGTTGTTTCATTTGCTATTATTTTGTCCCATTCTGAGGGTTGCCTTTTCACCTTGCTTACAGTTTCTTATGCCATGCAAAAGCTTTTAAGTTTAATCAGGTCCCACTTGTTTACTTTTGTTTTTATTTCCATTACTCTAGGAGGTGGGTCATAGAGGATCTTGCTTTGATTTATGTCATTGAGTGTTCTGCCTATGTTTTCCTCTAAGAGTTTTATAGTTTCTGGTCTTACGTTTAGGCCTTTAATACATTTTGAGTTTATCTTTGTGTATGGTGTTTGAAACTGTTCTAATTTCATTCTTTTACACGTAGCTGTCCAGTTTTCCCAGCACCATTTATTGAAGAGGCTGTCTTTG
The DNA here is from genome assembly GCF_049115385.1 of Moschus berezovskii. Taxonomy (NCBI): domain Eukaryota; kingdom Metazoa; phylum Chordata; class Mammalia; order Artiodactyla; family Moschidae; genus Moschus; species Moschus berezovskii. The sequence goes on along the minus strand of NC_142464.1, from coordinate 78,874,949 downwards.
CCTCATTGTATATTCTTGCCTCCACTATAAAAAATAAGGTACCCATAGGTGCATGGGTTTATTTCTGGGCTTACTATCTTGTACCATTGGTCTATATTTCTGATTTTGTATCAGTACCATACTGTCTTGATGACTGTAGCTTTGTAGTATAATCTGAAGTCAGGAAGGTTGATTCCTCTAGCTCCATTCTTCCTTTCTCAGGACTGCTTTGGCTATTTGGGGTCTTTAAGTTTCCATATGAATTGTGAAATTTTTTGTTCTAGTTCTGTGAAAAATGTCATTGGTAATTTGATAGGGATTGCACTGACTCTGTAGATTGCATTTGGTAGTATAGTCATTTTCACAGTATTGATTCTTCCTACCCAGGAACATGGCATATCTCTCCATCTGTTTGTGTCATCTTTGATTTCTTTCATCAGTGTCTTATAATTTTCTGTATACAGTTCTTTTGTCTCCTTAGGTAAGTTTATCCCTAGATATTTAATTATTTTTGTTGCAATGGTGAATGGGATTGTTTCCTTAATTTATCTTTCTGATTTTTCATTATTAGTATATAGAAATGCAAGTGATTTCTGTGTATTGATTTTGTATCCTGCAACTTTGCTAATTCCCTGACTAGCTCTGATAATTTTCTGATACTATCTTAGGGTTTTCTATATACAATATCATGTCATCTGCAAACAGTGAGAGCTTTACTTCTTCTTTTCTGATCTGGATTCCTTTTATTTCTTTTTCTTCTCTGATTGCTGTAGCTAGGACTTTCAGAACTATGTTGAATAATAATGCAAAAGTGGACACCCTTGTCTTGTTCCTGATCTTAGGGGGAATGCTTTCAGTTTTTAAACATTGAGACTAATGTTTGCTGTAGGCTTATCATATATGAAGATAAACAAAAGAAATGAATATGGCCTTTTCTGTGTTGAGGTAAGTTCCTTCTCTGCCCATTTTTTGAAGAGTTTTAATCATAAATGGGTGCTGAATTTTGTCAAAGACTTTCTCTGCATCTATTGATATTATCATATGGTTTTTATCTTTCAATTTGTTAATATGGTGCTTTACATTGATTGATTTGCATGTATTGAAGAATCCTTGCATTCCTGGAATAAACCCAACTTGATCATGGTGTGTTAGCTTTTTGATGTGTCACTGAATTCTGTTTGCTAAAATTTTGTTGAGGATTTTTGCATCTATGTTCATCATCTATGGCCTGTAGTTTTCTTTTTGTGTGTGTTGTCTTTGTCTGGTTTTGGTATCAGGGTGATGGTGGCCACATAGGACGAGTTTAGAAGTGTTCCTTGCTCTGCAGTTTTTTGAAAGAGTTTTACAAGGATAGGCATAATCTCTTCTCTAAATGTTTGATAGAATTCTGTGAAGCCATCTGGTCCTGGGCTTTCGGATTTTGGGAGATTTTTGATCCCAGCTTCAATTTCAGTGCTTATAGTTGGGTTGTTCATAATTTCTTTTTCTCCCTGGTTCAGTCTTGGAAGATTGAACTTTTCTAAGAATCTGTCCATTTCTTCCAGGTTATCCATTTTATTGCCATATAGTTGTTCATAATAGTCTCTTATAATCCTTTGTATTTCTGCATTATCTGTAACCTCTGATTTTTCATTTCTAATTTGGTTGATTTGATTCTTCTCTCATTTTTTCTTGATGAGTCTGGCTAAAGGTTTGGCAATTTTGTTTATCTTCTCAAAGAACCAGCTTTTAGTTTTATTAATCTTTACTATTGTTTCTTTCATTTCTTTTTCATTTATTTCTGCTCAGATCATTATGGTTTCTTTCCTTCTACTAATTTTGGGGGTTTTCTGTTCTTTTTCTAGTTGTTTTAAGTGTAAAGTTAGGTTGTCTATTTGATGTTTTTCTTGTTTCTTGAGGTAGGATTGTATTGCTATAAACTTCCCTCTTAGAACTGCTTTTGCTGCATCCCATAGGTTTTGACTTGTTGTGTTTTCATTGTCATTTGTTTCTAAAAATTTATTTATTTATTTCTTCAGTAACCTGTTGGTTATTTAGAAACATGTTGTTTAATCTCCATGTGTTTGTGTTTCTTACAGTTTTTTTCTTGTAATTGATATCCAGTCTCATAGCATTGTGGTTGGAGAAGATGCTTGATATGATTTTAAGTTTCTTAAATTTACTGAGGTTTGAATTGTGACACAAGATGTGGTCTATCCTGGAGAATGTTCCATGTGAACTTGAGAAGAAGGTGTATTCTTCTGCATTTGGATGGAATGTCCTGAAGATACCAATGAGATCCATCTCATCTAATGTATCAGTTAAGACTTGGGTTTCCTTATTAATTTTCTGTTTTGATGATCTGTCCATTGGTATGAGTGGGATGTTAAAGTCTCCTAGTATTATTGTTCAGTTCAGTTCAGTTCAGTTTAGTCGCTCAGGCGTGTCCAACTCTTTGTGATCCCATGAACCACAGCACGCCAGGCCTCCCTGTCCATCACCAATTTCCAGAGTCCACCCAAACCCATGTCCGTTGAGTTGGTGATGCCATCCAACCATCTCATCTCCTGTCGTCCCCTTCTCCTCCTGCCCTCAATCTTTCCCAGCATCAGGATCTTTCCCAATGAGTCAACTCTTCACATCAGGTGGCCAAAGTTTTGGAGTTTCAGCTTCAACATCAGTCCTTCAATGAACACAGTCCTTCAAAGGAGTCCTGATCTCCTTTAAGATGGACTGGTTAGATCTCCTTGCAGTCCAAGGGACTCTCAAGAGTCTTCTCCAACACCAGAGTTCAAAAGCATCAATTCTTCGGTGATCAGCTTTCTTCACAGTCCAACTCTCATATCCATACATGACCACTGGAAAAACCAGAGCCTTGACTAGATGGACCTTTGTTGGCAAAGTAATATCTTTCCTTTTAATATGCTGTCTCGGTTGGTCATAACTTTCCCTCCAAGAAGTAAGCGTCTTTTAATTTCATGGCTGCGATCGCCATCTGCAGTGATTTTGGAGCCCCCCAAAATAAAGTCTGCTACTGTTTCCACTGTTTTCCCATCTGCCATGAAGTGATGGGACTGCATGCCATGATCTTAGTTTTCTGAATGTTGAGCTTTAAGCCAACTTTTTCACTCTCCTCTTTCACTTTCATCAAGAGACTCTTTAGTTTTTCTTCACTTTCTGCCATAAGGGTAGTGTCATCTGCATATCTGAGGTTATTGATATTTCTCCCAGCAATCTTGATTCCAGCTTGTGCTTTCTCCAGCCCAGCGTTCCTCATGATGTACTCTGCATATTATTGTGTTACTGTCAATTTCTCCTTTTATGTCTGTTAGTGTTTGTCTTATGTATTGAAGTGCTCCTATGTTAGGTACATAGATATTTACAATTTTTATGTCTTCCTTCTGGACTGATCCCTTCATCATTATGTAGTGTCCTTCCTTATCTCTTGTAATCTTCTTTAAGTTCTATTTTGTCTGATATGAGGATTGCTACTCCAGCTTTCTTTTGCTTCCCATTTGCATGGAGTATATTTTTCGATCCTCTCACTTTCAGTCTATATGTGTCTTGAGGTCTAAAGTGAGTTTCTTGTAGACAGCATATGTATGGGTCTTGTTTTTGTATCCATGCAGCCTGTCTGTGACTTTTGGTTGGAACATTTAGTCTATTTACATGCAATTATTGATATATATGTTTCTATTGCCATTTTCTTAATTGTTTGGGGTTGCTTTTGTAGATCTTTTTTCTTCTCTTGTATTTCTTGATTATATAAGTCCCTTTAACATTTGTTGTAAACCTGGTTTGGTGATACTGAATTCTCTTAACTTTTGCTTCTCTGAAAAGCTTTTTATGTCTCCATCAATTCTGAATGAGATACTTGCCGGGTACAGTAATCTTGGTTGTAGATTTTTCCCTTTCATATATTTACTTTAAATATATCCTGTCATTCCCTTCTGGCCTACAGAATTTCTGCTGAAAGATCAGCTGTTAAGCATTTGGGGTTTCCCTTGAATGTTACTTGTTGCTTCTCCCTTGCTGCTTTTAATATTCTTTTTTTGTGTTTAGTCTTCGTTAGTTTGATTAGTGTGTGTCTGGAGTGTTTCTCCTTGGGTTTATCCTGTATGGGACTCTTTGTACCTCTTGGACTTGATTGACTATTTCCTTTTCCCTGTTGGGGAAATTTTCAACTATAATCTCTTCAAAAATTTTCTCATACTCTTGCCTTTTCTCTTCTTCTTCCGGGACCCTTATAATTCAAATGTTGGTGCATGTGATTTTGTCCCAGAGGTCTCTGAGACTATCCTCAGTTCTTTTAATTCTTTTTACTTTATTCTGCTCTGCATAAGTTATTTCCACCATTTTATCTTCCAGCTCACTGATTCGTTCTTCTGCCTCAGATATTCTGCTATTGATTCCTTCTAGAGTATCTTTCATTTCAGTAATTGGGTTTTTTGTGTCTGTATTCTTTAATTCTTCTACGTATTTGTTAATCGAGTCTTGCATTTTCTTCATTTTGTTTTCAAAGTTTTTGATCATCTTTGATTATCATTATTCTGAATTCTTTTTCAGGTAGTTTGCCTATTTCCTCTTCATTTATTTGGACTTCTGTGTTTCTAGTTTGTTCCTTCATTTGTGTAGTATTTTTCTGCCTTTTAATTATTTATTTTTTAACTCATTCTGTTTGAGGTCTCCTTTTCCCAGGCTTCAAGGTTGAATTCTTTCTTCCTTTTGGTTTCTGCCCTCCTAAGGTTGGTCCAGTGTTTTGTGTAAGCTTCATATAGGGTGAGATTTGTGCTGAGTTTTTGTTTGTTTGTTTGTTTTTCCTCTGATGGACAAGGCTGAGTGAGGTGGTAATCCTGTCTGCTGATGATTGGGTTTCTATTTTTGTTTTGTTTGTTGTTTAGATGAGGTGTCCTGCACAGGGTGCTATAGGTGGTGTTTTAATTTCATGGCTGCAGTCAGCATCTGCAGTGATTTTGGAGCCCAAAAAAATAAAGTCTGACACTGTTTCCACTGTTTCCCTATCTATTTCCCATGAAGTGACGGGACCAGATGCCATGATCTTTGTTTTCTGAATGTTGAGCTTCAAGCCAACCTTTTCACTCTCCTCTTTCACTTTCATCAAGAGCCTTTTGAGTTCCTCTTCACTTTCTGCCATAAGGGTGGTGTCATCTGCATACCTGAGACTATTGATATTTCTCCCAGCAATCTTGATTCCAGCTTGTGCTTCTTCCAGCCCAGCGTTCCTCATGATGTACTCTGCATATAAGTTAAATAAGCAGGGTGACAATATACAACCTTGACGTACTCCTTTTCCTATTTGGAACCAGTCTGTTGTTCCATGTCCAGTTCGAACTGTTGCTTCCTGACCTGCATACAGGTTTCTCAAGAGGCAGGTCAGGTGGTCTGGTATTCCTTAAGAGAGATTAAAACAAATATCCAAAAACAAGAAAACAAAGATGAACTCCAGACAAATGGCAGTTACAAAATCAGGCAAATAATAATCGAAATAATGGGATATACACATATACATATACACCCATGAGCAAAGTCAAATAATTCAACAAAAATAAAGTACAATAGATTGACCTGGTGAACAAAGGCAACCAAATATTGTATTTACCAGTTAAGAACAAAACTAACTAAAGCACAAAGTGGAAAACAAAACAAGAGCAAGGTGTCAAGTGGGGAATAAAACAATGAAAACAAAACTAACAAATATGTTGAGAGAAAAGGAAAGAAAGAAAGAATAGATAGGCAAAGTAAAATAGAGGTAGTGAAGAAGATTTATATACATTAAAGATTAACTGCAAAGAGGAAAGAACAGCAGGAAAGGCAAACAAAGGAATAAATGTAGAAAAAAATAAAAGCAAAAATTATAAATAAAAAAAGAAGGAAAAAAAAAGCAGAAGAAGAAAGGAAAAAGGAAAAAAAAAGAAAAACTCTACAGAACTGCAAAAGCCCAATGGAGATGTAGAGGTTTGTGACTACAGTAAAAACTGTAACTGAATATACACATATGCAGATACACTCATAAGCAAAATCAGAACAGTCCAAGAAAAATAAAGTACAATAGATTGACCTGGCGAACAAGGCAACCAAAAATTATGTCTACCAGAACAAAACTAACTAAAGCACAAACTGGGAAACAAAACTAAAGCAAGGTGCCAATTGGGGAATAAAGCCATGAAAATAAAAGTAGTAAATATGTTGAGAGGAAAGGAAAGAAAGTATAGACATGCAAAGTTAAATAGAGGTAGATGAAGAAGAGTTTATATACATTTGGGCTTCCCTGGTGGTGCAGAGGATAAAGCATCTGCCTGCATGTGGGAGACCTGGGTTTGATCCCCAGGTCGGGAAGATCCCCTGGAGAGGGAAATGGCAACCAACTCCAGTCCTCTTGCCTGGAAAATCCCATGGACGGCGGAGCCTGCTAGGCTATACAGTCCTTGGGGTCGCAAGGAGTTAAATATGCAAAGTTAATTAGAGGTAGATAAAGAAGATTTATATACATTAAAGATTAACTGCAAGGGGAAAAAGACAGTACAAAAAGCAGTAGATTTAAAAAATTAAAATTAAAGAAAGAAAAAAAGAAGACACCGCAGAACTGTAAAAGCCCAACCTAGAGGCAGGGGTTTATAACAACAATAAAAAATGCAACTATGAAAAAAAGAAAAAAAAAAACCCTCAAAAGTTTAATTAGATTTCATAGTGCCAATAAAATCTACAACTACAACAGAAAGTGAGTGTGAAAGTGCGGCACTCAATATGCCAGCAAATTTGGAAAACTCAGCAGTGGCCACAGGACTGGAAAAGGTCAGTCTTCATTCCAATCCCAAAGAAAAGCAATGCCAAAGAATGCTCAAACTACTGCACAATTGCACTCATCTCACACACTAGTAAAGTCATGCTCAAAATTCTCCAAGCCAGGCTTCAAAAATACGTGAACCGGGAACTTCCAGACGTTCAAGCTGGTTTTAGAAAAGGCAGAGGAACCAGAGATCAAATTGCCAACATCCATTAGATCATCGAAAAAGCAAGAGAATTCCAGAAAAACATCTATTTCTGCTATTGACTATGCCAAAGCCTTTGACTGTGTGGATCACAACAAACGGTGGAAAATTCTGAAAGAGATGGGAATACCAGACCACCTGATCTGCCTCCTGAGAAATCTATATGCACGTCAGGAAGCAAAAGTTAGAACTGAACATGAAACAACAGACTGGTTCCAAATAGGAAAAGGAGTATGTCAAGGTTGTATATTGTCACCCTGCTTATTTAACTTATATGCAGAGTACATCATGAGGAACGCTGGGCCGAAAGAAGCACAAGCTGGAATCAAGATTGCTGGGAGAAATATCAATAACCTCAGATATGCAGAGGACACCACCCTTATGGCAGAAAGTGAAGAAGAACTAAAGAGTCTCTTGATGAAAGTGAAAGAGGAGAGTGAAAAAGTTGGCTTAAAGCTCAACATTCAGAAAACTAAGATCATGGCATGCAGTCCCATCACTTCATGGCAGATGGGAAAACAGTGGAAACAGTGGCAGACTTTATTTTGGGAGGCTCCAAAATCACTGCAGATGGTGATTGCAGCCATGAAATTAAAAGACACTTACTCCTTGGCAGGAAAGTTATGACCAACCTAGACAGCATATTATGAAGCAGAGACATTGCTTTGCCAACAAAGGTCCTTCTAGTCAAGGCTATGGTTTTTCCAGTAGTCGTGTATGGATTTGAGAGTTGGACTATAAGGAAACCTGAGTGCCGAAGAATTGATGCTTTTGAACTGTGGTGTTGGAGAAGACTCTTGAGAGTCCCTTGGACTACAAGGAGATCCAACCAGTCCATTCTAAAGAAGATCAATCCTGAGTGTTCATTGGAAGGACTAATGTTGAAGCTGAAACTCCAGTACTTTGGCCACCTGATGCAAAGAGCTGACTCTTTGGAGAAGATCCTGATGCTGGGAAAGATTGAAGGCAGGAGGAGAAGGGTTGACAGAGGATGAGATGGTTAGATGGCATCACTGGCTCAATGGACATGAGTTTGGGTAGACTCTGAGAGTTGCTGATGGACAGGGAGGCCTGGCGTGCTGCAGTCCATGGGGTCACAAAGAGTCGGACACGACTCAGCGACTGAACTGAACTAACTGAACAACAGAGGGGAGGAAAAGGAGAAAAAAGCAAAAAAGTCCAAAAAAATCTACAGAACAAGTCAAAACAAGAATATTGAAAGTTTTTCTTGAGTCACTGCTGTCAGAGTCCTTTCCCTTGCCGGGAGTCACAGTCCACCTCGCCTCCCTAGGATGCCCTCCAACAATGTGCTGGTCTCTGGACCTGTTGTGGGGGCAGCTCAGATTCTAATCTGGTCCTACTCCTCTGTGTTCTTGCCTCCAGTGTCCACAGCTGTCAGAACTACTGCGTTTTCTTATGTGGGAGCTCTCAGTCACATTATATATATTCCATAGACACAGAGTCTACCTAGTTGATCGCTTGGATTTAATCTGCAGCTTGTACAGCTGGTGGGAAGGTGTTGAGTCTTTTTCCTTAGTCACACTGCCCCTGGGTTTCAATTGTGGTTTTATTTCTACCTCTGCATGTGGGTCGTCCACTGGGGTTTGCTCCTGAAGATGCCCTGGAGGACTTGGGTTTGCCCCTGTGAGGGCCAGGTTTGGAGGTGGTGCAGCTGCTTGGGTCACAGTGGTTCTCGCGTCACCAGGTACTCAAGGGAGTTGGCAGCTAGGGAAGCAGGAAATACAGTGCTCTAGAAGGGTATGGCAACCAATATTGGCCAATATGCTCCAGTATTCTTGCCTGGAGAACCTCCCTCCCTGGCAGAGAAGCCTGGAAGGCCACATTCTACAGGGTCGCAAAGAGTCAGACAGGACTGAAGTGACCCTACACACATAGAGGCAAGATATTTTTTGCTTGTGGCAGCTCTGCTCCAGTGAGAGTTGAGCATGAAGGTGGTGCAGCTGCTTGGCTTTTGGGGACCCTGGTGGCACCAAGTGTGCAGGGACATGGACTATCTCTGCCACAGGAGTTATGGCCCTTTCAGAGTCTTTTTCGAGCCTCTTGTAGCTAGCGATCAGAAGGCCTCTTTGGCCAGTCATTCTCTTTCCGTTCCGTTCCGTTCCGTTGCGTTCCGTCGCTCAGTCATGTCCGACTCTATGCGACCCCGTGGACTGTAGCCTACCAGGCTTCTCCATCCATGGGATTCTCCAGGCAAGAATACTGGAGTGGGTTACCGTTTCCTTCTCCAGGGGATCTTCCCGACCCAGGGATCGAACCCGGGTCTCCCACTCATTCTCTTTAGCTCCACCCATTCAGGCACATAGAGGGTCCCCCCTGACTGGGGTCCTACTCATTGAGCGGCATGTCAGGCACTTAAAGGGGCTCTCTGGGTAAGGTCCTACTCTGTAGTTCAATGCATTTGGCATTTGATGGGCCAGCTTCTCTATTGTTCAGCTGCCAATGCTGGTATGTTGGGGGAGAGAGGCTATGCTAATGGCTCCACCCCTACGTGTGACTCAGTAGCATCCCTTTGCTTCCATTGCTGCCCAGCTTTACTTCACACAGGCATTTCCCACCACAATCTCTTCCCTCCCATCCCCTCAATCCATCTCTCCTGAGTCAACAGCAGCCCTCGCCCTGGGATTGCTCTACAATCCCTAAACTTCAGCTCCCAGCCACTGCACCTTCTAGAAGATCTATGTCCCTGTCTGGTGTGTGTATGGCTGCAGCAAGGACTATCTGATTCTCATTCCATTTAGGCCACCACAGATCAGCTGATTCACTCTCAGCCTTAAATGTTTCTCTTCTGATTCAGACAATTGCCCCAATGTGGGGATCCGACCCCTGCTTCAGTTCCCCCACCTGCCAAGGACAGGTCCAGTCCTACTAACACTCCTGATTTTCCCCCCTAGTTCCTTCATCCTACCGAGTTTTGCGTGATTTTATATATTCTTTCCCTCTAGTCACGGACTCCTGTCCGATCTCAGCTGGTGTTCTGCATGCACTTCTGTGTTTGAAGGTGTATTCCTGATGTATCCTTGGAGAGAGTTGTACTCCACATCCACCTACTCCTCCACCATCTTGTTCTCCCCCAAAACTCCAGTATTAAATGTAAGAATCCAGTGATATGGCCAGTTACAAAATAAGTATTTTAAAAATAAACTGCTTTCTTTTATACTAGTAAGAATAAATTAGTTATTATAATACAAAAATAAAATGCTATTCTCAATATGAACACAAATTATTACCTGCAAGCAGTTAGAAATGTGCTAAACTTACAAGAAAGAAAGAATGATAGTTTACAAATGGACATATCAGAGGCTTGAATAAATGAAATATATATTTTGTCCCTGGAGGGAAAAACTAATAATGTAAAGATGTCAACTCCTCTCCAAAGTAATAAATCCCTTTAATGCATCTTCAGTGAAAATCGATCAGAGGAGACTATAGGCATTGTGACAAGATGATTCTAAAATTCACCTGAGGAATTTCCTGGCAGTCAGTGGCTAGGACTCTCTGCTTCCACGGCAGGGGGCACGAGTTCGACCTGTGGTGGGGAAACCGATATCCCCCATGCCACTCGGCACAGCCAAAATAATAATAATAGTAATAAAATAATAGTAAATAAAATTCATCTGGAAGAATAGATAAGTGAAAATCCATAAGACAATATGGCATTTTACTTACGGGTAGATGTACATGAAATTAAATTTTTAGAACATATACTGAAAGGTTCCACATACAATTCATGTTGGTGGTTACTTCTGCAGTAGGATGAAGCTGGAGTGGGCCAAGGACTTGGAATCAATCTGTTACGTTTTATACAGATACATCTTTTCCTAAAATACATGTCTGAAGCAACTATGTTACCATATTAATATGTATTGATAAAATGTGAAAAGTGAACAAATGAAAATGTCATTCAACCCTGTCTGACTCTACATTAATAGGTGGTATTACATTATCCTCTGCAATTTTTTTTTTTTTTTTGCTATGCTGCGTAGCATGTGGGATCTTAGTTGCCCAACCAGGGATTGAACCTGTGCCTCATGCATTGGAAAAGCACAGTATTAACCACTGGACCACCAGGGAAGTCCCTCTCTGCACTTTGTTTTTATGTATTTTTTTTAAAAAAGAAGACTGAGGGGGATGTGGAGTCTGCACTGCAAGATTTTCTGAATTCTCAATAATTAATAATTAAATTTATTTATTTTCGTGGGCTCTAAAATCACTGCAGATGGTGACTACAGCCATGAAATTAAAAGACACTTGCTCCTTGGAAGAAAAGCTGTGACCAACCTAGACAGCATATTAAAAAGCAGAGACATTATTTTGCCAACAAAGGTCTGTCTAGTCAAAGCTCTGGTTTTTCCAGTAGTCATATATGGATGTGAGAGTTGGACTATAAAGAAAGCTGAGTACTGAAGAATGGATGCTTTTGAACTGTGGTGTTGGAGAAGACTCTTGAGAGTCCCTTGGACTGCAAAGAGATCAAACCAGTTAATCCTAAAGGAAATCTGTCCTGAATATTCATTGGAAGGACTGATGCTGAAGCTGAAACTCCAATAATTTGGCCACCTGATGCGAAGAACTGAGTCATTTGAAAAGACCCTGGTGCTGGGAAAGATTGAAGGTGGGAGGAGAAGGGGATGACAGAGGATGAGATGGTTGGATGGCATCACCGACTCGATGGACATGAGTTTGAGTAAGCTCCAGAAGTTGCTGATTCACAGGGAAGTCTGGCGTGCTACAGTCCATGGGGTCGCGAAGAGTCAGACACAACTGAGTGACTGAACTGAACCAAACTGATTACATTATCCTGTGCAGTTTTTTTTTTTTTTTAAGTGGGGGGCTATGCTGCCAGCATGTGGCATCTTAGTTGCCCAACCAGGGATTGAACCTGTGCCTCCTTGTTAAAGCAGAGTATTAACCACTGATCCACTAGAGAAGTCCCTCTCTGCACTTTTTTGTCTTTATGTAATTTTTTTTTCCAAAAAGAAGACTGAGGGGGATGTGGAGTCTGCACTGCAAGATATTTTGAGTTCTCAATAATTAACAATTAAAGGGGCATCATTTTGCCCACAAATAAACCAATGACACTGAAAAGAAAGCTAGAAAAAGACCAAGGGAAGGAGGTATTTCAAATCAGTGAGGAAACCAACAGAGGTTCTTAGTAATGTTCTCACCATCATGCATCAGAACTTCTTCTAGAGGTTAAAGAAAGTGAAAAATGAAACCGTGAAAGAGCAAAAAGAAAATGCTATTGCCTATTCATCTTATCTCAGGGTGGAGAAGGTCAAAATCTCCTCTTGAAACCGCTTGCCACCCTGGGCCTTTCCACAGGCTCCTCCCTGTCTGGAACCCTCTTTCCTCTCCTTGTCACTCCTGCATTCACTCCCCAGGAAGCCTTCCCTCTCCTCCCTCACTCACTGACTGCATTAAGGCTCTCTTGGCACCATGTACCTCTCCTTTGTGTCATCTGTCACTTCTGTAACTTTGTGTTTGTTTGTGTGATTATTTGACTAATGATCTAGAAAACCAGCTCCAAAAGACATGCTTGGGTTTCCCAAGTGGTGCTAGTGGTAAAGAACCTGCCGGCCCAGTGCAGTAGATATAAAAGATGAGAACTCAATCCCTGGGGTCAGGAAGATCCCCTGGAGGACGGCATGGCAACCCACTTCAGTATTCTTACCTGGAGAATCCCGTGGACAGAGGTACCTGGTGGGCTTCAGTCCATGGGCTTGCAAAGAGTCGGACACAACTGAGCGACTTGGCACCCTTGCATACAAGGACAGGTATCGGGGACCAGCCTCGATATGGCCCAGGGTATCCTCGGGATGAACGGCGTCGGCGTCAGAGAGAGAGACAGAGAGAGAGAGAGACAGGGGCTGATGATTCCTTGGTTTACGCTGGAAACCAATAAAACCCCAGCACTGGGTTTGCTCTGTTTACGTAGGCCGCAGGCGCCCTCTCGAATCACTGGAGGTACCCCACCAGGGCACCCCCTCGAATGGGTCTTAGAAGCCCAGGCAGATAAGTAAACTCAGAGGGCCCAGCGCTCCAAGGATCTCAACCAGAAAAAGGAGAATAGAGAAAAGGATGGAAAAAGAGAAAGAACGACACGGGGAGACCAAGCTTCAGTGAGCAAGGCCCAAAACTTTATTTTCCAGTGCTGCTTTTATACCCTAAGTTGTGCACATAAAAAATAGAGAAAGAGAGGTATAGAGTCACGCCAAAATCACGCGGGGTCAGCAGTCTTGACCCTTATCAGGATCAGGGTTCATTTTTGTATGTCTCGTGATATACGAAAGTTTTAGGTGGTTTACATCATCTTCTGGCCAGGTGGCCTGCTAACAGTTTATGGCCCTCTCTCTTAACAAAAGTTAGTTTGCTAGAAAAAGTCTTATATTCTTTTAAGATGATTTTCCTAAAGTCAGGTGCTAGACACATGACAAAGTTACATTCCTATAAGGCACAGGTGTAGTGAGCTACAAGAAAGGAATTTATTAACTTAAGATCTGATGTGGTTAAGTCAAAGGCTACTACTTATATTCTCTATACGTGATTAATGTATTTCCAAGGATACAATAGATAGAGGAAACTTTGCAGCAAGCATTGATTCAACAATGAAATCTTTTTTAGTACTATTCTAATGATTTTAACTTCTTCAACAGATCCCTGTATTTTAGAATATTAGGCTTTCTGTCCTTGCATGGCTGGGAGGCTATAAACAGTCACACTCATAGTTGTAAGAGCCCGGACAAACTTGTCATGCAAGTTAGAAAGCTATCAGAGGGGCTTGGATTGGAACACTCCTATTAAGCCGAGGAGAACTTTTTAACTACAGCTCTGAATTAATGTTTTCAGAGAAAGGTGGTTAGGGGGAAGCCCCCATAAGTATTAGAGGACTTGGTAAGAGGCGTAAGGTAGTAAGGCAGTCAGACTCCGGTTTTCTTTGGGGTAGATGCTCAGGTAAGTCCAGGGGGTTCCTCGAGTCCTGATTAGCCTTTGCCTGTCAGGCCTCTTCCCTAATTGACCTTTGCCACGGGTAGGATTCCCTCACTGGCTCCCGGCAGACAGGCCTTACTTGTTTTACTTCATCCAAAAGTAAAGTGCCTCGCCTACACTGTGTGATATATTGTAGGAGTTTGATAACTATCTGTTGGCTGAATGAATGCATGAGCGGTGGCCGAGAAGAGTTGTTTCTTCCTGCTCATTTTCGTATGTGGTATACATATGGGGATCTCTGTAATCCAGCCATCTGAGCGCCACACCTTTTACAGGTTTGGAGCATCTGTGGTCTTTGTGATTGGCATGGCTGCTCGTTGGGCACATGGGGCAAATGACTTCTCAGCCTCCCTTCACAGATTCTAGAAGCGACTCCTTTTAGAGCCACTGAAAAGCCAATTTTGCCTTAGCTTCTAGAGGAAGGAACCAGCTCACATGTGGGACCGTGAACTTGCTGCTAGATTTGTCTTCCTTTCCCCGGTGAGTTCTTTTTACCCATGTCAGTTGTCCCTGAGAGATGATGGAGTTAAAGTCTTGTAGGCATAGAGGACCACAGTCTTTCTCCAGATGGGTCTCCCTGGGCTTTGGGACATAGCCAGAATCACAGCTCTGGCCATTCCGTCTCACAATAGTCCCTTCCTGTGGAAATAACCAGATGTCTAGTTCTCCAACTGCTGGTGTGTGGTCTCCTTAGGATTTTTTTTTTTCCTCTAAAGCTTTATTTGTTTATTTTGGGCTGTCCTGGGTCTTTGTTGCAGTGCTTGGGCTTCTCATTGTGGGGGCTTCTCTTGTTTTGGAGCATAAGCTCTAGACACACAAGCTTCGGTAGTTGTGGTGTGTGGGCTCAGTACTTGTGACTTGCAGACTTTAGATCTCTGGCTCAATGGTTGTGGCACACAGGCTTAGTTGCCACTCAGCATATGGGATCTTCCTGGATCAGGGATCAAACCCATGTCCCCTGCATTGGCAGGCAGATTCTCAACCACTGGACCACCAGGAAAGCCATCTTAGGTTTTTAATCTTTCTGGCAAATGCATTTGGAAATACAGTTTTGAGAATGAGATGATAATTAATAGTTGTGTATTCATACTATAGTATATACAAGAGCTGATCAGAGGACTGTTGTCCTTGGAGGGGCAGCCCCTCAAGGGGAGAGAGATGCTGAGGGAAATCTGAAGTGGGCACACATCTTCCTGGGCAGGGCTACATCGCTGGAACATGAGAAGGATGTACAATGACCTCAAGCTCCCAAAGAGGAACAGGTGGGCGTTTTCTCTGACCTGCACACTCAGCCAAATCAGTGTTATCATCCCACTCGGCCTTGGACCCCTAGATGGCCCTAGAGTTAAGGTTGTGGGGTCTTGAACCCAGGTGTCCACCCAATTGTCTCTAGATGAATAAAGGCTCTGTCTCACACAACTAATGCCCCACTATTTTCAAGGTGGCTATTGACCACCTGACCTGCCTCTTGAGAAACCTGTATGTAGGTCAGGAAGCAACAGTTAGAACTGGACATGGAACAACAGACTGGTTCCAAATAGGAAAAGGAATACTTCAAGGTTGTTTATTGTCACCCTGCTTATTTAACTTATATGCAGAGTACATCATGAGAAACGCTGGGCTGGAAGAAGCACAAGCTGGAATCAAGATTGCTGGGAGAAATATCAATAACCTCAGATATGCAGATGACACCACCCTTATGGCAGAAAGTGAAGAGGAACTAAAAAGCCTCTTGATGAAAGTGAAAGAGGGGAGTGAAAAGGTTGTCTTGAAGCTCAACATTCAGAAAACAAAGATCATGGCATCTGGTCCCATCACTTCATGGGAAATAGATGGGGAAACAGTGGAAACAGTGTCAGACTTTATTTTTTTGGGCTCCAAAATCACTGCAGATGCTGATTGCAGCCATGAAGTTAAAAGACACTTACTCCTTGGAAGGAAAGTTATGACCAACCTAGACAGCATATTAAAAAGCAGAGACATAACTTTGCCAACCAAGGTCCGTCTAGTCAAGGCTATGGTTTTTCCCGTGGTCATGTATGGATGTGAGAGTTGGACTGTGAAGAAAGCTGATCGCTGAAGAATTGATGCTTTTGAACTGTGGTGCTGGAGAAGACTCTTGAGGGTCCCTTGGACTGCAAGGAGATCCAACCAGTCCATTCTAAAGGAGATCAATCCTGGGTGTTCATTGGAAGGACTGATGCTAAAGCTGAAAATTCAATACTTTGGCCACCTCATGCGACAAGTTGACTCACTGGAAAAGACTCTGATGCTGGGAGGGATTGGGGGCGGGAGGAGAGGGGATGACAGAGAATGAGATGGCTGAATGGCATCACCGACTCGATGGACATGAGTTCGAGTGAACTCTTGGAGTTGGTGATGGACAGGGAGGCCTGGCGTGCTGTGATTCATGGGGTCGCAAAGAGTCGGACATGACTGAGCCACTGAACTGAACTGAACTGATTGCTGAAGCTAATAGAATATGTTTAAAGTGTGACTGAATGTAGAGAGGTTTTTGATCTCATGTGTCTTTTTTCAATCAAGGATTTTAGAATATATAATTATTACGCATGCATGCGTGCTAAGTCACTTCAGTCATGTCTGACTCTGTGCAACCCTGTGGGCTGTAGCCTGCCAGGGTCCTCTGTCCATGGGATTATCCCGTTGAGAATACTGGAGCTTGTAGCCTTGCTCTCCTCCTAGTAGGTATAACAGCAGATAACAGACTAAGGAGCAGAGGACATCATCTGATGGTGTAGCAGGTAACAAGTACTATTGAAAACTATTTAAAACAGGTAACAAGTACTATTTAAAACAGCAGCTTTAAGAGAGCTTATTTTTGAAGACTTAACTTGGAGTGAAACCCTTGTCAAAGAATGTGCTCGGTTAGGGTTTTCCTTTTATGTAATGAAAGAACAATAAAAGGCAGGTGGAATTATACCAGGAGAAAAAAATAGAAATTACATCTCTCAAGCAGAAGTGCTAGGATGGAGTGAAGAAAAACGGTAATAACCATTTCTATCTGAGGTGGTACCTATTTTAATTACTTAAAATGCATGATTATGACTGAGTGATTATGTAAAGGCTATTTGTCATCACCAGAAAGTGCAGGGAGACCTTGATGTAGATGCCACTATTTGAACGACTAAAACTTCCTTCCCACTACCTGTCTAAGGAATCTACCAGAGGAAATTCCGCTCTGCACGGAAAGAAACCCAGCCAAGCCTTGAGCTGTAATAACAAACAGTTGCCACCATTTATTGAATGCTTACCATGTGCCAGGCACTGTGTTTTACATAAACTATTCTATTTAATCTTCTTGACAAGGCTGGGAGGTATGATCATTCATTTCACAGGTAAAGAAGCTGCGGATAGAGTTATTTCCCCAAGGTCACTCTGCGAGTAAGGGATGGATCTGGGATAGCGTAGCTCCAGATCTCATATTCCTAACTGCCATATTTCATTCAGCCTACGGGCACTGTGCTTGGCACCAGGCATCTCCTGGGCCACAAGTGGACTTGCTGGATCAAAGAGCATGTACCTTTTCACCTTTGACAGGAGTAGCTTGAGACCCTGGAAAAGTTAATATTCCAGTTTGAGTCTGAAGACAGGGAAAAAGCCAGTGCCCTGGTAGAAAGACGGTCAGGCAGGAAGAATTCTCTCTTCCTTTCTTTTACATTCAGGCTGTCAAGTGATTGAATCCTCATTTTGATCTCACATTAGTACTTATGATGACTGATCACCAGATATGCTGCTTTTGTCTTTTGAGCACCTGGTAAGGTTGTAATTCTTGATTCCCTCTCCCCTCTTGGGATTGGCTGAGACCATGTGATAAATTCAAGATCAAGCTTTTATTAATAACTGCTGTTTGGAGACCTTCCAGAGCTCTTTTTTTCATTCCACCCCTATTTCAGAGAATGGGTGTTTCCATCATCTATCCTCCAAGATAATGTATGTAATAGATATAAGAACGTCTAATGTAATTGACATGAAGTACAAGCAAGAAACAGACCTCTGTCACTTTGAGCCATGGACATATAAATCTTGGGAGTTTATTTGTTATAACATTGACTATCCTGACTGCTTCCCACTCCTTGAGAAGGGTGGCCGGGGATAGTGCTTTCTAGAAAGACTCCTTGTCCTCCATGGGGAAAGTCATTATGCTTGTCTGTAAATGCTGTATCCTATCCCCATTCCATGTTATTTTCTGGGAGTACTTCTTAAGGCAACAGTCCACCCCTCTCTTGGGAGACTTGGCCAATTCAGAGTCAGAATCTTGCAAACCAAGCATCCGGCCACAAGTTTTGATGACCAATTTCCACAAAGAAAATATTTAAGACTATTCTAGAAAATCCAACCTTATCTAATCCAGAATGACACTTAGATGGCAGCTGCATTAGTTACCAAAAAAAAAAAAAAATCATGAAATATTGCTGAAGAGTTATTAAATAGTCTCTAGTCCCTAATGGCGAATTCATTTTCATTTAATAGCAAGTTATTGTGAAGTATAATGAAAAATAGAGAGCATGCAAAATAAGCTGGCCTCTGTTTCCATTGACACAGTGCCAGTTTCTTGGGTGCAGCATTACAATACTATCCATCTTCATAAAGCACTCCTTGGACGGCATTATGAAACAGCGGGAAGGAATGGCAGATGACAGCTTCATTAGTCATGACTAGGTAATCCTGGCCAATTTCTCCTGGGAATTATTAACACATTCCTAAACACCCCTTGGTTGATGGCATCCAAAAAAGAAGAGAAGGGGATTGCTTATGAGGTCTTGGATGTTACCCAAATCTGGCTACGAGTGAGCTGCAGAAGGTCACTCAGCATCCTTTTTCCCCAGAGCTCTCTGGAAGGCCCTGGAGAATGGGACCTGCCGAGCCAGGTTGGACAAAACTGCAAATGCTCGCCCATTGCTGAGCACCTAACGGAAAGAAAAGAATTGGGATGGTTCTTTTGTTTACCTTGCAAATGAATCTGTGTCACTTGGTAAATGGATGAATTAGCCCCAAATTCAGTCTTATTGCTGGCTGGAAAACAGGAGCTCCAAGAGGGTAAGTGCACATTAAACACCAGACATTGAGAGGCTCCAGTGAATCCTGGCAACCAGGATCTCACATTTGCCAACGATTACCTACTCCCCCCAGAGCTTGATCACTTAGCCTGGAGGACTGAAGGAGAAGGTGGCTACTGCCAGTCAAGATTTCCCATGTTTTTGTGACCTTCTGTAGTGACGCTGCCCTTTCAGTTTCTTGGTGAGCCAGCTGGGTGGGGTTGTGACAGGGACTGGCAGAGAACTGGCTTATTCTGCAGGTCAACCGAGCCTGTATCTGTGGGTTAAGACTCCTGTGCACCGTGTTTTGGATGCTCCCTGGTGCTTTGTGGTGTTGCACAAGGACTCATGAGTTGGTGTGAGACTTGAACTCAATCAGATCTTTGCTCAGCTGCTTAATAACTGTGGGATCTCGGGCAAGCTAACTAACCTTCTCAACCTTAGTTTCCTCATCTGCAAAATAGTGGTAATGATATCTATCTCACAGAATTTTGTGAGAATTAATTACTACAGCTAGGTAAAGCACTTGGAAGACTGCCTTGGTAAAGATTTCTTCCATTACATGCATATAGGTAAGCCATGTCCTGCTTAAAAAGCAAAACTGGAAATAATCGGGTTTATAGGAAAGAAAAATCAGTGTGAGTTATTTATATCATCCTCCCATTGCCCTTATCTAAATGATAAACTCTTGTTTTCATTTACTGTTTTTTTGGTTTGTTGGAGCCAGGTGGGCCCTCGGCAGTGAAAGTGTGGAGTCCTAACCACTGGACTGACAGGGAATCCTCCCTTCATTTTCTTTTAAAGAACAGTGATAGCCAAAAACATTTGTAGGTCACCAGACCCTTGTTGAATTTTCACATCAACTCTGTTGTTGTCCCCATTTTCCAGATGAGGAAACTGAGACACAGAGGAGAGATAAGTTCCCCAAAGTCACACTGGCAGTAAGCTTTGGAGCTGGGATAGAACACCAGATTGTCTGAAGACTCTGTCCTTACCCATCATGGATATGTCCATGAATCTCTGTTAAATTGGATTGGATTGGATTGAATCTAGTAGAGAAGTCCTAAACATCAACATCTAGAACTCCTAAACATCAAGTTTCCTACGGGCATTTAAATGTTTACACATTGCTATCCTAGGGTGTCTCCCTGGTTCCTCTGCGCTGAGCTACAGCCTACTCACACTCCCAGTTCTAGATCCTTCGGAAATCTCTCTGGATTTGTTCTATTTGCTCTTTCAACAGTCCTGGCCTCAGCCCCCTCACCCACTCAGAGCTCTCACATCATTCATCACTGGCTCCTGAGAAGATGAGAAGGAATGACAGCTGAAGAGGATGCCACAGGGAGACAGGTAGAGAGGACAGAAGCCAAAAAGGAGAAAGAGTTTGGGGAAAAGAAGAAGATGACAAAAAAGAACCTGGCATATGTGCTAAGTCGCTTCAGTCACATCTCTGCAACTCTAAGGTCTGTAGCCCACCAGACTCTTCTGTCCATGGGTTTCTCCAGATGAGAATACTGGAGTGGGTTGCCATGCCTTCTTCCAGGAGATCTTCCTGACCCAGGGATTGAATCCATGTCTCCTATATCACCGACTCAAAGGACATGAGTTTGAGTAAACTGGAGTTGGTGATGGACAGGGAGGCCTGGCGTGCTGCAGTCCATGGGGTTGCAAAGCGTCAGACATGACTGAGTGACTGAACTGAACTGAACTGAACTCTTGCATTGACAGGCAAGCTCTTTACTACCAGCGCCACCTGGAAAGCCCAATAAGAAAGAACTAAAGGTGCTTAAATCTCAAGGTGGATTTTATTTTTAAGTATTCTATCTTAGAAAGTCTGACTATTGTCAGAACTTCTTTCCCCTGCTACCTCTGGCTTTTGTGAAACAGTGATGTGCTTTCACTTTAGCCATCATGGAAGAATCTTATTTTTAGTGATTCCTGATACCAACTAGATTTTTAGCAATGACAATCATGAAAATTTTTAAAATATTTTCTTTGAAATCAATTTAAGTGTATTCTTTTGTTTCATTTTGTTTTTTGGTTTGAAGCTATTTCAGTGATTTCTTTAAAAAAATGTAAAAAAAATTGAATCCAGTTGGAATTTAATACCAATTCTGATAATTTGTTAAATCTTTATTAAGTGCTTCCTACATGTGTGGCACTGTGCCAAGTCCCACACCAAGAATAAATAAAGATCACTGGTGGCTCAGTGGTGACGAATCTGTCTGCCAATGCAAGAGATGCAGGATTGATCCTGGGTTTGGGAAAGATCCCTGGAGGGGAGGGAGATGGGAGTGGTGTTCAGGATGAGGGGACACATGTACATCCGTGGCTGATTCATGTTGATGTATGCAAAAACCATCACAATATTGTAAAGTAATTGTCCTCCAGTTAAGATAAATTAACTAAAAAAAAAAAAGAAGATCCCCTGAAAAAGGAAATGGCAACTCACTCCAGTATTCTTGCCTGGGAAAGCCCATGAACAGAGGATCCTGGTGGGCTACAGTTCATGGGGTCACACAGAGTCAGACACAACTGAGTGACTAAACAACTACCTTGGTAGAACCTCTAGTCTAGCTGGAGCTCCTCAGGCTTGTGGAGGAAACTTGTTAGAAGTTTGCCTGCATGGTCTCCACTCCAGGACTGCCTGAGTCAGAAGGTGATATTCTGATGCATCTGAACATTCAAGACGGAGGGTAGGCACCATTTGTAGCAATCATACACTCCAGCTTTAGAGAGACATCCAGGACTCTGAAAGCGCCTTAGCTACCTACCCACTGTCTTCATGCAGCTCCTCAGAGTCCACGCGGGCTCCACCCTGACGGGGGTGGCCTGGGTGGGCTGGGGCCAGAAACCAGATCAGTCTGTATGTATCACAAGTGATGGAGAGCTGAGTGTTCTGGTTAAAAATTCAGGAGGTCCAGAGTTCACTTCGGGTCACTGGTAAAGATCTTTTAGAGTTCAAAAATCAGAAAAATTTGATTTGAGAAAGCTATTTTAAAAATCATTTACTTATTTCTTTTTGGCTGCACTGGATCTTCATTGCTTTGCACGGGTTTTCTCTACTTGCGGTGAGCAGGGGCAACCCTTCATTGTTTGCTCAGGCTTCTCCTTGCAGTGGCCTTTCTTGTTGCAGAGCACCGGCCCTAGGCCTGCTGGCTTCAGTAGTTGCAGTGCGCAGGCCCAGTAGTTACGGCACACAAGCTCAGTTGCTCTGAGGTATGTGGGATCTTCCCAGACCAGGAATCAAACCCGTGTCCCCTACAGTGGTTTCTTATCCACTGTGCCACCAGGCAGGTCCTGAAGAAAACCATTTTTGCATGTGCCTATCTTAGCTCCTGATTTGCCAAAGGGTGAGAGAAGCCTATCTTCTTTAATCAAACTTGTACATCTCTGGAAATGCCAAATATAGTAAGTTCATAAGTGACCTGATAATATAGAATATACACTTGTGCTTCTAAACCAGTGAACTGCCAATGGAAAAATATTCTTGAAGTTCTAAATGTTCCCTCTTCCATGGCTGCAAATTTCTATAAACTGTTTTTCTGATAATATTCCTGCCCCACCTTATTTTTTTCCCTCCAAACTAAAATAAAGGCAATGATTCAAATGACTGGCTCTTCATTTCTAAGTAACTTGGGTGAGGTCAACACAGTGAGTTTTACTTTACACAGTTTGAATCAGGTCAATCTGAAAAACAAGAGCAAGATTATGTAACAACAGAGATTCGTGTGTGTGTGTGTGTGTGTGTGTGTGTGTTGGGTTATTGGAACCATTTTTATAGAGTAGTGAGTAGTTTATAGAGAAGCTAGTTGGTGATACTTTTCCATCATATTTGAACTTACTATGTCAGCAAGCCATTTTGAGCACTGGCTGAGGACTACTCTTATTCCAAGGACATAAATATTCTTTTCCTACATAGAATGTAAGTTCCTTAAGACAGGATCAAGATTATATCTTTTTTTTCTCTCCCTAGAAGAAGGGCAGGAGAGATAAGGGGTGAGGGGGAAGGTGGTGGGATTTAGGTGATAAGGCTCTTGCCCTACAGGTGAAAGCAGTGTGGTTTTAGCACGATAAAGGTGTAGGTCAGTGAAACTGA
This sequence comes from Moschus berezovskii, assembly GCF_049115385.1. Taxonomy (NCBI): domain Eukaryota; kingdom Metazoa; phylum Chordata; class Mammalia; order Artiodactyla; family Moschidae; genus Moschus; species Moschus berezovskii. The sequence goes on along the minus strand of NC_142464.1, from coordinate 78,851,817 downwards.
CTAGAGAGCTGGACCTGTATCTAAAAATATACAATAATAAAGGATTCAGTTCAGTTCAGTTCAGTGGCTCAGTCGTGTCCGACTCTTTGCGACCCCATGAATCACAGCACGCCAGGCCTCCCTGTCCATCACCAATTCCCGGATATATAAAATATATAAATTTATATTTATATAAAATATATAAAAATAAAGGATTTTGTGAGCATCACAAAGGGAAAGGGAAAATGATTCAATAAATGGTTTTGTATACAAAGATTAAAGTTAGGGGGGAAAGAACTTGAGACTAGGACATTAACCACATCCTGAAGTGAATTTGCCCTGACACTTGTTAATTGCTCCTAAACCTTCTCTTTCTTCATGTGCCCATGTTCAGAGGCCCACGCAGACCCCACACTGAACTAGCTGGTCAGCAGGGAGGCTGCTTCATTACAAGTGAACCATCACTACTGCCGCAGCACTGGGGCTGACCTGGGAACGAACCCAGCTGAATTCCAGAGTGATGTGGCACTTGGATAAAGGACACATTGCAAATGGACTAGACATCAACTCATGGAAACCTAAAGAGGGCAATCATGTTTGTGATCTGGGAGGATGGCCAGAGGGGGAGGGGGGTGGCATTTCGAGCCTCTCAGCTACTCTGTTCATCCAGCTTCTACTATAGTACCTGGCACACAGCAGAGGCTGAACTCATGTTTATGGACTGAGTGACATTTGTGTCTTGGTGCTTTGCTGGGTAGACCTCAACGCTGACAGTTGTGGTTGTTGTTGCCTGAGCCCAGAGCTCATTAAATTATAGAGTCTTCACACTCAAGGTCTCCTGAGAGCATTTCTCTGATATTCCATACTGGAACCCGGGATCAAGAGAAGCAAGATTGAAGATTAAATTCAGCATGTTAAAGACACAGGCAGAAGACCAGGGCCAAGATCAACGTCCAGGCTTCCAAATGCCTGGCTGGCTGCCACCTCTGGCAGGAAACATTGCCCTATCCTCCAGGGATGGAATGGCCCAGAAAATATTGAACAGAAAGGGGAATGAGAGCTGGGTCTGGGCCTTCCTTCCCCACACTGGCTGCACAGGCGTTCAGCCGGCTTTGCTTCCTGTGTCTCAGAGGACACTGTCTCCTCCAGTTCCTCTCTCTTCCCCTCCCCCTTGCCTGGAGTGTAACCAGGCGTTCTCAGATCCCCGCGTTGGAGCGAGGCGGATGGTGGACACATGTGGGCCGATTGCCTGCAGCTTCAGATGATCCTGGCTTGCGAGTGAGGAGAGGGGGCTGGGAAGAAAATTCAAGTCTCATTCTTAAGTGCTGTGGAAATATATTGCCATTGGCTCTTATTAGGGAGCTCTAAGCCAGTGAGGAAAGAAATGTTTTCATTGGCGGAAGAATACATTTGACATCCACATATATGTGTGTCTACTTTTGAGCAGACTGCAGAAATGTGTGGCTTCGGTCCCCCCTGCTCCTCTCTAGTGAATTCTGCCAGTGGTTCAAGGTCTAGCTCAGTGCCTGCCTCAAACAGGAGGGTTTTCCTGATAAACTCAGTCTGTACTGCTTTGCCCATGATCTCAGCTCTTGATGCAGTTACCGTGTTCACCACAGTGAGGGCAGATTTACTGTAAAGTGAAAGAAGTTTAGGCTTTAGAACTTCAAATAATTTCGTCCTTTCTTGGGGTCATACGGTCATATGCTTTTGATAAAATTGCAGATGTAAGATATTTTAATTGCAAAGGCTAAGGATATTGTCTTCTCCCACTCAAGCTTCCCCCTCCCTCAATTTTCCCTACAGGAGTTGTGTGTTGACCGGGACGAAGAAGAACCTGAATTGGAGATTTCTTTGTTTGGGGTTCTATGGATCTATTCAGGTGGTTCACACTTATTTACATGTTATCAGAATCAGAATGGAATACTACCAATGTCCTCAGGACATACTCATCTAGCATCATGGGTCCTATTGCAATATCAATGTGTCCCACTGTGCCTGACACTGGAAAAGAAGAGTCAAATGCGCAGAAATAGAATCTAGTTTAAGGAATGTTCTTTTAACCGCCAGATGTACGAAATTGTCAGTGGAATATTTGGTTCTCATTGATGTCTACTCAAAACAGAAATCACCTGCAGGAAAATACTCAGTAATGTAGTGTATATGATTTTAACACACCTTACTACCATGATGTTAAAATGAGACCCAATGCAAAATAGAATTGACCAGAATTCTTGTGTTAGTGGGCTTCCCCATGGCTCAGGCAGTAAAGAATCTGCCTGCAATGTGGGAGACTTGGGTTTGATCCCTGGGTTGGGAAGATCCCCTGGAGAAGAGAATGGCAATCCATTGCAGTACTTTTTTAAAAAGTTAATTTATTTTTTTCATAGAAGGCTAATTACTTTACAATATTGTAGTTTTTCCATACATTGGTAAAATTTACCATACATTGCCATACATGAATCAGCCACAGATATACATGTGTCCCTCCCAACCCTCCCTGCTACCCTTCTCCCCATCGCATCAGTATTCTTGCCTGGAGAATTCCATGGACAGAGGAGCTTGGCGGGTTACAGTCCATGGGGTCACAAGTGTCGGACACAACTGAGCGACTAACATTCCTTTTACTTTCTTGTGTTAGTAGGGCACAAAACAGTAGCAATGCTATAAACTGCCAAGTAGGATTTTTATGCATGCCAAATTGTATTTTTATGCCTCCCAACATAAAAACTGAGGAGGATCCCAACCAATTCCTATTGGACCAATCTTAGCATATCTGAGATGCCTTGTCCTGATGAAGCCTGGCAATTTCAGAGAGGGAAAAAAATGACATTCAAAAGCCCTAAAATCACAGCAAAGCAATCTATGACTAAATCCCATGACTAAACTCCCATGCATATTCACCTATAAGTTATTGTAGGTAGTTTAAAGGTAATTTGATTAAGTAATTATGTAGCTCAATCCAATATAATGGTATTTCAAAAAGCATTTGAATTGCTTTATCTTCTTTCCTTGAAAATAATATTATAGAATTATTGTCATATAAAGAGATGATCATATGGAGTATACAACCAAAAAAAAGTAGGGAAGATATTAATAGAATTAGGCTATGTAATTTTTCACTGTTTGGTTGTATTTGTGGTATTTGTTACCTTCTAAGTTTGTCATTCAGCTTTCATCCCTAATTTTGTATTCCTGTTTTGCATTCTTTTTCTTAAAGAGACTCCCCTCCCTGAATGACGCACATAACCTGAATCTGTCCTTGACCACAGTTGACCAATTTCTTCTTATATTATTCTTATAGCAGATACTGAATTTTATTTTATTTTTTAATTTTTATTGGAGTATAGTTGATCACAATGTTGTGTTAATTTCTGCTGTACAGCAAAGTGAATCAGTTATACATACACATCTATCCACTCTTCTTTAGATTCTTTTCCCATAGAGGTCATTACAAAGTATTAAATAGAGCTCCCTAGTAGTTATTGAATTTTAAGGTAACCATAATAGTTTATGTGTGGGAAATACTTTTCAACAATGCAGAACTTTGCTGTAAGAAATAAATAATGCAGGGATTATTTACTTGCTCCCCAGGGATCAGTTCAGTTCAGTTGCTCAGTCATGTCTGACTCTTTGCGACCCCATGGACTGCAGCACACCAGACTTCCCTGTCCATCACCAACTCTTGGAGCTTGATTATCCCTAAGGATAGCCAAGGTTAATTTGATGTCTATCCTCAAATGACTTTTTTTAAAAATTCAGTTCATAATGAGTAAGTGTGGGCTTTGGAGCTAGTTGCCTGGGCTTGACTTTCACCTCTACACCTGTCACCTTGGGAAAATTATTAAATCTTTTAGTGCCTCACCTGGAAAGGGAGGGTTTGATTGTTCAATACCTGTCTCCGGGGCTGTGACAAGAGTTTAGGGCTTAGATAGAAGAGCACCTAACAGGTTGTACTCATCATATGTTGGTTTTATTGGTAAATGAATATATTACAACTTCTTATCAGTTATTTTATGTGACCAAGTGTGTTGTTCTCCCTTCCCCCAAGACTGTAAGCTTCTTAAATTCGAGTACTAATGGAAACATTTTTCAAATCTCTTAATTCCTCAGAATCATGAGGATATGAGCGCCCTCTAGCTGCATTATTTGTGATTCTGCTGGTCACCAGGTGCAGTTTGCTCATCTGACTGTTCAGGCTCAAAGGAGAGCATTAGATTTGTCAGGGACTGGAGGGTGGCTGTGGATGTGACAGAAATTCAGAACCAGCACATCAGGAGGCACTCCTGAGAAGCTAGAGATCCATCAGAAATAGAAGAATCTCTCTGATAAGAGGAAGAGAGAATATCCGGAAGAAAATAGGAGTCTTGGAATTATACAAAGCTCCAAGGAGCACACAGTAAACACTTGTCTCTTCATTCCCTTGAAATAGCACCCAGAAATGTTGCTGAAATGCTCCTCAATGAAGGCCTGGGGAAATGGGGTAAAGGGAACTGACTTTCCCAAGATAATACAGCTCCACAGTTACTTACAAAAGTAGCTGTGGGCATTGCGGAGAAAGGAGGAAGTGGTCAAAAGATCAAAAGATCCAGGGATGAAGAGATCTGGGTAGGGGAAGCTTATTTGGGTATGTACCTTATCATCTTAAAAGATTCTCCTTAGGAAACAAAATGTTTCCCCCGGCCAGGGATTGAACCAGCACCCCCTGCAGTGGGGGGCACAGGGTTTTAACCACTGGACTGCCAGGGAAGTTCTTTATCAGATATCTAAACTCCTCACCTGAAGTATAGTTTCCTGTTTTTAGCTTGAACTTGTATTTGAATCTGGCTCTGTGGGTTACAGCTGCCGTGTGACCTTGAAGATGAAGGACTGCTCCTAGCCTTTACTCACAAGGAAAACGGCTGCCCAACGGAAACTGTCTGTGATTTTTCTCCCTGTCTTGTGATTTCTCTCACTGCAGTTCTCCTGTGGTCAGGGCAAAGACCCGTGTCCTGAATTCTGCTCGTAAAGCCCTCCTGGTCTAGTGTGATAGGCTAAATTGGATAGCTGCCATGGGCTCATCAAGGGCAAATGAGTCCCACCGGGGCTGGGGGCCACTGACACGTGCTCTGTCGAGGGCTCCATGGAGCTGGGGGTGGGTGGTGCGGTATGTTTGCATAGGTGGCGTCTTCAAGGTGAGCAGGACTGTGGACTTGCCTCTATTTGCCACCCTCACCTGCTGTGCTGGCCAGAAGGGCTCCTGTTGGCCTGGACCTCATGGCTCACATCTCAGGATATCCTTCAGCAACGCTGCCCTGTCCTGTGTCACCACCCCAAAGGCCGAGACTGTCTTCACTGACCTCAGGTACCGCAGGCTTTTTGTTGTTTTCCTGGTTGTTTAGTTACTTTGTTCACCTGTTTCTTACCAAAGACTCCTTGGAGACTTAGAAACCTGAGTCTAAACCCCTCTAAAATTGCTAACTCCCAGTTTCTGCCTGACTTCAGCTGATTCCAACCTCGGTCTTGGGTTAGCCACCCTGTGCCTGTCTCCTCTCTGCTGATAATGGTGGTGACAAGATGGTGTAGCTAGCTCAGGGCCTGAAAACAAGAAACAGAGTCTAAGTTATGTGTTATGGGGGGTGGGGGTGGTGCCCTCAGGAGAAGAGGGTGAGGAAGCAGGATGGGAAAGGGGAGTGTGTCCAGGGCGATTCCAGCTCCGTCTGCTTCCACAGCAGCTCTGGAGCACAGACTGCACCTTGAAGTCTGTCGGGTTGGGGTGGGCCTATGTGGCCCACATCAGCCAAGCATTAACTGTGAGCTGTGAGGGGGCAGTTCAAGCACTGGGGAGCCAGAGGTCAACCATCTGGGTGAGGCTGAGGGCAGGTCTCCGAAGGAAGGCTGTGGGTAGGACCATTTGCAGCCAACCTCACTGCAGTGGCTCAGCAGGTAAAGAATCCGCCTACAGTGCAGGAGCCCCAGGAGATGCAGTTTTGATTTGTGGGTCGGAAAGATCCCCTGGAGGAGGGTGTGGCAACCTGTTCCAGTATTCATGCCTGGAGAATCCCATGGACAGGGAGCCCATTGGAAACAGTTCATGGGGTCACAAAGTATCACTGTAAAGATAATGAAAAACTCTGCCGTTCACTGAGCACTTCCTATATGCCAGGACTGTTTTAAGTACCTTATATATAGTAACGTTTGATGCTCATAGCCACCCTATGAAACAGATGTATCGTTCTATTGTCTGCATTTTATTTTGTATGAATTTATTTACTTATTGACTGCTGGGTCTTCACTGCACACGCAGGCTTTCTCTAGTTGAGAGAATGGGGGCTCCTCTTTGTTGAGATGCTTGGGCTTTTCACTGCGGTGGTTTCTCTAGTTGCAGAGCACAGGCTCTAGGTGCGCAGGCCAAGTAGTTGTGGTGCGAGGGCTTTAGTTGCCCAGTGGCATGTGTGATCCTCCTGAACCAGAGGTCAAACAAGTGTCCTCTGTCCTGGCACGTGGATCCCAACCACTGGACCACCAGGGAAGTTCCTGTATCTACATTTTACAGATGTAAAAACTGAGGCACGGAGAGCCTGAGTGACTTGCCAAAGGCCACACAAGTGGTAAGAAGTAGAACTGTGCTTGGAAAAATGATCTCTAACATCTTTCTGTGACCCTGTAGAAGAATCACTTTTCTTAGCAAGTTGAGAACAGTGTCATGTATTTTTTCGGCCAGTTACCCACTCATTCCACATTTATCAAGAGACCAGAAATTACAAAAGTCAATCAAGCCCATCTCCAGTCTTCCAGGAAGTTCAGGGAGGAACACTGGAGGGGACAGTGCTCTAGGCCCCCGGGGAGAGGGGAAGTACAGACTTTGAAGGGAGTGCCTCAAAGGAAAGACAAGGATCTAGTCTGGTCTGGAAAGATGGCAGATATTAACATTTGAAGGAAGGAGCAGGTGGAGAGAACACCTCGGGCAAAGCCTGGGAGGGACTAAAGCCTGGGGGAATTGTGGGGGAGAATAGTAAGTGCCTGGAGACAGGCTAGAGGGTCTGGGGCCATGGTTCAGACAAGTGTCTACCAAACCATATTGTCTGCTAGGCTGGCCTGTGGTCTGTCTTCAACTCAAATAACCTGGTTTGGTACAAGTGGTCAAAGAGATCAGGCCTGGAGCTCTCACTACCTGGAGAAAGCTCCCCTCACCCACCGCCTGCCCGTGACTCAGCCGGGGGCTGCCACCTGTCTTGTTGTTTGGTGGCTCAGTCGTGTCTGACTCTTTGCGACCCCGTGGATTGCAGCACGCCAGGCTTCTCGTTCCTTCACTATCTCTCCCAGAGTTTGCTCAAACTCGTATCTGTTGAGTTGGTGATGCCATCCAACCGTCTCGTCTTCTGTCACCCCCTTCTCCTCTTGCCCTCAATTTTTCTCGGCATCAGGGTCTTCGCATCAGGTTGCCAGAGTGTTGGAGCTTCAGCTTCAGCGTCAGTCCTTCCAATGAATATTCAGGATTGGTTTCCTTTTGGATGGACTGGTTTGATCTTGCAGTCCAAAGGACTCTAAAGTGTCTTCTCCAGCACCAAAATTCGAAAGCATCAATTCTTTGGTGCTCAGCCTTCTTTATAGTCCAACTGTCACATCTGCAGATGACTACTGGGAAAACCATAGCTTTGACTATGTGGACCTTTGTTGGCAAAATGATGTCTCTGCTTTTAATACACTGTCTAGGTTTGTCATAGCTTTTCTTCCAAGGAGCAAGTGTCTTAATTTCATGGCTGCAGTTACCATCGCCAGCAATTCTGGAACCCAAGAAAATAAAATCTGTCATTTTGAATATAAGTTAAGTAAGCTGGGTGACAATATACAGCACTGACGCACTCCTTTCCCAATTCTGGACCAGTCTGTGTTCCATGTCCAGTTCTAACTGTTGCTTCTTGACCTGCATACAGTTTTCTCAGGAGACAGGTTTTGTGGTCTGGTATTCCCATCTCTCTAAGAGTTTTCCAGTTTGTTTTGATCCCCACAGAGGCTTTAGCGTAGTTAATGAGGCAGAAGTAGATGTTTTTCTGGAATCCCTTTGCTTTTTCTATGATTCAGCAGATGTTGGCGGGCTTCCCCGTTGGTGCAGTGGTAAAGAATCCGCTGCCAATGCAGGAGGCACAAGAGATTTGGGTTCAATCCCCAGGTGGGGAAGATCCCCTGGAGAAGAAACTGGCAACCCACTCCAGTATTTTTCCCTGGAAAATCCCTGGGACAGAGGAGCCTGGAGGCTACAATCCAGGGGGCTACAGAATAGGACACGGCTGAGCATGCAGGCAATGGATGTTGGCAATTTGATCTCTGGTTCCTCTGTGCTTTCTATTATAATGGTTGAAGCCTAGCTTGAAGGATTTTGAGCATTACCTTGCTAGCCTATGTTGTTGTTCAGTCACTCAGTCATGTCCGACTTTTTGTGACCCTATTAACTGCAGCACGCCAGGCTTCCCTGTCCTTCACCATCTCCCAGAGTTTGCTCAAACTCAAGTCCATCAAGTCGGTGATGCCTTCCAACCGTCTCATCCTTTGTCATCCCCTTCTCCTTTTGCCTTCAATATTTCCCATGCTAGCATGTGTGAAAGTCATCCAGTCATGTCCGACTCTTTGCGACCCCATGGACTATACGGTCCACGGTGAAATGACTGCAATTGTACAGTAGTTTGAACATTTCTTTGGCATTGAGTTTTTTAGGCTAGCTTGATATAGATTGGAAAAGTGATGCAGAGTAAGGTCCACAGGCAGGCAGGGGCTAAATTTCAGAGATCACGGTCTCTGGGGAACATTTGGAATCCGCTCCATAAGAAAGCTGTGTTTTATAATCAAGAATGGAGTTGGAGTAGAGATCCCTTGCCAGGTGATTCTCTCCAGCTATTTTGGGTACTTATCTTTAAAAAAAAAAAACAAAACCCAAACAAACAAGGAGCACAGTGCTGGCTCTTATCTTTCTACTCATCCTGTCAAAATCTAACTGTGATCTTTGGCAGGTCTAGCGCACACTCCCACCTTTATCAACACCTTTGCTTGGGGCTAGATAAGTGCCTCTGGGGAAGGTGGGAGTGGTGGCCTGACCACATGATGTTCACAATCCACTCCCAGTTGGCTGTCTGGGTAAATTTAACCAGGGTCAAGGGAAAACATTACCAAGAACTGGGACACCTTCTTTGTCTCATCGTTAACGGGTGATACAATTAAATTTTCAGAGGGAATATGTGAGACTTCAATTACTAAAAACCACTAAGAAAGCAGAGGCTTGATGTTCAGTCATGTCTGATTCTTTGTGACCCCATGGACTGTACTTCACCAGTCTCCTCTGTCCTTGGAATTTTCCAGGCAAGAATACTGGAGTGGGTTGTCAGTTCCTCCTCCAGGAGATCTTCCTGCCTCAGAGATTGAACCCAAGTCTCTTGCATCTCCTGCAATGACAGGCAGATTCTTTACTGCTGCACCACCTGGGAAGCATGGAAGCTTTGTTTAATTCACCGAGATGTCTTCAGTGCCTTGCATGGTACCTGGCGAATCGTGGGTGCCTAATAAATGTTTATTACTCCTTGTGAAATATGAGCTTTCGTTTTTCCCTATGTCTCTTTCTCATGACTATACAAAGACTGTCGATGAAGCCTATGATCTCAGGGTTTTACAAGATTGCCTGAGATTTTCAGGTCTACCCTAGGCATATGTTTTAATGGTTAATATTGATGGAGTATTAATATTATGTGCCAGGCTCTGTGCTATAGTAATAATAATACTATATGAATAATACTATCATGAAATCATATATAACACTTATAGAAAGTATAATTTTAAATGCTTTACCTGTAGTGTTGTCGCTCAGTTGTGTCTGACTCTTTAGGACCCCATGGACTGTAACCTGCCAGGCTCCTCTGTCCCTGGGCTTCTCCAGCCATGAATACTGGAATGGATTGCCATTCCCTTCTCCAGGGGTTCTTCTTGACCCAGGGATTGAACCCTGGTCTCCTGCATTTCAGGCAGATTCTTTACCCTCTGAGCCTCCAGGGAAGCAGCTCATTTAATCCTTACAAGAACCCTGAAGTAGCTATTACTATCCTTTTATCAGTGAGGAAAATGAGGCTGATGGGGTTATGTGATCTGGCCAAGGCAACTTAACCCGGGACTCCAGCCCAGGACTCCACATCTACAGTGTGGAAGAGCAATGCTCAGGCTTGTTCTACACCCAGCTCACTCCCTGGGGTGGTATCGCAAGGATTCCCAGAGCCTGGTTTGAGGTCTGGCCCCTGTGACACCCTGCCCAGGGTCTTCAGGCGTGGGATGGATATGGAAGCACTCCCTGCCGCCATCTTGGTACCACTGGAACCATTACTCTGGACCTGGAAGACAGAATTGTGCCTTGAATCATTTTCTGGGGTGGTCTGTCTATTGTCCCCAAGCCTATTTGTGTTTCCTTTTGGGAGAGGCCACTTAAAAAAGCTTCCCAGTGGATTTCCTGGGGCAGCAAAGCCCAAGAGTAACTGTTCCATACCTTTCTCAGAAAAAGGAATGCTGGGTCTCTGAAGCACTTGGTTTCCTTTTAGTGGTCAGACAGGAGCTTCTCTATAGATTTGAACACAGTGGCACTCGTGAGAGAGGTGAAGGTCTGAGACGTCACGGGCAGGCAGCGCTCATCTGGACTTAATGATTTCTGGGAGTTTGTTCAAATAAAATCTCTTCTCCTCCCTGCACATTGTTATATATGGACTATAATCAACCTGAGGACAAGGAGGGAGGCAGGCTCCAGCACCCACGCTGCCTGGCTGGACACAGAGTCACAATAAAGGTCTGGAGTCCAAGCGTCTTGAATTTCCTTTGGTTGGCTGTCTTTTCATGTTGTGCTGTTGATTTAAACTTTTTATTTTAGTTTTGGCCATGTTGGGTCTTCACTGCTGCTGGGGCTTTTCTCTAGTTGCAGCGTGCATGGGCTGCTTTCTAGTTGTGGTGCGGGGGCTTCTCATTTCAGTGGCTTTCTTGTTGCCGAACACAGGTTCTAGGCATTCAGGCTTCAGCAGTGTTGCAAATGGGCTCAGTAGTTGGGGCACATGGCCTTAGTTACTCTGAGGCATATGGGACCTTCCTGGAACAGGGATCAAATCCCTGTCTCTTGCACTGGCAGGTGGATTCTATACCACTGAGCCACCAGGGAAGCCCCCGGATGTTCATTTTAACTAAACTTTTCTTCACTTGGTGTTTTTGCAAAATCTCTCAAAACACCTTTAAGTGAATTGTCCATTAGTCCTGAACTATTTGTGTGCAAGTTTACAAAGTTAGGAGACTTTCCAAGGTTCCAGTGACAGCGGGTGTTGGTGGTTGTGTGGTTGGTGATTTATCTGTCCATAATCATTCGTTGATTAAATGAATGAGTGGATATTTTAGTAAATTAACGGAACCATCGTGAAGGTTGAAATATGAGTCAAATATCACAGAACTAATTCTTTTCCTAACAGTCACAGATAAAATTTATGTGAAAAAAAGGAATGAGGAAAAGGGACAAAATCAAGGCAAACTCTTGGGTTTGGTGTCTGGGCAGATTGATTTGGGGCACAGAAATCGAGTTCTATTTTCAGGGTTTCTCAACTTTGGCAGGGTTGGAGCCAGATAGCTCTGGGTTGTGGGGGGGCCTGTCCTGTGCGTTGGAGGATGCCTCACAGCCTCTCTGGCCTCTGCCCTTTGGGTGCCTGTAGCCTATCTTCTCCCTCAGGTGTGACTCCTAGAATATCTCCAGACACAGCTCCATGTCCCCAGGGTGGGGTGAGGTGGGGGCAAAACTCCCCTGGTTGAGAAGCGCTGGGATGGAGTGATACCCTACGCGGTCACCATGGGGGGAGGGGTGTCACCTTGGCAGGGAGAGGAGAGGGGGTAGAGAGAGACACACTCACGTTACAGCAGATGAGGTTTATAGTAGATCTTGAGAACTTTCTGGCACATGATAAGATCTTGAAATGGATTGCTTTCAGTCTCAGAAATTATAGGGAAAAGCACCAAAAGCTGGCTGGACACCCTAGGAATGCTGAGACTAGAGCCAGATGGGTCTGGTTGGAACCAGATTCAGGCACATGGTGACACTTAGCAACTCCAGGCCCATTTCCTTGTCTGTCAGATGGGGCTAATAGCATCTGCCTCCTGGAACTGATAAGATTAGAGGCATGCATAGAAGATCCCTAGTGCAGTGGCATGAAGCAGGGCTCTCAAAAATAGTAGAAATCGCTGTTACTGTTATTACTCTCAGGTTTTATGTAGGCGCCTTTCTGCTGGGGCTTGGACACTAATAGCAGGCCATCTAAAGCCTTTTCCAGTCTATCATCTTTACTGAAATCTGTGTAGACCTTTCTGTTGCAGTTTTGGGGATGGAAGATGCAATTGTCTAGAAAGCAATTATCATTTAAATGGTCACAGAAGAGGTTAGAACCACACTGTGGATTTTTTTTTTTTAATTAAAAATTTTTTTATTTATTTTTATTTTTGGCTGCTCTGGGTTTCGTTGCCACATGCAGGCTTTCTCTAGTTGCAGTGTGGAGGCGCTCACTGCAGTGGCTTCTCTTGTTGCAGAGCATGCGCTCTAGAGTTTGCAGGACTCAGTGGTTATGGCGCATGGGCTCAGCTGTCCTGTGGCATGTGGGATTTTCCTGGACCAAGGATCAAACCCATGTCTCCTGCAGTGGCAGGCTGATTCTTTTAACCAAGACACTGCACAGTTCACTGGAAGGCTGAAGGGAAAACTTCTAGAGACATTAATATCTAGAGGATCATTTTCTCATTTATTATCTACTTGTCCACCCACCCCATTTTATTTTCTTACACACACACACACACGTATCTGTTGGCATTCCATTTAATTTCAATCCTTTTCATCTTTTTTCCCTTAAGAACTATTTTACTCTCATATTTTAATACTATATTTAAAACATCAGGCACGAGAAGACCCTTCAAAAGAAAAAAGCACAGAGAGTCTGTCTGAAACGAATGCCTATGGAAGGGTCTTTATCTCACACAGCTGAATATAATTTCCCCCCCAGATGTGACTTTAGTAACTTATTAATTTAATCCTTAGTGCTTCAAAACCAATAGAAACACTATCTGAATCTGAATCTGAATCTGAGCTAGCCAAGAGGAGCAGCAAACCTGGGCAGTTGATGAATTTGTAAACAGCTCCTTGGGCCTGTTTGATCTTCACCCAAACCTCTTAATTAAGCTGATTGAGGACAGGACAACTGGAGCTTTTGCATATTCAAACCTTCTAGCCTCCTCTTCCTTGGTGTGAATGAGTAGGACAGTAGGAGTGACCCCACTGACTCAGCCAGAAATATCGGGTGGGTGGGTGGTTTCCCAGGGAAAACATGGAGGCACCACTGCTGGCACTTGAACAGTGGCTCTTGACTGAGTGTCTGACCACCTGTGCTGGAGCCAGGAAGGAAGTGGGTATCACTGGGGCACATGGCTGCCTGTGCCCCATGTGGGCCTGGCTGGTGTGTAAATGGAGGGAGACCTTTTGCTTCCTGTAAGGCCCATTAGCAACTTTTTTGCAGCAGAGCTTCAGGATTTTTCAAAAGGAAAACTCTCCCCAGGCCGGCTTCCAGGAGAGGAATCCACTAGTCTCCTGCGGGACGGACTGAGTCCCTGCTGATCTCTGCTGGGACCTTGACCCTTCTGAACTCACACATCACCACTACTCGTTTCCGTGCCACATATTCGTTATTTGCTTTTTACGGGGTCGCAGAGGAAATTATGATTGAATACTCTGTTTATGACACGAAGAAAAGGTCTACAAGGAAAAAAAGAGGATTTACGGGGATCTTCATGTACCTCCTCTGCCCTGCTCATCCCCACCGCTATACACAGACTCACAGAAAATAATCCAGACCCTGGCTGGAGGTTAGCCCTGAGGAGCGAGGCCTCTCACTCTCCTAAGGTGGTAGAAGTGCTCCCCCTCCAAAGGAGGGCTAACAAGCTTTGATGAGAAAACAAACAGAACAAGCCCCAGAAGGACAGAAACTGCCAAAGGGAATATTTTAGGAGTCTCCCACTGGCGCTTGTCTCCAGTGTTCACTAAGAGCTGCTAAGCTTTTTAAATGTTGAAATCATTAGGCCTATTATTGTGTCATTCTGCCGCATTTACTTCCCTCCTTCCATCACTCCCCACCCACCAGCCACCAGCCAACCCCCCTCCCCCGATCCTCCCCACAAGCTGAATAACACCCTACTCAAATCTTCTGAGATGAAACTCCCTAAAATATGCTCTTCTTTCAAAATATGTTGATGTTGAAGTCACTCAAGTGCTCTGTCGCTGAGTCAAAGACTTAAGACATTTGAAGGAAGAGGAGAGAGAGATGGGAATCAGGGCCTTTGGTCTGGGGTCTGTGGTGGTTTTCTGATTGCACATTCTTTCCCTGCCCACACCCCATTTCACCCCTTAAGCCATGGTTTGTGACGGTTCTCTGATGCAGGGAGTTCAGAGGAACACAGAGAGAAGCTGGGGAGCTCAGTCAGAACAGAGCACAGAGTTAGCAGGAACCGAAAGTTTCCAGACACTGAGTTTTGCTGGTGCTGGGATGCTAACGTGACCCCGGAGCCCTCCTGCTTGGACCCTGCCTCTGGACAGGGCTTCTCTCCTTTTGAACCACCCCCAAACCCCCTCATCTCCCAGCCAGCCCTCAGTTCTCCCAGGGTCCACACCCAACTCTGAGCCAAGGCTTTGGAGTCAACCAGACCCTGGCTTCCAGTCTAATATCTGTGTGACCTTGACCAGGTCCCTTACCCACTCTAGCCTCAGTTTTCTCAAGGGAATAATAGCACTCGTACCAAATTTGTAGGGTTTTTGTGAAGATGACATGAACAAATTTATGCCTGTGTTTTTTATTTTTCCCAAAAAACTGCGATGAAATTCACAAAGGTTAAAATTAACCATTTTAAAGCGAACAATTCAAATGCATTTGTTACGTTTACAATGTTATGCCATGCCCACCTCTATCTATTTTGAAACAGCTCTCCTCACCCCAGATAGAGTGCCGTATTCATGAAGCAGTCAGGCCTCCCAGCCTCTGGCAACCACCAATTTGCCTTCTGTCTCTATAGATTTAGGGGCATTTCCTATCAGTAGAATCATACAATCTGTGACCTTTTGTGTCTGGTTTCTTTCATTCAGTATAATGTTTTTGAGGTTCATCCTTATTGTAGCAGGTATCATGACTTTCTTCTGCTTTATGGGTGATGATACACAATTGCACGGACCGCAATGAATTTATCCCTTTATCTGTTGATGAACATTTGGGTTGTTTCTACCTTTTGGCTCTTTGAATAGTGCTGCTGTGAACATTTGTGTATATGTGTGTGTTTTAAAGAAAACAGTATGCTTCTTTTTCTCTCTCTCATTTTATTACAATGAAGTTCAATAGGACAGAAAAGTCACATGACCTTGGTGGGTCAGAAAGCAGTAAGCTCTTAATAAATGTCAAAGAAGCAAACCAAAATCCAGGGCCCTGTACTGATGACCAGAAGATTTCTGTCTCCCCAGGAACCCCCACAGCGGTTATTCACAGTTTTAATTTTCACAAGTGCTAGGGCTTTTCAAACCTGTGCTTCTGTAAGGTCCAATCTTCATGCTATGGTTTTTCCAGTCATTATGTATGGATATAAGAGTTGAACCATAAAGAAAGCTGAGAGCTGAAGAATTGATGCTTTCAAACTGTGGTGTTGAAGAAGACTCTTGAGAGTTCCTGGGACTGCAAGGAGATCCAACCAGTCCATCCTAAAGGAAATCAGTCCTGAGTATTCATTGGAAGGACTGATGCTGAAGCTGAAGTTTCTATCCTTTGGCCACCTGCGAAGAACTGACTCATTGGAAAAGACCTTGATGCTGGGAAAGACTGAAGGCAGGAGGAGAAGGGGCTGACAGAGGATGAGATGGTTAGATGGCATCACTGACTCGATGGACACGAGCAAGTTCCAGAAGTTGGTGATGGACAGGGAAGCCTGACATGCTACAGTCCATAGGGTCGAAAAGAGTCAGACATGACTGAGCGACTGAACTGAACTGAATCTTCTCTCACTGACACATTACAAATGGGTATGAATGTGAATAAAACATTCGTCCTGCTCAGGTACACGTGTACCTTCAAGGTACACTTGGCTGGATGACTTAGCCAGGCCAGTGCACAGCTAGTCTTTCTAAGGAATTAGAAAAATTAGAATCTCACTAAGTCTCAGTTTCCTCAACTGTAAAATGAGGTGATAGTAGAAATGACCAGTTGTCCTGGTTTATCTGGGAAACTAATCATCAGCGGAGGATTGGACCTGCTCGTGGATTTCCACTTCCCTGCTCTTGTTTCAGTCATGTCTGACTCTGCAATCCCATGGACTGTGGCCCACCAGGCTGCTCTGTCCGTGGGATTCTCCAGGTAAAGAATACTGGAGTGGGTTGCCATTTTCTCCTCCAGGGGATCTTCCTGATCCAGGAGTCAAACTCAGGTCTCTTCAGTCTCTTGCACTGATAGGCAGGTTCTTTACCACTAGCGCCACCTGGGAAGCCCTTCCTCTTCCTTGCTGCTGCTGCTGCTAAGTCGCTTCCGTCGTGTCCGACTCTGTGCAAACCCACAGACGGCAGCCCACCAACCTCCTCTGTCCCTGGGATTCTCCAGGCAAGAATACTGGAGTGGGTTGCCATTTCCTTCTCCAATGCATGCATGCGTGCTAAGTCGCTTCTGTCGTGTCCGACTCTGTGCGACCTTATGGACAGCAGCCCACCAGGCTCCTCTGTCCACAGGATTCTCTAGGCAAGAATACTGGAATGGGTTGCCATTTCCTCTTCCTTAGTTCCTACTAAAAACAAATATATATTGAAACAATAATTCCCTTATTAGAGAAAGACAACATAATGCACTTTAATTGGCTCAACCAAATTTGAACCCCTATGATGTACCAGACATTGTTCTAACCTCTGGAGATAGAGCAATGAACAAAGCTGACAAAATCCCTGTCTTCATGAGGTTTATATTCACGTGGAAGGGGATGGACAAAATGGAAATAAATTAGAAAGATATTAATGTATTAGAAGGTGCTAAGAACTTTAGAGAAAAATAAAACTGGTGAGAATGGGAGGGGGCATGTTGGACAGAGGGGAAGAGTGGAGTTCTGCAGTTTTCCAAAGAGTGGTATAGCCAGGATCGATTTTCTTGAGAAAGTAACATTTAGACAATGATTTGCAGAAGGTGAAGGGGAGAGGCAGGTATCTGGAAGATGAGCAGTCCATACTGAGAGGATGCAGGGACGCAGTCCCTGAAGAAAGAACAGGCCTGGAAGTGTGAAAGGGCAGGATGATCATCATGAGCAAGGAGGCACCCTCCTGGGGGAGATCAGAGAGGCAGTGGGAGCCGGAGGGTGTAGGGCACACAGTCAGGACTTTGGCTGTTGGACGGAGAGAGCTGGCAGGGCTTGGGTGAGGAGTGGCAAGCAGCCCATTCTCCGGCTCACTGGGACGAAAGCCAAAATTTTTGCAATGGCTCCTAACAACTTCCATTACATAGAAATCAGGACTCGTGATCCAACCCCCAGCCCAACCTTCAACCCCCTGCTCTTTTCCCATCTTTATCCCAGTGGGTGATGCCATCACCCACCCAGCTCTTCAAGCCAAACGTTTCAAATGTCTTCTGATTATTCTCATTCTCACACACCTTTGTCCATTCCATCAGCGAGTTTGGCCAACCCTACTTCCCAGACAGACCCCAAATCTACCTGCTTCTTCGCCTCACTGCTGCCAGTCTCACACAAGTCACCAGCACTCTGACCACACGTGCTGCTGTGGCCTCTCCATACTGTTCCCACAGAGCACCTGGAAGGGTTGGTTTAAAACCTGATGAATTGATAAATCGATTGTGCCACTTCCCCTTCTTAAAGCCCGCCAGTGACTTCCAGCCTCAGGGAAACGTTCAAGCCTCTTACTGTGGCTGACAAGGCACGTGTCTGGCTAGGCTGTCCGCTAACATCGTCTGCCTCCCCTCTCAGTCACTTCAGCCACTCTGACCTTCATCCCACCCCCGGGCCTTTGTCCTCTGTCCCAAATTCTCTTCTCCCAGTTTCTGAGTCACTTTGGTCCCAGCTCAAATGTCACTGGGGTTTCCAAGACCACCCAATCTAAAGGCAGCACCCCTCCTCAACAAACCTGTTACACTCTATTCTGTATTCTGTTTTATGGTCTCTATAACTTCTTAGCAGTTATCTTATTTATTAGCTATGAAAAGGGTTTGTTTATAAGGCATGTATACTGCTTGAGAGCTGGGACCTTGCCTGCCTGTCCACTATTGTGCTCCTAAAATCCAGAGCTATGCTTTGCCCATAATACATGTTCGATAAACACATGAATAAATGGAAGTATAGGGGGCTGTAGCCATAACACAGCATCTGCACTTTCCTCTGGGGTCGCACAGCACCCTGTCTTTCCCTTATTAGAGCTCATACTACCTTATTGTGACAACTTGTATATCCTGTGTCTCTCCCTCTGGTTCTCTAAGAGAAGGGACATATTTTTTTGCATCTGTCTCAGCACCTAATGTTAGCCTGGCACATGGTAGATACTCAATAAATTCTCTTTGTAACAATGGATGAATGAGGATATGCCCCCAAATAGTGGCTTAAAAAAAGTTATTTCCCTCTCATGTACAAGTCTAAATTGGAGCATAAGTGCTTAAGGGCCTTATTTGCTCCTTCCTCTGCATGGCCAGAGATGGTACATTTCCTTCTCTGCTTCCAAAGCTCAGGAAAGGGAAAGGGGAGGAGGGTATATCCCTCTCTGTAAGGGTAGGACCTTGAAATTGCCACATCACTTCAGCTCATATCCTATTGGCCAGAATTAAGTCACATGGCTTCTCCTAGCTGCAAGGGAGGCTGGGAAGTGTAGTCTTTTACTGGGAGAAAGTAATTGTATTAGCGTGGAAGAAGGGGAGATTGGCTATTGAGGGAGGACTCAGTATCTCTATTGCACATATCCATTACTTCATTGGACCCTCGCACTTGTCTTATAGTGCATGCATTATGACCTCCATTATACTGATGAGAGAATTGACACTTAGGTTAAGTGCCTGAGTTGGCAAAAAACAATGCATGAGAAGCAGATTGAGAAATTGTAACCCTCTGATGCCATGCTGGAGAGGACCATTTTGTTGGTTGTGTGGCCAACAGCTTCATTCAGCAACAGGAGGATGTAGCCACTGAATCATCCTAGTGTCCACTGAGCACCTGCTCCATGCCAGGCTTCCTGGGGTGACACCTGGCCAGATGCACAGTGTCTCTAGGCCTAGATCCTCTCTGCGGGAAATGCCAGCCCCAAGCCTGAGCCTTGGTGAGGCAGCAGAATCCATCCCTCTTCTGCCCAGAAGCAGTGAGTGAAGACTCAAGTGTACATAATCAAGTCTGATGCATGCTGGGCGTTGAGTATACCTGCAAATGTGGGATTCCCAGTGAGTTAGAAAGCTGAAGGATAAGGCAGAAAGCTTAATCAATAAAATGAGTCACCATTGCAGTCTGAAAATATGTATGTGCATGGTTGAGTTAGATGTATTAAAAAAATAAACATTAAAAAAAATAAAATCTCATCATTAATCCTGGACAAGCAAACTAAAATCATGATGAGTTTTTAGCTCATATCCACCAGATTGGCAAAAGTTTGATAATAAACTATAAATCATTACCTCCCACGCATTGCAGAGGTAAAGAATCTGCCCGTAAATGCAGGCGATACAAGAGACATGGGTTCAATCCCTGGGTTGGAAAGAGTCCCTGGAAGAGGAAATGGCAATGCACTCCAGTATTCTTGCTTGGAGAATTCCATGGACAGAGGAGCCTGGCTGGCTACAGTCCACAGGGTTGCAAAGATTCAGACACGACTGAGTGACTGAGCCACATTAATATGTATATATTGTATATCCTGATAATTTAGCTCCTCTAAGTCTATACCCTCTAAAAAATGAGTATGCCTAGCAGGCAACTTTGTTCATAATATCACAAGCTTCAACATAATAGATAAATAAAAAAGTGAATATAAAAATATTATACATATGTGGAAATGAATACACTACAAGTTCTCACAGTAATGTGGTTGCATCAAAAAAGGAAAAAAAAGACTAGATGGGAAGGGGCAAAGACAGAAGCAGGGAGACAAAGTAGAGGATTTTGCAAAGGATGGTGACTTGGCCACTCGATGGCATTAGCCTTCAGGTACCAGTCTGGAGGCGGATAGCCTGGTCCACCACCTAGCAGCCACAAATCTGGCTCGGACTTTTCTGGAACACTGTTGTAGCAGAATGCAGCCCCCTTGAGAAGTACAGTCTAAGAAGACTTGGCCTACACACCCTTCCCCCATCCATGGAGAAGAGTCTGCCTCTGCCCTGTTATAACACTGCAAGTCACCCGTTCACTGAGCATCTACTGTGTGTCAAGCCCTACACAAGCATTCTGCATACCCATCTCTTTACGCTTGGCATGAGGAATCTCAGAAGGAAGCTGTGATTGAGAGGGCGCAGATTCTTGCCCAACATTGCAGTGTGATAAGTGGTAGAGCTGGGATGCAAAGCATGTTGCTCTCACCAAGGCCTGGGCTCTTCACCATCTTGTTATGCGGTATCTTCCCAGAAGGCACTGCAGGGAAGGAGGAGGAGATGGCTCAGCTCTGCTCTGAGCTGTTAGATTGCAAAGAATGAGCCTCCCCCAGCTTGATATGTATCTCTCCCAGGCCTTTGCTTTCTTGTCTTCCAGATAAATTAGCCAGACAGGCAGCTGATTAAGAAACCATCCTATTTTTAAAGAAAAGAGCATTCCATAATAACTCAGTTGCTTTTGGTAAACAATGACTCTCCTAATGGGGTGGAGCCATATCTTTTCATCTAGTGCCTAATAGGATGCTGACTCAATTAGTATTTGCCAAACAGATAAATGGAAATAATAAGGTTATCAGAGAATTTGACTGAAGATGAGCAAGCCCTGCAGAATGGACTGGCTTAGGGTGAGAAAGTGGTAAATCTGAGACTGATCCCAATACACAATTTTCCTGCAAAACCTGACCTCTAACCTTTCGGGGGAGCACAAAGGGAAGAAGAGGAATGAGCGGGACAGCGGTGGCTCCAACAGGGGAAGTCTCAATGCAGAGAGGAAACAGAGAGCCCTTTATTTTGCTTTGTCTTCATCAGATTATGTGTGGTTGTATTTTTCGAGAGTTCTGAGTTTAAGCTTCAGCTTTGTCATCGAAGGCTTGTAATACCAAGCTAGTGCCTAACCTTTCTGAGCCTTAGTTTTCTCCCTGGGAGAATGGGTGACCGTGTACTTTGCTGTGTGGCAGGCCCTAGGGGCTTTCACAGTTATGTTCCCTAAGTTCCGTGATCACTGCTGTCTGTCCATACTACCAACAGTTCTTTGCAGAAGTGGTACTGAGTCACAGAGAGTAAGAGACTTCCCAGGGCCACATGGCTAGAGCGCAGTGGAGTGGGGTGTGATCCACTCACTCTGTGCCTTGTCAGTTTCTCACGTGAAACTCACGAAGATGCTGCACGTGTAACCTAGGATCCAGAATGGTGCTATGCAGGTTGTTAATACTTAGTATTCAGTCAAAATTTTGGGGACTGTCTGACTCTTTCTTAGAGGCCAAGAGAATAAGGAGCCAGGAAGGGCCCCCCTCACCTGGTGCTGGAATGTGGGAAGAAGGGTCTGGGGGTCATCTGAACATCTCTGGTTCAACCCAGGGATGGCTTCCCTAGTAATTCAGACAGTAAAGAATCTCTCTGCAATGCAGGAGACCCGGGTTTGATCCCTGAGTCAGGAAAATCCCCTGGAGAAGGGCATGGCAACCCACTCCAGTCTTCTTGCCTGGAGAATTCCATGGACAGAGGAGCCTGGCAGGCTACAGTTCATGGGTCACAAAGAGTTGGACACAACTGAGTGACTACACACTTACTCATGCCTCTGGTTCAAGTCTGAAGTACTTGTCCTCTAGTTAGGACAGGACCTGCATTCCGTTATATTGATTAAAGTAAAATCAAAACCAAAAATATCTACAAGAGAGAAAACCTCTGAAGAAGAATCATGGCCTGGGGGAGGTGGTATGCCCTGTATAGGTTCCACAAAGATAGAAAGGAGACACTAATTTGGGGACAAGAATGGTTTCCAACTGGACTATGCAAGGAGGCCTCAGCACTCAAGCAGCTACTCTGTGCCAGGAACTGTGCAAAGCAATTTCATGTGAATTTTATTGTATAATACAATCGCTTCGGGCAAGGCATTCTATTTTCTTATGTTTGTGCTCTTAATAGTAAGACATAAAGCCAGGCCTACACCTGACTCCAGATCTTTCCATTGTACCATACTACGTCCTAAGGTCCCATCTTCATTTCCAACAGCATTGTTTCAATTTGCCCCAGGAATGGAGCAGCAAGGCTGTGTGACACATTAGAATATATTTTGCTTTTAAACGAAGGTTTTTCTTGAATGCTGTGTTTAAATTGATTATATACAAGTAGGATTATATTTGAAAAACGTCTTCAAAGCCCTTTAATGGGATTCAATGATAAAACATTTAGTAATCCCTTTGTAAAGCAAATAAGAATTTCCTTCCCTCTTTCCAGGACTAATTTATGTTTCACATTAATCCTTTTGTAAACTGGGCTTTCTTAAGAGACTGCACACCAATATCAAGACAAGTAGAAACCAAAAAGGATGCAAGAAGACAACATTCCCAAATCAGCAGCACCATGAGAGAGTTCTGCAAACTGCCTTAGGCCACCGTTTAGGGTGTCAAGGCAGTGGAGCCTTCCAGAATGGGCATCTTCAGGCATCACCTTGGTTTACTTCAATTTGGAAAGTGCCCTACTTTGGACCTGTCTCTGAGCACCCGTCCTGGTTGTCGGCCATCCCCTGGACATCTTGATATTGGTATCTTCTAGAAATCTCCAAATCAACACACCCAAGCCCAAACCCTGATCATCTTCCCCCAAACCAGCTTCTTCACCTTCCCTTTGCGCCTCCACTGAGGACACTCTGACCCACTCCAAGCTCACCCTGACCCACTGCCTGCGGCCCCGCCTTCCCCTCTCAGCCTTTGAACTGCTACTACTGTCCCCTTCTTTCCTTTTGCCCTGACCACCACAGCATTTCCTCCCATGTGTTCTTGCAATAACAGGGCCTTAACTGGTCTCCTTATTTCCCACTACCCTCCTTAGTTCTTTAAACATTTTTTGGCTGTACCACATGGCATGTGGGATCTTAGTTCCCCAACCAGGGATCAAACTTGTGTCCCCTGTATTGCAAGGAGGAATCTTAATCACTGAAACACCAGAGAAGTCTCCTGCTGTCGTCCTTGAATCTGGTCTCTTCTTCGTGTCAAACTAATTTTCTTAGAATTAACTCCAGTCATGGTCCCGCTTGCCTCAAACCTCCAAAGATTACCTATTGTCGCTTCTCGGAATCAAGTCCACTGGCTTGATGCTGAAGCTCTCTGCAGTGTGGCTTTTGTGACCATTTCCAGGCTCTTTTATCTCTTTTGATGGCTTAAGCGGTAAAGAATCTGCCTGCAATCCGGGAAATGCGGGTTCAATATCTGGGTCGGGAAGATCCGCTGGAGGAGGAAATGGCAACCCATTCCAGTATTTGTGCCTGGAGAATCCCATGGACAGAGGAGCCTGGTGGGCTACAGACCACGGGATTGCAGAGTTGGACACAACAGCACAGATGCACATGAACATCTACAAGTACAAACAACAGGTTGTTGGCTGCTCAGGACTGGTTCCAGCCTCTCCTGCATCCCTGCCTTTGCTCAGGCCTGGGATTCTCTTCTCCAAACATCCATCCATCTGCCTTTGGAAACCCACTATTTTTCAAGACTTCTTCAAACTCTCTTTTACGATGTTTCCCTTCAGCCCCCAACTCCAGATGAATACAACCTCTCCTTTTGCTATTTGTTTGTATATTTCTTCTAGATAAACTCCATCCTGCTTTGTTTCATGGTTCTTTTTGATTTGTCTGATTCTTTTTGCTTGATGGTGGTGGTTTAGTTGGTAAGTCGTGTCTGACTCTTGAGACCCCATAGACTGTAGCCCCCTAGGCTCCTCTGTCCATAGGATTCCCCAGGCAAGAATACTGGAGTGGGTTACCATTTCCTCCTCCAGGGCATCTCCCCACCCAGGGATTGAACTGGTGTCTCCTGCATTGGCAAGTGGATACTTTTCCCATATGGGAAGCCCAGTATCTTTTCAACGCTTGTGTGTCCAACACAGAGCCTTACACATATCAGGAGCTCAAAAATACGTATACAAAGGAGGGAATTAATCTGAGATTAAAGAGTACTTTCTTATCAAAAGAGAAGACAGTAGATGTATAAAGCTAAAAATAGGCAGATATGTTGAGAAAATGTATATTTTTGAATGCTCAGGTTGTAATCCTTTATTAGGTAAAATGACATGTCCATGGAAACTCTTTCCCAAAATGTAAATCTAGTCAAACCCAATATGACGCCATCCCGGGCAGGAGACAGGCTTCGCTTGTTAGGACCTAATTTCCTTATGCACAGGGCAGTCTTATTTTGAAAAGACTGAAAATTCTTTAAGTACCTCCAAGAGGAAACTCTGACTCCCTTTCCCCACATGCTGATAATGCAATCTGAGCACAAAGAGAAGCAAATGATAGACGCACAGAGCCGGTCCTCGCCTGCACAAGGGAGGACTGAAACTCAATGAGCCTTTATGAGACGTCAGAGTTGAAGAAGATGACATCTTCCTTTCTTTTCTTTGAGAGGTTGAGTCCATCTGAATAAAAAACAAGACCAGAAAGCTCTCCACAGGTCAGAAGGAAAAAAAGCAACTTTTACAAATGCACTGCTTATTCTGTGGTGACTGCAGAGCCCAGTATCTAATCTGCTTCCCCACTTCCTGTGTTATGAAATGCTGGGCATAGTTTTCTCTTGGCTCAGTTGCATTTTGATAAAGAGCGAAGAGTCTGAATGAAAGCCGCAGCGAACACTGCCCTCTTTTGTCCACCAAAGGTTTCTGCCGATTTTTTTGGATGAGTGTGTGTCAGGCAGAAGAGAGTTAAAGCTGGACCGAGTAAACCTTGGCGCTATATTCCAGTTTAGTTTTTCCTTCGTGACTCTGAGGTTTTAGCAGCGTGGAGCATCTTTATTTTGGTGTCACAAACATTTTAGCTTACCCAAGGCCGCTGCTTTGCACCAAAAACCATTTAATGATGGTTGTTCCATGCTGACCCAGAAAAAGTGGGTGTAAAGCAGAAAAGAGGCTCTATTCTTTGAGGTTTCCCTGCTCCATTTGGATTACCAGGGAGCTAAAGATAAAACCCAGGCAGAAAGCAACGTGTCAGCAGAAATGGAGCAAGATTCCTTCTCCTGTTGGGTAACCCCTTGATTGGAAGAGATATCTGTCTGAGCAGCTTGAGAAATTCTTCTCAAATAATTGATTATGATGTTCTTGTAACCGTGTTGCAGGAGATAGGCAGGAAGAGAGTTTATAAATGAAATATATTGTCAGATCGCTTGAACTGATGGAAGCAGTACTGGCAAGGAAGGGCATTTCTGTTTGTGGAACAACTTATGCATTTTTCAGAGGCATATGCAGAAATTAAAAATGAATATGACCTCCTTTCTTGGTTGAATCAACCTTGACAGTTACTTCTTTCCTGTGAGAGTGCATATGATTTTGGAGGGGCTTCACTAGGAGTGAAGAAGGGCCAGGGACACTGCTCAGAAAGGTGCGAGCTTAGTCCTCTCGGCTCTGTGCCCAAATGTAAATTACTGCATTCAGTTTGAAAGCTTTAAAGGTCGCATTGCTGAAGCCTCAGTGCATCAACTGATCATCTACTGTGTTTGTACATATGTTGGGTACACAACCAGGCATCAAGGTGCATAGGAAAGATGTGGTCTGGTGGGGAAGGGAAGATTTAATTGCAGATTCTAGTTCAAGGAAATGGAGTTTGCTGTCCCCACCCTGTCACTTTGTTCTTAAATTTTAAGAACAGTTCCAGCAACTTTGGAGCCTTCATTTCCCAAGAAGTTTCCCAGGACAGATATTCAGGTCCATTGTGCTCCTAAGGGAACTTGTGTTTTGATGGGTCATTTGGAAAACACGGTAAGATAAATTCATTATCAGTGCAAATGGAGCAGTTGGGGAATGGGTCCTAGGGAACTTTTTCCATTACTCTTTGAATGCCCTGCAAAGATGCTGTTGCCAATTCCTGCCTCATCAAGCCAAGGATGTCACCTTCACAAAAGGAATGTCAGAACTCTTCTCATCCATGATATCCTCTCACTAGAGGTAGACCTCTAAATTATCAGGGGTAAAGTATATTTAACGGTAAGAAAATATCCATCAAAGAACAAAGTTAGGAAACAGATCTGTTTAGTTGTTTTCTTTCTGCTAAGTGTCTCTGAGGAAGCATTTGCATTGGCTTATGCCCAGGTGTCTAGAATCAGTCAGACACAAGCAGGGAATTTTCAGAATGCTTCATCTACACGAGTGCTTTCATTCAGATACAGAGCTGGCATCTGGAACTCAGATCTTTAGTAACCAGTTGTATAGAGCTCCACAGCAGCCTGTTTAGAAATGGTTCAGTTCAGTCGCTCAGTCGTGTCCGACTCTTTGTGACCCCATGAATCACAGCACGCCAGGTCTCCCTGTCCATCACCAACTCCCAGAGTTCACTCAAACTCATGTCCATCGAGTCGGTGATGCCATCCAGCCATCTCATTCTCTGTCATCCCCTTCTCCTCCCGCCCCCAATCCCTCCCAGCATCAGAGTCTTTTCCAGTGAGTCAAGTCTTCGCATGAGGTGGCCAAAGTATTGGAGTTTCAGCTTCAGCATCAGCCCTTCCAATGAACACCCAGGATTGATCTCCTTTAGAATGGACTGGTTGGATCTCCTTGCAGTCCAAGGGACTCTCAAGAGCTTCTCTAGCACCACACTTCAAAAGCATCAATTCTTCGGCTATCAGCTTTCTTCACAGTCCAACTCTCACATCCATACATGACCACTGGAAAAACCATAGCCTTGAGTAGATGGACCTTTGTTGGCAAAGTAATGTCTCTGCTTTTTAATATTCTATCTAGGTTGGTCATAACTTTCCTTCCAAGAAGTAAGCGTCTTTTAATTTCATAGCTGCAATCAGCATCTGCAATGATTTCGGAGAAAGCAGTGGCACCCCACTCCAGTACTCTTGCCTGGAAAATCCCATGGACGGAGGAGCCTGGTAGGCTGCAGTCCATGAGGTCACTAAGAGTCGGACACGACTGAGCGACTTCACTTTCACTGTTCACTTTCATGCATTGGAGAAGGAAATGGCAACCCATTCCAGTGTTCTTGCCTGGAGAATCCCAGGGACGGGGGAGGCCGTCTGTGGGGTCACACAGAGTCGGACACAACTGAAGTGACTCAGCAGCAGCAGTGATTTTGGAGCCCAAAAAAATAAAGTCTGACACTGTTTCCACTGTGTCCCCATCTATTTCCCATGAAGTGATGGGACCAGATGCCATGATCTTTGTTTTCTGAACTTTGAGCTTCAAGCCAACCTTTTCACTCTCCTCTTTCACTTTCATCAAGAGGCTTTTGAGTTCCTCTTCACTTTCTGCCATAAGGGCGGTGTCATCTGCATATCTGAGGTTATTGATATTTCTCCCAGCACAATCTTGATTCCAGCCTGTGCTTCTTCCAGCCCAGCGTTCCTCATGATGTACTCTGCATATAAGTTAAAGAAGCAGGGTGACAATATACAACCTTGACGTACTCCTTTTCCTATTTGGAACCAGTCTGTTGTTCCATGTACAGTTCTGACTGTTGCTTCTTAATGTGTTGAAATATTTTGAAAATACACCAAAAATTTTTATTCTGAAAGATTATTATCCAATGAAGAAAAAGAAAAGGGACAAATTAAAGAGAATTCTCTGGGGATTGATTATAGAGCACATCACTTAAATGAGTGCTACTTAAGGGAAAAATAATACTGAATTTAAGTGCTTTCTTTAGAAAATACAAATTCTTAGTCTTTGTGTCCAAAACAGGCAGGCTAGAGGGAGGAAATCTCTGTTTATTAACAAGAAAAACTACATTTGCTTCAAGAACTACAAGATGTCTCCTTATAATATCCTTGTGAGCTTCTTTATAATATCCTTGTAAGATTCTTTATTGGCAATATGATGAAATACTGAACACTAATTTTTTTGCTTTTACATAGCACTCTACTTACTAAAGATGTTTCTCAAGGATGGGATCATTTGGCAATAGAGAGGAGCTGTGAGGGGTAAGATTAAGAAAAAGGACGGTTTACAGTGTTAATTCATGAAACAAAACGCAAACAGAAACTAAAGAGTATTATTTTCCCTCATTGAGTAACAAGCTGGTGTTTGGCAAACTGTCTCTGGAGATATTCAAAGAAAAGAGCAAGCATCATGATTAAAGCCTTCTTTCTCCTCTTTTCCTCCCTACACTTCTTCTCTGACCACAGTTTGAACACATTTCAATCACCAGCAGTCGGGACCAGGGCAGGGCTGCCACGTGCTTGTTAATAGCGTCCCAAAGGCGGCAACCCAGTGGAGCTTCCCGGAAGTGCTGTGGTAGACCAGGGCGTTACCGTATTTCCCCTGCAACTGCCGCCTGCGACACTGAAGCCGCAGGACTGGGCTGCCAGCGGCGACTCTACGCTGGCAACTAGATGTACCACTCTTCCAGGCCCTGCTTGATAGTCCAAAATAGTAAAGGGCAAGCAGGCAGCTATCAAGTGTAACGACTGTTTAGTTGGAATGGGCTGATTTAGAGCTAGTCTAGGAATCTCTCCTGGGCCTGAGGTACCAGTGTTCAAGGACATTTTCCACAGACCGTCTTAAGCCATTCACGTTAAATAAATAAATGGAAGCACAAAGCTGCTAACTTCTCGGGAAGATAGCCGCTTCTTCCGGGCATGGGGGAACGGAGTGAGCTGTGCACGGAGCCGCTCTGAACCATTAGCGGCCAGCTTCCCATCTGACAAAACAGATTTGTTAGCTTGACTTTGAACTTCAGTCAACAATGACAGAGAAAGTGAGGAACTGCAGTCTTGTAAAGGGAGGGCCCAGAGACTGTTTTGCAAACTGAGGAAGGCTCTTTACAAGGGTATTCGTGGTTTATTTGAGCCTTCTGTGAGACATTGCTATGAAAGTATTTTGTAAACTGGGGAATCTCATGAATGGCAGCTCCTCTGCTGAGACATTTCTAACTCATCAGAGTGAAAGGACTGTCAGGCAAGGGTGCACAGAAGCACAAGGAGACACTGACAGTCCTCTCCAGGTACAAGACAGGTGTTCATTTTAAGAGGTCTTATTAGGACACAATCTCTACCCTGGCAGAGGCTGATGCAAAATTATCAAAGACGAAGGAGAACTTAATGTTTTAGCCATTCTTGCAACAGTTCCCATTACGCTATTAAACCCTCTCTGTCCTTAGATTAACAGCTCTTCAAAATGAGGGAAAATAAAATCTTACTCAGCCAGGAGGACCTAGCAGCTTTGCTGGGTGTTGCTGTTGAGGCTTACCCAATGTTCTCTGATTTGCTCACTTGGTTCAAGGAGCAGGCCAGGGAAGGGTGGGCCATCCCAGTCTGGGGGAGAGCTAAGCTGTGGGATCCATGACTGTCTCCCCCATTGACTGTCGGCCATTAAGCTTGTCACCAGCTGCTGACATCTAAAGCTAGAAAGAGGGATGTTATGGCACAATAAAACGGACAAGCCCATAAACCCCTCCTTGGTGATTGGTCATGCTCTCCTGCATCCTGCCTGGCCTTTGCCCATTTTTATCACTGGGTGTATGGTAGGCCTCCACTCAGAATCTGTCCACAACAAAGGTGCATTAGTTCCAGGCGGAAGCATTTCCCCTAAAACAGTCCCTACCTTCTATTAAGCAAGAAGACCAAGGGAAAAGCAACAATAGCAGCAACAATAACAATGCAAGAATTCAAGACTGGACACTCACTAGCAATCCCTTTGGCTGGGGGCACATGGTCTGGGATCAGCTGGGTGTCGGTTCCCAGGAAGGAGTATTTTGTATCGACATTGCCATTGCTGGGGAACAATGTTGAGGGTTCTTGGGGTGCCCAGGCCATGTTTGTTTATCTTTGGAGACTTAAGCCCCATGCAGAGGGAGTTCAGGACTTGGAAGGAGCAATTCAGCAGGCCCACTAGCCAGGCCCCAGGCTTTCTGTGGAATGTCCACATTCGTGGCTCAGGGAGATGCTGCCTGGGTCTGAGTATTCAGTGCCAGGAGTGAGAGATCTCTGTGCTGTCATATGAGCTATTGTGGCATAGAGAACATTGTTCATAGAGAACATCTACCTAGACCCCAAAACCTCTTCTCGATATGGGTCCATTTTCACTGCATATGTGACTTTAAATCATAAAGCCTTGGTTCTTGTGCCAACCCTGTCACTTTATGTAGTAGTGTGCTTAGTCGCTCAGCTGTGTCCCACCCTTGGTAACCCATGAACTGTAGCCTGCCAGGCTCCTCTGTCCATGGGTTTTCCCAGGCAAGAATACCAGAGTGGGTTGCCATTCCCTTTTCCAGGGGATCTTCCTGACGCAGGGATTGATCCCATGTCTACTGCATTGAAGACGGATTCTTTACCATCTGAGCTACCAGGGAAGATCACTTTATAGATATGTGCAACTGTGAGCAAAACACAGGCAAGAAAACAAAAGTTAAGTGACTTGCTTCTTCCTGGCAGCAGAGAGGGCAAACACAAAGGTCCTGAGGTAAGAATGGGTGTGGCCTGATGGTCCTTATTCTAAGAATGCATCTGTGTTGGTACCTGATCTGATCTCATGGCTGCTTCCTTCTCTTCATGTAAGTCTCCTTAGTGAGGAGTTCTCTGATACCCTATCACGTCTCCATCCCATCCTCCTGACAGTTCCTTCAGCACATTTATCTCCCTCAAAAATGACCTCATTTGTTTGCTTCCCCATTATTGCTTAGCTAGTGGGAAAGTAAACTCTGTGAGAGTGAAGATTTTGATTTTCTTCCACCCACCATGATATTCTCAGTCCCTCCAACAATGCCTAATACATACCCATGCAGATGTACATCCCAGACCTCTTATCTGAAAACTTTGGGGTCCAAGTATTTTGGGAATTTGGAATTATTCACATTTTAGGAAGGTCATAGGATCCACCTAGGTTATGTAGCACCCCCAAGACTCTGGGGCAGCCTCCTATCATCAGACATTTGCAGGTCTGCAGGGAAAGATGCAGAATATATGAGTGTTCACATTAAAGGAAATGGATGAAGACTTTAAGTAGCCTCATTTCTGTTTAGGTCAGGAGTCCCTGTCAAAGGAACTTACTGTCCACTTCAGAAAATCTTTTGGTTTTCAGAGCTTCTTGGAATTTGGAACTGCAAATAAAGTACTGTTGACCTACATTCAATTAATGTGAATCAAATGTATAAATTAACAAATATGATTTCATGCCTCCTGTGTGCCCAGGCACTGTGGTGGAGCTGGTTCCACAGCAATTGAATAAAACAGATATGATCCCTTCCATCTCAGACCTGCAGAGAAAATGTGTGGTTGAAAGATGAATTTCCATAGCACTTCAAATGAGATGCCTTTTTTTAAGGAGAGCAAACTTATAGTTTTCACAGGCATCATATAAAAGCTTATTAACCACCCACCTCCTCCCACACCTTGAACCTATCTCAGGGATCTAAGCAAAGGCAGTCATGGGAGATGGAGTTTTCACCCCAGATTCCAGTGTTTCTCTGTCCCTTCCCTCTCTCTTCTCTCCCCAGCAGGTCACAGTGTGAAACCATCCAGGGGCTAGTGGGAAAGCAAACCCTGTGAGAACGAGGACTTTGA
Source organism: Moschus berezovskii (assembly GCF_049115385.1). Taxonomy (NCBI): domain Eukaryota; kingdom Metazoa; phylum Chordata; class Mammalia; order Artiodactyla; family Moschidae; genus Moschus; species Moschus berezovskii. The sequence continues at coordinate 78,819,974 of NC_142464.1, read as the reverse complement.
TCTGACTCCTTTAGGGTCCATTTCTACTAATGCCAGGGAGAAATGCTGAGATGCCTACAGATATGGTGGAATGCTCCTCCGTCAAGGAAAGGCATTTGTGATGCCAGCGGGATTTCTCAAAGAGGCAGGAAGATGATTCTCTGACTCCACAGTGCCATGGTCATCCATCTCAAAAGGGGAAGGACCATTGGCCTTTCTACCCTTGATGGTCTTCAGAGAAGCCCTCAACCAACCAGCCAACCAACCAACCAAGCAGCCAACCAGTATTCGTTGAACACCTGCTCTGTGCCTGGCCCTGTCCTGGATATACTGGCTATCTGGCTAAAATTAGAGCATGTAGATTATAGGAAAAAAAACCCCACCATTAATTTCACTGCCTATTCTAAGAGACAAAACTTTTGCTGAGTTAATTTGTATTATGGGAATTTGGGAGACTGGAAGGTGCAGCAGTTAGGGGATCCAGACCTGGATTCAAACACTCACTCTGCTTCTTACTAGCAAGTTTTGAAACTTGAAGTTACTAAGACTCAGTTTTTTCATCTGTAAAATGTGGATTATAATCCAACTACACTGGGACTGTTATGAGGATGAGACAGGAAAGATCATGAATAGGAAAATGACGAGCACAGCATCAGGCACATAATCAATACAAAGTCACCCATTCCTTGAGAGTCCACTTTGTGCCAGGCTCTCTGTTGGATGCTGAGGACACAGAAATAAGTAAAACAAATCCCCATCTTCTGGAATCCCTATGAGCCAACACTAATTAGATTTCCTATGTATTTAGAGTGGAGTTTGAATTCAGGTGGGCAGATGTTTTCTTTTAAGAGAATAAATGTTATGATTATGATAAACGAAATCCATGCTCATCAAAGAAAAATTGGAAGCAAAGTAAAAGAAACACGATGGTTATTCATTCATGTTCAATTCACTCAACAAATATTTAAGCGCTGAGCACCTACCATAAGCTGGCACTGTTTCAGGCACTTGGGACACAGCAGTGAAAAGCCAGACAAGACCTTTGTGCTCAGTACTTTGTGGGAAGAGAGATAATAACAAAATAAATAAGATAATTCTCGGTGGTGATAAATGCCATAGAGAAAGAAGGTGATATATTTAAGAGGACAGGGTGGGGTTGAGTATCAGAAAAAGGGACTCTGAGGTGGTAACAATGAGCCAAGACCAGAATAACAAGGAATCGGCCACGTGAAGGTTTGGGAAAAGTGTTGTTAACCAATGTGAGTTTCTCCAGTGGTTTTTCTATCCAAACATCCAGCTGTTTCTCATCTACTCCCAGAGGAAAATGACGCAGAGAAAACTGTGTTGCCAAAGATTTATAATTTAACCTTACTAGCTCTAGAGCCAGTTCTTCCAGCAGCAAAGAAATGCTCTTAACTCTTTAGTGCTTTTTCCTCTTCAGAATTTGAAGATCCCTCTGAGAGATGATCAGATGGGTTTGGGCCCTTGACTGGCAGGGAGACAGTGATTTATGCTTACAGGAACATGACACACAAGCCTCAGGAAATGATCCTTCTCTGGACTTGGCATCTGCCAGGCTCTTTTCCAAAGTTTTATGTTCTTGGCTGGTCTCTGGAGAGATTGGACCATAGCCAGCACAATGTGGCCACTCCATTTAAAACAGATAAAGTTGAAGGGTGTCTTCAAATATATGGAGATTTATGAAGAGGGTAATGCTGAGTGCTTCCACTGAGACAAGAGGATGAACACTCCAAGGAGGATTTGCCCAGACAGATGGTCAGTCATTACCTTGGCTGTCCAGCACAGTTCTGATTTCATGAAAGTTAATTCTTTTCAATAAAAGCCATTTATTTATTTAAAGCATAAGTAAGTGTGATTTAACTTTTATGCCTTTTTGCAAGAGTTTTCAAAAATCCTTTGTCATAAAAAGTGTTTCCATGTTAGGTTCTAAAAAGACGATTGCTGTAGTCAAAGGAAAGCATTCTCCTGTGGATTAAACTTTGGAAATACAACACTGATGGCAGTTATTTGACGGCAACTATAAAAAACAGGATAGGAGAGCATACCCATTTGCCTTCATGGAAGAGATGTAGTTCTGCCTTCAAGTGAGGAGACTTAGAGATGAACTCACTCTCCCTACCCCCAACATTATGGCAAAAAAAAAAAAAAAAAAGCTAGAGGTGGCTCAGATGGTAAACAATCTTCCTGCAATGCAGGAGACCTGTGTTTAATCCCTGGGTTGGGACGATCCCCTGGAGAATGAAATGGCTATAGCAAAAGCAACATTAAAAAATTAAATTGCAGACAAGGATTGCCGACAATCCTGTCACATAATCAAAACAATGTTTCATGCATCCATATTATCTTCTGTCACATTTATCTTTCAGTTCAGTTCAGTCACTCAGTCGTGTCTGACTCTGTGACCCCATGGACTGCAGCACGCCAGGCCTCCCTGTCCATCACCAACTCCCAGAGTTTACTCAAACTCATGTCCATTGAATCATCCTCTGTTGTCCCCTTCTCATCCTGCCTTCAGTCTTTTCCAGCATCAGGGTCTTTTCCAATGAGTCAGTTCTTCGCATCAGGTGGCCAAAGTATTGGAGTTTCAGCTTTAGCACCAGTCCTTCCAATGAATATTCAAGACTGATTTCCTTTAGGAAGGACTGGTTGGATCTCCTTGCTGTCCAAGGGACTCTCAAGAGACTTCTCCAACACCACAGTTCTCCAGGCCAGAATACTGGAGTGGGTAGCCTGTCCCTTCTCCAGGGTAACTTCCTAACCCAGGGATTGAACCCAGGTCTCCTACATTGCAGGCAGATTCTTTACCATCTGAACCACAAGGGAAGCCCACATTTATCTTTATGCACATATAATATGTTAATCTTTGTAATAATATCATAGGTAGAATTTTGAAATAACAAAAAACACTAATTTACTACTAGTTGTGCCAGGCTCTGTCCTAAGCTCTTTAAATACATTAGTTCATTTGATTGTTACTATAACCCTCTGAGACAAGTACTATTACTGAATCACTTTACACATGGGTAAACTAAGGAAGTATTTTCTATTATTTAGTCTACATTTGGCTTTAGATTATAATATTTTACTCAAATTTTCTTTTTACCTACCTTTCCCCTTCCATCTTCCTCTCCCTTCCTCCTCAGACTATATCTATTTTTCCCCATCTTGTTTTTCTCACCTAATAAATGCATTGTAGACATTTATTTAAATCAATAGATGTGGATCTCACTCTTTTTACATTGCTGCTTAATCTCCATAGTATGACTGTTACACATATATCCTTATATACTGGGTAACTTTACTTCTAGCAGATATGTTTCCAGAAGTGAAAATGCTGGATGAAGGAAAATGTATGCTTCTAATTTTAAAAGATAATACCAGATTAATTTCCAAAATTGTGCAACAGTTCAAGTTCCTGCCAACAAACTATGAGCATGTGTGTCCTTGTATCTCTGTCACTTTCAGTTTTTTGATATTCGAATGGGTAAATATACCAAGATGACAATTTAAACTTTCCTCCAGCTTTGAAATATTATGGGCTTCCCTGGTGGCTCAGACAGTAAAGAATCTGCCTACAGTACAGGAGACCGTGGTTCTATCCCTGGGTTGGGAAGATCCCCTGGAGAAGGAAATGGCAACCCACTCCAGTATTCTTGCCTGGAGAATCCCATGGACAGAGGAGCCTGGTGAGCTACAGGCCATGGGGTCTCAAAGAGTTGGACACAACTGAGCGACTAACATTTTCTTTCACTTTGAAACATTATCGTTTCATTATTTTTTGTTTTATTACAGAGGTCAATTTAAATCAGATTGTTACCATGTGATAGAATCACCAAGATAACAAAAATGAAAGTTATATTTGCATTTTTTTTGCAAATTATACAAAAAAGATTAATTAAAAGGAGTTTTCATGACAGGTCAGTCTGGCAGGACAGTGAGAGCCACTGAGATTTGACCTGGATGCTCAAGGCAGGCAAAGGAGAATTTTCTGAGTGGAAAGAGTTCTGGTTCTCAGTGACCATTCATTCCCCGGCTGGCTCAGACCTTTTCTCTTACTGAGGAATCACCTGTTGTCTGAGACAACTGCCCAAATCCCATGTAATTTTGCTTTTCTACTTCAATAAGGCAAACCATGGGATTGTTAACTCTCATTTCTCTTTAAATTGAAATCTTCCTGGTGATGCCAATAGTGTAAGACAAAACAATTGTTTCTGATGGAATGGATAGACAAATGAAAATTTTAAAAGGAAAATCCAGTAAGAAGGAAACAGGAGTTGGAGGCAGCATGGTAGTACTTTGCTTATGCCTTCAACCTGAGAAAGTTACTAAAACACTCACACACAAGGCATGACCTTCTACCTACATTAGGTTTTGGAAAGATAGGTGGATACTAGGAACCAATAACCTTTTGCCTGTAAAGCACTTAATTTAAAGATGGGGTGAGAAAATATTTTCACCACTCACTCAGTGGGTCATATCTTTGCTTGCGTGACTGTATAATACTAGCTGTAGGGTTAAGAGCATGAACACAAGAATTGGACAGACCTGGGTTCAAATCCTTGCTCTGCCTTTTCGTGTATGCTTTTGATGTCTCTGCACCTCAGTTTTCTCATCTGTAAATGGGGATAATAGTCGGATTTTACATGATTGTTATGGAGGATTAAATGAGTTAATTTGTATAAAGTACCTAAAAATTGATATATGCTTTTTTTACTTTTTAAAAAATAGATATATACTATTTTTTTGAAATAAGGAAAGCTTTTTTAAAAGTTTTATTTATCTATTTATTTATTTTTGGCTTCACTGGGTCTTTGTTGCTGTGCAAGAGCTTTTCTCTAGTTGGGGCTGCTCTCTAGTTGCATTACATGGGCTTCTCATTGTGGTGGCTTTTCTTGTGGAGCATGAGCTCTAGGGCACGTGGGCTCAGTAGTCATGGGACATGGGCTCAGTTGCTCTGTGGCATGTGGGATCTTCTTGAAACAGAGATCCAACCCATGTCCCCTGCTTTGGCAGACAGATTCATAACCACTGGACTACCAGGGAAGTCCAAGGAGGTTCTTTATTTCAAGAACTTTATGAAGCTGACAACAGATTTGTTGAAAATAATTGAAGTTTAGGGGAAGCATCATCTCCATTTGCCCCTCCCTAGGGAAAAAAATGGATCCTCAAAAAAATTGGCCTGGGCCAGCCTAGATTAATTTAGTTTTAGTTTCAGGGACTCGCCTGTAGATAGCATTTTGTGTCAGGTCATATACACCATCAGGAGGACTTCATCTACTATCAGGATTTAAATACTCACTGCGGAAAGCTCTTTGACTTTACTTTCTTGTGAATCCAGTCTTCAGGTACTGAGTTGTCAGCAGTGTTTTCTTTGGAAAGCTTGGCTGGCCTCACCATGATGTGCTAAGGGCTGTGTTTGGCCTTGCAGTTGAGTAGAAATGGCTGTGTTGCGACAGCTGTCTCTGCCCGGCTGACTCACTGTGTCTTTGCATTCCTAGGCCTCTCACCTCTGCCAAGATAATTTTTGGTGTGCTCTGGTAACAAGGTGGGGGGTGTGGGGGGGGCATTTCAATCTCTTTTGGGTGGAAAAATCTACTTTTTGTGGGAGTCAGAAGCCAAAATATTGCCACCCTTGAGTGACCCCTTATACTGCCGGGAAACACAAATATTTGCTGTAACTTTTTCCTCACACATGTAGTCCTATAATATGTTTCTGCTTAATCACCTACTGTCTAATTTCTAATACTATGTAAGCAATTCATGCTTATTGTAGAAAACTTGAAAAAAAATGCATGAAAAAGAGATAAAAAATTACTTTCCAAAGACATCTGCCACATTTTAGCATATTTCTCTCTAGTCCTTCGAGGTTTGGTTTTTTCCCCATTTTATTACTATTTTAAAATGTGAAGTAGAGAGCATACTGTTTACATAATTTCCTTATGATTCTTTTTTGCTGGACGTTACGATAAGCATTCCTTTGTGATTTCTGATATTCTTTGTGAATATAGCCAAGCTGATCTTTGCTGGGTTTTTACTTATTACAAGAGTAGAACTTTTTTTTAAAAAAAATTAAATTTGAAAGCACAGATAAACTCAAATTAGAAACCCATTAAAACCATGCATAATCCCACCCAAAGACAACTTCTGCTAATATTTTTTTGTATTTCCTCTGTATTTAGATTACCTCTATTTTAGGTCTACACAGAGAACATGTTCTTCATTCCATTAAAAAAAAATTTGTTTTTGGATGAGGACCATTTATGAAGTCTTTATTGAATTTGTTACAATATTGCTTCCATCTACGAGGCATGTGGAATCTTAGCTCCCTGACAAAGGGTCAAACCCACACTCCTTGCATTGGAAGGCGAAGTCTTAACCGCTGGACCACCAGGGAATTCCCTACATTTCATTATAAAAATGTGTTATTCACTTAAAAATACTTGAACTCATCTTTTTAATAAAACCTTACAACTGTTGTGAAAGAGGGAGGTGGGCAAAACAGGTGAAGGAGGAAGAGGTACAAACTTAAATTTATAAAATAAATGAGTCCTGGGGTTATAATGTACAGCATAGTGACTCTATTTAATAAACTGTGTCAAATATGCAGTTGCTAAGGGAGTAGATCTTAAAAGCATTGAAACATATACCTTACCATATGCAAAATAGATAGCTAGTGGGAAGTATAAGACAGGGAGCTTAACCTGGTGCTCTGTGACAACCTAGAGAGGTGGGATGGGTGGGGCATGCGGGAAAGTTTTAGGAGAGAGGGGACATATGTATACCCTGGCTGATTCACATTGTTATATGACAGAAACCAACACAACATTGTAAGGCAATTATCCTCATTACAAAAAGGTTCTCACAAGAAAAAGAAATGTAACTGTGTGTGGTGATGAATGTTAACTAGATTTACTGTGGTGACCATTTTGCAAGTATATACAAATATCGAGTTATTGGTTAGACATCTGAAACTAATATAATGTTATACGTAAATTGTATTTCAAAAAATTTTTTAAAAGACCTATGATTCTACCATCTATTCTTCTATTTGCACAGAAATCCATTGAATGGGATGATTCTTTCTTTTGGGGGGGATGATTCTTTTATTCAAAGAATTTCTATTGTTGGACATTTAACCTTATTATATTGTTGGACTTAGTTTGAAATTATGCTTGATGGCCTAAAGTATCCCGTGGGTACCTGCTGTCTCTTCCATGAGCCTTGGGTGCCTGGAGGTCAGAGAGAATTCCTAAGTCAACTCAATCCCCAGCCTGCTGCCCAGCACCCGGCACATGGTCCACATGATAAATACTGGTCAGATGAGTGAATCTTACTGAGCTTGGATGGCCTGGGAGTCACCAGAATAGAACAGTTTGCTGACCTTGGGGGAACTGCTGGCCTGGGGGGAGCTTCTGTCCTGGGAGCCCAACCTGGTGCTCTGTGACTAAGTCTGTCTGCCCTCATTTGAATTTCCTCCAGGACCATGCAGGTTACACACGCTTATTCTTTAATTATGGGCCACTGGATGCTATCTGCCTCTTTCTAAAGCTGAGAATCATAGTGAATTATTTGGGGGAAGCATTTTGGAAGAAGATAGAAGACCCCACAGTGGAAATAACTCTGATTTTGGAGTACAAAGACTTTGGTTCGACTCCTTGCTCACCATTCAGCTTTGCAATCTTAGGAGTCTCACCCAACCTTCTGGACTTTCGTGTCCTTCTTTAGCAAGTGGGAAAATACAAATATATGCTCTTCCTCTGTATAAAGGCTTATTGAGAAGAGCGACTGTCCTATAGATGTGAGCTGGGCCAAGTGGGTAGAGGAATGGGATGGGGAGAGAAGCCAACAAGGCCCTTTGGCCTCCTATTCACAAATTACCTCAAATTTATATTTTTAAAGATTACACACACACAAGTATGTACATATGCTATCAATGAGATGCAGTTGTGCGGCGTAGCATGGCATTTGTGTATGTATGCTGAAAGTAATAATTTGCACAGGATAAATGTTTCAACTGTTCCATAATTTTTATAACTTTGTTTTTGGTCTTTTTCCCCTTTATTTTGAGTATGCTGGCAGCCTCAGTCAAAGGAAGTGGCTGAGGTCTCCTGACTTGTGGGAAACCCTGTTTGCCAAAGCACCTCGTAAACGACGCACCACAACACTGGAAACAAAACACGGGAAGGAAGAGTAGGGCTGTTCTTTGGTAGGAACAGGCGGACGATGGAGAGAAAGTTGGAGAATGAATAGGAAATTCTGGGGAACCAGCTCCCCTAGGGTCGTCTACCTGAGGCTACTCCAACTGGAAGCAGAGTTGGTAAAGTGATAGCAGCAGAGAAATTCATTTTGAACACTGCCTTCCCCCACCCCGCCCCCGCCCCAGAAATACCATTACTTTTCAGTGAGCAGGAACAAGAATTTTCAGAGGAAAAATTTTGTTGCAATAAAAAAAAAGGAGAAAGGAGAAAATAGGAAACACTCAAAGGCAGTTACCCACTACTCCCACAGAGTCATTTAGGACCCCTTGAAGGCACTAGCTGTAATGATAACAGTGTTATTGTGGATGAACTCTGTGTCCCAGGCAGCAATCTGCCCTGGACCCAAGGTCAATGGTTTTCCTCAAGCCATTTTACCCTAGGCTCATTTTATGCCACCATTTATTAGAAGGGACAGTTTGTATCACAAATCTCATAAAGTTGCTGTCATTCCAAGTTTAATCATGCAATCAGAAAGGAAGTTACCTCACAATTTAACAAGGTGAAAAGGAACATTTTTACCATTATCGTGTGTTCTATAATTGGCTCGAGAGAACAGTTCTCCCCTTTCATTACGGAAAGTGGGCTTTGACTGTCTCACATTTGGAAATTTCCAAGGCAGGGTCAGCCTTTGAATCCTCTGTGCTGATGGCTGTCTCACGGCCATTGGTTTGTTAGGCCTTCACATCCTGGTCTGGTTCTGGAGATTTGATGGTGATGGCTGCACCCCTTTTTGTGTGGGAAGCAGAGACCAGTTCTTTCCTCAGGCAAATGCCTATCTGCTACTAAGTCACTCTTCCCAGGATCTCAGTTCAGTTCAGTCACTCAGTTGTGTCCGACTCTGCGACCCCATAAACAGCAGCATGCCAGGCCTCCCTGCCCATCACCAACTCCCAGAGTCCACCCAAACCCATGTCCATTGAGTCGGTAATGCCATCCAACCATCTTATCCTCTGTCGTCTCCTTCTCTTCTCACCTTCAATCTTTCCCAGCATCAGGGTCTTTTCCAGTGAGCCAGCTCTTCGCATCAGGTGGCCAAAGCATTGGAGTTTCAGCTTCAACATCAGTCCTTCCAATGAACACCCAGGACTGATCTCCTTTAGGATGGACTGGTTGGATCTCCTTGCAGTCCAAGGGACTCTCAAGAGTCTTCTCCAACATCAGAGTTCAAAAGCATCAATTCTTCAGTGCTCAGCTTTCTTCACAGTCCAACTCTCACATCCATACATGACCATTGTAAAAACCACAGTCTTGACTAGACGGACCCTTGTTGGCAAAGTAATGTCTCTGCTTTTTAATATACTATCTAGGTTGGTCATAACTTTCCTTCCAAGGAGTAATTGGAATTTTAATTTCATTTTAATATCGTGGCTGCAATCAGCATCCGCAGTGATTCTGCAGCCCAGAAAAATAAAGCCTGCCACTGTTTCCACATCTATTTGCCATGAAGTGATGGGACCGGAAGCGATGATCTTAGTTTTCTGAATGTTGAGCTTTAAGCCAACTTTTTCACTCTCCTCTTTCCCTTTCATCAAGAGGCTCTTTAGTTCTTCTTCACTTTCTGCCATAAGGGTGGTGTCCTCTGCATATCTGAGGTTATTTATATTTCTTCCAGCAATCTTGATTCCAGCTTGTGCTTCCTCCAGCCCAGCATTCCTCATGATGTACTCTGCATATAAGTTAAATAAACAGAGTGACAATATACAGCCTTGACGTACTTCTTTTCCTATTTGGAACCAGTCTGTTGTTCCATGTCCAATTCTAACTGTTGCTTCCTGAGCTGCATACAGGTTTCTCAAGAGGCAGGTCAGGTAGTCTCCTATTCCTATCTCCTTCAGAATTTTCCACAGTTTATTGTGATCCACACAGTCAAAGGCTTTGGCATAGTCAAGAAAGCAGAAATAGATGTTTTTCTGGAACTCCCTTGCTTTTTCGATGATCCAGCGGATGTTGGCAATTTGATCTCTGGTTCCTCTGTTTTTTCTAAAACCACCTTGAACATCTGGAAGTTCACGGTTCACCTATTGCTGAAGCCTGACTTGGAGAATTTTAAGCATTACCAGGATCTCAAGCTTGTTTCAAAGGAGGAGGGCCCAGAATCCTTGGTCGTCTTTTGCAGAACTTTTGTCATAAGGTGATGCTCTATTTTATACCATAACTGGAATTAGAAATGCTTTTAATGGAGTTAAACCTGAGCTTCCTATGCAAGTTTTTTTTGAAATCTAAAATAATAACAGCATATACATGGCCTTCATAATAATACAAATTGTTAGAAACTTAAAAAATATTGATTTACGTTTGGCTGTGCAAGTTGTGGCGAGTGGGGCTACTCTCTAATTGTGGTGCATGGACTTCTCATTATAGTGGCTTCTCTTGTTATGGAGCACAGGTTCTAGGGAGCATAGGCTCTAGGGTGTACAGGCTTAGTTGCCCTGAGGCACGTGGGATCTTCCCACATCAGAGATGGAACCAGAGTCCCCTGCATTGCAAGGCAGAGTCTTAACCACTGGACCACCAGGGAAGCCCTGTTAGAAACTCTTGACTAACTTTGCAGGGCCACCCGGGGCCTCCTCCTCAACGGCTAGATCTCTGAGCTAAGTTTCCCCCAATCAGGTGATGGGCAGCACTCGACACAGTAGCTAGCTCTCTTGCCTGACCTGCTTGCTGTCTCATCACGGCTCCCAGGACATCTCTTCTCTTTGGTTCCTCCAGGCTTCACTGGCTGCCCTGGGCTGGGCAGGACGTGTCTACCTCCATCACCAGCATGGAAGGTACTGACACCAGAACCAGTTATCTCCCTTCCTGAAAGCACGTCTTGCTCTTCCCTTTCCCCTTCCCCACTCCCCCACTCCCCAGGCCTCTACAAAGGAGACCAGAGATGGTCCAAGTGACGCTTCTCCAGCTTTGTAGGCAGAAGGGGTCCGGACGGGTCTGGTTCTCTCACTTAGCTGCTCAAATGCTCAGCCTCTTCACCTCCAAGCTGGAAACACCAGTTGTTCTAGCCTTGTCCTTTTCTTGTGAATATTAAATGCTCTAAGTCAGTGGTTCTCAGTGGGGTGTGGTTTTGCCCCCAGCAGATATTTGGCAATGTCTGGAAGTGTTTCTGGGGTCACATCACGAGTTGGGTGGGGTGGAGAGGTCAGCACTGGCATCTAGCCCAGAGAGGAAGCTGCTCTGCATCCTACAAGGCACCAGCCAGCCCCGCAGCAAAGAAGGGTCTGGCCCTGATGTCAGTAGTGCTGAGGTTGGGAAATTCTGCTGTGAGGCGTGAAGAGTGCTTAGTTCAACCCATAAGAAATGGCATTGTCACTGTTGTTGCCATTATTCTTTTATGCAGCTGCTCTCTGTCAGAGCAATGGCCATGCCTTCTGGTTCTTTTAAGAAGAAAATTTCTTCTAACCTTTTGATCTGTGACGCAAGAATGCTAAAGTACACACGTTGGTGGAGACACTGTGTGTGTGCATTTACAACATGGCTAGGTGAAACGTGGAGTAAGCCAACGGGCTGTATGCCTCAATTAAGCACTAACCAGCCGAAATCAGATTGATTATATTCTTTGCAACCAAAGATGGAGAAGCTGTATACAGTTAGCGAAAACAAGACCAGGAGCTGACTGTGGCTCAGATCATGAACTCCTTATTGCGAAGTTCAGACTTAAATTGAAGAAAGTAGGGAAAACCACTAGACCATTCAGATATGACCTCAATCAAATCCCTTATGATTATACAGTGGAAGTGAGAAATAGATTTAAGGGACTAGATCTGATTGATAGAGTGCCTGATGAACTCTGGATGGAGGTTCGTGACATTGTACAGGAGACAGGGACCAAGACCATCCCCATGGAAAAGAAATGCAAAAGAGCGAAATGGCTGTCTGAGGAGGCCTTACAAATAGCTGTGAAAAGAAGAGAGGCGAAAAGCAAAGGAGAAAAGGAAAGATATAAGCATCTGAATGCAGAGTTCCAAAGAATAGCAAGGAGAGATAAGAAAGCCTTCCTCAGTGATCAATGCAAAGAAATAGAGGAAAACAACAGAATAGGAAAAACAAGAGAGCTCTTCAAGAAAATTAGAGATTCCAAGGGAACATTTCATGCAAAGATGGGCTCGATAAAGGACAGAAATGGTATGGACCTAACAGAAGCAGAAGATATTAAAAAGAGGTGGCAGGAATACACAGAAGAACTGTACAAAAAAGATCTTCACGACCAAGATAGTCACGATAACGTGATCACTGACCTAGAGCCAGATATCTTGGAATGTGAAGTCAAGTGGGCCTTAGAAAGCATCACTACGAACAAAGCTAGTGGAGGTGATGGAATTCCAGTTGAGCTATTTCAAGTCTTGAAAGATGATGCTGTGAAAGTGCTGCACTCAATATGCCAGCAGATTTGGAAAACTCAGCAGTGGCCACAGGACTGGAAGAGGTCAGTCTTCATTCCAATCCCAAAGAAAGGCAATGCCAAAGAATGCTCAAACTACCGCACAATTGCACTCATCTCACACGCTAGTAAAGTCATGCTCAAAATTCTCCAAGCCAGGCTTCAGCAGTATATAAACCGTGAACTCCCAGATGTTCAAGCAGGTTTTAGAAAAGGCAGAGGCACCAGAGATCAAATTGCCAACATCCGCTGGATCATGGAGAAAGCAAGAGAGTTTCAGAAAAACATCTATTTCTGCTTTATTGACTATGCCAAAGCCTTTGACTGTGTGGATCACAATAAACTGTGGAACATTCTGAAAGAGATGGGAATCCCAGACCACCTGACCTGCCTCTTGAGAAACCTGTATGCAGGTCAGGAAGCAACTGTTAGAACTGGACATGGAACAACAGACTGGTTCCAAATAGGAAAAGGTGTACGTCAAGGTTGTATATTGTCACCTTGCTTATTTAACTTATATGCAGAGTACATCATGAGGAACGCTGGGCTGGAAGAAGCACAAGCTGGAATCAAGATTGCCGGGAGAAATATCAATAACCTCAGATATGCAGATGACACTACCCTTATGGCAGAAAGTGAAGAGGAACTCAAAAGCCTCTTGATGAAAGTGAAAGAGGAGAGTGAAAAGGTTGGCTTGAAGCTCAACATTCAGAAAACAAAGATCATGGCATCTGGTCCCATCACTTCATGGGAAATAGATGGAAAAACAGTGGAAACAGTGTCAGACTTTATTTTTTTGGGCTCCAAAATCACTACAGATGCTGATTGCAGCCATGAAATTAAAAGACGCTTGCTCCTTGGAAGGAAAGTTATGACCAACCTTGATAGTATATTAAAAAGCAGAGACATTACTTTGCCAACCAAGGTCCGTCTAGTCAAGGCTATGGTTTTTCCCGTGGTCATGTATGGATGTGAGAGTTGGACTGTGAAGAAGGCTGACCGCCGAAGAATCGATGCTTTTGAACTGTGGTGTTGGAGAAGACTCTTGAGAGTCCCTTATACTGCAAGGAGATCCAACCAGTCCATTCTGGAGGAGATCAATCCTGGATGTTCATTGGAGGGACTGATACTAAAGCTGAAACTGCAATACTTTGGCCACCTCATGCGACGAGTTGACTCACTGGAAAAGACTCTGATGCTGGGAAAGGTTGGGGGTGGGAGGAGAAGGGGACGACGGAGAATGAGATGGCTGGATGGCATCACTGCCTCTGTGGACATGAGTTTGAGTGAACTCCGGGAGTTGGTGATGGACAGGGAGGCCTGGCGTGCTGTGATTCATGGGGTCGCGGAGAGTCGGACACGACTGAGCGACTGAACTGAACTGAACTGAGGGAGAATTATAGATTATAAAAATAGCTATACTTTTACATATTACCACTAATCCTCCCTGGAAATTAGGCATGTTATACTTCCTTTCGGAGAAGGCAGTGGCACCCCATTCCAGTACTCTTGCCTGGAAAGTCCCATGGATGGAGGAGCCTGGTAGGCTGCAGTCCATGGGGTCGCGTAGAGTTGGACATGACTGAAGCGACTTAGCAGCAGCAGCAGCAGCATACTTCCTTTAGAGGAGAAAACTTGGGAAAGTTAATGTGATTTGTCCAAGTGATAAGGGATGATGAGTGTTGAAGCCAAACTCTGAACCTAGTTATTTTGAATCAGTGAGTTTTCTACCTGACTGCTCTCCCCACAGGCTTCACCTCCCCACCAACTCCTCCCCCTAGGCCTGTGTTCTGAAATCAGGTCAGATAGAGCATATCCAGGTGTTCTGTTTTATAGCCTGAAAAGGACACAAGGACATCAGAAGAATTACTACCTTAAGGTGGTGAATTGATCAGTGTTTACTTGAAAATGTTTATTTTTATAAAAGCTCATAGCTGATATAGGGCTTTCCTGGTGGCTCAGATGGTAAAGAATCTGCCTGCAGTATGGAAGACATGGCAGGAGCTGTGGGTTCAATTCCCGGGTTGGGAAGATCCCCTGGAGAAGGAAATGGCAACCCACTCCAGTATTCCTGCCTGGGAAATCCCTTGGATGGAAGAACCTGGTGAGCTACAGTCCATGGGGTCGCAAAAGAGTCGGACACAACTTAGTGACTAAACAACAGTTGATCTAATCATAACAAACTTAAAAAAATAAGAGAGATATCCATACATGGCCCCATGTGACACTGACTTCCAATCCTGGTGCTCATGCAAGACTCTCAAAGTCAATAGTAAAGTTAACCAAATGTGATTCAGATTTAATCAAGTAGCTAGACTGGGGATTCCTTGTTTTGTGAAAATGCTGCCAAAATATGTTTCTAATCTCCCTGCCTCCTCTCTGCCTACCAATGCCTCCCCTCCCCAAGACACACACACCCACACAAGACACACACACACACACACACACACTGATGTCTTTACAATCTTTCATTCTTTCTGAGTCCATTTACCTCCTCTATCTCTCTCTCTCCCCTCCCCTGTGAAACAGGTTAGCATATTAATGGAGGGTAAGTGCTTCCAGCAATTCCATTAGCCTTCTGGCTGGGTAGGGTAAGCGTGGAGAAAGTTTAGCAAGGAGGAAAGCCGCAGTTCTGAGACGAACTAGTGTTTTACATCAAAAACAGTCTTTTTTTTTTTTTAAAGAGAGCAGCCGAGTGGTGAGTTACAGAAGAGGGCTCAGAGGCTGGGTCCTCCACAGTGTTTCTCTGAACGAAGACAGTCACATAAGCAGTAACATCTGGATGGGGGAAGCCCACTTTGAAATCTGAATATAGGCGGGCAGTGCTTATTTAAACATCGCCTGTGTTTGAGTAATGGCAAGAGTAGAGCCCATGAGGGACTTTGTTTTTCAGGCTTTTGAAATGGGGCAGAGAGAACTTCCAGCAGTTTGAGGCCATCTGGAGTTGAGGGTGGGGGCTCTGCAGGGATGTGGGGCAATGGCGAATTTGGGCAACTTTCACAGACTTTTTGGGTTCTGTTTAAGTTTCTCATTTCTCCTTCATTCAGCAACTAACCGTCAAGGGTTATGAGGTCCATCCCCCACATCTCATGGGCTTGTATGTGAGTTGAGCAGATAAGAGACAGAAAGATATCTCACCAGATCAGGGAACAGCTTCGAAAACTCCCAGCGTGATTCAAAACTTCAGCCACATATGAGAATCAGTGTGTCAGAGGAGTGCTTCTCAAACACTAGCGTGCATTCAAAATGTATGAGAATTTTATTAAAATACAGATATTAATACAGGGAGTCTGGGTTGTAGTCTTAAGTTTTTCTTCTTCTTTCATAATTTTTATTGTGATATAATTCACCTACCATATGATTTGCCATTTAAAGTGCAGCATTCAGTGATTTTCAGTATATTCATAAGGTGTGCAAACATCAGTACCATCTAACTCCAGAACTGCTTCATCTCCCCAAACGAGACCTTGTACCCGTTGACAGCCACTCCCTAATTCCTCTCCCTCCAGTCTCTGATTAACTCTAAACCCCTTTCTGTCTTTGAGGATTTGCCTATTATGGACATTTCATACAAATTGAATGGTTCAACATGCTGCCTTTTGTATTAGGCTTCTTTTGCTAAACATAATGTTTTCAAGGTTCCTACATACTGGATCATGTATCAGTACTTCATTGCTTTTGATGACTGATTCCTTTGTATGGATATTCCACATTTTTGTTTATCTATCCATCAATTAATGAACAAATGGATTGTTTCCTCTTTTGGGCTATTATGAATAATGTTAATATGGAATTTTGTGTACAAATTTTTGTGTGTACATATATTTTCAATTCTGGTGGATATATAGCTAGGAGTGGAATCGCTGGGCCACATGGTACCTCTATGTTTACCTTTCTGAGGAACTCCCAAACTAGTTTGTAACGTGGATGCACCATTTTACATCCCCATCAGCAATGTATGAGAATTCCACTTTCTCCACATCCTTGTTAACCCTTGCTATTGTCTGAATTTTTTTTTTTATGATAGTCTTCCCAGTGGGTATGAAATGGCATTTCAGTGTGGTTTTGATTTGCTTTTCCCTAATAACTAATGTGTTGGAGAAGACTCTTGAGAGTCCCTTGGACTGCAAGGAGATCCTAGGCATGTGGAATCTTCCTGGATCAGTGATCGATCACTCGTCCTTGGCATTAGCAGACAGATTCTTAACCACTGGACCATCAGGGAAGTCCTCCACTTTTCCTTTTGTAGCTTGTGATGCCAGTGTTACACCTAAGAGACTATTGCCTTATGCATGGTCACAAAGATTTTCATTTCTAAAAGTCCTCAGGTGATGCTGCTGCTGGTTGAAGATCCACAGTTTGGGTAGCAAGGGTTTTGATTTTTTTTCTTTTTTTCTTCTTTTCAATGATCTGATGGAGTAGGAACTGCAGATCTCTTTGGATGGCCTACTAATAAACTCCAGTGCAGTCTGAATCAAACTGGAGTTTTTCTTAGTCTGTCAGGGCTCTCTCATAGGGTTGCAGGTGTGGATGGAGGAAAGTGATGGTCTGCCTTTACTTCTTGTTAGAAACTCTGAATTTAAGAGCTTGGGTGAATTCAAACTCAGGACTATAAACTCTAGGTAAAGAGTGCTTTTGTCATATTGGAATCCAGCTGTTGAAAGAGTAACTTACATGAGTAAGCCTTTGTCTGTAGTTCTGATCATAGATAGAAGTTTCCTGTTTCGGCAGCATTTGCTCTAATGAGATTTGAGACGCAGCCACAGGCAGCACTGTGTCCAGAACAAATTACAGGGTTGTATGAGCAATACAATTGTGTGATTCCCTCAGACATGCCCCATTTCAGAGTGTAACATTCCCTTAAACTGTAAGCTTATTAGCAGGAAGGTTAGCTTGGATTCGTCTACTTTATTTTTTTCTTTAAATTTGGTTGGTGCGTTAATGAAACTTCCACTTTCAGATTCAAAGCTCCAAAAAGAATTCTGGGATGTTGATGGCTCTCTAGATGATGGTCTTTCTTTTTCTGGACCATTTCTTCTCACAGACTAAGTAAAGATGACCCCCACTGTTTGCTGGGCTCCACAGAGTCCTCCTTGGGGAGCCCTTTGGCCAAGGGCTCAGTCAGCCTGGCTGCCGAATAGGAAACACTGACCATGGACACTCTCTGGAGGTGAAGTAGGAGTTTGTTAGTGGCACTTTCCTAGCAAAGTCAGAATGTGTCCAACTCTAGGGGCTGCAGAGAGAAGGGGACCACAGTGAATTAGGCTCACAGGGTCCAGTCCTCTTTCTGAAGGCTAGACCCCCATCAGCCTGGCCTTCTTTCCACACTGCCACCAGGGCTGTCTCTCAAAGCCCTTCCCATCTCCGCCTTCTCTGATCTGCATCTCCTTGAAATGTTTGTGGTCTTCTCTCAGTTTGGTAAGGGAGTATGGATGAGATTCAACTATTCATCATTCATTTATTTGCTCTTTCTTACATAATTAATGAGCCCCTGCTATATGCAGGGCACTGTGTTTGTCATTGGAGGGATTTCAAAGACTGTCTTTGCCCTCACAAAGTTTTCAGTCTGATGGAGATAACCCCTCTAAGTTCGGCAAATATTTATTGAAGGCATACTATGTGCCAGGCACTGTTCTAGGAAAGTGAAAGAAAAGTTGAAAGTGTTAGTTGCTCAGTTGTGTCCAACTCTTCATGACCCCATGGACTGTAGCCCACCAGGCTCCTCTGTCCATGGAATCTCTAGGCAAGAATACTGGAGTGATTAGCCAGTCCCTTCTCCAGGGGATCTTCCCAACCCAGAGATTGAACCTGAGTCTCCTGCATTACAGGCAGATTCTTTGCGGTCTGAGCCACCAGGGAAGCCCACTCACTGTTCTAGGTGTGTTCTGGTCTGTGCTAAGTCTCTTCAGTTGTGTCCGACTCTTTGTGACCCTATGAACCGTACCCGGCCAGGCTCCTCTGTCCACTGGATTCTCCAGGCAAGAATACTGGAGTGGGTTGCCATGACCTTCTACAGGGGAATCTTCCCCACCCAGGGAATGAACCTGTGTCTCTTAAGTCTCCTGCATTGGTGGGTGGGTTCTTTATCTCTAGCACCACCTGGGAAGCCCTGCTGTTCTAGGGGTTGTAGTTAAATCAGTGACAGAACAGGCCAGGTTTCTGCTACATGGACCTTACAAAGGCAGCTAGTAGCTAGCTGTAGCACAGAGAGGTTCAGTTAAAATGATATTGAAATCTGCAAAGATGGGACTGTTGAACCTATCTACAGGACAGCAATGGAGATGCAGACGTACAGAACAGACTTTTGGATAGGAGAGAGAGAAGGTGGAAAGATTTGAGAGAGTAGCTTTGAAACACATACATTACCGTATGTAAAATAGATAGCCAGTGAGAATTTGTTATGTGACACAGGGAACCAAAACTTGTGTTCTGTGACAACATAGAGGGGTGGGATAGGGAGGGAAATTTAAGACAGAGAGGACGTATGTATACCTATGACTGATTAATGTTGGTGTATGGCAGAAACTATCACATTATTGTAAAATAATTATCCTCCAGGTAAAAATAAAGCAAAAGTTAAAAAATGGTATTGACTACACATCTGCTGTCTCCATTCATTCACTCATTCAGTCATCCATTCATTTCGGAAGTTCTTAACTAGCTCCTACTGTACACCTGGCACCCTATTAAATTCTGAGGAGCAAGTAAGGACCAGATTCTTTCTTTCTTGGTACATACAGTCTAGTGGGAATTCAGTCATGAATCAAGTAATTGTATTTGTGACCCAATAGAAAAGGTCTGTCTTCATTCCAATCCCAAAGAAAGGCAATGCCAAAGAATGCTCAAACTACCGCACAATTGCACTCATCTCACATGCTAGTAAAGTCATGCTCAAAATTCTCCAAGCCAGGCTTCAGCAATGTGTGAACTGTGAACTCCCAGATGTTCAAGTAGGTTTTAGAAAAGGCAGAGGCGCCAGAGATCAAATTGCCAACATCCACTGGATCATGGAGAAAGCAAGAGAGTTCCAGAAAAACATCTATTTCTGCTTCATTGACTATGCCAAAGCCTTTGACTGTGTGGATCACAAGAAACTGTGGAACATTCTGAAAGAGATGGGAATCCCAGACCACCTGACCTGCCTCTTGAGAAACCTATATGCAGGTCAGGAAGCAACAGTCAGAACTGGACATGGAACAACAGACTGGTTCCAAATAGGAAAAGGAGTACGTCAAGGTTGTATACTGTCACCTTGCTTATTTAACTTATATGCAGAGTACATCATGAGGAACGCTGGGCCGGAAGAAGCACAAGCTGGAATCAAGACTGCTGGGAGAAATATCAATAACCTCAGATATGCAGATGACACCACCCTCATGGCAGAAAGTGAAGAGGAACTCAAAAGCCTCTTGATGAAAGTGAAAGAGGAGAGTGAAAAGGTTGGCTTGAAGCTCAACATTCAGAAAACAAAGATCATGGCATCTGGTCCCATCACTTCATGGGAAATAGATGGGAAAACAGCAGAAACAGTGTCAGACTTTATTTTTTTGGGCTCCAAAATCACTTCGGATGCTGATTGCAGCCATGAAATTAAAAGATGCTTACTCCTTGGAAGGAAAGTTATGACCAACCTAGATAGTATATTAAAAAGCAGAGACATTACTTTGCCAGCAAAGGTCCATTTAGTCAAGGCTATAGTTTTTCCAGTGGTCATGTATGGATGTGAGAGTTGGACTGTGAAGAAAGCTGATGGCCGAAGAATTGATGCTTTTGAACTGTGGTGCTGGAGAAGACTCTTGAGAGTTCCTTGGACTGCAAGGAAATCCAACCAGTCCATTCTAAAGGAGATCAATCTTGGGTGTTCATTGGAAGGACTGATGCTAAAGCTGAAACTGCAATACTTTGGCCACCTCATGCGACGAGTTGACTCACTGGAAAAGAGTCTGATGCTGGGAGGGATTGGGGGTGGGAGGAGAAGGGGACGACAGAGGATAAGATGGCTGGATGGCATCACCGACTCGATGGACATGAGTTTGAGTGAACTCCGGGAGTTGGTGATGGACAGGGAGGCCTGGTGTGCTGTGATTCATGGGGTCTCAAAGAGTTGGACACAACTGAGCAACTGAACTGAACTGAACTGAACTGAATGACAAACAGATTAATTGTTTGAAGAGAAATTAAAACAGAGCTTTCCACACCTGACACACATCCCTGGGACTTGACTGATTCTATGGACTCCAGGAGACTTCCAAATGTCAGTATCTGCACCTCCTCCCTTGATGACACAGCAACCTTTATCCAAAGACTTTCAGGCTTGTTGGGTACACAAATTTGTTATCATTTAACTGGTAGGGTCAGGATAGTTATCTCCCATGTAATGACTTTTCCAGCCACCTGAACCTGATCCCTATGTGTCAAAGGTTCACAGCTCCCCTCCTTTTTGACCTTTTTGCTAGAAATCCTCCTGAAGTATTATGTACTTTTTATGCTTTTAAATACAGTATATATGTTGAGTTTAACTTATCTTGATGAGTAGGCTAATATTTATAGAGCTGCTTTCATCCAATATTTTGGCATCTATGATTCAGCCTTACCTGGATCCATTATTAAACTGAGAGTTCATAAATAGTGATTTTCAGATTTTGTCATTCCTTTTGTACTTATTGGCTGGCATTCTTTTGTAAGGAAGAGAGCCCATCACATTTTTTTCCTCCTACTTCTCTCTTTCTCTTTTTTTGGTGTCACTGTGGACTCATGGATAACTTTTGTATTCTATCCAATGCCAGTATTATTAATCTTTTATCACAGATTATCATAAAATTGGACAGTGGAAGTCCACTTTATCAGCTCTTATATTTGGTGGACAGTTTTACTGAGATATAATTGAAACACAGTAAACATCACATGTTTAAAGTATACAGGGACTTCTCTCACAGTGTAGTGGTTAAGACACCGCACTTTCAAAGCAGTGGGTGCAGGTTTGATCCCTGATGAGGGAATTAAGATCCCACATGCATGGCCAAAAAAATAAAAAAAAACCAGTATACAATTTGGTAAGTTTTGGCACATGTGTGTTTCATAAAATCATCATTACAATCAGGATAACATATCCATTACCTCCCCCATGAGGTTTTGTTATGCTTCTTTGCAATCCTTTCTCCTATTTCTCCCTTCTTCTCCAGAGCCCCCTATCCTCAGGCCCTCAAGTAAACATAGATCTCTTTTCTCTCACAGTAGTCTGTATATGTTTGAATGTGATAGAAAAGAAATCATACAGTATATACTCATTTTGTTTGGTTTCTCAGCATAATTATTTTGCAATCTATTTAAGTTGTAAAGTGTGTCCATAGTTCTTTCCATTTTATTGATGAGTAGTATTTCATTGTGTAGGTAACCACAAGTTGTTTGTTCACTTGTTGATGGACTTTGGTTGGTTCCAATTTGGGGGCTGTTACAAATAAAACTTCTGTGAACATTCATGTATAATTCTTTGTGGGTGCCATGTACTCATTTTTTCTCTAGAGTGATTACTTAGGAGTGGAAGAGCTACATGGTTAAAATTTTAAGAAACTGCCAGTGGTTGGGCCATTTTACATGCCCTCCATCTGTGCAAGAGTGGCAAGAGTGTTCTTAATCTTCTGCATCCTCACCAACACTTGACACAGTCATTTAATTTTTTTTTAGCCATTCTAATGGATGCGTAGTGACATTTCATTGTGATTTTAATTTACATTTTCCTAATAACTGATGATGTTGGGCACATGTTTATCTGCCTTTTTGCCATATATATATAGTTTGACTGATAAGAGAATTGTATGTTCAATTGTTCAGTGTTTTTGCTTTTTTAAATTGGATTTTTTTTTTTTTTAGTTTTGTGAGTTCTTTAGTACATTGAAGAGTCTTGCCTTCAAAGTGGAAAATAATTAGTTCTATAAGAAACACTCTCTGTTCCTGTTAACAGATCTTAAGGTAAGATTCCCCAAAGATCAAATTCTTTCCATTTGACTTAACTGTGCCCTCAAACAGGCTCAGTTTATAGGAGTATAAAAATATTCAGCATGCAACAAGGTAAAATTTACAATGACTGACGTCGAAATAAAAATTATCAGCCATGCAAAAAAGCATAAAATTATGACCCATTACGGGGAAAGAGAAACCCGTCAACTGCAATTTACCCAGGACTGACAAAGAAGTTAGAATAAAAAGTCAAGGACACAGAGATAGCAATTATAACACAGAACATATATACAGTGGTTAAAGACATGGACGGTATAAGAGACTCAAATAAACCATTTAGACGAAAACGGTAATATGTGATAAAAATATACTAGGATTAACAGCAGATTAGATGTTGCAGAAGAAAACATTTAGGAATCTGAAGACTTAGAAACTATCCACAATGAAATGATGAAAGACAAAATAATTTTAAAAAATGAAATAGCATTAGTGATCAGTGGGAAAACTTTAAGCAGCCTGAAATATTTGTAATTGGAGTCCCCACAAGAAAGAGTGGGAAAAAGAAAAGATACTTGAGTAAATAATGGCTGAAAATTTCACAAATTTGATGAAAACTATTAACCCACAGATCCAAGAAGTGCAATTAACCCCAAGCACAGGAAACCTGAAGAAACTAGACCAAGTAACGACATAATCAATGTTAAAGAAAAAAACACGTTAAAAGCTAGAGAAGAAAGACCCTGGGGAGCATAGGGTAAGAATATTCTTTCTCATTTCAGTTCAGTCACCGTTGTGTCCGACTCTTTGCAACCCCACGGACTGCAGCACGCCAGGTTTCCCCGTCCATCACCAACTCCCGGAGTTTATTCAAACTCATGTCCATTGAGTCAGTGATGTCATCCAGCCATCTCATCCTCTGTCATCCCCTTCTCCTCCTGCCCTCAATCTTTCCCAGCATCAGGGTCTTTTTCAACGAGTCTGTTCTTTGCATCAGGTGGCCAAAGTACTGGAGTTTCAGCTTCAGCATCAATCCTTTCAATGAATATTCAAGACTGATTTCCTTTAGGATTGACTGGCTTGACCTCCTTGCAGTCCAGGGGACTGTCAAGAGTTGTCTACAACATCACAGTTAAAAGGCATCAGTTCTTCGGTACTCAGCTTTCTTTATAGTCCAACACATGACTACGTAACTTTGACTAGATGGACTTTTGTCGGCAAAGTAATGTCTCTGCTTTTTAATAGTCTACGTTGGTCATAGCTTTTCTTCCAAGGAGCAAGTGTCTTTTAATTTCATGGCTGTAGTCACCATCAGCAGTGATTTTGGAGCCCCCCAAAAATAAAATCTCTCACTGTTTCCATTGCTTCCCCATCTGTTTCCCGTGAAGTGATGGGACCAGATGCCATGATCTTAGTTTTTAAATGTTGAATTTTAAGCCAGGTTTTTCACTCTCCTCTTCCACTTTCATCAAGAGGCTCTTTAGTTCTTCTTCACTTTCTGCCATAAGGGTGGTATCATCTGCATATCTGAGGTTATTGATATTTCTCCTGGCAATCCTGATTCCAGCTTGTGCTTCCTTCAGCCCAGCATTTCGCATGATGTTCTCTGCATATAAGTTAAATAAGCAGGGTGACAATATACAGCCTTGACTTACTCCTTTCCCTATCTGGAACTAATCCATTGTTCCATGTCTGGTTCTAACTGTTGCTTCTTGACCTACATACAGATTTCTCAGGAGGCAAGTAAGGTGGTCTGGTATTCCCATCTTTTGAAGAATTTTCTACAGTTTGTTGTGATCCACACAGTCAAAGGCTTTGGCATAATCAGTAAAGCAAAAGTATATGTTTTCTGATATTCTCTGGCATTTCTGATGATCCAGCGGATGTTGGCAATTTGATCTCTGGCTCCTCTCCCTATTCTAAAACCGGTTTGAACATCTGGAAGTTCATGGTTCAGGTACTGTTGAAGCCTGGCTTGGAGAATTTTGAGCATTACTTTGCTAGCGTGTGAGATGAGTGCAATTGTCCAGTAGTTTGAGTATTCTTTGGCATTGCCTTTCTTTGGGATTGAAGTAAAAACTTACCTTTTCTAGTTCTGTGGTCACTGCTGAGTTTTCCAAATTTGCTGGAATATTGAGTGCAGCACTTTCACAGCATCATCTTTTAGGATTTGAAATAGCTCAACTGGAATTTCATCACCTCCTCTAGCTTTGTTGGTAGTGATGCTTATTAAGGCCTGTTTCACTTTGCATTCCAGGATGTCTGGCTCTAAGTAAGTGATCACACCATCATGATTATCTGGGTCATGAAGATCTTTTTTGTATAGTTCTTCTGTGTATTCTCACCATCTCTTCTTAATATCTTCTGCTTCTGTTAGGTCCATACCATGTCTGTCTTTTATTGTGCCCACCTTTGCATGAAATGTTCTCTTGGTGTCTCTAATTTTCTTGAAGAGATCTTTAGTCTTTCCCATTCTATTGTTTTCCTCCATCTCTTTGCACTGATCACTGAGGAAGGCTTTCTTATCTCTCCTTGCTATTCTTTGGAACTCTGCATTCAAATGGGTATATCTTTCCTTTTCTCCTTTGCCTGTCACTTCTCTTCTTTTCACAGCTATTTGTAAGGCCTCCTCAGACAACCATTTTTGCCTTTTTGCATTTCTTTTTCTTGGGGATGATCTTGATCAATGCCTTCTGTACAATGTCACAAACCACCGTCCATAGTTCTTCAGGCACTCTGTCTATCAGATCTAATCCCTTGAATCTATTTCTCACTTCACTGGATAATTGTAAGGGATTCAATTTAGGTCAAACCTGAATGATCTAGTGGTTTTCCCAACTTTCTTCAGTTTCAGTCTGAATTTGGCAATAAGGAGTTCATGATCTGAGCCACAGTCAGCTCCCGGTATTGTTTTTGCTGACTGTATAGAGCTTCTCCATCATGGCTGCAAAGAATATGATCACTCTTATTTTGGTACTGACCATTTGGTGATGTCCGTGTGTAGAGTCTTCTCTTGTGTTGTTGGAAGAGGGTGTTTGCTATGACCAGTGCATTCTTTTGGCAAAACTCTGTTAGCCTTTGATCTGCTTCATGCTGTACTCTAAGGACAAATTTGCCTGTTACTCCAGGTATCTCTTGACTTCCTACTTTTGCATTCCAGTCCCAGAAAAACATCTATTTCTGCTTCACTGACTATGCCAAAGCCTTTGACTATGTGGATCACAATAAACTGTGGAAAATTCTGAAAGAGATGGGAATACCAGACCACCTGACCTGCCTGTTGAGAAACCTCTATGCAGGTCAGGAAGCAACAGTCAGAACTGGACATGGAACAACAGACTGGTTCCAAATAGGAAAAGGAGTACATCAAGGTTGTATATTGTCACCCTGCTTATTTAACCTATATGCAGAGTACATCATGAGGAACGCTGGGCCGGAAGAAGCACAAGCTGGAATCAAGATTGCTGGGAGAAATATCAATAACCTCAGATATGCAGATGACACCACCCTTATGGCAGAAAGTGAAGAGGAACTCAAAAGCCTCTTGATGAAAGTGAAAGAGGAGAGTGAAAAGGTTGGCTTGAAGCTCAACATTCAGAAAACGAAGATCATGGCATCTGGTCCCATCACTTCATGGGAAATAGATGGAAAAACAGTGGAAACAGTGTCAGACTTTATTTTTTTGGGCTCCAAAATCACTGCGGATGCTGATTGCAGCCATGAAATTAAAAGACGCTTACTCCTTGGAAGGAAAGTTATGACCAACCTAGATAGTATATTAAAAAGCAGAGACATTACTTTGCCAAAAAAGGTCCGTCTAGTCAAGGCTATAGTTTTTCCAGTGGTCATGTATGGATGTGAGTGTTGGACTGTGAAGAAAGCTGATCGCTGAAGAATTGATGCTTTTGAACTGTGGTGCTGGAGAAGACTCTTGAGAGTCCCTTATACTGCAAGGAGATCCACCCAGTCCATTCTAAAGGAGATCAATCCTGGGTGTTCATTGGAAGGACTGATGCTGAAGCTGAAACTCCAATACTTTGGCCACCTCATGCGAAGAGTAGACTCACTGGAAAAGACTCTGATGCTAGGAGGGATTGGGGGTAGGAGGAGACGGAGACGACAGAGAATGAGATGGCTGGATGGCATCACTGACTCGATGGACAGGAGTTTGCGTGAACTCTGGGAGTTGGTGATGGTCAGGGAGGCTTGGCGTGCTGTGGTTCGTGGGGTCGCAAAGAGTCGGACACGACTAAGCGACTGAACTGAGCTAACTGCATTGATAATGAAAAGGATATCTTTTGGGGGCGTTAGTTCTAGAAGGTCTTGTAGGTCTTCATAGAACCATTCAACTTCAGCTTCTTCAGCAATACTGGTTGGAGCATAGACTTGGATTACTGTGATGTGGAATGGTTTGCCTTGGAAACAAACAGATTATTCTGTCGTTTTTCAGATTGCACATTGTAGTTGCAGCTATTTATATAACATTTACATTGTATTAATGGAAGTGAAAGTGACAGTCACTTAGTCATGCCCGACTCTTTGCTATGCTATGACTATACCGTCCATGAAATTCTCCAGGCCAGAATACTGGAGTGGGTAGCCTTTCCCTTCTCCAGGGGATCTTTCCAACCCAGGGATCAAACTCAAGTCTCCCACACTGCAGGCAGATTCTTTACCAGCTAGCCACCAGGGAAGCCCAAGAAAACTGGATTGGGTAGCCTATCCCTTCTCCAGCGGATCTTCCCAACCCAGGAATTGAACCTGGGTCTTTGGCATTGCAGGTGGATTCTTTACCAACTGAGGTACTAGAGAAGCCTACATTGTATTAATATTAGGTATCAAAAGTAATCTAGAGATGATTTAAAGTGTGTAGGAAGATGTACCTAAGTTATATACAAATACTAGAACACTTTATTTTTTTAAACATTTCTCTGAGAATATTTTTTTAAGTGCAGAAAAAATAAGAATAGGATCTTCTTGAATGATGTCATTAATAATTTAAATATAATAGATTTCTGTCTGTGTTATTCACTCAGTTGAGTCGACTCTTTGCGATCCTATGGACTGTAGCCCACCAGGTTCCTCTGTCCATGGAATTCTCCAGGCAAGAATACTGGAGTGTGCAGCCATTCTCCTCTTGGGGATCCTCCAGACCCAGGGATTGAACCCAGGTCTCCTGCATTGCAAGCAGTTTCTTTACCGTCTGAGCTACCAGGGAAGCCCCATAATAGATTTGTATTTATATTAACCTTATATACTACACAAATATATTTAAAATTTCATATCTCATACATTGTTATTAGATGTCCAAAAGACATTTAGAAAAACTGGAAAAAAGATAAACATTATTAAATTTCAAAAAGTAGAATTGTTTTTTTATTGTGATTCAGTTATATATATACACATATATTTTTTTTGAAATTATTTTCCATTATAGATTATTATAAGATAATGACTATAGTTCCCTGTGTTATACCAAAAGAAAAGTACTTTAAATATGAAGCACAAATAGGTCAAAAATAAAAAAGATGGGAAAATGTATGCAATCTTAATACTAAGCAAAAGAAATTTAGAATCATTATATTAATAGTCAGTCTATTTCAGAGCAAAGAATATTTCTAGAACTTCTCTGGTGGTCCAGTGGTTAAGAATCTGCCTGCCAATGCAGGGGACACGAGTTTGACTCCTGGTCTGGGAAGATTCCACATGCCGAGGAGCAACTAAGCCCATGCACCACATCTACTGAGCCTGTGCCCTAGAGCCTGTGCTCTGCCACCACAATGAAACCACCACAATGAAAAGCCTGCTCATCGCATCTAGAGAAAGCCTGCATGTGGCAATAAAGACCCAGCAGAGCCAAAAATGATAAAAATTAAAAGTGTTTTAATTTAAAAAATTAAAAATTTAAAAACTTTTTATTTTTTATTTTATTTTTTTACTTTACATTATTGTATTGGTTTTGCCATACATTGACATGAATCTGCCCCGGGTGTACATGTGTTCCCTATCTTGAACCCCCCTCCCACGTCCCTCCCCATCCCATCCCTCTGGTTCATCCCAGTGTACCAGCCCCAAGCATCCTGTATCATGCATTGAACCTTAAAAACTTTTTAATAAAAAAATATTTCCAATGATAAAGTCACTTCAAAATGATAAAGAATTCAATTCATCAAGAGAATATAACAGTTTTAAATGTTTATGCACCTGGTAACATAGCCTTGGAATACACAAAGTGGGAAGCTGGAGGGAAATTTTGAAATGTTCATCTAGTTCAACTTCTTTCTTCTTTTCTTCCTTCCCTCCTAACCTTCCTTCCTTTTTACTCTCCTTCCCTGCTTGCTTTTTATTTCACCCCACCCACCTCCCCCAACCCCCCGCCTTTTCTTCCTTCTCCTTCTCCTCCTCCTCCTCCTCTCACAAAAGTTGGAACTGAGGCCACAGGTGAAGGGGCTGCAGAAGTACACATCAAGTGAGAAGCTGAATTAGGTCTAAGCCCCAGGACCTCCAAATTCTTATCTGGGACAGTTTCCTTCTCACTGCACTTGACTGGTCTTGAACAAACTCTGTCTTGATACACTAACTCTTAAAGTGAGGGTGTTAATGATGTATACACTGCTGCTGCTGCTGCTAAGTCACTTCAGTCGTGTCCGACTCTGTGTGACCCCATAGACAGAAGCCCACCAGGTTCCCCCGTCCCTGGGGTTCTCCAGGCAAGAACACTGGAGTGGGTTGCCATTTCCTTCTCCAACGTGTGAAAGTGAAAAGTGAAAGTGAAGTTGCTCAGTTGTGTCCGAGCCTTAGCAACCCCACGGACTGCAGCCCACCAGGCTGCTCCATCCGTGGGATTTTCCAGGCAATGTATACACTAGCAGATGGAAATCAGAGGTGTGACCTAAGCTCTATTCCTCGCTTGTTGATAGTTGATTGGCATCAGCTAGCACAGAAACCAAACAAAAGGTTGAAAAGAAAACTGCGGAAACTCCTATCCCGTTTCTTGAAAATTGCTCATTGAATTTCTGCTTTCAGGAGAAGTCTTTTTTGAGAACCGTGGGATGTGAATTCTTAGTAGCTGTTTTACCTTCCTGGCACTGGGTGGGCAATGTCCCCTTAAGTACGGGTCTTTACTTGAAGTAAACATTCTGGTGACCTGCTCTAATATGGTGGCTGCCATAGGCTGCCTCCTGTCTGTGCTGTCAGTGTGCCCAATGGCCCAGTTCTGCCAACTGGCCCATGAATTCACATGGAAATTAATTACTGACTGTGCAAGAGCTATGGGAATCTCTGAGTGCTGACCTGTGTACTGAGATGAAGGCAATCAAACACAGGTTCATCTGGGGTCAAGCCCATGGCTTTGGAGAGCCGTTTGTCACTTGGAATTGGGCAGAGAACTGTAAACCCAAGAGACAGTGAGTGAAGTTGACTAATTACACACAGTTGTGGCCACGGCTTGGCCTGAGCAGATAAGGCAAGACAGAGACAGCTAGAATGCAGACGTAGGTCTAAAAACACAGCCTTCTCCAGTCAGAAATGGTGCAGGCAGTGCTGGAAAGACATGAGTAGGACTTAGAGCAGCCCAGTTTTTACTTTGCAGACTGTGAAATATGACCTTGGAGGGGAGTGGAGGGTAATTTCAAGTCTCCCTGATAGTTAGCCTAATGAGAGCTGCATTGTGTCAGCCTTGAGTAACTACCACGAGAGCTGAAGTCAAAACCAGAAGCTTCTAAAAAAATGCTTCTCCTCCAACTGCTTACTCTGGGATAATGTAATCCACAATTTCATGGAAGAGAGGTTAGCTTGCTGGACAGTCAGTTCAGGTAAGCTTTATTTTTATAAGTAGAGGGGAAAAGAGGAACATATCCAACAATGGCATGAAGACTTTGGAGTTAAGCTGTCGTTCAGTTGCTCAGTCGCGTCTGACTCTGCGGCCCCATAGACAGCAGCACACCAGGCTTCCCAGTCCTTCACCATCTCACGGAGCTTGCTCAAACTCATGTCCATGAAGCTGGTGATGCCATCCAACCATCTCATTCTCTGTTGTCCCCTTCTCCCCCTGCCTTCAGTCTTTCCCAGCATCAGGGTCTTTTCCAGTGAGTTGGCTCCTCATATCAGGTGGCCAAAGTATTTGTAGATAAGTAGTGCTGTGCTTAGTCACTCAGTCGTGTCTGACTCTTTGCGACCCCATGGACTGTAGCTTGCCAAGTTCCTCTGTCTGTGGGGATTCTCCAGGCAAGAACAGGAGTGGGTTGCCGTGCCTTCCTCCAGGGGATCTTCCCAACCCAGGGATCGAATCCAGGTCTCCCGCATTGCAGGCAGATTCTTTGCCATCTGAGCCACCAGGGAAACCCGGAGCTAAGCAGATATTGGTTTAAATCTCATCTCAATTGCTAGAAACATGTGACTGGGATCAAATTAATCAATTGTTCTTAGTCTTAGT
This sequence comes from Moschus berezovskii, assembly GCF_049115385.1. Classification (NCBI taxonomy): domain Eukaryota; kingdom Metazoa; phylum Chordata; class Mammalia; order Artiodactyla; family Moschidae; genus Moschus; species Moschus berezovskii. Next base: position 78,788,953 of record NC_142464.1, on the reverse strand, counting down.
TCCTGCAGCCGTAAGAGGAGGATGCTTGCCTGTACCTCACAGGACTGTTGTGAAGGTTACGAGTAGCATATGCACATACATGCAGCAGGAGTGAGTAAAACCGTCTTCCTCCTCCTCTTCATCATCACCTCATCACTTGGATGATTTTGGGCAAGCCGCCTCCTTTCTTTGCCTTTTGTTTTTGTCTCAGTGTAGAAAAATGATGAGCATAATCCTGGTCATCAGACCAAGCTGTACTATCTTAGGTGCTAAACCAAAACTGTGAGCTGAGAGTGAAGACCAGGATCCTCTCTCCTCTGAGGGTCATATAACACTGCCTTCCCCACCACCGAAGTAGTAAAAGAGGCTCTGACACTTGCTGTTTCAGGGGTCAAATGTGCCTCTGCCTCCTACACACACAGCTGTTCCTCTTGCCCTAAGTTATGTCTCTGTCCTCTGTTCGACTAGAAGAACTGAAAGTAGCCACAATTAAATATTCTTATCAAAATATCTGTCAAAAAAGCAATAACATGTCAGCTAGTCAATTGCAACTCATCTATTACGTAATTCTTACACATACATTATATTTGATTTTGTTGATAGAGTTTGGAAGCAGTGAAGGTTGTCTGCAAAGGAATCCTGCCCAACAAGGGTGATTTGCCCTGCCTGTAATTTCCAGTAGGGTCCTATCCTAGTCACATTACATATAAACACAAAGAGTCAACCCCAAACTCCGAGTAATAGACACGATTGCCACTTCTGCTACCCCTTGCTACCTTGTTCCCCGCCCCCCACATTTCTACTGGATTAGGTGGAAACTCTTATTTTAATTCTGCCAGCTAAAATTTGGGCTGGCATTTCTTTTTTTTTTTTTTTTTTTACATAGAATAAAAGAATAATACTGTAATTAATGCCTCATTTTTTTCCTGAGAGAAGGAAGAAATCGCAGTTGGAAACCTTCTCCTCCACATTCTGCTTCCTGCCATACGGTGTTTGCAGAAGTCCCAGAGTAGAATGCGTGATGGAGAGACTGAAGGCTTGAGGTACCATATTAGTTAGGATTCTTCAGAGGAAAAGAACCCAAAAGAGATTTATTATAAGGAATTGGCTCATGCAATTATGGAGGCTGACAAATCCCAAGATCAGATTCTCAGGGGCCAGAAAAAGTGTCTTCCTTTTTTAAAAAAATTCTGGCTCTAAAATATAAAAAGAAAGCTTTAAAATTGCAATTAAAATATTTAATTAGATGTCTATAAAAAGTAGTCATATGTCAGTCATATGCAACTCAATTCCTCTGTTATTAGATGGAAATTATATTCAATGATGGGAAGTGGATGCAGTTTAGGATGTCTGCTTTGATGTGGGGTGGAGCCTCCAGAAGTAAGAATGCTTAGGGTCTAGGAAGGTCTTAAAATAACCCCAACAAAGGCTGGGGAATGTGCATTGGCCAGGAATGGAGAGCAAATGGAAGACATTTGGAGTGGGGAATATGGGGGGAATTGGAGATTGACCGGGTGTACAGGCCACAGCCAGTGAGGTTCACAAGTGCCAGGAGAAGGGATGGTTCTGGAGACACAGTGGGAACAAAGCGGGGGTTGGGGGGTGGGGGTCATGGAAACCCTCTGATGGTTCTACCACCAGCAGTTTGACATCTAAGTCAGTGGAGAGAAAGATTCTTTGCCCGAGCAACTTTCAGCAAGTAGGTCAGGGCAAACCATCTGATGAAAAAGCAATAAGTAACTGCTGACAGGCTGAACCACAAATACTTCCAGCTAAAAAGGAACAATAAAGTGGAGGCTGATGCCAAGAGCAATTCTAGCTCTAGTAATTCATTTAACCTTTATCAGATCACCATGGATATTCCCCATTTTTGTTCCCTTTCTCTGGCTTTCATGCTGCACACAACCCATCTTCGTTGAGCAGAGGGCTAAATATGCCAACAAAAAGCCACAGGGACCGAGGTGGCAGGGACTCTCCACCCATGAGTGATGGCTAGAGCATAGGCTCTTTGAAAAAGGAGGCATTAACTGTGATCTAGGGAGATTCCCCCTCAGCAGGTTGGCTGGCCAGAGCTCATATTGCCACCTGTGTGCCCATCACCAAGGGAAAAATGTACCCCACTACTGGGGGAGCAGGAAGCGAGCGGCTGAGATGGCAAAGAGAGAGAAGGATGGCATCCCTGGGTATGCCTCACTCTACCAGGCAGCACATAGAGTCCCCAGACCTGAGGGAGGGGGGCTGTCCTCTTTGTCTGTAGAGTTTTCTTTTTTTTATTTTGTTATTTATCTATTTTATTATTTTGGTTGCCCTGGGTTTTCATTGCAGCGTGAATACTTTTCTCTAGTTGTGAGCGGGGGCTAGCAGTGCACAGGCTTCTCACTGCAGTGGCTTTTCTTCTTGTGGGACACAGGCTTTAGGTGCAGGGACGTCTGTAGTTGCAGCACGTGGGCTCAGGAGTTGTGGTTTGGGGGCTCTAGAGTGCATGCTCGGTGTGGCACACGGGCTTAGTTGCTCCGTGGCATGTGGACTCTTCCTGGGCCAGGGATCCAAATCCATGTCCTCTGCATTGGCAGGTAGATTCTTATCCACTGTACCACCAGGGAAGTCCTCTGTCTGTGGTTTAAGATAGCCTGTCATTGCATGGACCACTGGACCAAAGACTCATTGCCCTTGGGGGAGCCTTATCCTCCTCTTCTGAAACAAAATAAATAAGGGTCAATTGATGGAATTGACCCCAAACAACCATGACACAAGGGCCCTGTTGGCTGATTTCCTTTGATCCTCTTCTCGGTGTCAAATGGCATGTGGTTAGCTAGGCAAAGTTCATATTTGTTATTGAGAGAGTTTCTTGTCTTTTTCAAAAGACTTCCTTTCCAGGCTAAACCACCTCAGGTTCCCAAGTTCATCTTAGGGGAAACAGTATTTATTTTAGCAAACCCTTTTATGGCCCTTGCTATGTGCCAAGCATAATTCTAGGTACATTATAAATACCAAACTATTTTATCCTCATGACAGCCCCATGAGATAGACATATGTACTGTTATCATTTCCATTTTAGAGAAGTGGTGAAATTGGAGCAGAGAGGTTAACTAATTTTTCCAAGCTCACACTGCTTCTGAGAGGCAGAACAAGGCTTTGGGTCCTGGTGGTCCCCTAGCCATATTCCATGCTCCCTCACTTCTCACTCCATGCTGCCTCAGATTCTCTTAAGGTGGAATGTATAGTTAGTCACACTGTGCTAATGACAACTGTGCATGCACTAGTTTTGAGGAAGTGGCACTGGTTTGCCTCATCTCCGTTCTTAGATTCTGGTAGCAGCTTGTCTTTAAGCCTGGGATTCACTTTATGCCCCTGTCTTTCCAACATTGCCTGTTCAGTGGCCCAACAATTTTCTCAGACTGTGTCAGAAAACTCACAAAAATAAGCAGGGGAGGCCAAGGTGGGGAGGTCAACAAGGCATGCAAGACACCTGTCCCTACCTATGAACCTAGACCTGAGGTAGATGCCTGGATTGTTTGTATTTGCTTATTAGCAGCAGAAGTGGACTCTGGATAACTTAGGGGGGAAATGAAGAAAAGAAAAAAGTAAAAGAGAAAATATTGGAAGGATTCTGGGTGCGTTGATTTATCTGACCAAATGGGCCTCAGAAAGGACTGGCAACAAGGCAGCCTTGGAGATTTCAGTAGGAGAACCCAGGAATGGTCTTTCAGGGTGTTCCTAAGGAATATATTCGCTTCAAATATTCCTCATGCTTATGTCTTTCCAGTAAACGCTTTCTATTCTCAGCAAAGAGAATGTGACTGGAATAGGTCCATCTACGGGGAAAGTGCTTGGCCAGGCTGTGGACCTAGCACACGGGATGAGGGAGTGGAGGCCTCCGGGGAGGAAAGCAGGGAAGAAGGACGGGCTAGGTGGGCACAACAGCAGCTGTCCACTCAACGCCCAGCACCCTCCTCCGCTGGCCCCCAGCATCTCTGCATCCTAGTCCTACTGAAGGCCTCAACCACCCCTAGCCCCCCATCTGTCTGTTTCTGATTCAGCCTGTTGACCTGGTGCTGATCTGTCTCTTTCTCCTCCCTGGGTGATCTGGTGTTTGCGCTCTGGCGCTGCTGCCAGTGGCTTTCTAGTGTCTTTGTAGGAGGGCCTCACACTGATTTCATTTCTAGTCCTGTGTTTGTGCCTGTTGATTATTACCAATTTTTATTCTGTAATTATTAACGTTTAAATGACATTTTCACTTCTGTCATCTCATTTAATCTTCTCAAAACCCCTATGAAGTCGATAAAATAGGTATATTTCCACCATCTTGTAGATGCACAATCTAGCGTTTAGAGAGACAGGCCAGCTCAGTTGTGAAGTAATTAAGAAGCCAATGATTGCACTAAAATTTAGGGCTTCCAGTTTTGCAATTCTGAGTTGCTGCCCATTTCTCCTAGTGTTATGGGTTCCAGATTGCTATGCATGTCCCAAGAATAGCGTCTTTGATTAATAAACATCCTCTTCTTTTTGAAAAAGGAGACAATAAGCAAGAAAACGGTAGAAAGTGGAAGATAGTTTCCACTGCTGAACAATTTCTCATGGTCAAGCAAGAATGAAACGTGTTCATGTCTGGGTGTTTGGAGTATCCAGCGTTTTGTTCACAAGGCATTCCTTTTTAAAAATCCCTTGACGAAGAACAGTCACAATTCACTCAGCAGGCAAGCAGGACCCAGCTCTCATTGTGGCCGTTCTTCAGCTGACATGCACAGCTCCGTCGTATTTCCTTTGGCTGTCACGGGAGAGCCCCCTTGCCATCTGGACCTCTGTCAACACCCGTTGAAGGACAAGCACAAATGACAAATAGGTTGTGATTATCAGTGTTGTCAAATCTCAGTCCCCATTGAGTCCGTGCACATGTGCTGATTTTCCAAAACTAGTTTAGCAGATATAGCAGGCTGTCTGGGAAGCCAGCAGCCTGGCTGCAATGGGTGTTTGACAATCTTTAGTGCTACCTGGTGATTATTTCGGGGATTCCTCTAGTGCTAAGGTCCTGGGGCTGTGACCACCTCTAGGCTACTTTTTAAGTTAAGGTATTTAGGGAAACATCTGTGAATTTATTCATTCATTCAAAAGATATTTATTAAAGGCCAACTGTGTGCCAGACGTTGTCCTGGGGGTTGGAGGGAACAATTTAAATTCCCTGCTCTCGTTCAAAAATCAAGTGCTCATAAATGTGAGTGTGTGTGTGCGCGTTTACACAAACATACATGGAATGGATCTTTGATACCTTAAAGTAGGAGTCACAAACTTGAGTGATTTTAATCCAGGTATTAGGGTAAACCAGAAAGGCCCAGGGTGTGCTCTCAGTTAGCATAACAAAACACCTCAACATCAGGTGGCTTAAGACAAGGAGATTTAATAGTAGAACTTGGGTTGGTCTCAGCTTGGTGTGTCTCCCTCTGGTCTCCCCTGGGCTCATCCCTGTGGCTATGGTATGGTGGCTCAGTTGGGGCTGGATGGTCCAGCATGGCCTTCCTGTCGGGTATAGCCTTGGGTTACCAGCCAGCATGCTGGGGTCATCTGCTCATGGGCCTTCTGGGAGGCCAGCTTGGTTTGTTTGCACGGTGGCCTCAGGGTTCTTGGCAGTCAGTGAAGACAAGTTACCACATTCGAGCACTGTTCAAGCTTCTGATTGTGCTTGCATTTGCTAGGGTCTCATGGAGTGAGTCACATGTGTGAGCTTGGAGACATGAGAGTTATAAGATGACAATGAAAGGGTAGGATGCCATGAGGCCCCAGCATTGTGGCCATAATTGCAGCAGTCTACCTAGATACCATACCACAGGTGAAGGGGAGCATGCGGACAGTTAACGCTGCTTTCCAAACACCCAGCTCCATATTCTAGAGGGATTAGAGGCCCCGTGAAGAATCTGCCTGCAATGTGGGAGACCCGGGTTTGATACCTTGATTGAGAAGATCCCCTGGAGAAGGGCATGACAACTCACTCCAGTATTCTTGCCTGGGAAATCCCATGGGTAGAGGAGCCTGGTGGGCTTCAGTCCATGGGGTTGCAAAGAGTTGGACATGACTTAGCAATGAACATTTTTCAATTTTCATAATTTAGATCCCTGGAATTGTAAAGAAAAGCCAGAAATCCAGATTTGTACATAAATCCTTTCCTATTGTAAATATTGTCAGTTAATGTAGAATGTTAAAATGTGCTGTGACCAAGCCAAAATACTGCTGTATTTGGGCTGAATTTGACTCAGGAACCCCCAGTCTGTGGACTCTGTCATTGGGGAGGGGACACCACAGTGTAAGGGGCTTTGTTTCTTAAATATTGGGAGTTTTCAAATAGCAAAGCTGTAAGAGAGGACAATCAGTTCTTTTTTTTTTTTTCTTTTATAACTGAGATTTTATTGGTTGTTTTGAGGATCACTACACAGACATTTCAATATGTACACAATTCTTCACATATGTACCAGAAATCTAAAAGATTATGTAGTTGTGATTCTTAACACTTATTCCAGTGACTTTCCAGCTTAAAATTTGGAACAAACTTTCCTGAACAGGATATCAAGTACCAATATCTTCAAATATTGATATGTTGTTACATCATAAGTCCCACTGATTCACAATTTAATATCATATATACTACATACCCAAACTGTCAATCGTTCACAGCACATTAAACAAGTTACTAGGAAAACTGGACTATCACGACCAAAGATGTTATAGTATAGTGCACAAAATTCTGACCAGGAGAGCCAAGATCAAAAAGTGGTTTGCTGTAGGAAATAATTCTACCAAAACAATATGGGAAGAGAAGAAATTTAAAGTGTTCAAGACATGAAATGCACAACTGACTCCAAACTGCCATTTAGTATGCTTTTGTATTATAGGATATAAAAGCTAACCCCCATCCATGGAATGTTAAACTGACACCCAAGACAATCAAAGCCTCCCACATCCAATATCCCACTATTTTCTGGTTGTACCAAAAAATAAACAACCAGCAAATGATTTCACCTCTTAAAAAAAAGCATTTACACTTAAAAAATGGGATGAGGTGGGATTCCCTCCTTTTTAAAAATGTTTCTCGAGCTACTAAAAAACTTGCATTTACAAAATAGTTGATAAAAATATTCCTCTGGATTGTACAAGAAGGGAAACAGGGACCACTGACAGGACTGGGTGTGTGGTTATTAATCAGACTTGGCTTCTTTCTCTTCTGCTTCATCAGAGGCTGGGCTCTCCTCGTTTTTAGTCTCTCCATTTTCTGCAGGTAAGTCTTCTTTAGTCTCTTGGTTGGCCACTTCCGCCTGTTTTCCCTTTGCTCCTCTTTTCCCTTTTGTTTGCACTTTTTTGTCTGAAGATTTATCCTTTCCCGCCGCCTTTTTTGGCTTCGTTTCCACTTTTGCAGGAGCCGGTTTAGCTGACAACCTCGCCGATCTCCTCTTGGGCTCTTCCTTCGCCGCCCCCTCGGCGGAGCTGACCTTCCTCTTGGGCATCGTGGCGGCGGGGCGGGCGAGAGCCGGGTGCCTTCGCGAAGCTGAGTAGCCTGACCGCTGCCGCTCCTCCCGCCGCCCGAGCTGCTGGGTGGACAATCAGTTCTTATTTTTACCAACGAAGGATTTTTTTAAAAAGTAATCATCATCTATTAGTTTTGATTTTATAAAAGAGTTAAACACGCAAAACTAGGAATGACATGAGCTCAGAATAAATGCACAGTTCTTATGACAATCTTACACAACGTTTCAAATTTTTTAATTCTAATCCTTATGATTTAATTCTTTATCATATACAATTTTGAAATCACCACATAGCTTAATTTCTTTAATCAAAAGGTAAATTTACTGTATACTTTCCCTTTCTGATAGGTTATTAAACAATCATTTATTTTTATAAAAGATGATGTAAAATTAAGGAAACTATGATTTTCTCATTTTGTCATGAATCAGCGAAAGCTGTGTTTTTTGTGTGGGCTGTTGTCTGAACTACTGGTGTGGCAGATGGAGCATGGGCTATGGAATTATGGATCTGAGTGTTAACCCTGGCTTTACTCTTTACTGTTCATTACGTCTTTGAGTTCCAGTTTCCTCATCTGTAAACTGGAAATAATAATAATATGTACTTATGGATTAGGATAATATGAACTGCCTTGCAATACCGGGCACATAATCAACACTTAATACATGGCAGCTATTGTCCACTTTCTGTTCAAGGAGTCAAGGGAGTTGGTTCAGCAGATGGGTTGGCTGAGTTACAGATTCAGAGCCCATGGATACATAGGGTTGAGGTGCATTCATTTCTGTGCAGTGTAGTGGTTGACTTCAAGCCTGAAGGCAGTGGTCAGTGCTAGCTGTGTCATTTCCTAGGAGCAAATTCAGAGGGAAGCCAAGTGTAATTCTACAGTGGAGATAGCAAATACAGAATGTCTGGCACCCCATGCCACCACCTCAGCAGACAAGCTGAGCGATCACATCGCCGTTTGCAGCTGGGACTCACCCTTGTTCAGAGTTCATCTCAAGAGCCATTTCCACTGGGTGGAGGGCCATTTTCTGGGCCTCGGTTTCCTCATCTATAAAATGAGCTTGACAACACTTGTCACTGAGCATGGTCATAAGGATTAAATGTGATGTTATATGATGTCATCATCATGGAAAGAGCACAGCTTGATGTTGGGGGTAAAGTAGACACTTAGCTTCCAAGCACCAAGTATCTGTTCAGCTTTGGCTCTGTCCAGGGGTGGGGTGAGTGCTGGTGGTATGGTTTGTTTGCTAGTCTTTTTTTGTTGTTGTTTTTTGCGTATTTGGAATTAGGCCCGTCTAAGTCCTTGGAAAAGACTCTGATGCTGGGAGGAATTGGGGGCAGGAGGAGAAAAGGACGACAGAGAATGAGATGGCTGGATGGCATCACCGACTTGATGGAGGTGAGTTTGAGTGAACTCAGGGAGTTGGTGATGGACAGGGAGGCCTGGCGTGCTGTGATTCATGGAGTTGCAAAGAGTTGGACATGACTGAGCGACTGAACTGAACTGAACTGAAGAACTTGTAAAGCCTTGCTTTACAAGGGTCCTTATCATGTGAGATTTAGATTCCTCTTTCTCTACCTTTGAGGTGAGGCATCATGCCTGTATGATCCAAACTTCTTGTTGAAAGCACCATTCCCCCACTTTTTATCACCCCCCGTTTGTTGGAACTCTGGGAGAGTGGCTTTGGGTGGCACCAAGCCGAGGTGTACTGTAGTCGGGGGTATGGCCTGCTGTATGGCTCTTGGCTCAGCTCAATATTAAAGGGTCCTTCCCTGTTCTGTCAGCAATGCCTTTCCCCAATCCTGTGCTGTTCCATCTGGTAACTGTCAACAGGGCTGCCATCCTTACCTCAGCTGGTCTTGACCTCTGGGGTTCCTGGTTTTCACCTGACAATGGACTGACCTTCCTGGGTTCCTGACTGTGGCCTGAAAATCTTAACCTGATTTAGCTCCTTTGTTTTCCCTATTTCATTTCCTGTTTTCCTTGTAGAACAAAAGGAGTGAGGTAGAAAAGGGTGGAGACTTCAGGGTTTGACAGACTTGGGTTCTGTGGCTGCTTACTAGCCCTGTGATGCTAGTTAAGCTAGGTTTTCTGGGCCTCGGTTTCCTCATCTGTAAAATGAACTTGACAGCACTTGTCATTTAGCATGATCATAAGGATTAAATGCGACATCATATGATGTCATCCTCATGGAAAGAGTACGGGATTGGTGCTGGGGGTAAAGTAGACATTTAGCTTCTGAGCAACAAGCATCTGTTCAGCTTTGGCTCAGTCTTGGGGGCATTTTAGCAGTGAGGAGTGGTGGGGAGCAATGCACACAGCTTCCTGCTCAAACAAACTTACTGTCTAGAGGGAGAAACAGACACAGACAAGGAAACAAATAAAGGAATAAAAGATGCTGGATAGTAAAATGCTCTGAAGAGAATATGTCAAGGCAAGGGGACTGGAAGGAATTGGGTAGGAAGACCAGCCACAGCCTCCAGAGGAGGCGATGGTTGAGCCAAGACCTGGTTGACAAGAAGGAGCCAGACATGGAAGGATGTGAAAGAGGCGCTTTCTGAACGGAAGAATTGGCAAATGCAAAGTCCCCGTGGGCCAGCAGAGCCCAGGTAAGTGTGGGTGAGAGCCTAGCGTGGCTATAGAGAGAGTGGGAAGTAAAGACCCTCGGGGAGGCAGGTGGCACTTTGGAGGCTCAGGTACTATTACATCTCTTTCTGTCCTTCCTCCCAAATCTGGCCTCAGGCTGGAACCTTGTTATCTCCTCTGCCTTACAGTTCAACTTGGGAATCTTAGCCTGGTACCAAATTCTGACCCTGTTCCCAGTGTCTTAGTGTTAAGGACTTAAGGCTCTTTCCTGTCACCTGTCACCCCCGACCCCATACAACCAGGTGCACAATTTATTCCCAGTTGCTAAGACTCATTTTTTGAGAAATCTGTCCCTTTATTGCTGTTTCTTGCTCCAGTCACTGCCTTGTGAAGCACTGTCCCATGCTTCCAAGTTTACACGTAGGTTTTGCATATTCATAATTTCTTCTGAACACTTACACTCTTCTCTCATCTCTCCAGCTACACACAAGGTCCTTCAAACAGAACCATCACTCTTTCTCTTTCTTTGGTAACCCTCCATGACTACTACCTTGTATAGCTACTGAGTGAATGAAAGCTCCCCTCTTTCCACTCAAGCTACATCAAGCATCACTGTTGACACCGCCTTTCTATTTTATTTTCTTTATAGCATTCTCAATATCCAAGTTTATCTGGTCTGTTCATTGGCTGCCTGCCCCAATGGAAATGTCGATGCCACAAGAGCAGGGCCTCACCTGTGTTTTCGCTGTGCTGCCCCAGGAGAAGCTCAGTGAATGAATGACTCTGCACTGAAGACTTGGCCTTTACTGGTTGTGTTGGCCAAGTTAGCCTTATTGGTCAGGTGATTCTGACTTCATTGTGCAAAGGAGAAACTTGTTCTGGAAAGGCATCTTATGCCTTCTCCCTGACTCTGCTTCTTGGAAATCAGACTCTGGGGGTCTGCCAAGGGCTTGTTGCTTTGGGTCAGTGGCAAAATCGTGCATGTCCTGTTATGTCCCTGGGGCCTCTTTCGGTACTTGATCTAGAGGTGAAAAGTTTGGGAGGGTTGGCAGCAGCTGCCCTGAGGTATATGTGTTCCCTGAAACTGTGACTTCATTTGTTTAATTCATTTCAACCATCTCCTTTTTAATTGACCATTTACAATCCCCCGGGACTATAGTAATGACCTGTGGGGTTAAGAGAAAATAATGGTGTGTCAATGATGAGCCTGCTCTCTGCGCCTTGACACCCACTTTGCCTCCCCCGCTGGCTCAGGGAAGATGTGGTTTATGTTAGTGACCTGGAGAAAGTTCGTGCCCTCTGGGAAAAGTATGTCCATGAAATGGCAGAGTGATTAATGGTTTACTTGCAGCCCTGACATCCAGCCTGTCAGGACCCTTCAGTGGCCTTTGATGTAAAACACACAGAGAGGCCTTGGGCTGTCCTTATCTGCTCAGAGGAGAGAAATCAGAAATGAAGAATGGTGGACTGAGGCTCTGAATAGGGGACTTCAGGGGTTTAGATGATGAAAACAGACAGGGGCCCGGGCATGGGGGTGGGCAGCACTCAGCAGGGTGCTCTAGTGTCTTTTCTGGGTGCTCATTTTTTCCTTTTTTTAAAATCTTGTGTCTTCTTCGTTGGGTACCCCCACATCAACTCAGATCCCTTAAGTCACACAGGGTAATGATTTCACAAATTACGTAGGGGTGTTCCCAGGTGTAATGTCATGGATATTTGTATTTCTCAGGGTGGGCAGGTGGGTGGGCGGGTAATGGCTATGCCTTAGTGTTGAACCATTAATGATCATTTAAAACTCTCTGGCCTGTGAAAGGAGCCATGTTTCTTTAAGAGAACAAAAGAACCCCAAACGATCCCCAGTTGCCCAGGACAGAGGACAGAGTCTGCGAACAGGCGGTCTACAAGTTGAATCCAGCCCACAGCTGTATTTTGTTTGGCTGCAGAGAGCTGAAAAACTTTTCAATAGCTGCCAACATTTAACAATAAGATTTCAATTTCACTTAACAATTTGGATTTCTGCTTTCTCTTAAAAGACTGGAGATCTGGAAAAACTGGGCTTGGGTTCCCTCACAGCAAAAGGGGCTGCAGTTGAGGAGAGGTTTCTCCCCTTTAACCTGAACAAGGTCTCATTTCACTGATTCCCCCAAATGGTGCTGCATGTTCATTGCCATTTATCACTGTGTTTGAACTGTTGTTTCATTTATTCCTAATCTACTTTATGCATATTTTGGGTGAGTTATTTAATCTATTTTCTTTGAAATCTCAGTGGTTTGATCAGTAAACTGGGGATACCAAAACCACCCTGAATGGTGATAGTCACAAGAGATAGCCCCAATAAAGAGCTTAGCACAGTGCCTGGCCTCTAAAACATGTTTAGCAGATGGTAGTGATTATCTTATTGTAGACATGAATTTAGGCCCTCCACTCAGATTCCCTCTGGTGATTCCATCTTGGTTTTGAAGCTAAAGTATTCAAATCAATGCTTTAGGAAAAGGTTCTGCCTTTATAAACCTCCCCCTCTCCCTTCCTCTTCCTTGCACTGAGATCAATAATATTTCAAAGTAGCCTGGATTTTGGAGTTTTAAAGAATTCTTTGAGGATGCTGATTGGAAATACTCCACCTTCTGAGGTGAGAATTTAGGAAGCACCATGTGCCTTATCATTTCATAGTAAATTGGCATTGAGCTAACCAGAAATGTATCTGGCTGAGAATGAATAGATGCAAAAAGAAATAGTCCTTAAAAAGGGGTGTTAGTTAGGATAGTCTCCAGCAGCTCTCTATCCTCCTGTGGAAAAAATGAGGCAAGGAAGAGCAGCAGTTGGTCTTATGAGTCACGACCCATAACGAGACACATGTGGCCTAGAGCACTTGACTCCTAGCAGACATTTGTTTACCTTCCTTACTTTGTAATTCCTCCTGTGGTTCTTCCCAGGCCTGTTACCTACAGCATGGCAATCTGGAAGCAATGGTGTTTAGTACAGTTTGATGTATGGTTTCAAATAGTTCTGCCTATAGCCATGAAACCTCACTTCGATGCAAGGGGGAGGTTGGCTCATTTGGAATCAGGTCCACGCAAAGGAAATAACCAACTCTTGATTCTTTTGCCCACATTATTTCCTAACTAGAAAGAGGTCTGTGCTTTTGGATGTGTGCCTCTGAGATGTTGATTTCCATCATGGCTGCTGTGGCGTGCTTAAATTGGCATGAACCAGAATGCTTTTGGCTGCAAGTGACAGGCAGATAAAAGTATTTTGTTATTTCATTCATCAAGAAGTCAAGTGTGGGTTTAATTCTTTCCTACCAACAGGGCTCAAGCTTTTGCAGATAGTTGAGCCATGTTTCCCAATGGCACTCATGGGAGAGTCTTAGAATAAAATTCCAGGAATAGAAAAGAAAATTGCTCTAGTACTAAAGCTCTATTCTATGTCACATGTAAAATTCTACATTGAGGAACAGTTGATAATTCTTAGATGAATTAGGGCCTTATTTAAAGATTTTTTTCTGTCACTTGTAAGAGAAGAAAAGCCATGTTGAGAGTTCGTTAATATCCATCAAAGGAGGGGAGTATCAGGCTTCCCTGGTGGTTCATTGGTAAAGAATCCTCCTGCCAATGCAGGAGACATAGGTTCAATCCCTGATCTGGGAAGATCCCATATGCCGTGAAGGAACTATACCTGTGTGCCACAACTATTGAGCCTGTGCTCCAGAGCCCAGGAGCCACAACTACTGAGCCCATATGCTGCAAATGCTGACGCCCAAGTGCCCTAGAGCCCATGCTCTGCAACAAGAAAAGCCATCGCAATGAAAAGCCTACATACTGCAACTAGAGAGTAGCCCCTAGCTTGCTGCAACTAGAGAAAAACCTGTGTAGCAATGAAGACCCAGCACAACCAAAAATAAATTTAAAAAATTATAAAAAAAGAAGAAGAGTATCTACAAGCTTGTGTAATGTGGCAGACATCATCTGAAATTTCTGGCTTCAGCGGTAGTGAGATGGCAACTGGATAAGCAAGGAATGCTCTGTGTTGGGTGGTTCAAGGTGCTGGCATCTAGAACAATAGCTGGTGCGTGGTGAGAAGATCTCCTGGGGGTGGTGTTAGAAGGCACTCTGACCACTAGAACAGCATGTGAGTTCACAGCAGTAATTATAGAAGGTACAAAGTAAATTCCCAGTCATAGATGGTACCTTGAAGGAATAATATGCAAGGATCTGGGTCAGGATTTCTCAACATATAACGTCTAGTCTAGCTGCATCAAATCATCTGGCAGATATCTTGACCTTACCCACCAGCTTTATGTTTAAATAATTTTTAGGAGCATGGCCTGAGAACCTCAGTTTAATCAAGATCTTCTAGGAGATTTGAAGGCATAGAGAGCAGATGAGGCGACAAGAACTGTAGGACTCGAGACAGGTGCTTCAGAGAAGTGAACTGACTTTTGCATCAGATTTAACCTGGGAGTAGTTGACATTTCTGGCCTCAAGCTGAAGGTGAAGAATCTCAGGTTTACACCTGAGGATTACATCTTTTGGAAGAGAATTGAAGGCCTCAAGCAGTTGACCAGCTCCTCACTCAGGACCTCTGCATAATTTGGGGGCTGTACTGGATGGGAGGTCACAGGAGGTCAAGAGCCTTTGAAAATCAGAGCAGAATTTCAGCAGTCTGGCAAGGCAAAGATTCATGTTCAGGACCTGCCAGGAAGAGAGATTGTGTAGAATATACTAGCCTCTCAGCTGAAAACCCCTGTCAGGAGAAAGTAAGTTGTGATGTGGATGAAACTAGGGCCTCTCATGCAGAGTGAAGTAAGACGGAAAGAGAAAAACAAATATATCATATGTTAATGCATGTATATGGAATCTAGAAAAATGCTACTGGTGAATCTATTTGCAGGGCAAGAATAGAGACACAGATGTAGAGGATGGACTTATGGACAGGGGGAGGGGGAAGGAGAGGGTGGGACGAATTGAGAGAGCATCATTGACATATACACTACCTTGTAAAATAGATAGCTAGAGGGAAGCTGCTGTGTAGCACAGGGAGCTCAGCTCGACGCTCACTGATGACCTAGGGAGGAGGGATGGGGGTTGGGAGGAAGGCTCAAGAGGGATGGGACATATGTATACTTACGACTGATTCACATTGTTATAGGCAGAAATTAACACTTCATTGTAAAGCAATTATATTCCAATAAAAAATAAATATATGAAAATTACAAGAACTACAACAGAGCTCTCATAGAATACCACATTTATTGGCCTAGTGAAAGGTAGGGTGCACCCTCTTTGAAAGAACTTACCATCACATGGAGCTTCTACACCCTTTAATATGCAATGTCCCTCCTTCATTCAGAAAAACTATTAGTCATGGCAAAAGAGGGCATGACAAGAATAAAAATCAAGAAATAAAACAAATAATAGGAATAGTCCTACATTGGAGTAGCTAACTAGAAATTTAAAATAACTATGACTACTATATTTTTAAAAATAGGGGAAAAGGTAGAGAAAACATATGGTAAAAGAATTTCACTAGAGAATTGGAATTTGTAAGAAAGAATAAAATCAAATTCTAGGAGCAAAGAACAATGCCTGGAATTAAGAACCTATTAGATAGGCTTAATGTCAGTTTAGATGAAATGAAATATGGGAACAGGGTGATTGAAAATAACCACACAGAAGCACAGAGAGAAAAGAAGAATGAGACTTCAGGAAAGATGATTGAGACATGTAGGGCATATGTGTGACTAGAGTTCTAGGAAAAGAGGAGAGAGAAATAATTGGTCAGAGAGAGAATAGGACAAAAGAATATTTGAAGACATAATGTTTAAAAACATTTCCCAAGCTGATGAAAGATATTCACCCACAGATTTGGGGAGTTTTTTGAACCTCAAGCAAAATAAATATGAAAAAAAAAAGCCCCACATACAGATGCATCATAGAAAGATAGTTGAAAATTATAGACAAAGAGAAAACTCTCAAAAAGAGCTAGGAAAAAGTGCACATTACCTTCAGAGGAGTAAAAATTACTCCAATAATTGACTTCAAGACAATGAAGATATTTTTAAAGGACTGAAAGAAAAACTATCAACCCAGAATGCTATGTCCAGACAAAATATTCTTCAAAAGTCAAGGGGAAAAAAGAAAAATGAGAGAATTCATTACCAACAAACCTCAATAAGAGAAATTCTAAAGAGAGTTCTTGTGACAAAATGAAAATAATTGCAGAGGAAATCCCCAAATTGCAATAAAATTGAAATAAAGGTGACAGAAATGCTGTTATACAAATGTGTAAATTTAAATAAATTTTAAATGAATATTAACTCTATGCTATATATGATCATGTGGTTTCCCTTGTGGCTCGGTGGTAAAGAATCCACCTGCCAGGGCAGGAGATGCAGGTTTGATCCTTGAGTTGGGAAGACCCCCTAGAGAAGGAAAAGAACCTACTTCAGTATTCTTGCCTAGGAAATCCTGTGGACAGAGGAGCCTGGCAGGCTACAGCCCATGGGGTCATGAGAGAGTCAGACATGACTTAATTACTGAACAACAATATATGATTATATATGATATTAATATATATAGTATTAATCATAGATATTTCTCTATATACAGAGAATTAAAATTTAGGATAACATTAATGCAAAAGTTGAAAAGATTATAAATGCAGTTAAAGTTTTCTAAAATTTTGGCATTGTATAGGAATTCATAAAAATAATAATTTTGATAATAGTAAGTTAAGGAAACATTTTAATATGTAAATGATCACTAAACCATTGTAAAACGTACATAGAAAATGGAACAATAAAGATAAAAATTATGATTATTAATCAAAAAAGCAGGAAAAGATAAAAAATATGGGTTACATATAAAATAAATGGTAATATGGTAAATAAGAATGCCAATATATCATTAACTACACTAATATAAGTGGATTAAATAGTCCAACTAAATCAAGTGACAAAGTTTTAGTAGTCAAGTGGCAGGCAGTGATATTGGAGGTTGGAATATAGTGATCCAAGTCTTACAGTGACAAACACATTTGTTAAAACTGTGCCTGAGCTCTTGTGGCAGGAAGACCATGCTACCAATTCTTTAACTTCAAGGAGAATGTTTGGAAAGACAGAATGTTAAAAACGTGTCATTGTTGTGACCGGATGTATTATTAGAAGAAAGAAATGTGTTCAGACTAGGATTTGCTGATTTGAAATCATAAATAAAAATGTATCTAAGGAGTCCAGATATTTGAATACTGAAAGATTAAAAAACCCATCTGCTTTTAGATTCCAAACACCAGGAAATAAGATGGAGAAACCCTTTGAACAACATTGGTTTATTAAGGTACAGATTTATAGCAAAGATCAGATTACATGGCTTTTTAGATCCAAGCTGGATGGCCTGAAGTTGGTTGCCATTATGTTGAGAGAGTCATGAGAGAGAAAGAGCAAAGAAATGTATCAGACTACAGAATGAAATCTAAAAACTGATGTTTGCAACTAGCAGGAGGCAGATAGATGGGAAACATTACTCTATTTTTGAGGAAATTTTATTACCAGAGAAATATGAATAAAGAGCCATGAAACTAGACTAAAATTGCCTTTTCCTGTTTAATGCATAAGATAACATTTGGACCCCACAATTTGAACCTGCAGGAATGTTTTCACATCTGGGCAATCCCTGAAAGGGCATTCTTTCCAATGTCCACTTCAGATGTAGCCAAGGAGGCCATGGTGGACATGGATGAATGTCCCATAGGGTGGAGTGATGAGTTATGGAGAAAAATAGACTTCTGTCTAATGTCCTCTTAGCAAAATCAGGGTCTAATCAAGAAACCTGTTCTATCTTCAGAATAGAGATTTTTCTAATACCTGTCCAGTAAAATTCCATCATTGCTATGGCATAATTATGCTGAGTATTCCCCATGCTTTCTATTTGTGAATGGAAGTTTCATTGTGGTAATTCTATCTCCCTCTCCCACCCTAATGGTGTGTGTGTGTGAGAGAGAGATGAGTTCATAGGAGATTGGATCACAAGGACCACATTTGGTCATGATCAATAGACAACAAGGGGGAGTCAGCATTCCCTTGGGGGTCCTGGACTTTGAAATGATTGGATGGGACTTTGGATTGTCTCCCTTGGGGAGAAAAAGTGAAATGGCTATTCAGTGACGAAAGTGTTGGACAGTGGCTCAGAATGGTATGTGTTCACCAAAACCTGTTTCCTCTACTTCTTGAGCCCACAGACAGACCTGTTGTCCATCTTCCCTTGTAGTTATATGGGGCCAAGTGCCCAAGTTCTGTGGGTAGAAGTGCGTTTTGCCACTTCCAGTTCTGGCCCATAGAAACTTCATATGATCTCCTACATTCTGTCTTTATCCATAGGCCGACTTGACAGCAACGCCCCGGGGGACTTTGGAAGATGTATACTGATGGTGGAGACTCAATCAACCTTTGTCCCTGAATAACTGCATGGCACCTCCCTATACGCCCACCCTCAGCCACTGGCCTTTGTGAACTTCCACTGTATTAAGTCAAAGACATCTGGAGGTTATCTATTTCAGCAGCTACCAGTATTCCCTACAAGTCATCCCCTACATTCTTTGATACCCTTTAACTTGTATTAATACCCTGATGGTTACAGAGAGCAAAGAATAAGCTTTGACAGCTGGGTAGCCAACAGGACAGAAAGAAGTAGATCATCTTGCTGGATTTGGACATCCCAGAGAATTGAAACGGAGAAGGAAATGGCAACCCACTCCAGTGTTCTTGCCTTGAGAATCCCAGGGACGGGGGAGCCTGGTGGGCTGCCGTCTATGGGGTCGCACAGAGTCGGACACAACTGAAGTGACTTAGCAGCAGCAGAGAATTGAAAAGGGTAAAGCATATGGTCATGGCTCCAGACATTGAGTGGAGTCATTTTACAATCCTGTTTCTGAGCCACCCCCCATGACCTTAAAACTCTTTCCACAATTCCGGTCACTGAAGTGGCAGCAGGGCCTGTGAGAGAGCCACCCCTTACTACCACTGAAAGCCTTTATTCTGCTGTGGATGTGCTTACAACATGTCTCTCTTAGAGAAGTTTTCTGCAATGGGGTCAACATATTTTTCCATAGAGCGCAAATCCTGGAAATGTCTGACTAACTCTAGCATCATGTCTTAAGGGGGTAAAATAGTTTTGCTATCTGGCCCCAGGAATGTAGGCCTGCTTATTTCAAGTAATTCATCTCATAGGGGTGTTTTTGTGTGTTCGCATGTTTTCCTTGGTCAACTATACAGTCATCTCATTGCAGCCAGAAGCAATTTGTTTCTCTGAAACCGTCCAGCTTACATGTTTTGCTTTCCAACCAGGAAGGGCGTTGTGGGGAACAGTTCTGTCTGACACAGACTGATTCATGATTGCATTAGGGAAATAGTTTCTTGTCATCTTATTAGAATATGAATTTGGCTGCTGAGTGAGGCTTCGGTTCAGTTTGCACAAGAACAGAAGAGAATGAGGTTGCTTTTGAGCCTGTGTGTGATTCTGTGTGCCTTTTATTATGCAATGAGACAAAAAAATAAAGTGGATTCTTAGAGCCCTAGAACATGCATGATTTGTCATGAAAACGGGAAGCAGGTTTCTGGGAAGCCATGCCTAGGCCCAATTCAAGAGTTTTGAATCTGATGATTTATTTAGGAAGTCTGATGGGAGGAAGCTTGACCCTAACTGCCTGAGGCCAGCATAAAAGAGCTGACAACAGGAGGTTGTACTTGATTTTTGTCAATAAAAGGAAGCCTCCACCACTTGCCTCACACCTTCTGAAAGTCTGAGGAAGATAATTTCAGAGACTGTGTCTTGGATTGTATTATGCCATTCATCTGAGAGATTCCTCACTGGGGAATGAGAATTTGAGATTCGGGGATTTGGTGATAGAATTTTACGATTACGCGTGGCAACAAAGCTAAGTTGGATCCACTGACTGATCCTTTCCTTCATCATGTATTTATTAACAGTTGCCACAGTAGAGGTCCTAAGCCAGGACCTGGGGGTACAGTGGGGAGCAACACAAAGAGCTCTAGCCCCTTTGAAATTTACAGGCCAAAATGGGAGACAGATCAGTGCAGAGACTCAATTATAGTGAAGCATAGGGAAAGCTATGAAGTGGGTAGCAGAGCTGCGAAGGGATACCAGAGGAGGGTCAGCCCATCCAGCTTTGCGGAAGGGCCGGGGAGGCCTTCTTGGAAGAAATGAAGTCTAGACCGTGACACATGAGATGAGGGGAAAGCAGCTAGGTAAAGGACTGGGGTCAGGGTCAGGGTCAGAGAAACGTGATTGAACGGAATGGGCTGATGAGTTTTAAGACAGGGAATCACAGAGACTGTATTGTGGGAACACAGAGCAAGTAACAAATGACTAGATTCTAACACGGGAGGCAAGAAAAGTTGAAATCTGACTGAGGGCAGGAGTTGGATCTTGCTGAGCCTTGTGGAATATTTTTTAAAAGGCTGCCCTGTATTTCAAGAGAGATGAGGTATATATTCTTTTTCAGATTCTTTTCCATTGCAGGTTATCACACACAAGGTATCGAAAATAGTTCCCTTTGCTGCACAACAGGTTCTTGTTGTTTGTTTTATATATAGTGGTGTTTATCTGTTAATCCCAAACTCCTGATTTGATGTGTGCATTTTTCATGTAAAACAGTGTTATCCAGGGGACCTCAAGTTCTTAGGTTTTCAATCAGATAATATTGAAAAATGGGCTTCGAGGTTAAACAATTCCAGGTAGCAGGAGAAGTTAAATCTCTTTACTTAGAAACTGAATATGTTAATGTGCCTTGTGACTCTGAGAAAGGGACACGATCTGCAACACTCTTTAAACTGTTTACCTAAGATTCTCCTAGTGTGCCTGACCACAGAAACCTTTTTAGTTTTGGGTGGAGCATCATAAAGCATAGGGCTGATTGTAAGCCATTTAGACACCATGTCTCTGAGGCTGAGCACAGCCTCTGGGCTGGGGGGACCCCAGCCCCACTCCGGCCCCCTCCCCTGGCCTGTGCTTTTTATGTGTATCTGTGACCAGGGCACCCAGTGCTAACACACTAACTGCTACTGGATTCCTCTCTCCAGGAGAGACAGTTTTTTGGTTTACTAAAGTCTCCAGGGATTCATTCCGAGAGTGAAGGAACAGGACTCAGTAATGCCGTTCCTTTGTCAAAACAAACACAGGCGCCCCTGCGTCAGCAAACCCCACGGAGAGTAACTTGCTCAACATTTGAAATAGAGTTTAAAGGAGAATTTGGGGTCTTAAACTTGACATTGAGGAGAAAAAAAAATCTTTGTTAAGAAAGAGCATATGTGACGCAAGTGTTGGGCAGCTGAAAATCTTGGTTAATTTTGACACCTCCAGATTTTTAATTGAAAATAAGATATAGAAAACTCTCTCTTAAAAAAACTCATCTTTCAGACAAATAAAACCTGTCATAAAAGGCAAGAAGCTCTAGGTGACATCTGCCTAAGGACATGATGTTTTGAAAACAGCAAAAGTAGGAGAGAATTCCTAGGACACATTTGTTGAAAATCTTAAAGGGCCACAACCCCATATCCAGAGGAGTTTCCTGAAATGTACTTTCTCAACATATTCTTACCAGTTCATATAATTTTCACCAGCTGTTTGGATCTTACAAATATCATTAGAAGGGTGATTCACATTAACTGAACAGATAAGTTTATGATTTAAGAAAGATATTAATAGTAACAATACTCAATAGAAATGCTCAATAGTACATGCTCAACAGTTAACATAATATCACCCCCCCTCCCCCAATCTAGTATGAATCCTTGACCAGGTTTTCAAAAACTGTAAGAGAACCAGTTAAAGGCAGGAAGTAAAGCAAAAAGATATAGGCTGAATCTTATCAGGAAGAGAACTCTCCCTCCCTCGACAACAGCCACCCCCCACCCCTGTCCCAGTCATGCCAGCTGGACTATCTGCCAAGTACTTTCCACAATAACTTTTATTAATTTCATAATTCTAAGAGGTTTATATTATTCTCAATTTGCTAATGAATAAATTGAGTTCAGAGAACTTAGGAAACTCAAGTCCTCACAGTTGAGTGTTGAATTCATATTTTAACCCAGATTCTTCAAGGAATGCATGATCTCTGTTCAATGTTTTTGCTTCCAAAGGCAAAGTTGTCCCCTCTAAATACATTTAAGTTGAAAGTCAAAGACAATAGATCTGGGACAAGTAAGGAAACTACTACTGTTTTTGAATCAAATAGAATCCATGGATGGGAAGAAGTGACACCAGAAATGAAATTGTTTCTGCAAATCTATTCATTTTATTCAGCACACATTGATCTAACTCTGACCAGGCATAGGTTTAAGCACTTTGCAAATAAAAGTCCTCCAACTAGCCCCATGAAGTAGGTATGATTAGCATCTCCCTTTTACAGAAAAAGAAACAGAGAGGTTAAGTAAGCTTCCCAAGGTTTCCCAGCTCATAAGTTGCAGAGCAGAGTCCAGACCCAGGAAGGCAGGCTCCCAAGTCCGTGTTTTTAACCTCTCGGTTAGGTGCATCTTTGATGGACCAGTCTAGGACTCAGGAACAGCTGCATTAGTGTGCCGGGTCAGATGTTTGCCTTTACAGTATGTCTACTTGCCTAACATAAGTTGCGCTTTAGGCCAAAGCAGATTTTCAAAGCTTTCCTGACTCCTGCTTTGTCAGGGAACAGGAGGCCTGGATGTCTATATCTGATGAGGATCTCGTAACCCAGCACAACCTGCCTATGCTTTTCTCAGGGGTGGTCTATTTTCCGCAGCCACGGTGAATTAAAACCCCACCGGTTTCCCATTTGGGTGGTCAGCGGGTGGGAGGTTTGTCTTGCCCAGAGGGTCAGAAGCATCTTATTGGCACAGAGTAATAAAGAGGATCGCTTCGTGTTCTCCATGTTCTAAGAAAACCCAGATTAAGAGTAACCCTTGCCACTGCTAACACACACACACTCACACACACAGCTAAGTCCGGATCCATATGAACAAACATCTGTGCAGAGGCCTGACAGAGCAGTATTGTGCTTGGGCTAAGGGCTGGGAACCCTCCCAGCAATCATTTTACCAGAGTTAAACCTACAACTGGCCCTATAAATAATTACCACACTGAAAAATAAGGGGGTGTAATCATACAAGCACTTTTGAAAAGCAGCTTACTGATTGACAAAGTACTTCATGATGTTAAAACCTTCCCACTGAAGTCACTTTCCTCTATCTAGGTCAAGGCATAAACAAGCAATGTTTTTTTCCTTCCTGCTGAAAGACAAATTACACAAGCCATGAAGCAAAAGATAGCACAAACTATAAATACAATTATCTTTAAATTGTGACATAGACAGTCACTTCAGCTCACCATTTTCTTTTATGTAAAATAACGGTAAGAACTTCCTTTGACTTCTATTTTCCATTGGTCTTCTAACTTTAATAAAATTTCCGTTTGTTTCTTTTTCACATTTTCACTTCAGAACGGTCTGAGACACAAGCTTTAAATTGTCAAGCTTAATCGGTTTTTTAAAGACACATGAAGTATTGGAAGAAAAAAATTTTTCAAATAGCCTATTTAATCTAGGGAGTACTATGTAAAATATGTCTCCTTGGACCAGAAACTAACTGGTAGCAGATCTACACAGCTCTGGATTTTTCCAGCCAAAGACACTGGAAAATTTCACCTTCTGGGCTGAACATGCAAACCCATTCCATTTTCAGAAAGTCAATTGCTGGAATGTCCTGGGTGTCTGGAAAGAAGAGTGCTTGTCTGAGAGGTATGTTGACGTTTTGCTGAAGAAGAGAATGACCGCAATGCTAAGAATCATGACTGACCCTCAGCATTTCCAGATGTGGAACCAAGTGTCAGCATAAATTTCCCCAGATTTGTTTCAGGTTGGGGCTTGGCTCACAGTGCTGCCCGGAACACACAGGCAGAAGGCACTGAGGTAGGGACTCTCCTGCCCTGTGTCCACCCAGCATATATCTTATGTGTAAGCCAGCTCTACAGAGACAAAGCAGAGACACAACGTTGCTGTAGGTAAGTTCTTCCAAACCTCCAATACCAGAGTAAGAAATTCCAAGAAAGCAAGGAGCACCAGGATCCAGGAGAGAGGAGTCCATCCTACGCTTACGTATCTTAAGCTTTGTTTCAAGACAAAGATATTTAACTCTCTTCCCTTGACACTTCTGTTCCTACACATTTCCATGTGTATATATGGCTATATAATCTTTACAATCATAATTTAAATTATTGATAATATTCCTTTCTATCTTGTAATTTAATTCATCATTTTTCTGCTCTTGAAAATTGGGTACCTTCTGATCATTTAACAAAGTAAATAATCTTAATTAGTATTTCCATGGATATGATTACCCTCAAACCATTTTGTGATGTTTCCTATTTTCAGAGTGCTTCTTTCAATGGAATTTACATGGGTCATTGGTATACATATCCTTTCAGCTCTTTAGTCACACCATTGCTTGGAAATCCATTAACAAGCAAGTCAAAAAATAAATCTGAGAAAATGTCCATTTAATAAAATCTGAAGGTAAATAAATCTGTTGTGAGATCTATGTAAGCCTTTAAAAATCAATTTTTTAAATGCAAAAATGGAAAAAATAGACAAAAGTTCCCACAATCTTAACCATCCTAATTAATAATTACACAACCAGATATACCAGAATGACGCTGTTATGTTATTTTTGTTGAGCCCTTTTGCATTTGCAGAGACAAAACAGCATAGCAAACATATATTAAAACATTAAATAAAATGCTTTCTCTGTGCCAGGAATTTTTGTGTAAGAGTTTTATGTGATAGTAACTTATTTAACCCTTGGAGGGAAGAAACCTATGAGGAAGTCATTACTGTTTTTCCTAATTTACAAATGAGGAAATGAGCATCAGAGAGATTAAGTAAGCTACCCAAGGTCACAGCTGGTAAGTGACAGGGCTGGGACATGAACCTAGCCAGCTTAGCTCAGTGATCTTTGCTCTTAACTACTATTCTTACTGACTTTCTAGAATGCACATGTAAGTCTGTATTTGGCTCTGTTCAGTAATGTTACATCATGTATATACTTCCATATGTATATGTGGCTATATAGAGTTTATAACAATCATTTAATTCTTGCCTAACACCACCATAAAATTTTCCATAATAATTCAATGCACCCTTCACCCACTACTGAAAATTGAGTTTCTCTAATTGTTCAAAGTTGTTAATGATCTATGATAAATTATTCCATGAACATGATTGTTCAAGCCATTTTCAGAATTTCATTGGCATAGATTCCCATAAATGGTACTTCTAGATCAAAGAGTAAACATTTAATCACTCGATACATTTTTCAAGAATGATTTCCAAAAGAGTCATTCCAATTTACATCACCAACATTACCGTATGAGAACACTAGATTCTTTGAAACGTAGCCAGGATTGGATATTTGTAATAGTTGTATTTGTAAAATTTATTATTTTCAGATGTATGGCTTTGGCAAATGTTTGTAATCATGTACTGCAAAATCACTGTGGATGCTGATTGCAGCCATGAAATTAAAAGACGCTTACTCCTTGGAAGGAAAGTTATGACCAACCTAGATAGCATATTAAAAAGCAGAGACATTACTTTGCCAACAAAGGTCCATCTAGTCAAGGCTATGGTTTTTCCCGTGGTCATGTACGGATGTGAGAGTTGGACTGTGAAGAAAGCTGATCGCCGAAGAATTGATGCTTTTGAACTGTGGTGCTGGAGAAGACTCTTGAGAGTCCCTTGGACTGTAAGGAGGTCCAACCAGTCCATTCTAGAGGAGATCAATCCTGGGTGTTCATTGGAAGGACTGATGCTGAAGCTGAAACTCCAATACTTTGGCCACCTCATGCGAAGAGTTGACTCATTGGAAAAGAGTCTGATGCTGGGAGGGATTGGGGATAGGAGGAGACGGGGACGACAGAGAATGAGATGGCTGGATGGCATCACTGACTCGATGGACATGAGTTTGAGTGAACTCCGGGAGTTGGTGATGGACAGGGAGGCCTGGCGTGCTGTGATTCATGGGGTCACAAAGGGTCGGATATGACTGAGCAACTGAACTGAACTGACCCACTGCCTCAGTCAAGATAGAAAATATTTTCTTCACCCTCACCCCCAAAATTCTCTTTGTAGACAATCTCCTCCTCATATCCCTAGCCCCTGGCTTTCTCTAATGTGTCTTCTGTTCCTACAGTTTTTCTTCTTCCAGAGTGTCATATATATGGAATCATAAAGTATGCATGGTTCCTTGGTGTGGTTTCTGTCACAGCATAAGGATTTTTGAGATTCTGCCATATTATTGCATATATCAGTGACCGTTCCTTCTTCTAGCAGCATGGTATTCTTTTGCACAAATGCATCGCCATCTGTTTATCCATTAGCCAGTTGGGCTGTTTCCTCTTTGGACAATTATTAATCAAGTGGCTATAAATATTTGCAAGCAATTTTTTTTTAATCTTCTTTGAGGAATTTTTGTCCAAGTAATTTTCTTTACCAGTATTTTTGGTTTTTGCTATCTATTTATATCAGCTCTGGGTTGAAAATTTTTCTAACTCTTTTTCAGACATTCAATATTTTTTCATCCTGGCCTTTAAAGTTATTGTTTTACCTTTAGTTCTAAATGTGGTGAAACCAATCAGTCTCTTCCCTTGTTAATTATTCTATTACTTCTATGCTTAGCATCTTACTTTGTCTTCTATACTTAGTAAACTACACCTATGTTTAGAATTTTGAAAAATATTACCTTTTCTTCATTGGTAGTTGGTTGGAATTTTTATATTGAACTTCTATTCACTTGGAATTGATTTTGATTCATGGGATAATAACTTTAATGTTTAACCATTCTATGATACTATTTGTATTGATAAATATCCTACCATGGAAGTCCACAGTGACAGTAGGTAAAGCCTATGAAAAAGACATTTTCAACCCCTTTTGTTCTTACAGGTTTCAAAAAGACGGAATTAGTAAAAGACACATCCACTCTTGAGTAGCTTTTAGAGGAGTTACAAATCAAATGATGTATTCGTCAGGGTTTTCCAGAGAAAGAACCAATAGGAGGGGTGTGTGTGTGTGTGTGTGTGTGTGTGTGTGTGTGTGTGCTGTTTATTATAAGAAATTTGTTCACATAACTAGGAGGCTGTGAAGTCTTAAGGTCTGAGAGTTGGAGACCCAGGAAAACTGGTTCCATAGTTGTAGGTTGCAAAGCCTTGACAACCAGGTGTAAGCCCCAGTCCCAGAGCAGACGACCAGTGCCTCAGCTCCAGGAGTCAAGCGGAGAGCACATCCTCCCTTCCTCCACCTTTTTGTTCTATTAGTTCTAGGCTCTTAAAGGATTGGTTGGTGCCCACCCACCCTGGGGAGGGCCATCCACTTTACCTGGTCTACTGATTCAAATATTAATCTCATCTGGAAAGCTCTCACAAACATACCCAGAAATAATATTTAACCAAATATCTGGGTGCTCCCAGGACCCAGGCAAGTTGACATGTAAAATCAACCATCACAGATGTCTAGTTCAGGTGGAAGGATAATTCAGGTTAAATATTTCTGTTCATGTTAGTAGCTACAGTTGCTACAGGCCTAGAATGTATAAGAATGGAAGGTATTTGACATCTTTGATTTCCTGTCAGATTAGGGCAATGGGAAGTGAGATAGGCCCACCATCAGCAAGGAGACATCTAGGAAGGTGGAGGAGACTAGGAAGCTTGCAGAGAGGTGGTGGGTTACTTGAGGGGGGAAAAAGAGAGAGAGATTGAAGCTCTCAGGTGTCATTCAGTAATTTAATGTTGTCTGTGGAATCCACTGGCCATCAATCTTGATGAGCTGCCCTGGCCGAAGGGGTCAAGCTTAAGCTCCCCCCCCCAGAGCTCTTCATCTGCTTTCTTTGTAGGATGCTGGGCAGCCATGGTTGCTGCTCCTGCCTGCCCATCCACTCCCTCCTACTTGTGGTAGAAGATTCTAATCCTGGGGAGGCTGGATTATATCAGCATCTAATGTCTGAAATGAGTAATCCATGGCTGTCAGACTCCCACAAGAAGTGTGACAATAGATTTAGGAAAATATGGGAATATACTCACCCTTACACATTTGTAAAGATGGTTGCTTCACATTAATGGACAGATAATTTGAGCAAAAAATATCCAGACTTGGAATATAGAGACTTGCTATTTACTTGCTGTGTGACTTGGGCATGTTGCCTATCCTCTCTGAGTCTTGGTTTTTGCTAAGGTAAAAAAGGAATTCAGTTCTCTAGAAACAAATTCTGTGAAGTTTTCTGCCCAGGCCCTTGAGAGCAGTAGCTGTGAGCCTGTTATTGGTTTACTTAGCTTTGCTGCTGCTGCTACTGCTGCTGCTAAGTCACTTCAGTCGTGTCCGACTCTGTATGACCCCATAGACGGCAGCCCACCAGGCTCCCCCATCCCTGGGATTCTCTGGGCAAGAACACTGGAGTGGGTTGCCATTTCCTTCTCTTAGCTTTACAAACTCAAAATAGATGTGTCTATCGCACTTAAGTAAGTTGATTCATTTTCTAAAGAAACAGAGCAATTCACCACTTAAGAAACTGCTGGTAGTTCCTCTGGTTAATCCAATGGATTTTCCCTTGATTATTAATTAATTAATATAGATAGGTTGTTGTTGTTGTCGTCGTTTAGTCACTAAGTCATTTCCAACTTTTTGTGGCCCATGAAATGAAGCCCACCAGGCTCCTCTGTCCATGGGATTTCCCAGGCAAGAATACTGGAGTGGGTTGCATTTCCTTCTCCAGGGATCTTCCTGATTGAACCCACATCTTCTGCATTGGCAGGAGGATTCTTGACCACTGAGCCACTCATTCCCCTATTTAGGGGAGCCTAGATAGATAGATAGAAAGAAAGAAATATTTAGCCAGCAGCCTTATTTAAAATGAGAAACTATGTTGGTCGGCTAGGCAATCCTCTTCCTCCCCTGAGTAACTCTTAAAAGAGGCACCACTAGACATGAGCCTCTCCCAGTGGGTCTCCCACATTTATTACCTTTGGGATAAATTTCTTGGCCATCTTCTAGGAAAACAGGAAAGGTGCCTCCAAAAGTCAGATTTGAGATTTGCATCTGTGCTTTACTTGTAGCCCCCTTCAAATCTATTGCCATGACAACCAGCATCACTCTGGGTATCTTGTCCAGAGTATACTGACATCTAGTCCAGTGTGACATAGCATAGGACCACAATGTTCAAATTTAGTACTGATTGAAACTTAGTGAAAAGATGATCCTCTGGACAACCTGGACTAGACAAAGGTGGCCTAGGTGTGTTGACTGTAGCTGGCAGATTTGTAAGCCTGCGTGAAAATGCCTTTGAAGATGCTCCCAGTGAGCTGAGGGGACTCTGAAGGGGGTGAGGACTGTTTTCCTGAAAACAAACAAGTGGGAATTCTAATTTGGCTTTAATCTTAGTGATCACACGGGAGTTCACAAGTCGCTGAAGATGTAATGTGGCCTCATTTCAATTTCCTCCCAACTAACAGGCTCCAACTTTGACCCTGGGGTCAGGGTGCTTTTATGCCCCTTACACGTCATCATCACTCTGCTTCCACTCTCTGGGCCAGAGTCAGCTTTTTCTCTCAGCATCTTAGGTCCCTTGAGAAAAATATTTCCTCAATCTAGACTCTATGCCAGCAACTGGTCAAAACTGCCCTCCTCACAGCATTTTATCCAGTAATCTAGTTTATGTCCCCTGGCATCTGTCCCTGGAGGCATTTTCATTTTTAATGTAGTTTTAAAAATCAAGGTTATACTGCACAGCATTTAAAGAATCAAATGTATTTACAAAGTTTCCACAAAACACAGCAGCCTCTCCCCATCCATATACCACACCTCCAAAGCCCTTCCAACTCCTTTGGCCTTTCTTGTGGTTCAAGTGCAATTCTTGATTTTTCAGTGTTAAGTATCATCTATTGACTTTCAACTATGGAAGATGAGGATTTATCTTTCTTTCCCATCCCCAGCTAACTCTGCCACACAGAGACTATTTTTTGGCTCCATCTATTGTAATTTTGGTTAGATTGATGTGTAGTACTTGATGACTTTGTAAACTTCATACCTGAGTCGTGTGTGATTATCTTCCAGCACAAACATTTGTTGTCCTAAAGTTAATAATGGTTTTGTTTTTACATGTGCTTAGTTTCCTGTGCAGTTGTCATTACCATATTCCTAAACCGTCCCCCAGTTGTATCACTCTTCCAGTGTCTTCACATATATTAGAGAGTCTATTAATTTTGTATGCTGTGAAATGGCCCCTCCTGGAGTCTGTCCTGTGGGCCTCATCACAGTTGTTATCTTGGGATTTCCCTTCCTCATTTTCCTGAATTTTTTCTTCACTTCTTTTCATTGGGTCTCCTATTTTCTGTCTCTTCCTGGGTGTACTTTCTTGTTTTGGTGACCAATCTCTGAGAAAAGATGAAAGGGAGGTAGACTTTTGGGGATCTTGGAGTCTAAAAATCTAAAATCCTTTCATTTCTTTTCCCCCTTCATTTTTCTTGGGTAGGGCTTGCCAGGTGGCTCAGTAGTAAAGAATACACCTGCCAATGCAGGAAACTCAGGAGCCACAGGTTTGATTCCTGGGTCTGGTAGATGCCCTGGAGGAGGAACTGGTAATTCTCTCCAGTATTCTTGCCTGGAATATTCCATGGTCAGAGGAACCTGTTGAGTTACAGTCAACAGGTCACAAAGAGATGGACACGACTGAGCACACATGCACTCATGCACTTAACATCAGTTCTACGTTGGAAATCATTTTCCTTCAGAATTTTTAAGGAAACTTTCCCTTGTCTTTCAGACTCCAGGTCTGAGAAAGCCAAAGCCATTCTACTTCTTGAGACTTTGTATAATCCTACTTTTTATCTCTGAAAGCTTTTAGAATCCTCTTTGTTTCCTATCACCTTCTGTTGGGTTTCCTGGAAACTGAGATTGAGACAGGAGTGTGAGTGCATGTTTGAATTGAGGGATTCATCTCAGGAGAAGGTAAATGAGGGAAGGAGGATGGGTCTGGGGAAAAGAACTAAGGATGTGGTTTTGGCTAGAAGCTAGCTTTGGTCAGTACCCAGCACTGCTCTGGTGCACAAGTTGTACCAACATTGGTTCCTCTTTCGGGGCAAGGCTCTAGAGCTTTCTCATCAGTCATTGGTGTGAACTCTCCTGTGCAGAAGCTGGATTGGTAGACAGATCCTTCCAGGAGACACAGCTGCCCCAGAGAATGGGGCTATGAGCCCCGAGAGGGAAGCAGTTGAATGTGCCGGGCAGGAACAGGAGATCTGGACAAAGAACCTGCAGTGTCTTCTAAACACATGCTCTGAAGGTCGTAGTGATTGTCTTTAACTCTGGAAACTCATATATTTCAGTTCTGAGAATTTTCCTCCAATCATTTTGTTGATAACATCATCTTCTCTCAAATTCCTGTTATTCAGATAGTGGAGATTCTGGAAAGGTTCTCTGACTTATTCTCTATTCTCTCCTGTTTTCCTTCTCTTTTTCATTTTGTTTTCTCTTTTTCTCCCTTTCTTCTGAGATTTTAAATTTCTTCTATCTTGTTTCTAATTTCTGAGACCTCTTCTTTATTCTGAGTATTCTTTCTTTAGTCTCCCACTTCTGTTTCATGCTGCAATATCTTCTTTTCCTAACGATAGTAATTATAGTTTTTTTTTTCTTTCCAGTTTTTCTCTGCCTCCAAATTATTTTCCTCTGCGTATTGGTTTTGTCCCTAATATTTTATAATTGAGATTTTCCCCTAATTTGTCTGACTTGGATATACACTCATAGTTAAAAGTGGGACAATCTAAAGCTGAATGGAAATTCTGAGTCAGTGGGGTTATCAACTGTGAGCTTCATGGTAGGGTGAGCCAGACGAGTCATTTTCTAGGGAACCCTCATTATCTTTAGGTCTTTTCCTATGAGTTGATCAGATTCCAGAGAGAAGGCTGTCTTAATGGAAGATATAAACCTGATTTCTAGTGCTTTGAGAGCCAAGTAGGGGGAGATGAATGTTTGAGTTTCAACATTAAGTAAATATTCATTTAATCATTCTGCTTTTTTTTGTTTTCTTTTTTAAAATTAATTTATTTTAATTGAAGGCTAATTACTTTACAGTATTGTAGTGGTTTTTGCCATACGTTGACATGAATCAGCCATGGGTGTACATGTGTTCCCCAACCTGAACCCCACTTTCACCTCCCTCCCTATCCCATCCCTCAGTGTCATCCCAGTGCACTGGCCCTGAGCTCCCTGTCTCATACATCGAACCTGGACTGGTGATCTATTTCACATACGGTGATATACATGTTTCAATGCTATTCTCTCAAATCATCCCACCCTTACCTTCTTCCGCAGAGTCCAAAAATCTGTCCTTTACATTTGTGTCTCTTTTGCTATCTTGCATATAGGGTCATCGTTACCATCTTTCTAAATTCCATATGTGTGCATTAATATACTGTATTGGTGTTTTTCTTTCTGACTTACTTCGCTCTGTATAATAGGCTCCAGTTTCATCCACCTCATTAGAACTGATTAAAATGCATTCTTTTTGATAGCTGAGTAATATTCCATTGTGTGTATCTTATCCATTCATCTGTCGATGGACATCTAGGTTGCTTCCATGTCCTAGCTATTGTAAACAGTGTTGCAATAAACTTTGAGGCACACATGTCTCTTTCAATTCCTCGGTGTGTATGCCCAGCAGTGGGATTGCTGGGTTGTATAGCAGTTCCATTTCCAGTTTTAAAAGGAATCTTCACACTCTTCTCCATAGTGGCTGTACTAGTTTGCATTCCCACCAACAGTGTAAGAGGGTTCCCTTTTCTCCACACCCTCTCCAACATTTATTGTTTGTAGACTTTTTGATAGCAGCCATTCTGACCAGCATGAGATGGTACCTCACTGTGGTTTTGATTTGCATTTCTCTGATAATGAGTGATGTTGAGCATCTTTTCATGTGTTTGTTAGCCATCTGTATGTCTTCTTTGGAGAAATGTCTGTTTAGTTCTTTGGCCCATTTTTTGATTGGGTCATTTATTTTTCTGGAATTGAGCTGCATGGGCTGCTTGTATATTTTTTGAGATTAATTCTTTGTCAGTTGCTTCATTTGCTGTTATTTTCTCCCATTCCAAAGACTGTCTTTTCACCTTGCTTATAGTTTCCTTCATTGTGCAAAAGCTTTTAAGTTTAATTAGGTCCCATTTGTTTATTTTTGCTTTTATTTCCATTACTCTGGGAGGTGGGTCATAGAGGATCCTGCTGTGATTTATGTCAGTGTTTTGCCTTTGTTTTCCTCTAGGTGTTTTATAGTTTCTGGTCTTACCATTTTGAGTTTATTTTTGTGTATGGTGTTAGAAAATATTCTAGTTTCATTCTTTTACAAGTGGTTGACTAGTTTTCCCAGCTGCTGCTGCTGCTGCTAAGTCACTTCAGTCGTGTCCGACTCTGTGTGACCCCATAGACGGAAGCCCACCAGGCTCCCCCGTCCCTGGGATTCTCCAGGCAAGAACACTGGAGTGGGTTGCCATTTCCTTCTCCAATGTGTGAAAGTGAAAAGTGAAAGTGAAGTTGCTCAGTCGTGTCTGACGCATAGCGGCCCCACGGACTGCAGCCTACCAAGCTCCTCCATCAATGGGATTTTCTAGGCAAGAGTACTGGAGTGGCTTGCCATTGCCTTCTCTGGTTTTCCCAGCACCACTTGTTAAAGAGATTGTCTTTTCTCCATTGTATATTCTTGCCTCCTTTGTCAAAGATGAAGTGTCCATAGGTGTCACTATACTGATTCTTCCAATCCGTGAACATGGTACATTTCTCCATCTATTTGTGCCATCTTTGATTTCTTTCATCAGTGTTTTATAGTTTTCTATATATAGGTCTTTTGTTTCCTTAGGTAGATTTATTCCTAAGTATTGTATTCTTTTCATCTCACTGGTGAATGGAATTGTTTCCTTAATTTCTGTTTTCTCATTGTTACTGTATAGGAATGTGAGGGATTTCTGTGTGTTAATTTTATATTCTGCAACTTTACTGTATTCATTGATTAGTTCTAGTAATTTTCTGGTGGTGTCTTTAGGGTTTTCTATGTAGGGGATCAAGTCATCTGCAAACAGTGAGAGTTTTACTTCTTCTTTTCCAATCTGGATTCCTTTTATTTCTTTTTCTTCTCTGATTGCTATGGCTAAAAGTTCCAAAACTATTTTGAATAGTAGTGGTGAGAGTAGACACCCTTGTCTTGTTCCTGACTTTAGGGGAAATGCTTTCAATTTTTCACCATTGAGGTCATTCTGCTTTTATTACATCATCTCCACCCTCAGCTATGACTGGTATCCTCCAGTCCATAAACTGTGATTTATCTTTTCCAAAGACCAGTCCTCTTTCTTCTTCTCACTTTGGGGAGAGCCTGTCACCTGGCTCCATAAAAGAGAAGGGATATGAAGGGTCTAATCTCTTCTTAAACAGATTTTCATTCAACACCATTAGCCTCACCTCTTCCCCAAATTCTACAAGTGTCTCCAATTCCTCAGACTTTTGTGAGTTCTTCACTATAAATTGTGTTTCCATTTCCCTCACTTAAGATTTATCTTTCTTGAGATGATCAGTAACTATACAGATATCTGCTTTCCAATTTCCAAAATTTCGTTGCTATTGTATCGTCTCTGGAATTCTTTATTTTTATATGTTTATGCCTTTTTTTTTTCATCCTTTTATTGTTAGTTGAGGGAAATTTCAGGAGGGACTAGATATTAAGGCATGCATTCAATCCAACATCTTCAGCTGAAAATTCCCCAGAAAATCTTGTAATATTTCTGTCAAGGGAAAGAAATTTTCCCTGAAATTTCTCTCAGCTCCTTATTATTTATTTTAACTGTGTTGAGCTTGCTTTCTTCATGGGTAAGTACTGTCCTCATAGTCCAAACCTCTTTCCTAGAATGTACTTCATCTCAGGTACATAATAATAATACATTTTCTGTTAAATGCTTATGCAACATTGTACACAATCCTCAAAAAGCTTATCTAGTTGAAGAAACACACAGTACAACAAAGGGCTGTTCTGTGTTAAAGAAACAATAATCTCTTCGAGATTCTGTAGCAATAGATTTTTTAAACGGCAGATTCAAAAGTCCACATTAACATTTCACTAATTCACATGCATAATCTAAATTACCTTGATTCACACACTTTACAAGAGATGGAGTTTTCATCATGTGGTTCTAAGTTGTGTTCCAATGTGGAGGAGCTGACTGGAACTGTAGCTTTAGAAACTGATATGGTGGTGAAATACAAAGCTATTTCCACCTTCCCTTTCCCACATCTGAAGGTCATGAAAAACACTGATGCCTAGAATCAGGAAAAGGAAATTTCAGAAGCTGAGTACCACAAAGACAATAGTCTAGCACACACCACTGACACTCTTCCCAGTGGCCTTAACTTTCACCTGTACACACCCAAGGCTGCTTGCTGTGAACATTGACAACTCTGTTGCTGAGGACTTTCTACCTGATTACAGTATCAAGCTCTGTTTGTGCATAGGATAGGCTAGAAATACCAGAGTTAATATCCTTGGTAATCCTTGAATCAGTAGCAGATTTGAGATGTTATTGATGGGTAAATTCACCAGCTTCCTAAATATTTCAGTTGAGATAACTCTGAGGCATGTTCTATGCTAACATCCAGCAGAACTGAATTCCAGCTGCCCACCCTGCTAACTGACTCTGAAATGTACCCTTCACTGGCTTCCTTCCCTTTCTTATCCCTTCTTCACTTCCTTAACAGTGCTTCCCATGTTCACCCCCAAAATAAATGACTGGCACTCAAAATTTTGATTTTAGTGGAACTCAGACCCAGATCAAGAGTTTCCCTAATGACTATATATTTCAGAGAGGTCATATTCTTACTTTGAACTTTACAGAAGTAGAATGAACCCAAAAGATATATCAGGAGACTGCCACCCCAGATACACATAACATTAGAGAAATTCAACAGCCAACCAGTGCTTACAAGGCAAAATCTTGGAGCTGGAAAGGGTTCAAATGGTAATTCAGTACAACTTCCACTCAAGATGAGAGCTGTCTTCTAAAGATCCCTGATCAGTGATCACCTCAAGTCTTTATTCAAATACTGCAAAACAACAGAAAACCTAAAGCAGCTCAGCCTTTCATAAATAGGTTCCCACTTTGAGTTGACCTTGGTAGACCCTGATGAAGAAGATAACAAAAGATGTCCATACTACATGGGTGGCTTTGCGGAGAGAACAATTTAGACTGTCATCTACAAGAAAACCAGTGAAAACAGACTTTATACATATTACCAAGCCATTAAACTAAGTTATTTCTTTGGCAATGAATTTCCAAAAGATCTCCTTCTCTAGCTTCTAACCCATCCCTATTTTCCTTGGATAGAAAACTTTCTTCCCCTCTCTCTTTTTCTATCCTTCTCTGTTTGAACAAGTATGTCTTGACAGCCACCCAGTGGACCCTGTTGATGCTCAGTAGATAGTAAACAGTTTTAGCAGCACATGTCCACTCCTAGTCACATA
Organism: Moschus berezovskii; assembly: GCF_049115385.1. Classification (NCBI taxonomy): domain Eukaryota; kingdom Metazoa; phylum Chordata; class Mammalia; order Artiodactyla; family Moschidae; genus Moschus; species Moschus berezovskii. The sequence continues at coordinate 78,752,300 of NC_142464.1, read as the reverse complement.
AACCTCATTAGAGACTGCTTATCACAAAGTCTCACCCCCTGGGTAAACAAAGAAAAGCTAAGAAGTAGTGTGAATATTTAAATTATTGCCAAAACCAGGAGCACCTTAGACAAAGCACAGCCGCAAACCCAGCCTTCCATAAAGTTTGCTAGAACATTGATGGTTTGCATAATTCTCCTCCTTTTCCCCAACACAGAAACACTCTCAGAAGCCACTGAATATTTTCAAGGGATATTAACATGCAAATTTCTGAAACAGAAAGCAACCAACCAATCTAGGATGTATTAGAAGCCAGTCACAAAAGTTTAGGAGCTGCGAACAATCGACTTCAGTGGCTGGGTGGAGGTGAATGCACAAGGCAACATGGTGGGAAGAGCTGTATTCTGGAATGTGTTAAGATGGAGATTTCCATCATCAGTATGTGAGCTGAGGCACACAGTTAGGCTCTCTTAACCTCCATTTGCTTCAGTAAAGTAGGAATGAGACTGACGTTTAAAAGACTCTTTGGGGAGTAAACAAATGAAATGTGTTTAGTAAAATATTAAATTATACGGCAGAGTATCCAGATTACCTTTCCTTGCTGCTATGCTGCATTCGTGACAGCAATGCCCTACTGCTATTTGAACGATCCAATCTGAATCAGGTAGCCTTAGTCAATCCAAAGCAATTATCAATTTTAATTAAAAATCATTATTACCATTGTTAAGACTATGACTGACAGATCACTTCCAGCATGTTAGGGACTCTTAAGCTCTTTTCATGATCATCTCATGGAATTCTTAAAATAGACCTAGGAGATGAGCTTTTTTACTGCTTTGTAGCTGAGGAAATTGTGGTTCAGGGAAGTTGAATTCATTTTATGAAAACTACAACAGTCATGTGGTAGTGCCAGGGTTAAAACTCAAATCTGTCTGACTTTAAAACTTGTGCTCTGAACCATCAGTATACACAACCACGGTGGTTGGATTTGGTGAGAGTGGGAGCCATGGCATCCTCAAAAGAGAGGGAGCTGGGGTGGGGGTGCAGAGGAAGGCATTGGCCAGGGGCAACTGGAGGGCCAAACTTTACACTGTGATGGGGCTAAGTGAAGAGTTTTGCCAAGTGACTAAGTGGGTAGCCTAATGTATCAAGTTGTTAGATGTGTTTTATCAAGGGAGAAAACTCTTACCATGAAACATCTAGCTGCAAACAACCAAAGACTCAGCTTCAAGTGGCCTCTGCAGAATGGAATTTAATCTCAGTTAATACCAAGTCCTGGGTCAATTTGGCCATTTGTCTGCGTCATCAAGGATCCAGGTCTTTAACATCCTGCTGTTCTGCCATTCCCAAAAAGTCTACAACCCTCTCTCCACTCTCTGACAAGTTGTATGATGCCTGCAGTAGTTCTGATGCATCACAGAAAATCCATACTCAGCGAGCAGGGGTGTTTCTTTCCATGTGTCTGCTGCTGCTAACTTGCTTCAGTCGTGTCCAACTGCGCAACCCTATGGACTGCAGCCCGCCAGGCTCCTCTGTCCATGGGATTCTTCAGGCAAGAATACTGGAGTGGGCTGCCATGCCCTTCTCCAGGGAATCTTTCCAACCCAGGAATCGAACCCAGGTCCCTCACATCTACCTGCATTGGCAGCAAGGTTCTTTACCACTAGCGCCAACTGGGAAGCCCTTCCATGTGTCTGTCTCTTCTTATTATGGAGAAAAATCTTTCCAGAAGTTCTGAAAGGACCACCTCAGCTTCCACTGGTCAGATTTGTTTTATGTGGTTGCACCCAAACCAGCACATAGCAAAAAGTTAGTATAATTAAAAATTATTATAGTGTTCATCTTCTGGGCCCAGGATGATGTGTTCCATTGAGAACATGGGAGTGGGGCACCTCGACAAAATCAAGGCTCTACCAACAGGGAAGAAATATGTGTGTGTGAGTGTGTGTGGGTGTGATTGTACACACACAGGCATGCGTGTGCAAGTGTGAGCTCTAGACAACAGGGTCTGCCACAGCAGTCTGTATGCAGTGTCTCTTTTGAAAGTGAGAAACCTTTCCTGGAATTACATCAAGAAAAGTTAGTCTGCACTAAACTCTCTCAGCCAGAGGTCTCTGTTTTCTCCCTGAGCATTGTCATTTTATTATTTGTTGAACAGACCTACTTCTTGCCTGGTCTGTATCTGACCTGCCTCAGACATCACTCTTCCATGACTCTGCAACCTTTCTCACCACTTCCCGTGGTTGTTCCTAGAGCCCTTATTCCCCAGATCTTTATTTCCCTAGGTTTTTTTTTTTTTTAAGCCTTCCTTCTATATATTTTTAAAAGAAACATCCACTGACGCCATGGATCCCAGTTTAGGAACTGCAAAGTCAACAATTAATTCAGCAGTAAATGATTATTGAAAGGAAAGACAGAACCATAAAGACTATCTTGGGGAAAGAGCATTTCCTCCTAAATATTCCTGTATTTTTTGTTCCTACTCCCAAAGCTGCTCTCTGTGTTCCATTAGAGAAACAGATGCCACCACGCCACTTACCCAATATGCATCCAGCCCCGTGGCACCCCCATTTGCTTCCTTGGCAGGCACTAAACACAATGGTGTCCATCCTTCCTCATATGGATGGTGGCGGGGGTGGGAAGTTTCATCTAATATTGAACAGAGCTGCAGCTAGTCCTGAAATGAGCAGTGGCCAGGAGCCCAGCGTTAAAGACATAAATAAGCTTCAGGTTTTTAGAAACTTGCCAGCACCCCTCTGAAACAGGAAGAGGATACTTAGAGCTGTTCTGCTAACTCTCAATCGTGAGCCTGCCATTAAGGTCTGAGGCTCACTGGCTGCTGAAACCACCAGCCTTGGAGCTGACTCCGAGGGCACCAGGCTGAGAAGACAACTGAGGTCCCAGGGGCCGCTGATGGGGGAATCGCTAGAGAATCCCTCCATTTGCAGGAGCAGAGAGGGGTTGTAAATGTCATTCCTTTTCTGGGAGGCGTGATATCTGACTCCATTAGACTTACAGGAGAGTTCAAAACAAACAAACAGAAAAGGCAAGGGCTTAAGATAATGGAATAGGGTCAGTGTCGCCACTGGAGTGTCATTAGGGAATTGACCCATGCACCCTATGGCCTGGGACCCCAGCTTGACTGGCATTGAGAACTATGCTGCTTACATACAGATGGGCTGGAACAAGGCTTTGAAACTCTGCTGCAATCAAACGAGTCTTTTGGGGGATGTTTCTCAAGTCTGAAAGCCATTAGTTTTATTTATTTTGCAATATTATATTGGTTGGTTTTGCCATTAGTTTTATATGAAAAGTCATCATGGATGAACACAGTAGTTAAAACAGATCCTTTGTATGAAAACAAATGATAAATAATCAAATGTAACTGATGGTCTATTTAGTCAAGCAATGGTTGATACCATAGAATTCCTATCCAGTAGGAAACTGGGGATCATTCCTTAGAGTTTATGGTGCTTAGAGTCAAGTCTAGGAGACAGAACTCTAAATTTCATCATTCAATAGGAAATATTGATATTTAACAAGCACTATGCTTTGGCCACCTCATGCGACGAGTTGACTCACTGGAAAAGACTCTGATGCTGGGAGGGATTGGGGGCAGGAGGAGAAGGGGACGACAGAGAATGAGATGGCTGGATGGCATCACCGACTCGATGGACATGAGTTTGAGTGAACTCTGGGAGTTGGTGGTGAACAGAGAGGCCTAGCGTGCTGTGTTTCATGGGGTCGCAAAGAGTCGGACACGACTGAGCGACTGAACTGAACTGAACTGAACTGATGTGCTCAAAGACACAAAAGACGTCTCCTATTCTTCAGAGCTCAGAATCATCACAGACACATGAAGTTAAATAATGACTTAAATAATAGGATGAGAGTACATGAGGAGTCTTAGGCGCAATCTGAGAAATTAGTGTGTATGTGTTAAGACGTGTATATCCTTAGCCTCTCAGTCTTGTCTGACTCTTTGCGACGCTACAGACTGCAGCCTGCCAGGATCCTCTCTCTATGGAATTCTTCAGGCACAAATACTAGGGTGGTTTGCCATTTCCTGCTCCAGGGGATCTTCCTGACCCAGGGATCGAACTCCCTTCTCTTGCATCTCCTGCTTTGGCTGGCAGGTTCTTTACCACTGTACCACCTGGGAAACCCTAAGACATTCATAGGTGGGTTCAATTATGATGAGGTTGAGTGGCCTGTGAAGGCTTCTGAGAGAAGGTGGGACTTGAGGCAGGGCTTAAAAAGGAAGAATCTGGATGGATGAAGGGGAAGAGAAAGGAGGGGTTTTAAGAAAACTGCAAGCAATAGTCATATGTGAAGTGTTTATACTGAAGTTCTCATACACCTGCATGTCCATCCACTTACAATCACCAGCCTGAAAACCATTATTATTATGGTCTTCTTCTTGTTGCTGTTCTACAAGTGAATTATTTTCCTTTTTAACTACTTTATTGAGATACAACTGAAATGCAATAAACTGTACTTATTGAAAGTATATAATTTGATATGTTTATTTTTGACATATGTAATACAACTCCACAATCAACACAGTGAACCTATCCATCACCTCTACTAAAAAGTTGTAAACTTCTTTCAAATTGGAAAGCCCAATATATGGCTTCAGGACACTCATTCTATTCAGATTCTAAAAGCCAGTTCTCACATCTCTGACATGAGGGCTTCTTTCTTCCTCTCCCACCAAAGAACACAGGTTTCATCTTTTAATGATAATCGAAGGGACTACCCTTCATTGAGGGCATTTGGCTGCCTGGAATTGTGCTTATTTCTTTATCATTCCTAAGGAGAACCCATGAGAAAGGTATTAACTTTATTCCCATTTTGGAGGCAGAGAAAGCAAACCTTAGGAGGGCAGTCACTTGCCCTGGTCTGATAGACTTACAGTCAGTAAATGGCAAAGCCGCTGTTGGATCTCAAGGCTGCCTCTCCTTCAGGCATATACTCATACATATGTACTCTTAGACCTTTATAAACCTTTTCCAGGACAAAGGATCCTGCCAGCCTGGCACATAGGGAAGGAGGATATGGAGGATTGAGTTTCTAAATCATTGAATCCTGACCATGGATACAACAGTGAAGTCAGGTTGGCTCATTCAGCTTTCAAAAGTATCAGTTTACGTCGCCTCAAGAGTGCATGTGCGTTTGCTTTTCTCCATATCCTTGCCAGCATGTGTTGTCTTTTCTTTTTGATTACGGTCATCTTAACAGATGTGAGATGATATCTCACTGTGGTTTTGCTAGCATTTCCCTGATAAGTAATCTGCACTCCCACGTTCAAATCAGCATTATTCACAATAGCAAAGATGTGGACACATGGAAGCAACCTAGATATCAATGGGGAAGTGAAAGTCTCTCAGTCAGGTCCGACTCTTTGTGACCCCATGGACTATATAGTTCAAGGACTTCTCCAGGCCAGAATACCGGGGTAGGTAGCCTTTCCCTTCTTCAGGGAATCTTCCCAACCCAGGGATCGAACCCAGTTCTCCCACACTGCAGGCAGTTCTTTAATAGCTGAGCCACAAAGGAAGCTCAAGAATACTGGAGTGGGTAGACTATCCCTTCTCCAGTGGATCTTCCTGACCCAGGACTCGAACCAGGGTCTCCTCCATTGCAGGCAGATTCTTTACCAACTGAGCTATCAGGGAAGCTCTAAATGTCAATAGATGAATGGATAAATATATTCGCTTTATATATACATGTATAACAGAATATTACTCAGCTTTAAAAAAAAAAGAAGGGGGGAATCCTGCTATTTGCAACCACATGGAGGAACCTGGAGGACATTATGTTAAATGAAATAAGCCAGATACAGAAGGCAAATACTGCCTGATTCTATTTATCAGTGAAATCTAAAATAGTCAAACTCATAGAAGCAAAGAGTCGACTGGTTGTTACTAGAGACTGGGAATTGTCAATTGTACCTCAATAAAGCTGGAAGAAAGAAGTCAGATTATGACTTCTCCCCTTCTGTTTCCTATAAAAGAGCTTCGGTGGTCCTGAGTGGGAGTAGGATGAGGTTTTCTCCATCTGCCACTGTCCCTGCAAACCCACCCCATCACTCATCCTTCCCAGAAACTCAGTCAGGATCTTTCCTAACTGCCAGAAACAGCCCATCTCAGAAAGAAGAACAAAATGGATGTTTAACTCTCTAGATCTCCTCTGCTGGCCTCCAGCACACCAGGGAAGGGGGACCCAGCTCTGCTTGCTGCTGTATAAATGTCCTGTCAGGCTGTTTATACTCTCAATGCATTTTCTTGGCTTCCCCAGTTCTGTTAATTGCCCCCCGTTTAGGAATCTTCGAAGGGACAAAAGCCAGATTGCAGAAACACACCGGTGTTTATCATGAGTGATTTCCAGGGATCACCATAACAGCAAGGGGAAGGTCCTTTCCTATGGAAGCCAAGGCTTTGCTGCCTCAAGTCTGGGCCCAACTTTGGCTCCTGAACCAGCTCTCTTTGAACAAGGGGCTTCTGGTTCACAGGAGATGGCTGATTCCTCCTCTCACTCAGAAACTTGTGTGAAGTTGCAGCTCATAATGTGCAATGCTTGTGCTGTGTAAATGGGTCTTTGATTATGTGCTTTTACATTACAATATTTCACCCTCCAAGCTCTTCTAGACAATGTTTCATCCAGTCTCTGAACACTGATCTTGCCCCTGCTCCTTCCTCCCAGCCATGTTTCACTCCTGGGCTTAGGGACTTCTTTGCTGCAGGTATTGATACTCAAGGAGGGTGTTTAAAAGTATGTATTTGCAAAATACTGTGTCAGAAGGATCCTTCTTTCTTCCCTTTCATTTATTTATATTGACAATTGACATACAATATTGTATAGATTGTGCTGTGCTGTGCTTAGTCGCTCAGTCATGTCCGACTCTTTTTGACCCCATGAACTGCAACCTGCAAGGCTCCTCTGTCCATGGGGATTCTCCAGGCAAAAATACTGGGGTGGGTTGCCATGCCCTCCTCCAGGGATTATATGGGTAACAAGTGTGCTATTATACATAGTGGATCACAATTTTTAAAGTCTATACTCCATTCATAGTAATTATGAATTATTGGTTATATTCCCTACTATGTATCCTTGATCCCCTTACCCCTATATTGCCCCTCCTCCCTTCCTTCATCCCACTGGTAATCACTCGTTTGTTTTAAACATCTGTGAGTCTACTTCTTCTTTGTTATATTCCACTAGTTTTTTTTCTATTTTTTAGATTCCATACGTAAGTGATATCATACAGTATATGTCTTCTTTTGTCTGGTTTATTTCACTTGAGCATAATACCCTTCAAATCCATCCATGTTACTGCAAATGGCAAAATTTCATTCTTTTTATGGCTGAGCAGTATTCCATTTTGTGTGTGTGTGTGTGTGTGTGTGTGTGTGTATCACATATTCTTTATCCATTCATCTGTTGATAGACACTTAGATTGCTTCCATATCTTGGCTATTGTAAATAATGCTGCAGTGAACATTGGGGTGCACGTATCTTTTCAAATTCGTGTTTAATATACCCAGGAGTAGAATTGTTGGGCTATATGGTAGTTCTGTTTTTAGTGTTTTGTGAAACTTCCATACTGTTTTCACAGTGGCTGCATTAGTTTACATTCCCACCAACAGTGTATGAAGGTTCCCTTTTCTTCACTCTTTGCCAACGTTTGTTATTTGAGTACTTTTTGTTGATGGCCATTCTGACAGGTGTGAGGTGGTATCTCATTGTGATTTCGATTTGCATTTCCCAGATGATTAGCTACGTTGAGCATCTTTTCATGTGCCTGTTGAGAAGGGCCCTTTTGTTGAGGAAAGCACTTTATGTACAAAGATAACTAGAAGATGAAAAAATATGACAAGTTCATAAGAGAGTCAATGTAATATGGGTGTTCAAAGGAGGAAATGCTAGATACCTAGTTGGGGAGTAGTAGCAGAGGTGTATTAATTAAGCATATTTCAGACATCATATCTGGAGAAGGCAATGGCAAACCACTCCACTACTCTCGCCTGGAAAATCCTTGGACGGAGGAGCCTGGTGGGCTGCAGTCCATGGGGTTGCTAAGAGTCAGACACGACTGAGCGTCTTCACTTTCACTTTTCACTTTCATGCATTGGAGAAGGAAATGGCAACCCACTCCAGTGTTCTTGCCTGGAGAATCCCAGGGACGGGGGGAGCCTGGTGGGCTGCCATCTATGGGGTCACACAGAGTCGGACATAACTGAAGCAACTTAGCAGCAGCAGCAGACATCATATTATTTCGCCTTCACAGGAATCCCATTAGATCTGGAAACTAAGGCTTAGAGATATGAAGTAATTTAATCAAGGTCACACAGTAAGCAAGCTGTAAAATAGGGATTTGAACTCCGAAAGCCTGGTTCTTAACTGCACTGTCATACTGCAGAAATAGCAGTGGACCTGGCCCACAGAAAATGAATGAGATCATGTTTAGTAGGGCTGGGAGAGGGCATTCCTGCTTTGGAGGACAGGAGGAGAATAGTGAAAGATATGTAGTAAGAATATTGTTAAAAGCAATCCTAGGGAAATCCATTCATCCATCCATTTATCCAATAAATATTTTTGGAGAATCCACTGTGTACCAGGCACTGTGGATGCTGATAGAAGCTATAAGGGTACGAACAAAGATCCATGTCCTCATAAAGCTTACATTCTAGAATGAAAAGACAGATAATAGAAATAAAGTACGTTAGAAGTCATAGAAATAGAAAAAATATGGCCTGGTGAGGGAGGGTTGGGCATGCAGGGTGAGGTGGGGTCAGTAACAGTTTACAACAAGGCGGTGAGAGGTCAGCCCGCCCCTCACTGCTCCCTCTGACTCTCCCTTCTCCTCCTTTCATCCATCTGTTTATCCATCTATCACACCAGACTCAGAAACCAAGAAATTCTTGAGGTGGCATCTTAGGACAAGTTCTTCCTGCTGCACTGACAACTCCAAGCTGCTGGAAGAATCTTCAAACCAGCCTGGGAGGTGTTGCAAGCTCAGATGGCTGTGATCCGGGCCCAGGGCTGAGCGTGGTCGCTGATGTTTCCTGCTCTCCAGGCCAAGCAGGGCTTGCTGCCTTCCTGTTTACCACACCCCACTCAGCCTCCTTCCACACCGGAGGGTCAGCTGCTAGGACAAGGTTGGGTGCAAGCCCTCCATGGGTCATGCAGCCAATAGTTTTGCTGCCCAGTGACCCTTCCTCAGAGGAGGCATCAACGGAATGCAGAGTGTGACTCAGGGAGGGGCGTGCAGAATTCCGCTAGAGAAACACAACCCGTCCGTGGCACCCTGGCCTGGATTCTGCAGTAAACACAGAGAGCAGCGTGCTGAGGGGGTGTGTGGAGAGAGACACTGTCTCAGAGCAGAGACTGTCTCTTAGGGAGTCATTGGGAAACTCAAAGTGAACCAGAGCAAAGCTGCTGCGGGAAGGACATGGGGGGAACCCAGGGTGGGGGTCTTTTTAACTAACGACTCAGTGACGAGGGTGTGGAGTAACTTGGTTTTGGCCTAGACAAGCAGCATGTGAGTGCACAGAAGGCAAAAGCAAGAGAAGATGACCTCTTAGTCCTTTGACACCTCGTGTGTCCCCCCACCCCATTGGTGTATCACCCTCCCCGCTCCACCGCACCAAACTGAAACATCTCCTTTTCTGACCTCCAACCAAGTAGCGGATCAGATCACAGACATGTATCAACACAGCGTCCCTGTTGGCACCGTTCTTTCCCAGTGGGCCCTGGTGACCACTCTAGTGTTTTCCAGCAAGATTTCGTTATTTTCTCAGGGAGGGGGTGTAGGAGAGGGGCAAGGATGTCATGGGCTGGTTGAGACAATGTTAAGGTTGAAAACCAAGTGTTGAAAATTCACAGAAAACCCGGAAAGGGCCTTTTGTAGTCAGATATTGTTTAATTTCAATGACCGGAAGACCCCTCAAGCTGGTTTAAATGAAAAAAAAAAAAGGAGGGGATGAGGTGAGGACATATCTTTGGAAGGGTAAGAAGTCATGTCACACACCTGAGACGCAGGAGAGCCAGGCTTCGACAGCACCTGATTCAGGAAGCCGTGAGCTGCACGCACTCTGAAGGCCTCTCCCTGCGCATCTGCCTCTCCCTCCCCTCTCTGCAGCTAGCTTCCTCTCTTTCCACATCTGTGCAGACCCGGTTCTAGCATCATACAATGCCCGGGTGTCCAGGGCACTGACCAGGGTCTCTGGATTCCATTTCTAAATGCCTGTGGGGCAGAGTTGGCCTGTCTTGTTCAGCTGTTTAACCTTTCTTTAATTGGATGGACTGAAGTTATTTATTACAAAAATGGTCACAGAAATTCCCAGAAAGGAGAAGCAGGGCAGAGGTAGAGGAAGGGGGAAATTTTCTGAGAAAAGGGTTCAGTTGGGCACTTGTTCCAGAAAGTGTCTATTGCAGGATCTTCACTAGAATGAAGCAAATTCAATACTATCAACTAGAAGGCAGGTGTGGCTACTGTGATGCACACCCTGTTTTAAAGAAGGTGTTTATTTAACCTCCCCTACAGAGAGTCAGGGACAAGGCAATGGCAAGCCACTCCAGTACTCTTGCCTAGAAAATCCCATGGATGGAGAAGCCTGGTAGGCTGCAGTCCATGGGGTCGCTAAGGGTCGGACACGACTGAGCGACTTCACTTTCACACATTGGAGAAGGAAATGGCAACCCACTCCAGTGTTCTTGCCTGGAGAATCCCAGGGACGGGGGAGCCTGGTGGGCTTCCGTCTATGGGGTCACACAGAGTCGGACACGACTGAAGTGACTAAGCAGCAGCAGCAAGCAGCAGCACAGAGAGTCAGACACGACTGAGCGACTGAACTGAACTGAACTGAATGATTATAGCTATAATCATATAGCTATAAACTACCGCACAATTGCACTCATCTCACACGCTAGTAAAGTCATGCTCAAAATTCTCCAAGCCAGGCTTCAGCAATACATGAACCGTGAACTTCCAAATGTTCAAGCTGGTTTTAGAAAAGGCAGAGGCACCAGAGATCAAATTGTCAACATCCGCTGGATCATGGAAAAAGCAAGAGAGTTCCAGAAAAACATCTATGTCTGCTTTCTTGACTATGCCAAAGTCTTTGACTGTGGGGATCACAATAAACTGTGGAAAATTCTGAAAGAGACGGGAATACCAGACCACCTGACCTGCCTCTTGAGAAACCTATACGCAGGTGAGGAAGCAACAGTTAGAACTGGACATGGAACAACAGACTGGTTCCAAATAGGAAAAGGAGTACATCAAGGCTGTATATTGTTACCCTGCTTATTTAACGTATATGCAGAGTACATCATGAGGAACGCTGGGCTGGAAGAAACATAAGCTGGAATCAGGATTGCCGGAAGAAATATCAATAACCTCAGATATGCAGATGACACCACCCTTATGGCAAAAAGCGAAGAGGAACTCAAAAGTCTCTTGATGAAAGTGAAAGAGGAGAGTGAAAAGGTTGGCTTAAAGCTCAACATTCAGAAAACAAAGATCATGGCATCTGGTCCCATCACTTCATGGGAAATAGATGGGAAAACAGTGGAAACAGTGTCAGACTTTATTTTTTTGGGCTCCAAAATCACTGCAGATGCTGATTGCAGCCATGAAATTAAAAGACACTTACTCCTTGGAAGGAAAGTTATGACCAACCTAGATAGCATATTAAAAAGCAGAGACATTACTTTGCCAACCAAGGTCCGTCTGGTCAAGGCTATGGTTTTTCCCGTGGTCATGTATGGATGTGAGAGTTGGACTGTGAAGAAAGCTGATTGCCAAAGAATTGATGCTTTTGAGCTGTGGTGTTGGAGAAGACTCTTGAGAGTCCCTTGGACTGCAAGGAGATCAAACCAGTCCATTATAAAGGAGATCAGTCCTGGGGTTCATTGGAAGGACTGATGCTAAAGTTGAAACTCCTTGCCACCTCATGCGAAAAGTTGACTCATTGGAAAAGACTCTGATGCTGGGAGGGATTGGGGGCGGGAGGAGAAGGGGACGACAGAGAATGAGATGGCTGGATGGCATCACCGACTCGATGGACATGAGTTTGAGTGAACTCCGGGAGTTGGTGGTGGACAGGGAGGCCTGGCATGCTGTGATTCATGGGGTTGCAAAGAGTCTGACACGACTGAGTGACCGAACTGAACTGAATGATTATAGCAGAAACAGACCAACAAGGAGAGGGCAACTTCATGGTGTCAGGGCCCATGGGAGGCAGCCTCTGAAAACTCTTCAGGGACCCTCTTCTCATCCTTCATGCCCTTGTGGAAACACTTCCTTTCAAATGTAGGCTGGACCTGGAGACTTCCTTCTATTAATAACAGTGCACAGCTGAGGTAATGGGATGTGGCTTCTGAGAGTAGGGTACAGATGGAGTGTCTTCCATTTGTTTGGCTCTTTCTGTCTCCCTTTTACTCTCGGGGAAGCTGCTGCCATGCTGTGAGCTGCCCCACGGAGAGGCCCACAGGTTGAGGAACTAATTTCCTGGGTTAACTGCCAGCTGGGACCTGATGGCTGCCAATGACCACAGGAGTGAGCTTGGACATGGGTCCCACCTCAGTGAATCTCTGAGATCCAGCAGCCCTGGCCAGCACTGTGTTTGCAGACTTGAGAGAGACCCTGAGCCAGGAGATCCAGATTTCTGACCCAGAGGGAGACCATAAATGTTTGTTACTTAAGCAACTGTATTTTAGAATGGCTTGTTATAGAGAAAGTGAGTGAAGTCGCTCAGTCGTGTCTGACTCTTTGCGACCCCATGGACTATAGCCCATCAGGCTTTTCTGTCCATGGAATTCTCCAGGCAAGAATACTGGAGTGGGTTGCCATTTCCTACTCCAGGGGATCTTCCCAACTCAGGGATCATACCCAGGTCTCCCGCATTCCAGGCAGATGCTTTAACCTCTGAGCCACCAGGGAGTCACCTATTATAGAGAAATAATAATCTAATACAGGGTACCAGGCTTCTTCCTTCCCATTTCTCTGCCATCCTTCCCGTCTACATGGTAAAAGATGACTCACCAGCAGGAAGGGGGAAGAAACACAGCAGGGCTTGCTTTTTAGTTTTCAGAGCATAATTCAGAAGTTGCACACATCGCTTCCGCTCACACCCCATTGGCCAGAATTTTGTTGCTACCAAGAAGGGTGGGAGCGGTGGCCTTGTGCCCAAGTGAGAATCAAGGGTTATGTTACAATGAAGGAACAGGAGAAGGGCCGCTGGAGGACAATTAGCAGCCTCTGCCACAAACACCCACACCCATGTTTGTTTGCTTTGTGTGCGTGATGAGCTCCCAGCCGTATGTTTCTGGTCCACAGAAGCTGGGATACACAGAGCACCAGGAAGACTCCAAGAAGGTGAGAAAGAGAAGCCGCCTCCATAGTCCTAGCACAGAGCCTGCAGGGCAGGTGACAAATGCACGTTCATTGGAGAAATTCTTGCGCTAGAAACCTAGGCTCCGTCTGTTATTTCTTCAAGGTCATGCAACCAGTCAGCAGCAGAGTCATTACATAAGCCAGGGCTTCTGTCTCCCAGCCCAGCTCTCTCTCTCTCTGCTCTTAAAGGACAATTTTAAAGAATTGTTTTTGAGTTAGGACTACACGTGCAATATGAATACGAAGAGAGGATGACACACAGCAGAAGGCTTCACTTGCAGTCCTGGACCTGCCAGACCAAAACGGTTTGGTTTCCAGCACCTGGTGAACACTATGCCTGCTCTTCATATCTCCATGAGCTCACCCCGGGCTGCATCACCGCTGGGTGTTCAAAACATTTTAATTCAACTGATGCCAGGTGAGAGGAGAAGGGGTTTGCCTTCACTGCGCTCTCCCACAGAGAAATGAATGTATATAAGGGATGATCTATCTGTGAATTTAGTTAAAATAGGTTGGGATTTTCCTTTTAAAAATGGCGTCACACTCACAAAGTCTTTTTTTCTTCGAAGTTTATCTCTATTGGCAAAATAGAGTACTGGCACACAAGAAGTGCCCGATAAGTGTTTGTTAAGTGAAATCACAGACTTAACTTTTTTCTAATAATTACTGAGTCATAGAGAAGGAAATGGCAACCCACTCCAGTGTTCTTGCCTGGAGAATCCCAGGGATGGGGGAGCCTGGTGGGCTTCCGTCTATGGGGTCGCACAGAGTCGGACACGACTGAAGTGACTTAGCAGCAGCAGAGGAGTCTACTGTCTTCCCAGGACTCCCTGTATCCATTCTCCCACTTTTTATTTAGTAACAGAACTCCTACATTTCACTGGGTACGTTGGTGACCAGCCTTATTTATGGCCTTGTGACCATTTTGTGGCCTTTTGACCCATTTGGACCATGGGCATGTGAAAGCAAATGACGTGAGCAGCATGGGGTTGCGGGGGGGACGTCCCTAACCACTAAGAAATGCTGGCGGTGCCATTGGAGTAGCATTCTGAGACTCAGCAATGGAAATCACATGTTGATAATAGGAGAGATATCAAGCCTGGTGTGTGGATGAGCTCATGGCTGGAAATACCTGCACCCAAGATCACCTGCTTTACTCTGGTCTTTTGTACAGGGATGATACATTTGCATTTTCTATTCTTGGGGTCATTACTTTCTACTATAATACATTACTGAGTTCAGTAAGTAATGTATACTAATATTACTACTGTATACTGCTAGTATTCCTATTGTCTACTAATGTATTATTAGTAACTAATGTTAGTAACTAACATATACTAATGTTAGCATTACTCTTAGTAATGTATTCTAATATTGCTAAGTTTGAGACGTTCTTTAATCAATATGTTTTCCTTTCTTATAAGACAGTGCATTAAACATGCACTCAAGCATGTTTAATCTAATGTACAGACTATTTTAAGAGCTGGATGCTAACATTTCTCTAAGTTGATCCCTGAGTGCCAAGGTGAAGGACAGATCGTCTTGTCTGCTGCTCCTCCATGGATAATAACATTGATTTTTACCACATGACACACATCTGTCTGCCTTGTCAAAACAGAGATTAGGGTTCTATGACTACACAAAATATCTACCCTGTGAAGGATAGGGTCTTTTAAGAGAAGGCGACCTCATTACATTTTATGAGTCAAGAGTGTAAGAAATTCCATGTAGGTGATGAAAATGCTTATTGTTTAAAAGACTACCCATATGTCCTGATGGTTCCTAGCACATTGTGAGTGTTCACAAAATATCCACTAAAAACCATGAAATAATTGATTCCCTATTAGAGAGATAACTGATCCCCATTACATTTGGCCCTGCATTGACCACACTGAGGTTTCAGCCTGGGTCCCTATTCATAGGTACCAGCCTCTCCCCATCATCTTCTGTATACTTGTCATGTGTTGACTTTTCAATGACAAATTCTTGGCATATGGCCATGCTCTCTCTCCAAGGGTCCAAGACATATCCTTGGCATTTGCTTCACCCTTTGCTGAATATTTCCTACAAATCTCCCATCACTCCTTTTATAATACTGCATCATCTTTCAATCACATCATATCAATCTGTCTTTTTTGGACATCCTGAACTCCGGGAGTTGGTGATGGACAGGGAGGCCTGGTGTGCTGTGATTCATGGGGTCGCAAAGAGTTGGACATGACTGAGAGACTGAACTGAATACTTACAAATATATCTACATATAGATATATAAAGAGAGATGTGTGTATGTGTTTAATATCTGAAGATGTGTGGATAAATGAATTGAACATCAAAAATTCTACCTAGAAAGCAGCATCTTTCCTTTCTCACCATTTCTCATCAGATACTCTGAAGACTTATTGAATTATTCTTCACTACCCATTGGGTAAAGTCTCAGGCAATCCAATAGCTTTTTTTTTTTGGGTCAATTTCGAATGTTAAATGTCCAGGCTTATCCATTAAACTCTGTACTGTCATCCAATGAGAATGTTTCCTCCTTTATTTCTGACCTGCCTCAGGCAACGGAGAAGGCAATGGCAAGCCACTCCAGTACTCTTGCCTAGAAAATCGCATGGATGGAGAAGCCTGGTGGGCTGCAGTCCGTGGGGTCGCTACTAGTCGGACACGACTGAGCCACTTCACTTTCACTTTCACTTTCACACATTGGAGAAGGAGATGGCAACCCACTCCAGTGTTCTTGCCTGGAGAATCCCAGGGACGGCAGAGCCTGGTCAGCTGCCATCTATGGGGTCGTACAGAGTCGGACACGACTGAGGTGACTTGGCGGTGGCGGCGGCCTCAGGTAAGGAGACTGCAGTGGACAAGGATACAATAATGTTTTTTCCTCCCTTCCTCACTAGACCTCCTTCTTTTCCAGGTTTTGCTTAGCTCTGAGGGTCAGGATAGCCTGGGGTGGGAGAGGCCAGGTGAATTAGCAGACAAGGGCCACGTTGTCCCTATCATCGGGACCCTCTGTGTGCTGCGGGCCCCAGAGCTTGTGCTTCCCTGGTTTTCTGCATCCTCAGCACTGGAGATTTCACATTTCACACCTGAGATTCCTTTGAAGCAATGTCTGCTTTGGCTGGCTGCAGTTGCCCCCTGCCCACACCTCTCTGGCTTCTGGTTGGCTCTCTGTTGGGGTCACCTCATCCTGCTTGCAGCCTCCCTCCCCAGGTCCACATTTGGCTTGGGAAACATGAATGCATCCTCCTCTTCCCCGTCCTAAACCCAGCAACCACTGACCTTTCCCAGGCAAGCTGCTACTCCACCCCACACCTGCGTTTAGAGTTTTAGGTGAGAATACCAGTCTCTACAAATTTCAGGGAACATAGGTTGTGGGGTGCTTGAAGGACCGCATCGTAGAGTCCCCACCAGTCTTTTCACTTCAAGCTGAACAAGAGGAGGGCTGGGTTCACATGCTCTCTCCAAGTTCCCTGCTGAGAACTGTCCATCTGGTTCATTTCTTACTTAGCTCCTCACTGCAGGGGTCCCCATAACCCAGCCAAGTCCCCAAGGGCTGTCTTCCTAAAGCCCTTCTTCGTCAAGGAGGGCATCAGGTGGAATGTTGGCATCAGCCTTGTGCCCAGCTGTGTGGTGCCAGGGGCATAGCCTGCAGGTGTGTAGGAGTGGCCCCCCAACTGCTCACTGAACCAGGCCAGCTGTTAGCACAACCACCAGCAGACAAGCAGCATGCCAGGCCCCGGGAGTCCTGCGTGGCAGGGCAAGGCTCACCCAGAGCTGTGGCTCCAGCCCTGGGGTGGTACAAACACAGCACAGTAAGGAGGCCCCACTAAGCCCCCCAGGCTTTTTTCTGATTTATGGTTCACCGGATTCCCACCAAATTGAACACATGTGCCATTGCTGATTTAGCCACCATTTGTTGGTCAAGTTTAGTTCTGTTTTAACCTAAAGCACCTTGATTATTTCATCAATAAATACTAACATCTTCTCTGGGTTGTGGCTGAGGTCCAAGCCAGGCGAACTTCTGTGGCTCTTATTTATTTATAATTTTTCATTTTTGCTGTAGTATAGTTGACATAATGTTGTGTTAGTTTCAGGTATACAGCAAAGTGAATCTCTGTGTCTCCTTTTAGATCTGGTTTCTGTTGGTGGCTGAGGTCAGGGCTGGGATGGTGGGGGTACTCAAGGCACATTTCTCTCTGTAGCCTAAATCCATTTCAGGTCACACTGAAGAGGAGGTAGGATTGAGGTTAAGGGCCCAGGCTCTGGAGTCAGACTGCCTGAGTTTGATTTCTGGCTCCATCAGTTATCAGTTGTATAAGCTGGAACAAACAAGACCAATGCATGCATGCAGGTCAAGTTGTTTCAGTCGTGACTGACTCTTTGCCATCCTATGGACTGTATCCCGCCAGGCTCCCCTTTCCATGGGATTCTCCAGGCAAGAATACTGGGGTGGGTTGCCATGCCCTCCTCCAGGGGATCTTCTAACCCAGGGATCCAACTAACATCTCTTACGTCTCCTGAGTTGGCAGGTGGGTTCTTTATCATTGTGCCACCTGGGAAGTGCATTAACCAATATACATTCCCATTTCCTCTTCTGTTTAGTTAGGATAATAATCCATGATGTGTTCAGAACAGGGTCTGGGACACAGGAAGTTCTCAATAAATGTCAGCTGTCAGTATAAGCAGAGAATGCTTGCATGCTTTAGTAATGGCCTACTTCCATTGCATCATGCTGTGTTGTAGTTCTGTATCAGCTTGCTTGGTCAACTGTGCCTGAAACTCAGCAAATGGCTGTGTGGTGCATGTCAATCTGATATGGATGCTGACCTTGATCACATTACATCCCAGCTATGTCCCATAAAGACCTACCAGCATGATTTCAGTGGTCCCCATTGTCCCAGCTCAGGCTGCTATAACGAAACACCAAAACTGTATGGCTTAGAAGGATAATCATCCATGTAAAAGAAGTTAGAACAGTACCTGGAAAATAGAAATGTTGAATAAATTTGGTTATAAGCATTGTGGTCATTCTTAAAATGCTTATTGTTGAAAGCAAGTGGTGTGATGGTTTACTATTACTGGTTCCTGCCTTCACGGTTTCTGATTTAATAGATCTGGGGTGGTGCCTGGAATTTGCATTTCTAACCAGTTACTGCTGCTGCTGGTCTGGGGACCACACTTTAAGAACCACTTTGTTATTTCTTTCAAGGGAAATCAGGAGTACACAGAGTGTGCACTTTCACCTTGACCTTAAGCACTGGGCTGAGCTTTTTAAAAACAGCGATGAGTAGATGAGCCTTTGAGCTCCGCGTGGGGACAGCAGAAGCTCTCACACCGCAGGAAAAGAAGCGCCAGCTCCTAAACTTTGGGGGCAGGAGAGAGGGAGCCCCCACTATACCCTTCCTCCCACTGACAGCCACATGTTTCCAGGCAGAAACGTTTGCCCAGTTTTGCCTGGACTTCAAAGGAGGGTCTGCTCACCAAATGTCTGCATGTGCTGAGCAGTTGCTGTGGGCTGGGGGTCCCTGGAGTGGGCCAGTCTTACCTTGGCAGAGGCTGGCTCGAGCATTTCTAGGCTATGCTGAGTCCACGTGTGGTAGCGAAGACGCTGTGTTCCTCTTGTGCAACCTTCACAGCTGTGATCACTCAAACCCACGGGCAAGGCGGAGTTGTATTTGAAGCACTTTGAGGGGCTCACAGGCAAATATTTCTGGAATGATTGTGGTGAGAAGCCCAGCTGGGGAGGGCACTGGGATTGCAGAACGGTGCTCAGTCACTGATGTGTCTGCTCTTGCCTTTCAGCCCTGGAGCTGGGCTGGACAGGAGGAAGCAGCTGATTTTCTCTGTGGAGCTGGCCCTCGCTCGACTTAACCACTCTCCCTGATGGGTGGTTTGGAGGTGGTTGAGACGGTGACTGTTGAATGAATGTCTGGGAGTCATCTTATGATTTCCCCCAGGATTGGACTCCTGGCTGGTGCTTCCTTTAACACGGGTAGACATCAGCTATAGGGATTACCCTCCAGGTGACACAGGGGTGGCTTCCTGCCTGTGTGACACCTACACTGTCACCATGACCCCCACCCATACCCTCACTCAGAAGAATCCACACCAGGTGCTTAATGTTCTGTGGTCACTGTCTTGAAATTCTGAGTAAATTTTGAAAGGGTCCTGAATTTTCATTTTGCACTGGGCCCTGCAAATTATATAGAGGTCCTGGGTGGCAGTGTCAACCAGAAGCTAAGAACAGAGACATGAGGAAGGAAATGGATTTCGATTAGAGCTCCTGCATCAAGTGAGCTTTCAGCTTTGCCCTCCTGAAATCCTGGGAACCACCCGTGAGGAAGGTCACTCACTCTGAGTCATTCCACTCAGCTCCAGGGGCTTGGAAACTTCTGTGTTGAAATCTTGTTGGGAGTAAATATTAGGGTGGTGGTTAGAATCAGGGAGAATTTTTCACTTGTCATGCATGCATGCTAAGTCTCTTCAGTGTTGCCCGACTCTTTGCAACCTCATAAACTATAGCCCACCAGGCTCCTCTGTCCATGTGATTTCCCAGGCAAGAATACTGGAGTGAGTAGCCATTTCCTTCTCCAGGCAACCTTCCTGACCCAGGGATTGAACCCACAGGTCTTAAGTCTCCTGCATTGGCATTGGGAGGCAGGTTCTTTAGCATTAGCTCAGTTCAGTTCAGTTCAGTCTCTCAGTCATGTCCGACTCTCTGCAACCCCATGAATCACAGCACGCCAGGCCTCCCTGTCCATCACCAACTCCCGAAGTTCACTCAAACTCATGTCCATCGAGTCGGTGATGCCATCCAGCCATCTCATTCTCTGTCAACCCCTTCTCCTGCCCCCCCAATCCTTCCCAGCATCAGAGTCTTTTCCAATGAGTCAACTCATCGCATGAGGTGGCCAAAGTATTGGAGTTTTAGCTTTAGCATCAGTCCTTCCAATGAACACCCAGGACCGATCTCCTTTAGAAGGGACTGGTTGGATCTCCTTGCAGTCCAACAGACTCTCAAGAGTCTTCTCCAGCACCACAGTTCAAAAGCATCAATTCTTCGGTGATCAGCTTTCTTCACAGTCCAACTCTCACATCCATACATGACCACAGGAAAAACCATAGCCTTGACTAGACGGACCTTGGTTGGCAAAGTAATGTCTCTGCTTTTTAATATATTATCTAGGTTACCTTTAGTACCAAGGTCTTATTCTTTAACCAGTGTGCCTTGAACGAAATCTGGCCAGATTGAGTCGATTCAGATGGAATTCCATTTGACAGATTCCTCCCATGATGGAGCAAGAAGACAGACAACAGTCCAGGCTCACAACCTGTCTGCTAATCATCTCTAGTGAAAGGAACTCATCTCTTTTCTAATAATATCAAAGAGAGTCTAGAAATTGAATTGTATTGGTCCAGCTTTGTGGGTCATGTGCCCATCCTTGAACCAATCACTATAGCCAGAGGGAGTGAAAGGCTCTGATTGGCTAGGTCTGACTTCTATGTCTGTATAGCGTCAGAGGGCGGTCTCAGTGCCTCCGTCCCAGATTTTGTCCTGGTGGGATCATAGCTTTTCTCGAGTATTGACCTGACCTTATACCTCCTACAGTTTCCCCCAGCACTTGGGCCTAGGGCAGGTGCCTTTAGTGTTTGCTGTTTACGATGCTGGCCCTGACAATGAACACAGTTTCCCCTCATCTCTTCTGGATTCCCAAGAAACTAGAGCCCCTTGTCACCCAGAAAGATCCCTCCTACTGAAATTGCCACTTACTCTCCAAATCACTTTCCTCAGTTCAGGCAAAGTCAACCCAAAACAAATCAAATCAAACCCCCAAAGATATTTACAGTCCTTGACTTTATTGGTTACCTCTGTTACTATACAATGCTGTGTAAGAAATCACCCCAGACTCAGTGACTTAACACAGCAATCACTTGTTCTCATGGGTCTATTACTGAGCTTGGTTGATTAAGTTTGCTGTGTCTGTGAGGCTTTACTTCAAGCTGTAGGTCCAGCCAGATTTCTCTGGGAAGCTCCGCTCCAAATGTGTTACTTTGGGCCTGGAAAGGTGGCTTACCTCTGCTGCTGCTGCTGCTGCTAAGTCACTTCAGTCGTGTCCGACTCTGTGTGACCCCACAGACGGAAGCCCACCAGGCTCACCCGTCCCTGGGATTCTCCAGGCAAGAACACTGGAGTGGGTTGCCATTTCCTTCTCCAATGTGTGAAAGTGAAAAGTGAAAGTGAAGTCGCTCAGTCGAGCCCGACCCTTAGCGACCCCACGGACTGCAGCCCACCAGGCTTCTCCATCCATGGGATTTTCCAGGCAAGAGTACTGGAGTGGCTTGCCATTGCCTTCTCCAGGCTTACCTCTACTCAGAGGAAATGCCTTTCAGGGATTTGGCAAAAATGGGAGAGGGCAAGTGGAGATACTGAAGGTCTCCAAAGGCCCAGATTGAGAACTGTGTATGTTACATCTGTCCACATTCCATTGAGTAAGGCAAGATACATGGGCAAACTCAAAGTCAAGAGGTGGACAAATATCCCCTGCCAGTATAAGGTGAAGAATTGGGGCTGCTAATTCAATTTACCCCAATAATCCTATTCCCTAAAGTATTCCATCTGTACTCTAGCCATAACCTGGGGCCATTTTTTCTTGTGCGTATGGCATCAACAAGATGTCAACTAACCAGGTAGTGAGCAGGTAGCAAGTGGAATTAAGTGGAAACACACACCCCATGGTCTAAAATCCCCAGATTTTTACCATGTAAGCCAGTTTATGAAAATTTTCCTAGCGAGTATGTGAAAATGTTGGTATCCTATTCCCTGATGGCATGACAAAGAGGTCTGGGCTCCAAGATTCTGCATTTTTATAAGTACCTCAGGTGAAACAAGGCCAGTATTTTTCTTTTTTTAAAGTTTTATTTATTTATTTTGGGCTGGTCTGGGTCATTGTTGGTACACGCGGGCTTTCTCTAGCTGCGGTGAGCAGGGGCGGCTCTCTGTTTGTGGCGTGTGAGCTTTTCACTGTGGTGACTTCTCTCATGGAGCACAGGCTCTAGGGTGAGCAGGCTCAGAAATTGTGGTACACCGACTTAGTTGCCCCATAGCATGTGGAATCTTCCTGGACGAGGGCTCAAAGCTGTGTGTCCTGCATTGGCAGGTGGATTCTGAATCACCAGGGAAGTCCAGGGCCCGTGTCTGAGGGAAACTGTCTTAATCCTTAGCAATGCTGTTAGGTTAATCAACACCAGGATGTTAGCAAATTTGAGCAGATCCACTGAAGTTCTTTGTGATGGGTATTTAGTAAACTTCTACACAAATGAACTCTTTTTTAAAATCTCTCCCATCTTCTTAATTTCTTGGTATGTCACGACCAGTTTGAGAGGCCGCTTCTGGTTTCCAGATACTCATTCAGCACATCTATTTCAGTGTCATCTTTGGAATCTGAAAACAAGCTTTTGTGTTTGTGCATAACTATAAAAAGTATCTTAATCAGCAAACTCCAGCTTTTGTGACTTCACTCAGACTTTTTTTCTGGTAGTCACACCTCTCCCTCTTTAAACAAGGGAAGGCACCCAAAGTCACCATGATTATTGTGAACAGCCATGTATCCCAGTCTGAACCAAATCTCATTCTGCAATTTTGCTGGTAGGAAAAAAAAAAAAATTGTCTGGAGCTGCTAGAGCTCATCTTGACCACCACAAAGCTAAAACCTGCTGAAGAGTGAAGGCAGTGCAAGGAAAGCAGAGCAAAGGATTTCAGCAACAACTCTGAGCACCTGAATCCAACTGTGCCTGAAGGTGTTCCTCCTGGAGCTTTCCACTACATAAGCCAATGCCTGGTCTATGTTGTTTAAGCTAGTTGAGTTTGGTTTGTTTCACTTGCTACTGAAAGGGTCCTAACTGATATATCATAGTCTGGTATTGAGGCCCAGAGGGCCAAAGCAAAGGGACTGGCCAGAACTTAGCAAAGCCCAGAATTCACTTAGCTAGTCATACACAGATACAAGTTTATTCTGATAAATCAGACCAGACTTGGGACCAAACCTTATCAGTAGTTACTGAGGTACTTTAAACCCAAATAGATTGAAAAATGAATACAACTATTAAATATATCTGTGTATTCTTCAGTTCAGTTCAGTTCAGTTCAGTCGCTCAGTCGTGTCCGACTCTCCGCGACCCCATGAATCACAGCACACCAGGCCTCCCTGTCCATCACCAACTCCCGGAGTACACTCAAACTCATGTCCACAGAGTCGGTGATGCCATCCAGCCATCTCATTCTCCGTCGTCCCCTTCTCCTCCCGCCCCCAACCTTTCCCAGCTTAGCAAGGTCTAATTGCATTTTAAAAACTACTCCATGACAAAGGCATAAACTTATTTTATTAGTACTTTGCTTTATTGCATTTTCACAAATTGTGTGTGTTTAAAGCAAATTGAAGATTTGTGGCAATCCTGCATTGTTAGATGATGGTTAGCATTTTTTTAGCAATAAAATATCTTTAATAATTTTATGTACATCATATTTTTAGACATAATGCTATTGCCCATAGTATAGTATAAACACAACTTTTATATGCACTGGGAAATGAAAAAAGTCATATGACATACTTTGTTGCAATAGTCTCCTTATTGTGGTGGTCTGAAACCAAACCCTCAATACCTGTGTGCCTGTGTTTACAGCTGCTACAAGAGTTACAGTTTCTCTCTCCCAACTCCCATTAGTAACATATTCAGTGGCTTCTTCCCAGGTATTGCATAGAAGGACTGCTCTGAAATCTTTTTTTTTTTTTCTGCTTGGCTGTGCTAAAAGGACAGAAGCCTCACTCTGGACAGCAGGAAATAATGCATCACTTTGAACAAGTTGTCTTTTTATTATAAATATGATGATATGGCTAGGTGGGACAGCTTCAAAGAGGCAGGATGTTACCTTAAACATTTACAATGCTGTGGTTAAAACAGTCTCCTTAAATTACCGTTTCAACCCATGGAGCTTGCATAAATATTTGGCTGTTGGTGACAGGCCTAATAAATCTGTTTAGGATGTCGCAGCAATATTTACTTACAAAGTAAAAGCATAAGCCCGCTTTGGCCAATAATTTTAAGACGAGATGCTACTTTTTAGCACCTTGCGTAAATATTTGCAAGACCTATAAATCCAAGATAACCTTGCCTCTTCTCTAAAGCTATTTACTATTAATACTTCCTATCATGGTCCAGCCAAATGCCACTTTTAAATGTCTTTTGATTCACTTCGCAAAGCTTGACATTTACTTGAAATGTATTAGAAAACATCAACTGATTCTTGGGCAATGGAGGAATTTCTAATTGCCTAAAGTTCCTCTTTAAAAAAATTAGTTTAATTGGAGTATAATTGATTTACAAGGTTGTGTTAGTTTCTGGTATACAGCAAAGTGAATCGGTTATATACATAACTGATTATATATATAACTATATATATATACATATCCACTCTTGTTTTTAGATTCTATTCCCATATAAGTCATTGGGAGTATTGAATAGAGTTTCTGTGCTATACAAGGGTTCTTATTATCTATTTTATGTATAGTACTGTGTATATGTCAATTCCAATCTTCCAATTTATTCCTCCTCCCCTTCCTCCTTGGTAACAATGTTTGTTTTCTATATCTGTGGCTCTACTTCTGTTTTATAAATAGGTTCATTTGTACCATTTTTTTAGATTCCACACATAAGTGATATTTTATGATATTTATTTTTCTCTGTCTGACTTGACTTGGTATGGCAATCTTTAGGTCCATCCTTGTTGCAGCAAGTGGCATTATTTTATTCTTTTTTATGGCTGAGTAATATTCCGTTGTATATATGTACCACTTCTTTATCCATCCCTCCACTGATGGACATTTAGTTTGCTTCCATGTCCTGGCCTTTGTAAATAGTGCTGCAATGAACATTGGGGTACAAGTATCTTTTCAAGTTATGGTTTTCTCCAGATATATGCCTAGGAGTGGGGTTTCTGGATCATGTGGTAGCTCTAGTTTTAGTTTTTAAAGAAATATCCATACTGTTTTCCATAATGGCTGTACCAATTTACATTCCCACCAGCAGTGTAGGTGAGTTCCTTTTTTTCCACATCCTCTCCAGAATTTGTTTGCAGATTTCTTGAAGATAGCCATTTCAATTGGTATAAGGTGATACCTTTTTGTAGTTTTGACTTGCTTTTCTCTAATAATTGGTAATGTTGAGCATCTTTTCATTTGTCTCTCTGCCATCTGCTTGTCTTCTTTGGAGAGATGTCTATTTAGGCCTTCTGTGCTCTAATGGCCTAAAGTTCTGCATGGTACTTCCAGGCTAGGGGAAGGACCAAACTTCCTTTGCCTCTAAAGCTTGTGAATCAAAATATGCACATTAGGGGAAACATCTTATTATGTCTCATCAGAAACTGAAGGACATTCTCTTTATTTGATCTTCCACATTACAGGGATTGTAGAAAACTTGAAACGAAAGCAGAAAGGATGGTGGCTGATTGGGCAACTGTTTACTCTGGAAAAACTGAGATGTAACCTCAGTGTTTTGGGCAAGGCTCTTACACAAACTGGAAAGGACTCTGGTCTTTCTCAAATAGAATGAAACACAATCTGAATTCTCTCTTGGTCTTTTCAAGAGTTGAGTTTCTTCCTGATTTTAAGAGATGACTCCCCAGGGGAAAGACACCAACAGTGGCAAACATCTCTTTATGGAGGTCAAGCAACAAAATAAACTCTTGATTGCCCAACGCATCCCTGTGTTGGTTTTTTTTTCCTCATAGTTGAGTTTTTTCAAAAACTTTTAGAGGTATTTCCTGTTTACTACATGGTAGAAAAACAGGCTGTGGACAACTCACCCCAAGCCCAGATACCAGAGAATTCCAAAGTGCTTGTCATTTGCGTATTAGTTACATTATCAGATTTGACTTCCAGTGAGTGTTGACTAAGCTAGTGGTCACCATTTACAGGAAAACAGAATGACTGATTTAGGAGAAAAAAAAAAAATTCCAGGTATCATGTAAAAATTACTTTTTTTCCCCAAACTCATAATGAGGCCTCCTGGTCTGAATATTTCTTAGGAAGGAGAACAAAAGAAGTTTGCTTTGGTATTTACATTATCTAGGGGTGGAAGAAAAGTCTACAACCAAGACTTTGATGTTTCTGAGGAGGACGGGAGATGATTTGATATTTATCCCTTCTTAGTATGTGAATTTATACCAGATGGTCCATCTAAAATAGTTCCCGTTGTAAACCACTTTGCATTAAGCAGGGCCGACCAGAAAGCTCTCATTTCCTCTCTGGGGATAGCTGGTGTGAGACCAGCCTCCTAGGAGTGGCCGGACTGCCACACTTGCGTCTGCTGCCAAGCTGCAGGAACTTGCCTGCCCTGCCACCCACTAATGCCAGACAGCCCGGAGTAACTCCAGTAAGAGAAGTCCTAGCCGGTGGCTGCCATCGGGGTCACAGCCTCTCTCCTCTCTCTGGGAATGGTGGATGCGAACAGTACTTTCTTGACGTGTTTCACTGATTCCTGGGAGGTTTGTGGAAGGTGTCACAGAAGATTCAAGGAGTAGATGAGTCAGCCTGGGCTAGGTGTTATAACGAGCATCCTCAGGGTACAGGGCTAGGTTCTGGAGACACAAAGTAAAGAGAACAAAGTCCTTGTTCTCACAGAGCTTCCGTTTCAGGGCCACTTTCAGGGTCACACTGAACCTCTAAAGTGAATAATCCTTTCCATCAAAGATCAGTTCTGGCCTCTTTCTACATCAGAGTCACTGTGAGGAATGGGCCTGGGTGAATGGATGCTATTTACATATAGAAACAAAGGGAAACAGAAGCAGAGAATTAAATTAATTAATTAATTCAATTAATTAAAACAGAATTCAAGTAATTCTGTTTCCTGCCCACTAGAAGGAATACCTTCCAGTTCCCCTCACTTGAGTCTCCTTCAAACATCTCAGCCTCTCCTGTGGTTTTCAATTCTTGCTGCACATAAAGTCACTGTATGTGTGTGTGTGTGTGTGTGTGTGTGTAGACACTCGGGCAGATCCAACCCTTTGTGACCCCATGAACGGTAGTCCGCCAGGCTCCTCTGTCCATGGAATTTTCCAGGCAAGAATACTGGAATGGGTTGCCATTTCTTCCTCCTGGGAATCTTCGAGACCCAGGGATTGAATCTATGTCTCTTGTGTCTCCTGCATTGGCAGGCAGGTTCTTTACCACTGCACCACCTGGGAAGGCCAATTAAAGTCACTCTTCCTCCTCAAGCACCATCCACCACCACCTCATCAAAACCTACTACTCTGGGAACTTCCCTGGTGGTCCTGTGCTGTCCTGTGCTAAGTCGTTCAGTAGTGTCTGACTCTTTGTGACCCCATGGACTGTAGCCCACCAGTCTCCTCTGTCCATGGAATTTTCCTGGCAAGAATACTGGAGTGGGTTGCCATTTCCTTCTCCAGGGGATCTTCCCAACCCAGGGATCGAACCCATGTCTCTTATGTCTTCTGCATTGGCAAGTGGATTCTTTACCACTAGCGCCACTTGGGAAGCCCTGTGGGAGGTAGGGTATACAGTAACTCCGTATTTTCCACAAAACTTTTTGATGAGCCTAAAACTGCTCTGAAAAATAAGGTCTGTGGATTTTCAAAAAGTCAATCATTTTTTTCTTCCCAGAAAAATATCAGTGATTCATAATTACATGACTCATCATGGAGACTGCCTCTCAAGCAAGTTTTGCCATCTCCTCTTTTCCCTTTTGAGGATAAAAATCAAGGTTGATATTCAGACCACTAGATAAATAATATCTCTGGATTAAAGTATGACCCTAAGAAGTTATTTAACTAGCATTTCTTTTGAAATGTTAGTCCTGGACAACTGAGAATGCTGCCCTTTTGATAGTGCTCATTGGAAAGGAGAGGGTAATTTCACAGCCCGTCTTTTAAGGACAGCCCATGGAGGGAACAAAAGTGCCTGGCATGAGTGTTACAAAGAAGGCCGTGTTCCCCTACAGGGCATTTCCCCAAGCAGCTGGGCAGAGTCCTACAGACTTATTCTATGGTGAAAAACTTAAGTGTTTGGCATCCAAAAGTGATGTCATACCCACCTAACTTTTGGTAAATGTGGGTTTAGTTAGATTGGTTGCATTTCAAGACTAAGAGGAAAACTGAAGGATAAAGTTGTTTCCTTCTGATCACACCCTGGTGCACACAGACAGAAATCAAATAGAAAAACCAGCTGTCATCAAGTGGTGAAAATATTGGGATAAAAAATAGACTGTGAGGCATTACAAAGAATTTCTACAAGGCTGAATTAGGTGCAGTCAACCACTGGGGGTCTGCTGAATGCCTACGAGCATTTCTTCTGCTCTCTTCTGAGTATTCCTGCCCTCACTGAGGTTAACTCAGGATCATAGAATCTTTGAACCCACCTGAATGTTCAAGAACAGCCTGCCCTTGCATGGCCCGAGTGACCCCTCTAGCCCCGCGCACTCAGCCACTCATGTGTACCAACTCAGAGCCACCCTAGACTGAGAATTCTGACAACCACACACACACACTCATACACACACAATATACATATATATTTCCTTGTCTTATTCTTTAAAATTTGAAGGGTTTAAACTTTTAGGATGTGTTTCAGAGATAGAATCTTAATAATATAGGTACAGGTAGCAAGTAATTTAATAGTAAACCACTTAAAAATTTATTAATGAGAAATAACAAATGAATGGACTTCCCTGGAGGCTCATATGGTAAAGAATTTTCCTGCAATGTGGGAGCCCCAAGTTTGATCCCTGGGTTTGGAAGATGCCCTGGAGAAGAGGTATCCTTCTCAAAATTCTCCAACCCAGGCTTCAGCAGTATATGAACCATGAACTTCCAGGTGTTCAAGCTGGATTTAGAAAAGGCAGAGAAACCAGAGATCAAATTGCCAACATCCACTGGATCATCCAAAAAGCAAGAGAGTTCCAGAAAAACATCTACTTCTGCTTTATTGATTACACCAAAGCCTTTGACTGTGTGGATCACAACAAACTATGGGAAATTCTTCAAGAGATAGGAATACTAGACCACCTTACCTGCCTCCTGAGAAATTTGTATGCAGCTCAAGAAGCAACAGTTATAACTGGACATGGAACAACAGACTGGTTCCAAATTGGGAAAGGAACATGTCAAGGCTATATATTGTCACCCGGCTTATTTAACTTATATGCAGAGTACATCATGTGAAATGCCAGGCTGGATGAAGCACAAGCTGGGATCAAGATTGCTGGGAGAAACACCAATAACCTCAGATATGCAGATGACACCACCCTTATGGCAGAAAGTGAAGAGGAACTAAAGAGCCTCTTGATGAAAGTGAAAGAGGAAAGTGAAAAAGCTGGCTTACAACTCAACATTAAAAAAAAACCCTAAGATCATGGCATCTGGTCCCATCACTTCATGGCAAATAATTGGGGAAACAATGGAAACAGTTTTTTTCCAGACTTTATTTTCTTGGGCTCCAAAATCACTGCAGATGGTGATTGCAGCCATGAAATTAAAAGACGTTTGCTCCTTGGAAGAAAAGCTATGACCAACCTAGACAGCATATTAAAAGCAGAGACATTACTTTGCCAGCAAAGGGCCATCTAGTCAAAGCTATGGTTTTTCCAGTAGTCATATATGGATGTGAGAGTTGGACTATAAAGAAAGCTGAGCACCGAAAATTGATGCTTTTGAACTGTGGTGTTGGAGAAGACTCTTGAAAGTCCCTTAGACTGCAAGGAGATCCAACCAGTCCATCCTAAAGGAAGTTAGTCCTGAATATTCATTGGAAGGACTGATGCTGAAGCTGAAACTCCAATACTTTGGCCACCTGATGCAAAGAACAGACTCATTTGAAAAGACCTTGATGTTGGGAAAGATTGAAGACAGGAGAAGGGGATGACAAAGTATGAGATGGTTGGATGGCATCACTGACTTGATGGGCAAGAGTTTGAACAAGCTCTGGGAGTTGGTGATGGACAGGAAAGTCTGGCGTGCTGCAGTCCATGCAAAGAGTTGGACTCGACTAAGCAACTGAACTGAACCGAACCCACTCCAATATTCTTGCCTGGAGAATCCCATGGAGAGGAATAAATGAATAATACTGTTCATTTTAGGAAGACTTGTCAGTGCCAGCCATGGTGCTTGGTGTTGGGACAAATCAGAGATGACACAGATGCAGATCAACATGCAGAAACTTGAGGCCCAGGCGGATAATGGGGTGTATTCCCAAGTAACAATAATGTGAGGAAGACTGATAAATGCCATGAAAGAATCTCAAATGACAAACAGCAGGAGCGCGGGGCAGTGGGCCTAACTCCCAGCTGAGGGAATGGAGGAGGTAGTATTAGTGATATTAGACGTTGGTCTGGGAGGCCAGGATTGGGTCTGCAGACAGGGAGCCTCCTGGATGCCATTTTATCAAACGCTCCAGGAGAGGAGAGCCTGCTTTCAAGATCAGGAGGGGAAGAGGGGCTCGGAGGGGGAGGAAAATCAGGACTACCCAAAGGCATTTTGCCCTGAGTGGGCGCCGCAGACATGGAGATACCAGGGGCACTTCCAGGAGGGGTTGTGGGGAACATAGGAAGGAGACGGGAAGAGTGGTGAATAGGTGGTCTCTGGTCAGAGGAAGAATTTTGTTTTTCCCTTTTTTTCCATTTATTTTCTTTCAAGTTAGAAGTATTCAGATTTCTGCCCACGTGTGCAGGATGAGGCAAAGAAATGGGAAGGGAAGGGATTAGAAACATGAGGACAGATGGGGAAGGGTTGAGGAATGATCAAACATTTGGACAAGAATGCTCACAGCAGCTGTATGTCAAAGAGCCGCAAACTGGAAACCCTAATGCCCATCTATGGGGGAGTGGTTAGAGAAATGGCAGCATATATTCAGACAGTGGAATGCTACCCAACAAAGGAAAAATAAAATACTGGCATTTTATGAACAACATAGATTAATCTCTCAGATACGGTGCTGAGTTTGAGAAGCACAAAATTGAAATAGTACAGATGCCAAAGAGTTCCTATTGCGTGACTGCATTTATACGAAGTTCAGAATTAGGTGAACTAGTCTATGGTGGACAGAGGTAGGATGGTGGTTACCCTTGAGGTGGATAACAGCTGGAAGGGGCCACAAAGGAGCCAGTGGGTGTGGGACCGAAAACGTTCCTTATCTTGACTCGGTGGGGGCACACGCGTGTGTGCCTGTGGACAGTTATGGTAAGCTACAGGAAGACTTGTGCACCTGATGGAGTTTATTCCTCAACAGGGAAAGAGAGACAAGAAACTGGGGGCGAAGAGGTGAACGAGATAAAGCTAGGAGCAGACTGGGAGGGTGTGAGGACAGGGATTTTAAGGCAGAGTGAAGTCAGATTGCTCTGTTGCGTCTAACTTCTTCATCCACCTAGGTATGAGCAGGTAATGTGCCTCACCTGGGGTGGTGGGGATGATGGAGATGGAAAGACAGGGACAGCTTCTGCAAGGGCATGGTCTACAAGAAGTGGCAACTGAGTACAGGACTTGGAAGGCATCTGAAGAAGAGGAGGGAGTCTCAGGTGTTCCCAAGGCCTAGAGCCTAGATGTGTGCCCTACATCACTGTGTCTGGTAGAAAGGCATTGACCCACCTACTGGGCATTTATCCCACTGATGGAACATGACCATCCATCTAATGCATGGGCTCCATCCTGTCCAGTATCAACCTTGATTTAGCTGGTTCTAGCTGAGTAATCAGGAGCCTTCAGAGTATAAAAAAACATGTCAGGGAATACTGTTACTTTAGTTTAGCAGCAGTTCTCATCTTATCTTGGGTGGAGTTGTCCCCCAAATCTGTTAAATGCAGTCACTTGCAATGCAGCTGATGGTGGTGTGAATTAAGGGCGCCTGAGTACGGCTTCACAATGGACACACAACAGAGAGCCTGTGCCTGCTGATACTGACTGGGGAAGCCAGTTCAGAAGCCCTGGGCAGAAAGCAAAGGGAAGGAGAAGCAGCAAACCCTCTGTGCGTGCAAAGCTACCTTTCCCCTGGGCAGCATCAGAAAAACCAGGGAAGCACAGTGTGCTTGGCCCTGCTCTGCCAGTGGTCTCACGTCCTTCCTAAGGCACCTGGAGTTCCACACGGATGGAGTCCTTTCCTTAGGTGACAGTGAGATTCAGAAATCCCATCCACCTGGGCAAGTTTGGGAAACTGGGCCATCAGGAATGCTGAGAACGGCAGCAGAGATGTTGCCCAGCTGGCATCTCCTGGACCCTGACCCTCCCTTCTCCTCCTGGATAAGGATGTGGTTTTACTGGTGTTAAGTCCAGGTCAGATTCAGGAGAGCTTGATGCTTGTGAGTGCTGAGTGCTCAGTCACTCTGCTGTGTCCGACACTTTGCATCCCCATAGACTGTAGCCTGCCAGGCACCTCTGTCCATGGGATTTCCCAGGCAAGAATGCTGGAGCGGGTTGCCATTTCCTTCTCGAGGCTGATGCTTGTGATCAGCCTCACAAATGCAAGTTCATTGGTTGTTAGTGTAAGTTCTTCCTGGGGAGGGGTGAGCCTAAGGCTAACAGTGGCTGAGCAAGGCTTGGGCCCTTTCCTGAGCTCTGGCGGAGCCCCATCTACAGTGCTGCCGGCAGCTGTGTGCTGTAAGAGAACTCAGGAGCAAAGGAGAAACCTCATCCAGACAGGCCGCACCTGCTGCTGCCTGGGGTGACCTTTTCCCTGCCCTTTCGCTCTGTATCTTACCGAAATAAACAGGATCGTCCCACGAACATGTGCATGCAACACGCGAGGGTGTGTGAGAGCCCTTCAGGGAGCGTGTAACCCGCTGAACCGGTGCTGTCGCTGTGACTGCATCACGGCTGTGGAAAGAGGTGGGCACAAAGGGACGTGGGGAACCTAAGAAGCAGGAGATCGCCATCGACCTTCTGAAAACGCATGGCTTAAAATACGTACTGCCTGATGTGGGCCCCCAAGACAACTCCAGGCCAAGGGGGTGGTACTGAAAAGAGGCCCAGAGAACTGACAGGGGTGAGGAGAGAGAAAGGAAGACAGGAGGGGAGGAGCCAGGAGAGGAGCGCTGTCAGCAAGGGCAGTCAGAGAAGGACAGCGTGATGAAAGGACCCTGCATCGGGGGTCTTAGAGGAAGCTTAAACTTAGGATGAGAGGGAAAGGAAAGCATTCTCCCCACCAAAAGAGTTGGTAGGTACAAAGGCACAGGTGGGCAGGTGGACAGTGTTCAGGCAGAGAAGGAGCAGAACTTTGTGCGCTGGGAGTCAGCTGTGTCCGGCAGAGTCCACCGGCCACTCCACGTGTTAGTCAGGCAGCGATCAGCAGGGTACGTCAAGTGTTTTATATTCACACACCTCTGTATATATAATTCACATGTAATTCTATATATGAATATAGGAGGCTGTGGCCTAAGTAGAAAGTGGGAGGATTAAGAAAATATTTTTAAAGGAATAGAAACATATAACACAGCATCAGCTCAATGGACATGGCTTTTTGCAAACTCAGGGAGATGGTGAAGGACAGCGAAGGACAGCCTGGTGTACTGAAGTCCATGGGGTGGCAAAGAGCTGGACATGACTGAGAGACTGAACAACATACAACGGAGATGCCCACAAAGTCAGTATTGCACATCTCGTTAATGTAGCCACAGGTAAGAAAAGGCAGTTCTCAGCGGTGCTCCCACAGACACCGTGTTACAGGGGTGACCTCAGTCCCCTCCTTCAGCCTCCTCAAAGTCTCAGAGCAGCCCCATTGTCATGGAGGCTGGGCTGTGCGACAGGCATATCTGGTTCAAGCTTGGCTCTGCCACTCTCCAGCCATGGGACCGCTGGCAAATAACTTGCTCTTCCTGAGCCTCAGTTTTCTCATCTGTAAGTGGGAATACCACAATATAATCAATCTCAGAGGGTTGTTGTAAGTTTTATTGAATCTGGAGAACTGAGTCCAGTGTTGGAGAGCCCTCAGCAAATGTTAGCTTCTTTTATTATCAAACATTACAAGTTAGAGGAGGCGACAGTGTTCTCTGCCTTGGCCGCATGAGTGCTAAGATGTGCGGCTTCCAAGGCCCCTTGTGGTAGAGAGTCCTAGTTGCCCACCCAGTATCTAGTCTCCCCTTCTTCCTGAGCAATTGACCCTTTATTTTGTTCAACATAGATTAAACACACATACACACATATACACACACACACACCACACACACCTATTTTGCTTGCTTCCCTTGCACCTATGGCCCATCCTGTTCTGACCAAAGAGATGTACTAGGTGTACCCATTATGAAGCTCTTTAAATGAGTTGACTGAGAAAACACACACCACTTTGCCCTTCCTAATCTTCCTCATTCTTCCTACCTAAAATGTAGATGTGATGGCTGGAGCTTCAGCAGCCTGGTTGAACCGAGGATGTGGTGACCCGAAGATGTGGTGACCCAAGGATGGAAACCTTGAACTAAGGCTGGACAGAGAGACAAGGAGAAGAAGGGTCCCAGACGATGATATGTGTGTGTGTGTGTTAGTCACTCAGTTGTGTCCGACTCTTTGTGATCCCATGTTCTGTAGCCCACCAGACTCTTCTGTCCATGGGGTTCTCCAGGCAAAAATACTGGAGTAGGTTTCCATTTCCTTCTCCCCCAGATGATGATAGAGCAGCATGATAGTTTTCAGCTGTCTATCTCTTAACTCTCATTATATGATAAACTGCCTATCTCTTAACTCTCATTGCATGATAAACATATCTCATACATGATAAACACCTATACTGTGTGAGTACTGTATGTATGATACTCACCACTAGCGACATTTCCACATGACTAAAAAATAGGATTAGGGGCTGGAGTTGGCTGGAAGCTGGGATCCCTGGGTAGGCAACTGGTTTCTTCCATGCCCTCGGCTCTTTCGCTCTCTCTCTTCTTCTAGTACACACCTGCAGTGGGCTGAATGTCCATGTCCCAATCTCCAGAAACTGAATGTTACCTTATTCAGAAAAAGAGGTCTCTGCAGATGTAATTAAGTTAAAGTTCTTAAGATGAGGTGATGATCCTGGATTATCTGGATAGGACCTCAGTCCAGTGACAAGTGTCCTTATAAGAGACACACGGAAGAGAAGACAGGCAAGGACACAATGTGACCACCAAGGCAGAGATTGGAGTGATGCAGCCAGGAGTCAAGGAAAGCTGTCAGTCACCAGAAGCTGGAAGAGGCAAAAAAGACTGCTTCCTGGAGCCTCCAGAGGGAGTGTGGCCCTGCTGATGCCTTGATTTAGGGCTTCTGTGTTTCTCTCCAGAACCACAAGAGAATACATTTCTGTTGTTTTAACCAATCCGGTTCATGGTAATTTGTTATGGCGGCCACAAGAAACTCATACATACCCACTGGCACACTGCACCCAGGCTTATATCATGTAGCGTGGGAGCCTTGAGCCCTTTGCGGTTCTTCAATAAATTCTTCTTGAACTAAATGGGCATTGGAAACATGAAAGGCTGGCTGCTCTCCCCTCCTCAGGGAGGAAGGAGCAGGCCTACAGCTCTGACATTCCCCACATACTGTCCTGCACAGGCTCTGTAGACAGCTGTATTCCAGTGGCAGCTGCAACCCAATGGTACACAGAAGAGGAAAACCGTTTGTACCATCTGGAGGACACAGCCTGATCCTCTTTGCTCTGAAACATCTCTGAGTTTAGAAATCTAAACACATATTCCAGTTTGTCAAGCTTCCTGAAGGACTGGGATCTATTTCATGGTTGCGTAATATAGTTAAGTGACCGCACTGCCCTGGCCTCCCTCCACCCCCATGTCGGGACCAAGGTTAGGAGAGGAAGTAGGCTGGAGAAGATGGGCCAGAGGATGGGAACCAGAAGGGCAGGAAGCAAGGGCAAGCACACTCAAGATTCTAGAACCTTCCAACGGGCTGTGGGAGGAAAAGCTGCTGCACTACCTGCTACTTTTGTGATATGCACAGTGACAGTCTTTGAGACGAGGTTCTTCCTCTAACCTGTTGTGTATCCTGGACCAGTTTGATCTGGAAGATTTGTCTTACCTGTCCATAAACTGGGGCTAGTAGCTACATTTCCCTCTTGGAGTTGGTTGTGAGGATTAAGAGAGAGAAAATGCATGGCAAATGTTTTGGGCAGAACTTGGTGCTAGATAAGAATGTGTTCACAGAAACACCAAGTATTTCAGAATCCATAATAATCAAGACGTTAAGCTTCTGCCAGTCACAGAAGTTCAACAGCAAGGCACCCATTTACTGTGGGTAAGGTGTTCAACCACAATTTTTCAAGGACTTCCCTTTGTTTTGTTTTTTTTTTGGTTGTTGTTTGTTTTTATTTACTTATGTATTTTTATGGCCACATTGTGCAGCAAGTGGGATCTTAACTTCCTGACCAAGGATCGAATCCTCACCTCCTGCAGTGGAAGTGAGGAGTCTTAACCACTGGACCGCCAGAGAAGTCCCTCTTTTTTTGTTGTTAAACAGTGATGGCCCAAGCCTCATACCACAAAATTCCTCCACCCCTAATTCATGCCTGCAATTCCATTGCTAAAGGCTTTATTCCTATCGAATCCAGAGAGGTCAGCAAACTATTAAAAGCTAGAGAATAAACATTCTAGGCTCTGTGGGTTACATGAGGTCTCTGTCACATATTCTTCCTTTTTTATTTTTAACTTGAGAGGACTACAGAGTCTGGATTTGGCCCAAGGGCCGTGATTTGCCAAATCTGGCTAAATGAAGATTTAAAGAGCCTAGAAGTTTTCTGATGAGGTTAGTCATCTACAGAGAAAGAGGTTTTCTGTCTTCTCTCCCTTTAGCAGGAGAGGAGGAGATGGCAATGGTGGCCCCCAAGGGGAAGGACTAATTGAAGGGATTAACTGACTAAAGGACATAAAGCAGACCTTGAAGACGGAGCAGATCCTGACATTGCCTGATTTTGCCCGAGGCAGGCCTGTTTCAGAGTTTGCAGCCATCAGTGAAGAACAGGTGAGAACCAGACTAACATCTGTGCTTCAACATGGCTCGCATCCCACACTAAAAAGTGCTGTCATTTTCCAGCAATCTAACCTAGTAAAATGCTCAGAAGTTAAAATGCCAAAACCTGATTTCATAAGTAATCCATTCCTGTTGATAGGTTCTTCTCATCCTATGACCTTTCATTTGAAGCAGCAGAGGACAGGGCTACAATTTTAGCTCTGACAGCAACAAAGAAACCCACTGGATGATAGAATGAGATCACAGATGCAATCTACAGGGCCAGAAGACTCCCATTTGCACTTGGTGGAAAACTGGCTTGTGAAGATGCTGACCACTGGGCCAGGATCTAATGGATATGACTGCACAGAAAAGAAAAGAATGCTGAAGATTAAGTAAACTGAGCCTGAAAGGAATGTAGATTATTCTTTAATCAAAAGAGAAAGTAGGATAGATCAAATTTTTCCTTATCCAAAAATGACCAAAAACATTTATAAACATGCTCAACAAAGTTTGGAATGACGCTTCCCTGGTGGCTCAGAGGTTAAAGCATCTGCCTCCAATGCTGGAGACCCGGGTTTGATCCCTGGGTCGGGAAGATCCCCTGGAGAAGGAAATGGTAACCCACTCCAGTATTCTTGCCTGGAGAATCCCATGGACAGAGAAGCCTGGTAGGCTACAGTCCACGGGGTCGCAAAGAGTCGGACACGACTACGAAACGGAATGGTTTCTGCTGAGGTGGATATTTCAAGGGATCTTTGCTTCCTACTAAAAGTTTATTCTTTCCCTGAGTTTCTATGTATACCCAATGTATTAGTATGATTCTCTGGGGAAAAACAACCAATGATACATATTGGTTTTGTTTGGCTCTGTTTTATATATATATACAGTTCAGTTCAGTTCAGTTCAGTTCAGTCACTCAGTCGTGTCCAACTCTCCGCGACCCCATGAATCACAGCACGCCAGGCCTCCCTGTTCATCACCAACTCCCGGAGTTCACTCAAACTCATGTCCACAGAGTCGGTGATGCCATCCAGCCATCTCATTCTCGGTCGTTCCCTTCTCCTCCCACCCCCAACCTTTCCTAGCATCAGAGTCTTTTCCAGTGAGTCAACTCGTCGCATGAGGTGGCCAAAGTATTGGAGTTTCAGCTTTAGCATCAGTCCTTCCAATGGACACCCAGGATTGATTTCCTTTAGAATAGGAGAGAGATGGATTGATTGTAAGGAATTAGCTTACACAATTGTGGGGGCTGGCAAGTCTAAAATCTATAAGGTAGACCACAGGCTGGAAACACCAGAAAGAGCTTATATTGCATCTGAAGTTCAAATGCAATGTATAGGTAGAATTCATCCTTGGGAAACTTAGCATTTCTCTCTTAAGGCCTTCAGCTGATTGGATGAAGTTCATACACATTATGGAAGATAATCTACTTTACTGATTTAAATGTTAATCTCATCTAAAAAATACATTCACAGCAACATCTAGATTGGTGTTTGACCAAATAGCTGGATAGCACGGCCTAGTCAAGTTGAAAACATAGAATTAACTGTTTTACCCCAAAATAGTAGCATGGGTTTGCAATCCCCCCCCCCTTTTTTTTTTTGGAGAAAAAAGCTTTCTCAGAAAACTCCCTGGAAGTCCTCATTTGCTTCACTGGATAGGCCTCTCATGTGACCAACTTGAGCTGCAAGGGAGGCTGGAAACACTGCTGCTCCAAACAGAACTAGGTTTCTGTTAGCAAGAATAAAGGAAATGAGACTATCAAGTGGGTAATTTATGGTATCTGCCACAAGGATAGTGTACAATTACTTTTATCTGGATTTTAAAAGATATTTCTTTTTTAAAATTAATTTTTATTAGAGTATATTGTCACCTTGCTTATTTAACTTATATGCAGAGTACATCATGAGGAACGCTGGGCTGGAAGAAGCACAAGCTGGAATCAAGATTGCCGGGAGAAATTACAATAACCTCAGATATGCAGATGATACCACCCTTATGGCAGAAAGTGAAGAGGAACTAAAAAGCCTCTTGATGAAAGTGGAAGAGGAGAGTGAAAAGGTTGGCTTGAAGCTCAACATTCAGAAAACAAAGATCATGGCATCTGGTCCCATCACTTCATGGGAAATAGATGGAAAAACAGTGGAAACAGTGTCAGACTTTATTTTTTGGGGCTCCAAAATCACTGCAGATGCTGATTGCAGCCATGAAATTAAAAGACGCTTGCTCCTTGGAAGGAAAGTTATGACCAACCTAGATAGTATATTAAAAAGCAGAGACATTACTTTGCCAACCAAGGTCCATCTAGTCAAGGCAATGGTTTTTCCCGTGGTCATGTATGGATGTGAGAGTTGGACTGTGAAGAAAGCTGATCGCCGAAGAATCGATGCTTTTGAACTGTGGTGTTGGAGAAGACTCTTGAGAGTCCCTTATACTGCAAGGAGATCCAACCAGTCCATTCTAAAGGAGATCAATCCTGGATGTTCATTGGAGGGACTGATGCTAAAGCTGAAACTGCAATACTTTGGCCACCTCATGCGACGAGTTGACTCACTGGAAAAGACTCTGATGCTGGGAAAGGTTGGGGGCGGGAGGAGAAAGGGATGGCGGAGAATGAGATGGCTGGATGGCATCACCGACTCTGTGGACATGAGTTTGAGTGAACTCCGGGAGTTGGTGATGGACAGGGAGGCCTGGCGTGCTGTGATTCATGGGGTCGCGGAGAGTCTGACACGACTGAGCGACTGAACTGAACTGAACTGAACTGATAGTTGATTTACAATTTATATTAGATTCTGTTGTATAGCAAAGTGAATCAGTTATACATATACATATATCCTGGGGCCTTTGCAGGTGGCACAGTGGTAAAGGATATACTTGCCAATGTAGGAGATGTAAGAGATGCAGTTTCAATCCCTGGGTCAGGTAGATCCCCTGGAGAAAGAGATGGCTTACCCACTTCAGTATTCTTGTCTGAAAAATTCCAGGGACAGAGAAGCCTGATGGGCTACAGTCCGTGGGGTCACAAAGAGTCAGACGCAACTGAACACACTCACATATGCACACACTCTCACACACATACATATCTACTCTTCTTAAAGATACTGTTTCCATTTAGGTCATCACAGAGTATTGAATAGAGTTCCCTGTGCTATACAGAATGTCCTTGCTAGTTATCTATCTTCTATATAGTAGTGTCGCTTACTCCTTGGAAGGCAAGTTATGACCAACCTAGATAGCATATTAAAAAGCAGAGACATTACTTTGCCAACAAACGTCCGTCTAGTCAAGGCTATGATTTTTCCATTGGTCATGTATGGATGTGAGAGTTGGACTGTGAAGAAAGCTGAGCGCCGAAGAATTGATGCTTTTGAACTGTGGTGTTGGAGAAGACTCTTGCGAGTCCCTTGCACTGCAAGGAGATCCAACCAGTCCATTCTAAAGGGGATCAGTCCTGGGTGTTCATTGGAAGGACTGATGCTAAAGCTGAAACTGCAATACTTTGGCCACCTCATGCGAAGAGTTGACTCACTGGAAAAGACTCTGATGCTGGGAGGGATTTGGGGCAGGAGGAGAAGGGGACGACAGAGGATGAGGTTGCTGGATGGCATCACTGATCAATGGACATGAGGTTGAGTGAACTCCGGGAGTTGGTGATGGACAGGGAGGCCTGGTGTGCTGCGATTCACGGGGTCACAAAGAGTCAGACACGACTGAGCGACTGAACTGAACTGAACTGATATAGTAGTGTGTATATATCAATCCCAATATACATCTGTGACTCTATTTCTGTCTTGTAAATAAGTCCATTTGTAATTTTAAGATTTCACATATAAGTGAAATCATATGATATTTCTCTTTGACTTCAGTTAGTATAAGAAGTATTTTTTAGTTTCACATTTTGCCATTTGTCTAATGAATATTATGTCTTCTATAGGATAAGTCTGTGCTACCACATTGAATACCACAGTGTACTTGCTCTTAAGAAAATTAAGTCTATAGTGGTTTCCAAGAATAAACCTCTATTATGAGAGAGATGTGATAGAGGAGGGTACCTGATTAATTCTTTAGAAAAAAGTGGGTGGGAAACTGGGACAGTTTCAAAAAGGAGGTGACAGCAGAATAAAGTCTTAAAGGATGACTAAGAGTTGGCTTTGGGGATGAGGAGGCAAAGGAAGAGAATAAGCAAAGGCCTGTGGTGGGAAGGCAGGTTATGTGAATCAGTCAGGGTCTCTGCAGGACAGCAGACACCTCTTCAAGTGCTTACAACAGAGGAAATTTAAGGCAAGGAACTGGCTGTATGGTAGAGAGAGATGCTGAGAGCTAAACATGGGATGATGAGTCCATGCAGAAAATGGCATCAGCAAGAAGCCATCATCACCTTAGATGGTAAAGAGTCTGCCTGCAAATCATGAGACCCAGGTCCAATCCCTTGGTTGGGAAGATCCTCTGGAGAAGGGAATGGCAACCCACTCCAGTATTCTTGCCTGGAGAATCCCATGGACAGAGGAGCCTGGCGGGCTACAGCCCGTGGCATCACAAAGAGTTGGATACGACTGAACAGCTAACACTAAACTAGAGGGGAAAAGAAGGGACCAGAAGCTGAAATCACACTGGGCCTATTTGGTAAGGGCCAGAACTACAGAAGAGACATAGTTACTGCTGTGGAAGCCACCGAGGCAGCAAGGAGAGAGATAACCTCTCCCTTCTTGCTATCCTCCCTATTTCACCAGAGCCTCCCTCTGGCCTAACCCAACCAGCTGGCCATCTGAAAACAATGTTGCCTGCAAGTGTCAGCCATGGTGGATAAAAACAGAGCTCGGGGAGGGTGAGCTTGGATTCCCAGGTGAAGCGAGGGGCCAGAGATGCATCTTTTGGAATCTACGAGTTTCACTAACGTGCAATAGTGATAGTCGACATTTATAATCATTTACCAAATGCTAGAAAGTGTGCTAAGTGTTTTATATGTATAAACCTACTTACTTGGTATAGGTTAGGTACATAAAGAGGAATGGCAGGAGTTGATGCTGCAATATGGAATTAACAGCAAGGGTCACACCACTAAGGGCTTATATACCATATCAAGATTTTTAAATTTAGTCCTGAAGGCACTGGGGAATCAATGAAGCTTCAAAGCAGAGAAATGATATGATTACGTTTGTGTTTTTGAAAGATCATTTCATGACCATGTCTAAGTTCTCACCATCAATAATTCATCAAAGTAAATAATGGAGATGTGACTAGAGAGACTTGGGAGTGTGACCAGCTTCTCTTCCTGCTTTCTCTGTTCATCTGCTTGGAGCAGACAGTATCACTTCTGAACACTTGTGTCATCTGTTGACATGCTGGGAACTTCGTTTACTTTAGCTCAGCAAAACTGGAGCAGTAGACCTTTTAAAAGCAAAATATTTATTACTAATCTATACAATAGCTATGACAGTTAATGTATTAGTGTATTACTCACTTCATTAACACACTTCCGGAGGAATCTACATCCTAGTAATGTTCTAGAGATAGTCTTTCTCTATCTACTAGTCCCTTAAAGTGTATGTGATACTTATGATTTGGTTTTCCACTTTTAAAATAAATCAGTGTCATTTGTCATTGGGTGTGGAGGTGGCAGTTGGAGACAGAACTTCAGATTAGCTTGAAGTGTTGACACAGTGTTATCACAGAGCCAAGACTTATGGCCCTAGAAGAGACATTTAGAGTTTTTTTCTTACAACAACCTCTTTTAGATGAGACAAGTGAGCCCACACAAATAAAGCCACTAGCCCAAGCATTTTAAAGTGGTTAGTGGAGCTAGGGCTACAAACCAGACTCTCAGATCAACTCTTTTCACAATTGGCTTTATTGCTAAGGCATCTAGAGGTAATAAGAAGTTGCCATTTTCAGAAATACTGCTCAAGTGACCAGTTTCATCTCACATGGACTTGAGCAAAAAAAAGAAAAAAAGGGTTTATTGGCTCAGGAAACAGTTTAGGGGATATTTCAGTTTCAGGCATGGGTCAGTCTACAGGCTTGCTCTTGTAGTTAGGACTCATCCACTTTCTTTTCCTTTTTAGAAACAACTTTTTACTTTGTATTGGGGTAAGGCCAATTAACAAGGTTATGATAGTTCCGGGTGAGCTGTGAAGGGACCCAGCTATACACATTCCTGT
This sequence comes from Moschus berezovskii, assembly GCF_049115385.1. Lineage (NCBI taxonomy): Eukaryota > Metazoa > Chordata > Mammalia > Artiodactyla > Moschidae > Moschus > Moschus berezovskii. Next base: position 78,708,775 of record NC_142464.1, on the reverse strand, counting down.
ATACATTCTCCCCAACACTTCCCTCCCATCCAGGCTGCCATGTAACGCTGAGCAGAGTTCCAGGTGCTATACAGTAGGTTCTTGTTGGTTATCTATTTTAAATATAGCAGTGCGTACATGTCCATCCCAAACTTCCTAACTATCCCTTCCCCCCATTCTTCTCCCCAGTAACCATAAGTTTGTTCTTTAAATCTGTGAGTCTGTTTCTGTTTTGTAAGTAAATTCATTTGTATTATTTATTTTTAGATTCCACATATAAGGGATGTCATCCGATGTTTGTCCTTCTCTGTCTGACTGACTTCACTCAGTATGACAATCTCTGGGTCCATTCATGTTGCTGCTAATGGCATTATTTCATTCTTTTTAATAGACCCAGCCACTTTCATCTGCGTAAGTTTCATTCAGATAGGCTCTTCCCATGATGAAGCAAGAAGAAGACCAAGGTCCAGGCCTACCGCCTGTCTGCTCAGCATCCCTAGTGAAAAGAACTTCTTTCTTTCCTAATAGCATCAGTGGAAAGTCTTGGAACTAAATTTTATTGGTCTAGCTTGGGTCCTGTGCCCATCCTTGAACCAATCACTGTAGCCAAGGGGAGTGAAATGCTCTGATTGGCTAGATCTGACTCCTGTGTCTAATAGTGTCAGGGGGTGGTCTCAGCACCTCTGTCCTCAACTTGTGTGTTTGGAGAATGAGGGCAGTTAAATTCCCTGGAGAAGATTCAAGTTTCATCAAGCCAAGAAGAGAAAATAGGTGCTAGACAGGCACAAAACTGAGAGGGACTCTAGACTCTTATGTCAAATAGCAGAGTGGATTTCTAGATATTATTGGTGAGGTTTTCCCATTGGCTATTACCCTGTTGTGGAAAATAATCCCCTTTAGGTAGAATGCATTTCCCATGTGAAAGCACATGTCCCCCCATGGAATACAGGGCAGTTGATTGTTTCTGCGGCTCTGAGTCTTTGGAAAGATGGTGATGCTGAATAGAGGACTCTGCCCCCATCCCAGCCCGACCCCATGGATTGATCACTTTTGAGAAACACTCCCTTAACAAAGAGACTCTTGCCCTGGGCCTCTTTAGAGGCAGTTACTCCAACAAATTTAGCAAACTGAGTGTTTAACACAGTAAGGTGCTCAGGGGTGAGAAAGAAACTTGAGGTAAGGTGAGTGTGTCTGCTCAGAACTCCCTCCAAAGAAACAAGGTTCCAAGTGAATCTGAGCATTCAAGTGAAGAAGCAGCATGCCTTTGGACATCATTGTCTATTGGGGGGCTTTACTGGATTTTTCATGTTCTGTGACAAATTAGCAAAAGCTAAAAAGGAAAGATATAAGCATCTGAATGCAGAGTTCCAAAGAATAGCAAGGAGAGATAAGAAAGACTTCCTCAGTGATCAATGCAAAGAAATAGAGGAAAACAACAAAATAGGAAAAACAAGAGAGCTCTTCAAGAAAATTAGAGATTCCAAGGGAACATTTCATGCAAAGATGGGCTCGATAAAGGACAGAAATGGTATGGACCTAACAGAAGCAGAAGATATTAAGAAGAGGTGGCAGGAATACACAGAAGAACTGTACAAAAAAGATCTTCACGACCAAGATAGTCACGATAACGTGATCACTGACCTAGAGCCAGACATCTTGGAATGTGAAGTCAAGTGGGCCTTAGAAAGCATCACTACGAACAAAGCTAGTGGAGGTGATGGAATTCCAGTTGAGCTATTTCAAGTCTTGAAAGATGATGCTGTGAAAGTGCTGCACTCAATATGCTAGCAGATTTGGAAAACTCAGCAGTGGCCACAGGACTGGAAGAGGTCAGTCTTTATTCCAATCCCAAAGAAAGGCAATGCCAAAGAATGCTCAAACTACCGCACAATTGCACTCATCTCACACGCTAGTAAAGTCATGCTCAAAATTCTCCAAGCCAGGCTTCAGCAGTATGTAAACCGTGAACTCCCAGATGTTCAAGCAGGTTTTAGAAAAGGCAGAGGCACCAGAGATCAAATTGCCAACATCCGCTGGATCATGGAGAAAGCAAGAGAGTTTCAGAAAAACATCTATTTCTGCTTCATTGACTATGCCAAAGCCTTTGACTGTGTGGATCACAATAAACTGTGGAACATTCTGAAAGAGATGGGAATCCCAGACCACCTGACCTGCCTCTTGAGAAACCTGTATGCAGGTCAGGAAGCAACTGTTAGAACTGGACATGGAAAAACAGACTGGTTCCAAATAGGAAAAGGTGTACGTCAAGGTTGTATATTGTCACCTTGCTTATTTAACTTATATGCAGAGTACATCATGAGGAACGCTGGGCTGGAAGAAGCACAAGCTGGAATCAAGATTGCCGGGAGAAATTACAATAACCTCAGATATGCAGATGACACTACCCTTATGGCAGAAAGTGAAGAGGAGCTCAAAAGCCTCTTGATGAAAGTGAAAGAGGAGAGTGAAAAGGTTGGCTTGAAGCTCAACATTCAGAAAACAAAGATCATGGCATCTGGTCCCATCACTTCATGGGAAATAGATGGAAAAACAGTGGAAACAGTGTCAGACTTTATTTTTTTGGGCTCCAAAATCACTGCAGATGCTGATTGCAGCCAGGAAATTAAAAGATGCTTGCTCCTTGGAAGGAAAGTTATGACCAACCTTGATAGTATATTAAAAAGCAGAGACATTACTTTGCCAACCAAGGTCCGTCTAGTCAAGGCAATGGTTTTTCCCGTGGTCATGTATGGATGTGAGAGTTGGACTGTGAAGAAGGCTGACCGCCGAAGAATCGATGCTTTTGAACTGTGGTGTTGGAGAAGACTCTTGAGAGTCCCTTATACTGCAAGGAGATCCAACCAGTCCATTCTAGAGGAGATCAATCCTGGATGTTCATTGGAGGGACTGATGCTAAAGCTGAAACTGCAATACTTTGGCCACCTCATGCGACGAGTTGACTCACTGGAAAAGACTGTGATGCTGGGAAAGGTTGGGGGCGGGAGGAGAAGGGGACGACGGAGAATGAGATGGCTGGATGGCATCACCGACTCTGTGGACATGAGTTTGAGTGAACTCCGGGAGTTGGTGATGGACAGGGAGGCCTGGCGTGCTGTGATTCATGGGGTCGCGGAGAGTCGGACACGACTGAGCAACTGAACTGAACTGACTGAATCAACTCTAGTAAGCAAAAATATATAAAACTTTATTCCACTGTAATTTAAGTCTCACTGAGTCTCTTCATTGCCTCTGTTCCTTTTGTGTAAAAAATGCATAAAACATAGCCATGGAGGTTTGTTGAAGCATTGTCTAAAAGCCTCCACATCTCCTCAGAGAGCAAAATGGAGAACTTTGTGAGCATGATTCCAAGGCAGAAACCTTCTTTTTTCCTAATTAAAAAACTTTAAGTATATCAGTTCAGTTCAGTTGCTCAATCGTGTCCGACTCTTTGTGACCCCATGGACTGCAGCACGCCAGGCTTCCCTGTCCATCACCAACTCCCGGAGCTTGCTCAAACTCATGTCCATTGAATCAGTGATGCCATCCAACCATCTCATCCTCTGTCGTCCCCTTCTCCTGCCTTCAATCTTTCCCAGCATCAGGGTCTTTTCTAATGAGTCAGTTCTTCGCATCAAGTGGCCAAAGTATTGGAGCTTCAGCTTCAGCATCAGTCCTTCCAATGAATATTCAGGAATGATTTCCTTTTAGGATTGACTGGTTTGATTTCCTTGCAGTCCAAGGGACTCTCAAGAGTCTTCTCCAACACCACAGTTCAAAAGCATCAATTCTTTAGCGCTCAGCTTTCTTTATAGTCCAACTCTCACATCCATACATGACTACTGAAAAAACCATATAGCAAGACACTATTAAAAAGTTAAAGGACAAAAGACAAACTTTAAAGAAATATGTAACATATTAAAAGCTGATAAAGAATATCTTTTATATGTAAAGGGTTCTTTTGAAGAAAAAGATGAAAAATGTACCACAATAGAAAAATAAGGTAAGGGAATGCATAACTAGTTAATAAAAAAATGGACAATACATATATGAAAAATAATTTGTTTTACTAGTAATTAAAGAAATGCAAATTAAAACAACAGTTAGATGCCACTGTTACACAATCAAATTAGCAGAAGAAAAGAGTGATGCTACTTGGAGTTAGCACAGGGAGAGTATATGGGAGTGAAGACTGATGAAACTTGACATGGGATGTGGGTGTTGGGAAAGTTGCAGTTTAGTATCAACCATTCTAAGAAGCCTCACAATATGCACAATATGGACTTGACACCTCTAGGAATGTATCCTAAGGAAATGAGGAATTTGCACAAAGATTTAGGTTGTTTATACGGATAAAATACTGGATATAACCAGGCTGTCCAATACAGGGGGATTAATTAAACATATTATGACATGTTCATTGTAAGTGGAAGAAATGAGAAAATTATTTAAAAAAAGTTTAGTGTTATCTTCCATTTGGTTTTCTGCAGAAAGCTTTGGAAGAATATTTAAGAAAACGTTAACAGTGGTTTTCTTCTTTTTGGCCCATTTGTACTTTCTCATATATCTTAAGTGAACAGAAATGAAAATTGTAATATTAAAAAAGAAAGAAAAGACTGAGGAAAGGTAAACTGCCTAGTTGAACAGGCACCTACCCTTAGGCAGCCCCCTCTTGATGGGAGAGGGACAGATGCTTCTGCCTCCTTTCGGGATGCCCTCACAAATCTGAAATATCCTCTGCCCTGCTCAGATAGGCTTCTGATTTCATGGCAGGGTGTCTATGCCCAGCTCCCCTGGGTTTGGGGGAGCCCCTGAAGCAAGGATAAGCAAGCCTAGCTGATAACCAGGGGCTTCTGATCTTTATGCCTTGACAAGCGATTCCAAGGCTTAGCGAAGTCTTGCTCATAATGCAAACATGAAGGAGAAGGGGCTTTTTACATATGCCAGGGCCAGTTTTCTTTTTACTTTAGAAATACAATGTTTCTTGGATTCCCGCTGTCACTGCATGCAGATATACATCAGCTGTTCCAAGAGAAAAAGGAAAATGGAAAGAAAGACAAAGGGAATTCAAGTCGGCCCAATTTGTCCCCAGGCCCTATCTTGTGTATATTTTAAGTCTACTAGTTTATATCTCTTTCTGGATTCTAAAACCCCTTGATAAGATTCCCTTTGGGTATCTCTATGCTTTTCAGGGAAAGAGATTCAGAGCTAGCCAGACCCTTTCATCTCTAGCTGATAAAGCTGTGTGTTTATTTAGATTCAGTCATATTGAATCCATCTCAACAATTACACGTTAAGCCCCCCACCCCCTGAACAATAGATGCTCCCTTTGCCCCTCCCATAGGCCTGGACTTCCAAGGAATTTGAGAGATGTGAATCAGAGCTCTGAGAGGGAGTAATAGACTTATTTCTAAGGTCCAGGAGTATACAGAACTGACATGTTTTCCAATGCTCCCGTCCTTCCCAATCCCTCACTTTAACCTCATGGCCTTTGATTTCATTTGGTTTTGTTTCACTTTCAACATAGACTCTTCACGGTTCTGATCGTGCCTCATCTGGATGGAATTGCAGTGTTACCCTCTCCCACCTGATGGATAATTTCCTGCACGGCACGTTGCAAGACAATCTGGTGAACACTCCTTCCTCCAGCCCAGCCAAAACATTTCATAATTCTTCAGCCCTTCACTAGGGGATCCAGAAGCTGCATGACTCTGAAGAGAATGAGAGTTTCCATTGGTCTTATCTTTTTTCCTTTTAGTTTAATTTCTAAATATATATCTTGAGCTTTATCTGAACCTGTTGGGTCTTGTGGGTTGAATTTGGCTTCAGAAATCAGGGGACAACATCCTTGTGACCACCTCCTTCACTGCCATCTTTCTAAGTGACTCCAAAAAGGTCACCAAGAGTCGATATACTTTCTTTCCCATCTGTTTACAATAAGACCTCAGAGAGCCCCATCGGGTTGGATGAGCCTAGTTTATGGAGTGCTTAGAAATCCCTGAAGGACACTTGTGCTCCAAAAGCCTTTTTCATCATTAGCAGACATGCAGCTAGAAAAGCAGAGAGTCTCCATAATGGGGTAATTAGTTCCTCTTAAAGTTCTGAAAGTCAGCTTTGCAATGGAGGTGTCACTCCACTCCCAGGTTCTCTGTCGAGTTTCCCTGTATGTATTAAAAATCTTTGTTTATAAATAGTGTTTGTCTTTACCTTAGAAAAGTGAGACAAATTTTAGAGGAAGGGGAAAGGAATTCTGGGGGTGACTTTTATCTTATCGTAGTAATAATTTCACAGGATGTACATATGTCAAATCTTATTGAAGTTGACACTTAAATGTGTATAGTTTATTATGTCAATTATGCCTCAATAAAGCTGTTAAAACAAGGACAAAACAAAACACTGTAACATTCTCCGCTTCCACTGCCAAGAGTCTGCTGTATTGCCCTCCACTGTTACCAATAAATAGATGTTTAAGTGGAAAAAACAAACAAACAAGATGCCATAAAGAAATAGTGTTGACCTAGGCAAAACTTTCTAAAGTATTAAAATTTTATTCAATTATTATTTTGCCTACTTTCAGAATCTAAGAGTATTTAAAGCAGGATTTTGTTTTTGGGAAAAGAGATTTGAGAGTAACTTGCCATCAGAAAGAAGGCAACATGATAAAGTTCCACCAGAAATTATGAAAGACAAAGCTGTATCCTGGAGATAGCTGGGAATCCACTCTCAAACAACCTTCAACATTTTTAGCCTTTCTCAGGCATCACCTTAATTGTTATCATATGGCTAACTTCTCTCCAGTTCTCATGGCCTATGATTTAGGCAGTGATTATTGGTCATTTTTAAGGCTAAAATTTCCAACAGGCCTCTACAGGAAGCATATAAACAAGAAAAGGGAAGAGTCGATGATCATTTAAATGGTGAAAAATTGCCTTTTCTCGTTCACTACCAAAAAACACACTGAATTTGCTCCTCTACTTAGATCAAATGTTAAAACTGCTTGTGGATGGGGAACAACCAAAGGAGTTCTTGCATTGACTGAATATTCAGGAGTTACATGGGATAACACTCACTGGAAGGGAATCAACAGCAGGGCTTTCTTTCCCACTAGGTTTTGGTTCTTTTTCCATTGTCAGGACACAGGGATGGGGCCGGAAATTATGAAGCAAGAACATTTCCCATCTGATGATGGCCAACTTTGTCTTTCTGCAATATACTGTGGTCTGTGTAACTTCCCTGGTGGCTCAGACAGTAAAGAATCTGCCTGCAATGCAGGAGATCTGGGTTTGATCTCTGGGTTGGGAAGATCCCTTGGAGAAGGGAACAGCAATCCACTTCAGTATTCTTGCCTGGAGAATTCCATAGACAGAGGAGCCTGGTGGGCTGGGTCCATGGGTCACAAAGAGTTGGACATGACTGAGTGACTAACACACATGCTCTATATGGGGCTTCCCAGCTGGCACTAGTGGTAAAGAACCCACCCACCAATGCAGGAGACATGAGACGTGGGTTCAATCTCCTGGAAGAGGGCATGGCAACCCACTCCCATATTCTTACCTAGAAAATCTCATAGACAGAGGAGCCTGGCGGGTTACAGCCCATGGGGTTGCAAAGAGTCAGATACGACTGAAGTGACTTAGCACTCACACATGTGCTCTGTATGTGTTGTTTTTACCTGGATCTCACAGTTTTTTTTTTTTAATTAAGGTGGTAAGATTTTTTGATTAGGTTATTCTTTTAAAAATTTTTTCTTTTTTCATTATCTGACTCTGCAGGGTCTCTGTTACTGAGTGGGTTTTTCTCTAGTTGTGGTGAGCAAGGGCTACTCTCTAGTTGCAGTGTGAATGCTTCTCATTGTGATGGCTTCTCTTGTTGCTGAGCATGGGCTCTAGGGTGTGCAGGCTTCAGCAGTTATTGCTCCTGGGCTTTAGAGCACAGGTTCAGTAGTTATGGCACATGGGCTTAGGTTGCTCCTCAGCATGTGGTGTCTTCTCGGATCAGGGATGAAACTGTGTCTCCTGCATTGGCAGGCAGATGCTTTACCACTGAACCACCAAGGAAGCCCCTAAACCTCACACTTTTAAATAGGTGTAGCATTTCAATTTTCCAGAGAGGAATCTGAAGCACAGACATATGATACTTGTGCAAAGTTACATAACATGAATGTTAATACTAATACTAAAAAAAATTACACAGCATTTATTAGGAGCCAGGCAGGTTCTATACCAATGGCTTTACATATATTAACATGTTTATATTACTATGAGGTACAGAATACAGTTATTCTTACTAAAGACAAGAAAATATGAAGGGGATAGTAACGCTTTCACTCACACATTTGATAATCAATAGAGTCTGTTCTGTACTGAATAAAAAATTGTGTGCCTTTCTAGCCTATTGGAGGTGCTCTGTGGGTGTTTGTGTGTGTGTTTGTATGTGACATTTTTGTGTGCATTATTGGGCAAGCAGATTATGGAATATAGTAAATTATTTTTATAGCCCAAGTCTCCTATTTAGCTAAAATAATTAAGGTTACTTTAGAGTTGACCTTTACTGCAGTTTCTGCACTGCCAGGGCCACAGAATTGGCTATATGACACTGCGGCTGCTGCTGCTAAGTCGCATCAGTTGTGTCCAACTCTGTGCGACCCCATAGATGGCAGCCCACCAGGCTCCCCCGTCCCTGGGATTCTCCAGGCAAGAACACTGGAGTGGGTTGCCATTGCCTTCTCCAATGCATGAAAGCGACAAGTGAAAGTGAAGTCGCTCAGTCGTGTCCAACTCTTCGTGACCCCATGGACTGTAGCCTACCAGGCCCCTCCATCCATGGGATTTGATACTAGCCACTTTCTATTCACAGCTTTCAACTGCCTCTGGGCACTAGGCCCTCTCCTGTGGGTTCTTCTTCCCAAAGAAGGGTAGTTAATGACAGCACTCAGCTCTTGACCACAGAAATGATCATGTACTCTCTACCTGGCCGACCTCAAACCTGTCCGTGGTCACAGCGACTGGCCCAGCAATAAGCATTTGACCAAGTAAGAACCAGTTAGAGTTTTTCCTTGAGTTGTTTATATATGTGCTCAGAGAGAAAACCTCTCTGTTTCTTCTGGAAATTTTCATTAAGAGTAACTATGCTTGAAGCTGTATGAGGCCACGATCCTCCTCATGGCGGAGGTTCAACCATGATGGGAGGAACTGAGGCCCAAATACCCTGAAAATCACAGACCAGAAGGAGAGAAAGATGGAACTAGGGAACAGATCACATTATTCGAGACCTAAAGGATCCTCAGGCCCTCTTGATTTCTGGCTTTCCTAATTATATGAACTCATTTCCTTCATTAGTTAAGATAGCTTTGTTTGAGCTTTTTTCATTTGTTAATGAAATGAAAGTGCTTAACAGTACCGACACACACAGGAAATATTCTTTTTTCTTTTTCTTAAATGTTAAAATTATGCCCCCTCCAAAGTTACTTTTAATAATGATAAGAATTATACCCACAGCATTATGAAGGAAGGTAATTGCAAGTCTTTAAATATTCATAGTGAGAATACTATTTTATTTATTTTTAGGTATGTCCTACTATGGAATGTAGTATCATTGTTGTTGTTGTTTAGTCCCTAAGTCATGTCCGACTCATTTGCAACCCATAGACAGTAGCCCGCCAAGCTCCTCTGTCCATGGGATTTCCCAGGCAAGAATACTGGAGTGGGTTGCCATTTCCTTCTCCAGGGGATCTTCCCGCCCCAAGGATCGAACCTGCATTGGCAGATGGATTCTTTACCACTGAGCCACCAGGAAAGCCCTGTAGTATCATTAGAAAGGAAAATAGGATCAAAGGATCAATATTACCCTCTCTATCAAAATCAAAACAGAATCAAAAGAGCAGAGACATGACTTAGATACAACTAGTGAAATGCATTGGACATGAGAATAAAAACAGACTCTGTGTTGAAGTGATTGCTTTGGGCAACATGAAAGATTAACCGGGATCAGCAAAAACTGGGGCCAGAATCTAGAACTTCCCTCTAAACCAGAACGCATTTGAAAATTTTCCAACTAAATCTATTCTAGTTTCAGAGACTAGGGACTTCGGGGCAGTGAAGTTATCATAGAAAGAGACCTTTTTTTAAAATCCCCATATGTTTCTGAAAGTCCTCCTTTAGAGGGTCATCCTTTTGATTAGCATTCACTCTTTCTCTAGTTTTCCTTGAAAAAAACTTCTTTGCAGGGTAATATTGCATCACTTTTATTTTAAGACGGTAATGTTATAGTAGTTAAGTGGTTAATTTTAGCCAGACAGCTTGGGGTCCCATCTTGGTTGCACTGTTTATTGGCTATGTGAATTTCCCTTTCTCTTTACCACTCCCACACCATACCTTATTTAACTCATCTGTGAAGTGGGGTAATAATAATTATATATATATACATATATACATTACGTGTCTATGTGTATATATATACACATTATGAGCATTATGGTGGGATTAAGGAAGGTAACATAGGAAAGGCTCTCAGCATGGTGCCTGGCACACAGGGTGTATTTGATAAATGTTAGCTATTCTCCTGAGAGTTAGGCATTCTAGCTGGGTGCAGAGGGCACTGAGAAACCAGCCAGGAGCACTGATTCTAAGCCTGCATCTCCAAATACTGTCCAGGTGACTTCCACTCCCCCCTACCCCTCCCCGATGAAGGGCAATGCTAATGCCTCTCATGTTAGGTTTCCAGTGGTGGCAAACCTGAAACAGGTGTTTTGAGGATAAAATGAAGTGACTGAAAATAAATACGTTTGGAAAGAGTAAATAGATTTTATAAATAATTGGGGGTAGGGGGGAATAGTTTATTCATTCAGCTAATATTTACTAAGTGTCTACCAGGTGCAAGGACCAAAAACAGTTTTATTTTCAAGTGAATGGTGACTCTTACTCTGTGATGAAAGAAAGTCAGACAAGAGCATAAGAGTCAGACAAAATTAAGGAAAATGTAAGAAATGGGAGATGAGGGAAAGATCAATCTTGTCTTCTCCACACTTTTGCAGCAGGTTAACTCTGCAAGGTTTTCCTGAGTCATCCTCAGTGTGGCCAGCCCAGAGTCATCTTCACATCTTCGGCTCTGCAAGCCAGTCCAGGCAAAGTTAAGTTGGGCCTGGAAGAGAAACTACTGCCACACCGCATGCTCACAGCTCTGAATTATTGCAACTTGCTCTCCAAAGAACAGAATACATACACACACACACACACACATATATACATCTATATTATAGACAGAGATTGTATACATTATATATATAATATAGAAGTATATAAATATATATTTAAAATATATTTATATATGTGTATGTATATAGAAATATTTAATTGTAATAAAAAGCACAAAAATTTACCATCTTAATTATTTTTAATGTACAGTTCAGTGGTATTAAATACATTCATAATATTGTCCGACCATCACCACCTTTCATCTCCAGAACTCTTTTTATTTTGTAAAACTGAAACTCTACCCATTAAACAACATTCCCCAACTCCTCTGTTTCCCCAGGCTCCCTGGCAACCCACATTCTATAATTTGACTGTTTTTTGAGCCTTATATAAGAAGTGTCATGCAGTATTTGCCTTTTTGTGATTGGCTCATTTCACACAGAGCTCTTTTGCAAAAGGTCTGAGATCCCTGTCCCTGGAGGTCTGGGACATGGCCACTTCCCCTTCCTGTATTTGCAGGCCCACCAGTTTATGACAAGTTCTCTCGCGAGGTTCCAACGGCAGCCAGGCTTCAGTAAGACTGGGGAAGGGGATGCTCTGTGTTTCTTACAGTTTTTAACCCAAGCAGCAGTGTCTAGTTCCTCAGATTTCACCTTTTTTTGCTCCTCTCCATTTTCCTTCACTTTCCACATAAACAAGGACTTGCGGGTAGGGGTGGGTGGTGTGTGAGCTGTGGCCCCTCGGACACTTTTGTCCAAGGAGTTTAATGGAGGCTTCTGATGTCTGTAAAACACAGTGAGAAACAACAGCTGCTTGTTCACCCCAAGGCTCCATTAATAATGAGATGTGCTTTTGTCGTAAAGGTAAACACACTGAAATGGGAAAGTTACCAAGAGGCCCTGAGCGAGGCTTATCAGCAAGGGGAGAGGCCAAAGGTACAGGTCACCACCGACGCAGGGCCATCAGACAGAGGAATGATGCCACTGTTACCTTGGGAACGGGCCTCGGCACCCGAACCTTGAAAAGAACACAGGGTCTGTGTGCCCTCATCTGCTACATCTGGGCTCCCAAGACACATTCTCAGCTAAACAGATCCCACCTCCTTGTACAACTGATATTTTAAGAAAGCCTGCATTTCAGAATTTACACTCCCAAATGGAGATTGCCCTCTAAAGTCGCCACACCATGGGGATGTTATCTTGTCTACCAGGGCCTCCAGCATTCCACGTGGAATGCTGCTTTGCACAGACCTGCAAGCAAAGATGAAGTCCTCTGAGCTTTCTCAATAGTGTCAAGTCAAACTTTGGCTTGGATTTTGAGACAGATGGTGAAATAAGATAGAGGAAGCATGTTATCCACACAGTTATTTGGGGTGGAAAAACAAGGCATGGGTTCATATAAAACATTAGGTGATGCTTATTGAGACAGGCCAGGTATTGTTCTAAGTGTTCTGGACAGACTGTTCTATTTAATTCTCATAATAACCCCATGGGTTGAATCGTGTCACCTCAGTCTTACAGAGCAGGAAACTGAGGTACAGAGAAGAAAGTAATGTGCCCAAGGTTACATAGTCACTGAGTGGTAGAGTCAGAGTTCAGGTCAGATGCTTAACCAGTTTCTATCCTGATTCCATGATTTGCTTGAGTGAATTCTTTACTGGAATTGCTGACTTGAGAGGTTACCAAAGGGACTTCCGACTCAATCTCTTACTCTTCCCCAGGTCCACAAGGCCTGGAGTTCCACTATTAGAGTTACTCCTCAGGCATTCGGTTTTGACAGAGGCTCCTATTAAAATGCACATGATTTGCTTTGGAGAGTATTTATTCAGACATGTCTAATCAATTAAAAAGAGCAAGGAGATATAAACACGGAAAACAGAGCCATGCATTTTGGTGGGACAAGAAGTAGTGAGAGAGCCTAATCCTAGAGTTCCTTGGGATGACAGTCTGGATACCCCGTCCGTCCATCCATCCATCCCTCCAGCCATTCATTTAACAGGTATTTATTGAAGGCCTGTGATGTTCTAGGAACCATGCCAAAAGCTGAGACACAATGTTGAGCAAAAACAGACTGAACCCCTCTGAGAGTTTAGGGTCTGAAAAGGGAGAAGTAAAATTTGAATGGTGATAACATCTGGGAAAGAGAAATACAAGGTGCTATGAGAATAGATAACAGAGGGCTGGAATGGAATGCTCTGAGGGCACTGGGTGTTGGGAGGAGGGAGAAAGAGACCCCAGATAAGAGGCAGGGAGGGCTGAGCGTGGTTGACGCTGAGTGCTCAGCACAGTGCGTCTAGGTCCTCCAAGGTAACTCTGCCTACATGTTTGGTGGTGGCCAGGTACATATGTGTGAACACATCTTTAATCCTGTGAAGGAAGTTGTGCTCATACAGAGTGTTATTTAGAGAGGAAGAAAGAACGACTTTGAACACACACTCAGCCTTGACTCTTGACCTTCCTAACTTTACTTCTCCATCACTTCGACATCCTCCGCCGTAGTTGCCTCGTGGATAAAATGGTAAGGACAGACAGACAGAGGTTTTCTCTAAGCTCCCTTGAGAGTCTGCATGTGGCTGTGACAGGAGCCCAGAGGACAGTCTCCACTGTCTGCCTTTGGTTGTCCTGGTGTCTCTGTGGAGCCTGAGAGACACGAGGGACATTGCAAGGCAGCATGGTGGCCGAGGCATTTGGTGCCAGGGAGTCCAAGATGGAGAGTGGCAGGGAGAGCAGAGACGACTTTCTTCCCTCTGTTCTTGGAGGGAGGTAATCAGACAAAAAAGTTTCAACACTGTATATACGATAATCTGAAAGCTGGGCTCATTTACCCGGGCCCAAACCAATTCATTTCGGAAACATCCCAAAAGACAGGGTTCATGAGGCAAATTCATAATGTAAGAAAGAGTGCAGTCCAACCTCTTGCTAAAAGTACATGTTTCAAACAGTCATTTAGTTATTAATAATGTTAACAATAATAATAGATAATGTTCATTGAGTTTTTACTATACCCTCACATGGGCTTCCCAAGTGGTGCTAGTGATAAAGAACTTGCCTGCCAATGCAGGAGATATAAGAGACACAGGTTCAGTCCCTGAGTCGGGAAGATCCCCTGGAGGAGGGCATGGCAACCCACTCCAGTATTCTTGCCTGGAGAATCCCATGGACAGAGGAGCCTGGTGGGCTACAGTCCATAGGGTCACAAAGAATCGGACACAACTGAAGCGACTTAGCACGCGTGCACTCATGCCCTCACATTCACTTTCTTATCCGTTTCTCACATTAACTGTAAGAAACAGATTGTTGTTATTTTGTCACTAAGTTGTGTACAACTTTTCACAACCCCATGGACTGTAGCCCACCAGGCTCCTCTGTTCATGGGATTTTCCAGGTAAGAATACTGCAGTGGGTTGCCATTTCCTTCTCCAAGAGATCTTCCGAACTCAGGGATCAAATCCACATTTCCTGCATTGGCAGGTTCTTTACCACTGAGCCACCTGGGAAGCCCTAAGAAATAGATACTGTGCTGTTATTACAGATTATTATATAATATTATGTATTATATTATAGTACTACCCCCATTTTACAGATGAGGGCACAGTGGTCTAGAGATGTCGTGTGGCTTGTCCCAGGTCTTACTGCTGTAAGTGGTATACCCAAGGTTAGAATGGAGGTCTGACTGCAGAGTACAGGCTTTTAAATACTACTCTCCACTGTCTTGTGGTGAAAGATATTGATATCCAGATATTTACCAACCTGTAACTTGTTCATTAAGAAAGGCAAGTCTCTAAAGACATTGAGGCCAACATTGTTAGATTTTCAGTTCAGTTCAGTTAAGTTCAGTTCAATCGCTCAGTCGTGTCCGACTCTCCGCGACCCCATGAATCACAGCATGCCAGGCCTCCCTGTCCATCACCAACTCCCGGAGTTCACTCAAACTCATTACAGATGCATAAAATTTTTAAAGTATTTGGGAATCAAAGGGGTGTCAAGTTTTTGCTTTGCTAAATGAACATGTTCTTCTTTTATAAAAAGAAAGCCTATTTAACCATTTTTCTTAAATAGTTTAAAAATCAAAACATTAAGAATTAAATAAACTTAGAATTTAAAACCTGGATAAATATAACCCCATGAACAAACACCACTGCACGGTTCTTGCTTTTCTCTTTTTGCGTCAAATCAGTGAAAACAGAATCCCAACCCACTGACTGGCACCAGGGTAAGGATTAATACTGGGAGTATCTATCCTGTGGTCACTTATTAGCAACACTTTGATTTTGAATATAGCTTGGAAAGAAATAGGATGGTATTTCTCAGAATCGTTTATAACTCAGACTTTCCACTAACTTCATCTGGTTTCTATCCTCCCGCACCATGCAATTAGTCTGAATATTTGAGGTTTTCCTATTGTCTCCAGTAAGGTTCTTGGAGACAAGGTCAAACTAAGGGCACGTTTCACAGGTCAGATTATTGTTTTGAACCATATGGATGTTTCTGTAAATAATAAAAAAAAAATAAAGTCACTGAGTAACTGAAGGTTTTTGAGTGTTCAAACCACATAGGTGACTAGGTTTGGGGCCAAAACTCAAGACCATATTTTAAAGATGATCGGTGATTTAAAAATGGTCATTCATCACAGCACAAATCGGCAAAGAGAATCCACTCCAGCCATGAGGAAGGCATGGATCTGATCGATGTTTGGGCAAGACTGATTTGTTTGGGACCAGTGACCTTTCCCTGCTCTGGTATTTTTTCAGACCTTTTTTTTTTTTTTTTTTTTACCATTCAGCATCACACTGTTCTTAGTTTAGGAGTCACAGAGTATCTCCAGGGCAATGCCTCCTTTTCTGGGGGTGTACATGAAATTTCAACCTGTAAGCTGTAAGTTGTAACCTTCACCCTGTAAGCTGTGTGCCATCAACTTACTTCATTATTTGTTTCTTTGACACTTTGGAAACGATCTGTCAAAAGTGTGCGAAAGACCTAAACATCTTCCTTTAAAATAAAACAAAGCATACAAGGAAATACTACCTGGGTGAATTTTTTTAATATTAGAAATAAAACGCTGCAGTTGATATAAGAGTATCACCAATCTTAAACACAAGTCTTCATATCTTCAAGTCACCCAGATAATTTGGATGGTGCAAACGTCATACTTCAGGATTTTAATCTTTCATTTTTCCCTCAGTTTTCAGAGTGATTCAGAAGACAAGTAAAAATAAAGATAAGGGCTCTGAGGTTTTCAGGAAAAATTTTCCATCAGTATAGCCTATGCCTTTGGACTCTTGGAAATAGACATATCTGAATCCCCATGCGGGTTCTACCACTTACTTTTATTTGACCTTGGGCAATATAAACACTTAAGTTTCAGTTTCCACATTCATCAAAACGGGATGAAGCAAAACCCTATATATAAAGCTCTTAGCACTATAACTAGTTCATAATGAAAGTTCAAAAAATGACAGAGATCCTCCTAGTTCAGCAAATATTCTAAACACTCCCCTACGTTTCCCAAATTCCCTTGATGTTGGTAGGAACAAAAGGAACATGAGCGTATTTTCACATTGCTGCTGCTGCTAAGTCACTTCAGTCGTATCCGACTCTGTGTGACCCCATAGACAGAAGCCCACCAGGCTCCCCCGTCCCCGGGATTCTCCAGGCAAGAACACTGGAGTGGGTTGCCATTTCCTTCTCCAATTAGGTCTAGGCAATTAAAAGCTGGTATGTATGCTCCCTTTTTCTCCCCCTGCCATTGTGATCTTGAAAGCCCCATTTTAAAAATTGATTTTTAAAATTAAAGCACAGTTCCTGTACAATATTATATAAGTCACAGGTGTACAATATAGTGATTCACAATCTTTAAAGGTTATATTCCATTAATCAGTTCAGTTCAGTTGCTCAGTCACGTCCAACTCTTTGTGACCCCATGAACTGCAGCACGCCAGGCCACCCTGTCCATCACCAACTCCCAGAGTTCACTCAAACTCATGTCCATTGAGTCGTTGATGTCATCCAGCCATCTCATCCTCTGTCGTCCCCTCCTCCTCCTGCCCTCAATCTTTCCCAGCATCAGGGTCTTTTCAAATGCGAAGAGTCAACTCTTTGCATCAGGTGGCCACAGTACTGGAGTTTCAGCTTCAACATCAGTCCTTCCAATGAACACCCAGGACTGGTCTCCTTTAGGATGGACTAGTTGGATCTCCTTGCAGTCCAAGGGACTCTCAAGAGTCTTCTCCAACACCACAGTTCAAAAGCATCATTTCTTCAGCGTTCAGTTTTCTTTATAGTCCAACACTCACATCCATACATGACCACTGGAAAAACTATAGCCTTGACTAGACGGACCTTTGTTGGCAAAGTAATGTCCCTGCTTTTTAATATGCTGTCTAGGTTGGTCATAACATTCCTTCTAAGGAGTAAGCGTCTTTTAATTTCATGGCTGCAATCACCATCTGCAGTGATTTTGGAGCCCCAAAAAATAAAGTCTGACACTGTTTCCACTGTTTCCCCATCTATTTCCCATGAAGTGATGGGACCGGATGCCATGATTTTAGTTTTCTGAATGTTGAGCTTTAAGCCAACTTTTTCACTCTCCTCTTTCACTTTCATCAAGAGGCTCTTTAGTTCTTCTTCACTTTCTGCCATAAGAGTTGTGTCATCTGCATATCTGAGGTTATTGATATTTCTCCTGGCCATCTTGATACCAGCTTGTGCTTCCTCCAGCCCAGCATTTCTCATGATGTACTCTGCATATACATTAAATAAGCAGAGTGACAATATACAGCCTTGATGTACTCCTTTTCCTATTTAGAACAAGTCTGTTGTTCCATGTCCAGTTCTAACTGTTGCTTCCTGACCTGCATACAGGTTTCTCAAGAGGCAAGTCAGGTGGTCTGGTATTCCCATCTCTTTCAGAATGTTCCACAGTTTATTGTGATCCACATAGTCAAAGGCTTTGGCATAGTCAAGAAAGCAGAAATAGATGTTTTTCTGGAACTCTCATGCTTTCTCCATGATCCAGCGGATGTTGGCAATTTGCTTTCTGGTTCCTCTGCCTTTCCTAAAACCAGCTTGAACATCTGGAAGTTCATGGTTCACGTATTACTGAAGCCTGGCTTGGAGAATTTTGAGCATGACTTTATTAGTGTGTGAGATGAGTGCAATTGTGTGGTAGTTTGAGCATTCTTTGGCATTGCCTTTCTTTGGGATTGGAATGAAAACTGACCTTTTCCAGTCCTGTTGCCACTGCTGAGTTTTCCAAATTTGCTGGCATATCGAGTGCAGCACTTTCACAGCATCATCTTTTAGGATTTGAAATAGCTCAACTGGAATTCTATCACCTCCACTAGCTTTGTTCGTAGTGATGCTTCCTAAGGCCCACTTGACTTCACATTCTAGGATGTTTGACTCTAGGTGAGTGTGAGTGATCATAGTTATTACAAAATATTGGCTCTATTCCACATGTTATACAGTATATAACTGCACTTTATTTTATACTTGATACTTTGTATTAATTCCCTCTTGTTGTATTGACCCTCTTTGTTCCCTACCGAACTGGTCACCACTAGTTTGTTCTCTATATCTGCTTCTTTTATGTTATATTCACTAGTTTGCTGCCACATAGAAGTGATAACATACAGTATTTGTCTTGAAAGCCTCATGTTACCATGGCAGCATCACAGGATAGAGGGATCCTTGATCCCTGAGTCACCACTTGGAGGAGAACTCCTGCTTAGCCACATCAATTTTTATTGTAAAGACTCATCAAACCTTTTCATATAAAGGCCAAGTCTTTGAGGATTGTCTGTGGGTTGCTATTTAGTTGCTAAGTTGTGCCCGACTTTTTCACGACCCCTTGGACTGTAACCCCCCAGGTACTTCAGTCCATGGGATTTCCCAGGTAAGAATATTGGAGTGGGTTGCCATCTCCTTCTTCAGGGCATCTTCCCAACCCAGAGATTGAACCAGTTGTTTACCATTTAGCCACCAAGGAAGCTCTGTCTGTGGATAGTTTACATTATTTACATTTATGTACAATATATTTACATTATATTAATTAACCTAGTGATTGAGATACATATGTTCTTACATTCATATGATCAAACCACACTGCATGTACCAGGACCCCATGTGCATAGAGTTACCTCAGCTTCCTGGGGTAGGAAACTCAGCAAAGCCTCCAGGTCATGCATAATTGGTCACCTCTTGACCTGTAAGAGGAGAAGCTCAGTTTAAGAGTATGAGTTCCAACCAGTCAGTTACCAAGTTCCTGGGAAGAATCTACCTACCTGATGGCTATGCATTTGCCAAGATTTCCAAATTCTCTTCTTAAATGATCTCTAAGCCTATGTAACAACTAACATATGTAACTTTTAAAGTTCCATGTATTATTTTTTAGCCTAAGTAGTAAATTTAAGACCTGAATGAAAGCTGAGTATTTTAGCTTCCAAAGCAAAGTACCACAAACTGAGTGGCTGCTTAAACAACAGAAATTTATATTCTGACAGTTCTGGAGGCTGGAAACCTAAGATCAAGGTGTCCCAGGATTAGTTTCTTCTGAGGCCTCTCACTTTGGCTTGTAGATGGCCATCTCCTCCTTTTATCTTCACATGGTTTTCCTTCTGTACATGGCTATGTCCAATTTTCCTCTTTTAATAAAGACAATAGTCATGTACGGATGTGAGAGTTGGACCATAAAGAAGGCTGAGCACTGAAGAATTGATACTTTCAAACTGTGGTGTTGGAGAAGACTCTTGAGAATGCCTTGGACTGCAAGGAGATCAAACCAGATCAAACCAGTCAATCCTAAAGGAAATCAACCCTGAATATTCATGAGAAGATCTGATGCTAAAGCTGAATCTCCAATATTTTGGCCACCTGATGGTAAGAGCTGACTCATTGGAAAAGGCCCTGATGCTGGGAAAGATTGAAGATGCGAGGAGAAGGAGATGACAGAGGATGAGATGGTTGGATAGCATCACCGACTCAATGGATATGACTTTGGGCAAACTTGGGGAGACAGTGAAGGACAGGGAAGCCTGGAATGTTGCAGTCCGTGGGGATGCAAAAAGTTGGACACAACTTAGTGACTAAACAACAACAGCAATAAGGATAACAGTCATCTTGGATTAGGAACCACCTTAACAACTCAGTTTAACTTAATTACCTCTTTGAAGACCCTATCTCCAAATCCAGTCACATTCTGAACTACTGGGTCTTGCTTTGATGTATGAATTTGAGGAGAACATAATTCAACCATCACACTGGGTAGCAAGGATTTCATCGAGAAATGACGCCCAAACATGGGTGTCTCCTGGGCTTTCAGCCTCCCATGTATGAATCTCAGACAAAGGACTCGTATGAAAAGTAAATGCACATGTTGTGACCCAACAGTGAGATTCTTGGACCCAATTACCAGGCAGTAGCAGCTGGTCAGAACACAATTTTTACTTGTGCTAATTTGGATAATCTCATGATTGATCAATGATCTATCTAGAGCCAGTCTGAAAAGTACACACTTTAAAAACTCGTTTAAGATAGAAAGAGGAGTAGATGTTTCACTGGTTTCTCTGCCGCAAGTTAGTAAACAATAGCTGAGAATGAAAAGAAGCAAAGGAACAGTCTGTTCCCACTTTGCTCTTTAGCTTTCAGGCTTTTGTTTACTTTGAGTTTATCAGTCAGCTGAAACTGGAAAACTGGACCAGCCTGTTGATTGACTTAGTCTGAGTGGCTGGTTATTGTACCTTCCTAGGGGGCATACTTTCAATCCTGGGGAGGAGAGACTATATTTGCATAAATAAAACTTGGTCATAATCTTGTCCAATTTGAGGAAAATATGTCCTTTTAAATGGATTTTGCTCTGCTTTTTGAACATGCAAAATGCCAATTTGAGGTTTCATATATGCTTTGGCATCATATCACTGTTTCAGACTCATATATGTGTGCAAAGACATAAAAAGGAAGTTAAACTGAGACTCTTGGAGCAGGAAGGTGTGATTAATTGCTGGCTTTTCAAGTCAAGTCACCACACAAAGCAAAGTAGTAAATTAATAATGCCTCAGATCATGAGTTAATAAAGACAGCTTTGCCTGAAAGGTAGATAATGACTTGGAAAGGCCTGGGCAGGAAGAATGTCCCAGACAGCCGTTAGGATGTAAAACAATTGGAAAGAACATCCACCGTGACAGCATTCACTTTTACTGTAAGAAATGCAACAAACAAATCTCAGATTCCAGAGCTCATTAAGTTTAGATTGGAAAGAAACTTTTGACCTGTGCCAATTTTGGGCACCAACTCGATGGACACGAGTTTGAGTAAGCTCCGGCAGTTGGTGATGGACAGGGAAGCCTGGCATGCTGCAGTCCATGGGGTCTCAAAGTGTTGGACACGACTGAGTGACTGAACTGAACTGAACCTGGGCAGGGGGTGCCCTGATAGCTCAGTTGGTAAAGAATCTGTCTGCAGTGCAGGAGACCTGGTTCGATTCCTGGGTCAGGAAGATCTGGCCTGGATAATTCCATGGACTATATAATCCATGGGATCACAAAGAGTCAGACATGACTGAGCGACTGTCACTTCACTTCAACTTTGGGCAGGGATGGGAGGCTATTTGGTAGTGGTATTAGAGGGTCTCCAACAGGCGCCTTAGTGATCTGGGTCAACATGCCTAGTATTTGCTGATGGCCCAGACGTCTATAAGTGGGCACTGGGAAAAATAAAGGTAATCAGTCCGTCAAGCCAGGGGGTGGGTTTGGTGGCAGGGGTCTGTGGCCCAGCCTCCAGCAGGGAGTGGGCTGGGCTGTGGTCTGCAGCGCTCTTTGACAGCCGCAGTCACCCAGTTCAGCCTCTTACTGGACTTATTTGAGGCAAACAGGTTCAGAGCACTGTGGGGGGAGTGCTGTGTTCAGGGTCAGAGGGGGCTGGATCTTAGTCCTGACTCTCATAAATGTATCCTGTGAGTGTTAGCTAGTCCCATCGCCTCCTGTGGCCTCTGTTTCTTCATTGGTAAAATAAGAGTTGGAAGGTGGTTTTCAAATTTTTTTAGCTCTCTACCATTTTCTTCAACCCAAAATTTAAGTAGAAGCCCAAGGAACTGAGCCTGTGATTGCAGCAGGAATGAAGGTGACCACTCCTTCCTCATGCCCACCCCACCTCAGGGATGTGCTGAGACCATGGCTTAAATCCAAAGTCTAAAGTGGGGCTCCTCAAATTTCAACCTACGTTACCCTAGCTCTTGTTCAAACACAGATTCTGACTCATCACTTTGGGGGTGGAGAGGGAGACGTGGGATCAGAGTTGAGATTCTGCATTTCAATCAACCCACCACCCCTGCCAGGGTAAGCTGATACTGCAGGTCCATGGACCCCACTTTGAGAAATGAGGTCATCTCTGTTTAATTCTAAAAACCTGTGAAGTCTTCTGACCCCCAAGTCAGTGCCCATCACTACCCAGGGTCCCCAACAGTGATGGGAGGTACCAAGCACTGGTTCTCTGTCTCTTTCACTCTTAATGGAAATGTGTGGGAGCACTTTGGACACCTTCAAGGGAGGCATCAGCATTTAGTAGTTTCAAGCTCAGGCAAAGCTAGATGCTCTGCAAAGCATAGAACTGCCTCAGGTGGCAAAGAGTTATCCCATATCCTGCATAATTTCCGTTTCTTAAACTCAGTAGACACTTCCCAGGTGGCACTAGTGGTAAAGAACCCAAGATACAGATTCAATCTCTGGGTCAGAAAGAGCCCCTGGAGGAGGGCATGGCAACCCATTCCTGTATTCTTGCCTGAAGAATCTAATGGACAGAGAAGCATGGTGGTCTCCAGTCCATGGGGTCTCAAAGAGTTGGACATGACTGAAGCGATTTAGTGTGAATGCATAGCCAGCAAAAAGCTTTCTCCCATGTTCAACTTTTTATTTTGGAAAATACAGGTGTCCCTCAGTATCCATGGGGCATTGATTGTAGGAACCCTGTGGATACCAAAATCCATGATTGCTCAAGTCCCTTATCATGTAGTATTTGCATATAACCTACACAATCCTCCAGTAAACTTTAAATTCTCTATAATGAAATACCTAATACAATATAAATGCTCGGTAAACAGTCACTAGGGCAATGAAAAGTCAAGTTTTTTGGAAATTTTTAGAATTCTTTCCCCAATAATTTTGATCCATGGTTTGTTGAATTCATGGGTGTGGAACCCGTGGGCTGACTGTACTCACAGGCTTCCCAGATGGCGCTAGTGGTAAAGAATCTGCCTGCCAGTGCAAGAGATGCAAGAGACACAGTTTGATCCCTGGGTTGGGAAGTTCCCCTGGAGGAGGAAGTGGCAACCCACTCCAGTATTCATGCCTGGGAAATCCCATGGACAGAGGAGGCTGGTGGGCTACAGTCCAGGGTTGCAAAGATCATCATCATGTGCCTGCATGATTGAGCAGGCACACACGCACAACTGTATTCACACCTACAGAAAAGGTGCAGGAATAGCTCAAAAAAACACCTGGGTGCCTTCCAATTATATTCTACAACTGGTAATATTTTGGCACATTTGCTTTATTATTGTTACTGTAGGTATATAAGAAAATCTCTTCCTGTCTCCTTGTCTGAATTATGTGACATTTCATTGCAGATATCCTAATGTTGTTGTTCAGTTGTATCCAATTCTTTGTGATCCCATGGACAGCAGAACACCAGGCTTCCCTGACATTTACTATCTCCCAGAGCTTGCTCAAATCATGTCCATTGATAGTGATGCCATCCAACCATCTCATCCTCCTTTTGCCTTCAATCTTTCCCAGCATCAGGCTCTTTTCCAATGAGTCGGCTCATCCCATCAGGTGGCCAAAGTATTGAAGCTTCAGCTTCAGCGTCAGCCCTTCCAATGAATATTCAGGGTTGATTTCTTTTAGGACTGACTGGTTTGATCTCCTTGCAGTCTAAGGGACTCTCAAGAGTCTTCTCCAACACCACAATTCAAAGTGCTTAATTCTTCGGTGCTCAGCCTTCTTCATGGTCCAACTCTCACATCCATACATGACTACTGGAAAAAAACATAGCTTTGACTAGATGAACATTTGTCTGTAAAGTAATGTCTCTGCTTTTCAATATGCTGTCTAGATTTGTTATAGCTTTTCTTCCAAGGAGCAAGCGTCTTTTGATTTCATGACCGCAGTCACCATCTTCAGTGATTTTGGAGTCCAAGAAAATAAAGTGTGTCACCATTTCCATTGTTTCCTCATCTATTTGCCATGACGTGATGAGACCGGATGCTATGATCTTAGTTTTGAATGTTGATTTTTAAACCAGCGTTTTCACGCTCCTTTTTCACGTACATTAACAGGCTCATGAGACGAGTTGACTCACTGGAAAAGACTCTGATGCTGGGAAAGGTTGGGGGCAGGAGGAGAAGGGGACGACCGAGAATGCGATGGCTGGATGGCATCACCGACTCTGTGGACATGAGTTTGGGTGAACTCTGGGAGTTGGTGATGGACAGGGAGGCCTGGCGTGCTGTGATTCATGGGGTCGCGGAGAGTCGGACACGACTGAGCGACTGAACTGAACTGAACTGAACAGGCTCTTTAGCTTCTTTTTGATTTCTGCCGTAAGTGTGGTGTCATCTATATATCTGAGGTTATTGACATTTCTCCCTGCAATCTTGAGTCAGCTTGTGCTTCATCCAGCCCAGCATTTCTCATGATGTGCTCTGCATGTAAGTTCAATAAGCAGGGTGACAATATACAGCCTTGACATATTCTTTTTGCAATTTGAAACCAGTCAGTTGTTCGATGTCCGGTTCTAACTGTTGCTTCTTGACCTGCATACAGGTTTCTCAGAAGGCAGATAAGGTGATATGGTATTCCCATCTCTTTAAGAATGTTCCAGTTTCTTGTGAGCCACGCAGTCAAAGGCTTTAACATAGTCAGTGAAGCAGAAGTAGTGCCTTTCTGGAATTTGCTAGCTTTTTCTATTATCAAACGAATGTTGGCAATTTGGTCTCTGGTTCCTCTGCCTTTTCTAAATCCAGCTTGTACATTTGCAAGTTCTTGGTTCACATACTGTTGAAGCCTCTCTTGGATTTTGATTATGACCTTGCTAGCGTGTCAAATGAGTGCAATTGTGTGGAAGTTTGACCAGTCTTTGGCATTGTTCTTCTTTGGGATTGGAATGAAAACTGACCTTTTCCAGTCCTGTGGTCACTGCTGAGTTTTACAAATTTGCTGACATATTGAGTGCAGCACTTTCATGGCATCCTATTTTAGGATTTGAAATAGCTCAGCTGGAATTCCATCACCTCTAATAGCTTTGTTTGGAGTGATGCTTCCCAAGGCCCACTTGACTTCACACTCCAGGATGTCTGACTTTAGGTGAGTGATCACACAATTGTGGTTGTTAGTCATTAGGTAAAAGTCATTGGGATCTTTTCTGCATAGTTCTGTGTGTTCTTGCCACCTCTTCTTAATATCTTCTGCTTCTGTTAGGTCCATACAATTTCTGTCCCATCTTTGCATGAAATTGTCCCTTGGTATCTCTAATTTTCTTGAAGAGATCTCTGGTCTTTCCCATTCTATTGTTTTCCTCTATTTCTTTGCACTGATCCCTGAGGAAGGCTTTCTTATCTCTCCTTGCTATTCTTTGGAACTCTGCATTCAAATGGGTATACCTTTCCTTTTCTCCTTTGCCTTTTGCTTCTCTTCTTTTCTTAGTTATTTGTAAGGCGTTCTCAGACAACCATTTTACCTTTCTGCATTTGTTTTACTTGGGATGGTTTTCATTACTGTTTCCTGTACAGTGTTCTGAACCTCTGTCCATAGTTCTTCAGGCACCCTATCAGATCTAATCCCTTGAATCTATTTGTCACTTCCACTGTACAATTGTAAGGGTTTTGATTTAGGTCATACCTGAATGGCCTAGTGGTTTTCACTATTTTCTGCAATTTAAATCTGAATTTTGCTATAAGGGAGAAGGCACTGGCGACCCACTTCAGTACTCTTGCCTGGAAACTCCCATGGACCGAGGAGCCTGGTAGGCTGCAGTCCATGGGGTCGCAAAGAGTCGGACATGACTGAGAGACTTCGCTTTCACTTTTCACTTTCATGCATTAGAGAAGGCACTGGCAACCCACTCCAGTGTTCTTGCTTGGAGAATCCCAGGGATGGGGGAGCCTGGTAGGCTGCCATCTATGGGGTCACACAGTCGGACACGACTGACGTGACTTAGCAGTAGCAGCAGTTTGCTATAAGGGGTTCATGCTCTGAGCCACAGTCAGGTCCCAGTCTTGTTTTTGCTGACTGTATAGAGCTTCTCCATCTTCGGCTGCAAAGAATATAATCAATCTGATTTCAGTATTGACCGTCTTTTGATGCCCATGTATAGAGTCTTCTCTTGTGTTGTTGGAAGAGGGTGTTTGCTATGACCAGTGCGTTCTCTTGGCAAAACTCTTAGCCTTTGTCCTGCTTTATTTTGCACTCCAAGGCCAAACTTGCCTTGTCTCCAGGTATCTCTTGACTTCTTACTTTTGCATTCCAGTCGCCTATGATGGAAATGACATCTTTTTTTGGTGTTAATTCTAGAATATCTTGTAGGTTTTCATAGAACCATTCAAATTCAGCTTCTTCGGCATTAGTGGTTGGGGCATAGACTTGGATTACTCTGTTTACTGAATGTTTTGCCTTGGAAACAAACCGAGATCATTCTATCAGTTTTGACATTTCACCCAAGTACTGCATTTCAGACTCTTTTATTGACTGTGAGGTCTACTCCATTTCTTCTAAGGGATTCTTGCCCACAGTAGTAGATATCATGGTCATCTGAATTAAATTCACCCATTCCAGTCTATTTTAGTTTACTGATTCCTGAAATGTTGATGTTCACTCTTGCTGTCTCCTGTTTGACCACGTCAAATTTACCTTGATTCGTGGGCCTAACATTCCAGGTCCCCATGCAATATTGTTCTTTATAGCATTAGACTTTACTTTTGGACATCCTAATACTTTACCCTTAAATAATTCACCTTGTTTTTTCTAATTACAAGGACATTCTCTTATATAACTACAGATTATATACTCAGGAAATCTAACACAATTCTATGTCGCATTAATAGTTTATAAATAGCCTATATTTATAAATTTCCCAAGTTGTACCAAAAATATTCCCTCTAGATGTTTTTTAAAAATCCATAATATAATTAAAGATCTTCTCCACAGGGCTTCCTAATACCCACTGGACATTCAGGTACATAAAAGATTAAATCTCTTTGTTTCTGAGCCCAGGATCTAACTTTGTAAGTAAGCATAAAGAAATTTTTCCATAGTTTTAATAAATATTAAATTTATACAAATGCATTTCCTGGGTAACCAAACAAAGAATACACTTTGTTTTGCCTGAAAGTTTAGGTAAAGTTGTCCACCATTTTGATAAATCACATCACTGATGGCATGCCACTTGTGGGGTTTGCATTGCCAAAATGACCCACCTCTATTGATCTGTATTTGTCATAGGAGGCCTCATGGGGACTCCACGTGCAAGTGTGAATATTTGATCATTTAACTATGGCTTTCACTTTCTTATGCACACTTATTTACATACTGAAATGCACATTATTTTATTAGAAATTTTATATTTCTCTTTCATTTACAGTTAGTTCATTGTGTTGACTTTCTGTAATTATTCATTATGAATAATGTTAATGTCTCCGTCATGTCTGACTCTGGGACTCCATGGACTGTAGCCCACTGTCTCCTCTGTCCATGGGATTTCCCAGGCAAGAATACTGGAGTGGGTAGCCATTCCAGTCTCCAGGGAATCTTCCTGACCCAGGGATTGAACCTGAGTCTCCTGCACTGCAGGCAGATTCTTTACCATCTGAGCCACCAAGGAAGCCCCCAGTATGGGTAGGTATAATAACAAATTTTATTTCTGAATAATAGAAGGGGTGTTACAAAGTATTCATTATAGAAAGGAGTTGTTGACTTCTGTGACATCAGAAAGACTGACCATATTGATTGCTGGTGAAGATGTGGATAGTTGGGATTCTCAAACAGCACTAGTTTCTTAAAAAGTTAAACATGTACCTACCATGTGATTGGTCATTATCGTCCTAGAAATTTACTCCAAAGAAGTAAAAGCATTTATTCATAAGAGGACCTCTACACAAATGTTCATAGCAGTTTTACTTGCATAACCCAAACTAGAAATAATCCAACCAAATATCCACCAACAGATAAATGGATAAACAAATTTCAGCATATCCACACAATGGAATACTACTAACCAAGAAAAGGAATGAACACGATACACACAAAATCATGGGCAAATTTCAAAATAATTTTGCTGATTGAAAGCAACCAGGAAAAAAGAGCACACATTGTAGGATTATTGAAAATTATAGAAAATTCTAGAAAATAGGAGCTAATCTACAGGGATGGAAAATCAATTAATTGTACATAGGGGCAAAGGGTATGTAGGAAGGGGCCTAAGGGAGAAAATTTGTAAGAGTACTGGTTATGTTCACTACGTTGCTCTTTCAAAAGTGCATACATGTGTCATATCATATCAGATTGTTATACTTCAAATATGTGAAAATGTAAATATGTCAGTTATACCAAAATACAGCTTTTAGAGAAAAACTGGGATTGCTGTCAACATCTGCCCTATTAAATGCAGTCCATACAGCATCCTCCACAACCTGGGCTTTATTGCCTTTGTTTAGGTAACGACTCTTGGGTGGTGGATCCCTAGTGGTCTAGGTTTATTATGGTGTTTTTTTAAATCCCTTTGTCCCTCAAAGGGATTGAATTAGGTGTGGGGATAAATAGCCATTCTGGACAATGAAATACAAGGGAAAGTGTAGGGCAGAAGGAGAAGGGGGCTCCAGAGGATGAGATGTCTGGATGGCATCCCTGATGCAATGGACATGAACTTGGGCAAACTTCAGGAGGTGGTGAGGGCAGGAGGCCTGGTGTGCTGCAGTCCATGGGGTTACAAAGAGTCGGACACGACTGGGCAACTGAACGATGAACAACAATGTGTAGGGCAAGGTTCTGTGAAGGATTTACCTCCTTCAGAGAAAGACCAAAAGAGGAGGACCCCTCTTTCTTCCTGGCATGGGCATATCCACATGTAATATCTGGAATTTCTGTAGCCATCTTGTCACCATGAGGGGTCTTGGTGTTTGAGAACACAGCTAACATGTTGAGGGCAAAAGAGAGACATGGAAAGAATGTGAGTCCTTGACAGTCTCCAGACTCTATGTTATGTGGTATTCCCCTATCATGTGAGGCAATTGAGTTTAGATTTGTTGTTACATCCAGCCAAAGGCATCCTACCTAACATATTCCTTATCTTTAAAGACTCAACTCAAGCACTGCCTCCTCCAGGAAGTCTTCTCTGATACCTGCTCCCTTCTAGGCCTGGGCTGAGTTATATACCCCTAGTTTGTGTTCTCAGGATATCTTTTCAATGGTCTTTTTTTTTTTTTTAAATAAACATTGTATGTAATTATCTATTTACTATTCTCCTCCTGCATTGATTGAACTGGGAGCTCCCCAGGGCAGGACTGGGTTTCATTTGTCTCCACTTCACCAGAACATAGACAGTAAGTAAAAAATAGTAGGGATGTAATAAATGCCAGAACAACTGAATTGGAACTCTACTTTTCATGTACTAACAAATGAGAATCTCACTGGCCCCTAGTCATTACAACTTAGATTTCTCATATCTGAGAATTCCTTTCTTCTATTCCTCAGTATTTTGTGGTTACTCTTCTTGAGTATCTTTAGAAACTGGAGCTATTTTTGAGGTCTCCCTGGACTACAAAAGATCATCTTCCAGGTGTGCCCTTGCAGGCTGCAAGGGAGGGAGGAGAGGGGGGTTCTCTTTCTCTACTTTTGGGGCACTGCCTCTTCAGTTGCTCCAACTGTGGTCTTGGCTCTTTGGGGAAGTGTTGGCTTCTCCGTCCCAGCAGAGCAGTGGGCTGAAAGACCTGTGCCTTCACCTGCCTCTCCCTGCCTCCTCCCCCAAGTCTGACGGGGATTATTTTTTAACAGCTGTCTTGGCTCAAGTTGGCCAGGATTTCTGAATTCCCTTTGTTAGATCCTTCTGTGTGTCCTGTGGGACCCTTTCCAATAGCACAGCTCCAGTGATACTGACAGGTAATGTTTTTCTGTCTCCCAGATCATTACCAATGAAAAAGATGTAAACCCAGAGCTGGCCAACCCCTTGCTCTAGGGGTCCTGCTCTACATTTTTCTTCCCTTCCTTCCTTGGAACCTCAGGCTGGGGGCAACACTATTCATCATTTCTTTGGCTGCAAATTGTGCAAGAAGATGCATTCCGTTTTCAAAAAAAAAAAAGAAAATGGAATAAACAGAAAGTGGCATCTTCTCTCTCCTCCCCATCCCCCTCCTTCCTTACATCTGTCCCCTCTCATTCACTCCCTCCCATCCCCAGCATTTCTTCCATATCTTCCCCAGATTAGTACTTAAGTGCATAGACTCTGGAACAAGATAACCTGGTGTGGAGCCTTGTTCCATAACTTCATAGCTCTACTGTCATCTGAATGGAGAAACTTAACCCTCTATACTGTGATGTCCTCATTTAGAAAGTGGTGATAATTATGCTTAATAGGGTCATTTTAAATATTAAAATGCAGTATGCACAAGGTTTACAAACACACCTAATAAAAATAAATGCAATATAGGTGTTCATCATTATTGCTACTACTACCACCATTGGTACTACTACTAGCCAGCATTATTGAACATATACCATGTATCATGTGCTTGATGTTTATTACACTAAACTTTAAAAACATGGTCCCTTTTAATCCTCATAACAACCCTCACAGATGGTTCCCCCAAACCCACAGTTTTTTAATCCTCTGTGACTGACTCTTTGCTAAGCTCTGTACACTTATTTTATCATTTAATTTTCATAACAACCCTATCAAGTAGCTACTGTCAAGGTCCAGCTAACACAGATGGCAAAACAGAGGCTTAAATTAAAAGTCTTGCCAATGTCACACTGATTATAAGTGGAGAAGCCAGGATTTGAATTCAGGTCTGTGTAAACTTGGAATTCTCAAACATTAATATGCATCAGATCATCAGTTAGTTAGTCATTCAGTCATGGCCAACTCTTTGCAACCTCATGGACTGTAGCCCGCCAGGATCCTCTGTCCATGGAATTCTCCAGGCAAGAACACTGGAGTGGGTAGCCATTCTCTTCTCCAGGGGATTGTCCTGACCCAGGGAATGAACTCAGGTCTCCTGCATTGCAGGCAGATTCATTTTACTGTCTGAGCTACCAGGAAACCTCTAGATCCCCTGGGGGCTGTTAAAACACATATTGCTGGGGCCCACAGCCAGAGTCTCCGTTTAATAAGTCTGGGATGGGGCCTAGGACTTTGCATTTCTAATAAGTTCCCAGGTGATGCTGACACTGATGGATGATCTGGGGCCATATTTTGAGATCTATTTTATTAGTGGTAGGTATTGCTATATTCTTTGAATAGGCATAACCCTTTGGTTGATATCTTGAGTTTTGCTGTAGAATCTTCAGTCCAGTTCAGTCGCTCAGTCGTGTCCGACTCTCCGCGACCCCATGAATCACAGCACGCCAGGCCTCCCTGTCCATCACCAACTCCCGGAGTTCACTCAAACTCATGTCCACAGAGTCAGTGATGCCATCCAGCCATCTCATTCTCTGTCGTCCCCTTCTCCTCCCGCCCCCAACCTTTCCCAGCATAAGAGTCTTTCCCAGTGAGTCAACTCGTCGCATGAGGTGGCCAAAGTATTGCAGCTTCAGCTTCAGCATCAGTCCCTCCAATGAACACCCAGGATAGATCTCCCTTAGAATGGACTAGTT
Organism: Moschus berezovskii; assembly: GCF_049115385.1. Lineage (NCBI taxonomy): Eukaryota > Metazoa > Chordata > Mammalia > Artiodactyla > Moschidae > Moschus > Moschus berezovskii. Next base: position 78,676,756 of record NC_142464.1, on the reverse strand, counting down.
GGATCTCCTTGCAGGTCAAGGGACTCTCAAGAGTCTTCTCCAACACCACAGTTCAAAAGCATCAATTCTTCGGCGATCAGCCTTCTTCACAGTCCAACTCTCACATCCATACATGACCACGGGAAAAACCATAGCCTTGACTAGACGGACCTTGGTTGGCAAAGTAATGTCTCTGCTTTTTAATATACTATCTAGGTTGGTCATAACTTTCCTTCCAAGGAGTAAGCGTCTTTTAATTTCATGGCTGCAATCAGCATCCGCAGTGATTTTGGAGCCCAAAAAAATAAAGTCTGACACTGTTTCCACTGTTTTTCCATCTATTTCCCAGGAAGTGATGGGACCAGATGCCATGATCTTTGTTTTCTGAAAGTTGAGCTTCAAGCCAACCTTTTCACTCTCCTCTTTCACTTTCATCAAGAGGCTTTTGAGTTCCTCTTCACTTTCTGCCATAAGGGTAGTGTCATCTGCATATCTGAGGTTATTGATATTTCTCCCAGCAATCTTGATTCCAGCTTGTGCTTCTTCCAGCCCAGCGTTCCTCATGATGTACTCGGCATATAAGTTAAATAAGCAAGGTGACAATATACATCCTTGACGCACTCCTTTTCCTATTTGGAACCAGTCTGTTGTTCCATGTACCAGTTCTGACTGTTGCTTCCTGACCTACATACAGGTTTCTCAAGAGGCAGGTCAGGTGGTCTGGTATTCCCATCTCTTTCAGAATGTTCCATAGTTTATTGTGATCGACACAGTCAAAGGCTTTGGCATAGTCAATGAAGCAGAAATAGAAGCTCTTCTGGAACTCTCTTGCTTTCTCCATGATCCAGCGGATGTTGGCAATTTGATCTCTGGAGCCTCTGCCTTTTCTAAAACCTGCTTGAACATCTGGGAGTTCACGGTTCACATATTGCTGAAGCCTGGCTTGGAGAATTTTGAGCATGACTTTACTAGCATGTGAGATGAGTGCAATTGTGTGGTAGTTTGAAACTAAGAGATATTTCTCATCATAGGAACAGAGGGGAACATATCATATTCATCATTCCACTCATGATGTTCCAGAGACCATCTGACTTCAGTCTTACTTAGAAGCTAGCAGTTTTGTGTTAGCAGTACTCATGCTACATCTCATGCTCTGGTTTAGATTTATATTCTTTTATTCTTTTTTTTTCTACAAAGAGGTCATTTATTTCAGAAGCTTTCCTTGCAAAGGAGCTATGAGTCTGAGCATCAGAGATACTGATGTTGTCGATTTCAAATGCCAAAATGTGAAGAATATCAAGCACCAGGTTGAAGGGGTGGTGGTTACTTTTATATGTCATCTTGACTGGACCACAGTGAGTGCCCTGATTACACGTTATTTCTGGGTGTGTCTGTGAAGTTGTTTCCGGACGAGTTAGCATTTGAACAGTTGAGACTCAGTGAAGTAGATTGCCCTTCCTAATGTGAGTAGGCATCATCTAATCCACTGGGGACCTGCATAGAACAAAAGGTGAAGGAAGAAGGATTTCGTTCCCTTTTTCCTATCTTGCTTTCCTGGGTCTCTAGCTTATAGACAATCATGGGACTTCTCTGCCTCTATAATCCCATGAGCCAATTCCTCATAATCAATTTCTCTTTCTATATATGGGCTTGAGTGCAATGATGAGTTCCTTGCCAATAAGCTGAGCCACAAGGAAAACCCCCAATAGGAAATATAGATCCTAATAATTCATGGCATCTGGTGGCTTCACAATCAAACTAGGGTGGTCATGATGATGTCTGAATGGAAACAAGGGCTGTGTCATTGGATGGATTCTCCTGAGGGCACTGGATCATCTGCAGAAAACAAATGACAAGATGAGGTCTTTTAAATCTCAGTTCAAGTAATGATCTGAGAGCAAGAAAGTATCCATGGCAGCTACAAAAGAACCTGGCATTTATTAGAGATATAGGTTCATATTGCTGAAAATCAAATAAAATGTAATTGGGAGTGTTACAGAGGTTGGGAGAGGTTGCAACTAACCTTCAGTTAGTTGAATTCATAGCCTTAGAAGTTTCTCATGTAGAAGTTAGGGAATTGATTGGAAAAGAAGGAGACACTGAATCCAGAAGGCAGTTGTTATGTTGGAACTAATGCTTTAGCACCCCCACATCCCTTTGGGGTTCCCTTGCTAGAGGAAGTAGCTTGTCCTCTTCTATTTAAGGAGATGAGCCTTCCTTGAAAGGCCCTATGGTGACCTCACTCAGGACAGAAACCTTGCAAGGGGAGTTTCATTCTCCTAAAGACCCACCACAGTTGCCCCCTTTTGTCATTAAAACAGTTGAGTTGAATTCAGTTCAGTTCAATTGCTGTCATGTCCAACTCTTTGCGACCCCATGGACTGCAGCACGCCAGGCTTCCCTGTCCATCACCAACTCCTGGAGCATACTCAAACTCATGTCCATAGAATCAGTGATGCCATCCAACCATCTCATTCTCTGTCATCCCCTTCTCTTCCCACCTTCAATCTTTCCCAGTGTCAGGGTCTTTTCCAATGAATTAGTTTTTCACATCAAGTGGCCTAAGTATTGGAGTTTCAGCTTCAACATCAGTCCTTCCAATAAATATTCAGGACTGATATCCTTTAGGATTGACTGATTTGATCTCCTTGCAGTCCAAGGGACTCTCAAGAGTCTTCTCCAACACCATGCTTCAAAAGCATCAATTCTTCAGTGCTCAGCTTTCTTTATAGTCCAACTCTCACATCCATGACTACTGGAAAAACCAGTAAAGTAATGTCTCTGCTTTTCAATATGCTGTCTAGGTTGGTCATAACTTTCTGTCCAAGGAGCAAGCATCTTTTAATTCATAGCTTCAGTCACCATCTGCAGTGATTTTGGAGTCAAAAAATAAAGTGTGTCCCTGTTTCCATTATTTTCCCATCGATTTGCCATGAAGTGATGGGACCAGATGCCATGATCTTAGTTTTCTGAATGTTGAATTTTAAGCCAACTTTTTCACCCTCCTCTTTCTTCTTTGATTTCTGCCATAAGGGTGCTGTCATCTGCATATCTGAGGTTATTAAAACAGTAACTAGGATCAAATTTCAGTATACCCAGGGGTCCAGAACCTAGGAGGAGGAAAGAGCATATACACATTATAAGATTTCACTGATACCTAAAACCTGAAGAATATGTATGGTAGGGGATTTTTAAAAATACAATGCTATGTCTTTTCTTTGGGCTATAAGAAGAGTCTTTTTTTAAAGAAAAACAAACTTCATTTTATGGAAGAGTTATGGGGAGATTAGTGTTTATAGAATACCTTATAAAGCTATAGTACTTGAAAAAGAATGATACTAGTATATAAATGAACAGAATGATCAGTGAAATAAAATAGAACCCAGTGAAATGCTTAAGTATGAAAAGTAATTTGATTTATGGAAGCAATGGCATTTCATATAAATAATCAAAGAACAAACCAATCAATCAATAGCATTGAGACAATTAACTAATGATCTGGGTGGGGGGAGAAGGAAGAGAGAGAAAGAGAAAAAGGGAGAAAGAGGAAGCCGAGGCCTACATTATTGCTTGCCTAAAATAAATTCCATTTTGGTCTGTTATTTACAGCAGATAGAAAATCCATAAAAGATTTAGAATAGAGATTGTATTTTATCCTCTAAAACAGTGAAAATCTCTCAAAGCATGACATAAGATGCAGGAGGTATAAAGAACAGATTTGTAAAGTTGACCACAAAAATGTTTTAAATAGGAAAACAAATACACATAGCCAAGAGACAAACAACAAATGGGAAAATATAACTACCACCCATATATCAAAGATTCATTTATTTAATTTACAACAAACTGCTATAATCCAATAAGAAAAGGGTGAAAAACAAATGGAAAAATGGGGGTGGGGGAAGACAAAAAAAACAAGCAGATCGCACAAAAATCATTTTAAAAAGCTATTCACGATACAAATGGATGTTCAACTTTACTGAGTCAAGAATATGCATGAAAACAGCACAAGGAAAACAGCAGAAAGATGTGCTGTGCTTAGTAGTGTCTGATTCTTTGCGTCCCCATGGACTGTAGCTGGCCAGGCTCCTCTGTCCATGGGGGTTCTCCAGGCAAGTATACTGGGGTGGGTTGTCACGCCCTTTTCCAGGGGATCTTCACAACCCCGGGGATCAACCCAGATCTCCCATGTTGCAGGCAGATTCTTTACTGTCTGAGACATCAGGGAAGTCTAGGTTTAGAAAAAGGGGAATTAGCCTATACTCTTGATGGAAATGGGGCTTCCCAGGTGGTGCTAGTGATAAAGAACCAGCCTGCCTATGCTGGAGACCTAAGAGGCATGGTTTCGATCCCTGGGTCAGGAAGATCCCCTGGAAGAGGGCATGGTAGGTCACTCCAGTGAGTTTGCCTGGAGAATCCCATGGACAGAGGAGCCTGCCAGCCTACTATCCATAGGATTGCAAAAAAGTGGACATGACTGAAGTGACCTAGCATGCAGCACACTTGATGGATATACACATTGATTCAGTCTTTAAAAAGCATAGTTAGACAAACCTATCAAAATTCAAAACGAGTATGTTGTTTGATCCAGTTCTAAAATATTTCTGAAAGATATGCTTACACAGGTGGAAGGGGTATTTCAACAAGATGCTCATTGATGGCTTGTTTGTATTAGTGAGAAAAAAGTTGGATGCAACTAGAATGCCCATTATTGGAGAACTCATGAAGTAAATCACTTTACACCAATAATATGACACTGTTCAGTTCAGTTCAGTCGCTCAGTCGTGTCCGACTCTCCTCGACCCCATGAATCACAGCACGCCAGGCCTCCCTGTCCATCACCAACTCCCGGAGTTCACTCAAACTCATGTCCACAGAGTTGGTGATGCCATCCAGCCATATCATTCTCGGTTGTCCCCTTCTCCTCCCGCCCCCAACCTTTCCTAGCATCAGAGTCTTTTCCAGTGAGTCAACTCGTCGCATGAGGTGGCCAAAGTATTGCAGTTTCAGCTTTAGCATCAGTCCTTCCAATGAATACCCAGGATTGATCTCCTTTAGAATGGACTGGTTGGATCTCCTTGCAGTCCAAGGGACTCTCAAGAGTCTTCTCCAACACCACAGCTCAAAAGCATCAATTCTTCGGCGATCAGCTTTCTTCACAGTCCAACTCTCACATCCATACATGACCACGGGAAAAACCTTAGCCTTGACTAGACGGACCTTTGTTGGCAAAGTAATGTCTCTGCTTTTAAATATACTATCAAGGTTGGTCTTAACTTTCCTTCCAAGGAGCAAGCGTCTTTTAATTTCATGGCTGAAATCAGCATCCGCAGTGATTTTGGAGCCCAAAAAAATAAAGTCTGACACTGTTTCCACTGTTTCCCCATCTCCCATGAAGTGATGGGACCAGATGCCATGATCTTAGTTTTCTGAATGTTGAGCTTCAAGCCAACCATTTCACTCTCCTCTTTCACTTTCATCAAGAGGCTTTTGAGTTCCTCTTCATTTTCTGCCATAAGGGTGGTGTCATCTGCATATCTGAGGTTATTGATATTTCTCCCAGCAATCTTGATTCCAGCTTGTGCTTCTTCCAGCCCAGCGTTCCTCATGATGTACTCTGCATAGAAGTGAAATAAGCAAGGTGACAATATACAGCCTTGACATACTCCTTTTCCTATTTGGAACCAGTCTGTTGTTCCATGTCCAGTTCTAACTGTTGCTTCCTGACCTGCATACAGGTTTCTCAAGAGGCAGGTCAGGTGGTCTGGTATTCCCATATCTTTCAGAATTTTCCACAGTTTATTGTGATCCACACAGTCGCGAGAGACGCTGGCCCCGGCGCAACCGACCACTCAAAGAGGCGCAGCCGTGAGGAGCTACCCCACGCCTGAGGCCAGGGCCGGCGGCCTAGAGGAGCTACCCCACATCCAATAGGCGGTGGCTGCGCAGGTGCAGGAGGGCCGAGAGGAACTACTCCACATTCAAGGTCAGGGGGGCAGCCTTGAGGAGATATCCCTCATCCAAGGTAAGGTGCAGCGGCTGCGCTTTCTTGGAGCAGCTGTGAAGAGATATCCCACACCCAAGCTAAGAGAAACCAAAATAAGATGGTAGGTATTGCGAAGGGGCATCAGAGGACAGACACACTGAAATCATAATCTCAGGAAACTAGTTGATCTGATCACATGGACCACAGCCGAATGTGGTCCACTGGAGAAGGGAATGGCAAACCATTTCATATACTTGCCTTGAGAACCCCAAGAACAGTATGAAAAGGCAAAATGATAGGATACTGAATGAGGAATTCGCCAGGTCGGTAGGTGCCCAGTATGCTACTGGAGATCAGTGGAGATCAGTAACTCTAGAAGGAATGAAGGGATGGAGCAAAAGCAAAACCAATACCCAGTTGTGGATGTGACCAGTGATAGAAGCAAGGTCCGGTGCTGTAAAGAGCAATATTGCATAGGAACCTGGAATGTTAGGTCCATGAATCAAGGCAAATTGGAAGTGGTCAAACAGGAGATGGCAAGAGTGAACATAGACATTCTAGGGATCAGTGAATTAAAATGGACTGGAATGGGTGAATTTAACTCAGATGACCATTATAAAATGGACTGGAATGGGTGAATTTAACTCAGATGACCATTATATCTACTACTGTGGGCAGGAATCCCTTAGAAGAAATGGAGTAGCCATCATGGTCAACAGAAGAGTCTGAAATGCACTCCTTGGATGCAATCTTAAAAACGACAGAATGATTTCTGTTCGTTTCCAAGGCAAACCATTCAATATTACAGTAATCTAGGCCTATGCCCCAACCACTAACGCTGAAGAAGCTGAAGTTGAACGGTGCTATGAAGACCTACAAGACCTTTTAGAACTAAAACCCAAAAAAGATGTCCTTTTCATTATAGGGTACTGGAATGCAAAAGTAGGAAGTCAAAAAACACCTGGAGTAACAGGCAAATTTGGCCTTGGAGCACGGAATGAAGCAGGGCAAAGGCTAATAGAGTTTTGTCAAGAGAACGCACTGGTCATAGCAAACACCCTCTTCCAACAACATAAGAGAAGACTCTACACATGGACATCACCAGATGGTCAACACTGAAATCAGATTGATTATATTCTTTGCAGCCAAAGATGGAGAAGCTGTATACAGTTAGCAAAAACAAGACCAGGAGTTGACTGTGGCTCAGATCATGAACTCCTTATTGCCAAATTCAGACTTAAATTGACGAAAGTAGGGAAAACCACTAGACCATTCAGATACGACCTAAATCAAATCCCTTATGATTATACAGTGGAAGTGAGAAATAGATTTAAGGGACTAGATCTGATAGATAGGGTGCCTGATGAACTCTGGACGGAGGTTCGTGACATTGTACAGGAGACAGGGACCAAGACCATCCCCATGGAAAAGAAATGCAAAAAAAGCAAAATGGCTGTCTGAGGAGGCCTTACAAATAGCTGTGAAAAGAAGAGAAGCAAAAAGCAAAGGAGAAAGGGAAAGATACAAGCATCTGAATGCAGAGTTCCAAGGAATAGCAAGGAGAGATAAGAAAGCCTTCCTCCGCGATCGATGCAAAGAAACAGAGGAAAACAACACAATAGGAAAAACAAGAGATCCCTTCAAGAAAATTAGAGATTCCAAGGGAACATTTCATGCAAAGATGGGCTCGATAAAGGACAGGAATTGTATGGACCTAACAGAAGCAGAAGATATTAAGAAGAGGTGGCAAGAATACACAGAAGAACTGTACAAAAATGATCTTCACGACCAAGATAGTCACGATAACATGATCACTGACCTAGAGCCAGACATCTTGGAATGTGAAGTCAAGTGGGCCTTAGAAAGCATCACTACGAACAAAGCTAGTGAAGGTGATGAAATTCCAGTTGAGCTATTTCAAATCTTGAAAGATGATGCTGTGAAAGTGCTGCACTCAATATGCCAGCAGATTTGGAAAACTCAGCAGTGGCCACAGGACTGGAAACGGTCAGTCTTCATTCCAATCCCAAAGAAAGGCAATGCCAAAGAATGCTCAAACTACCGCACAATTGCACTCATATCACATGCTAGTAAAGTCATGCTCAAAATTCTCCAAGCCAGGCTTCAGCAATATGTGAACCGTGAACTTCCAGATGTTCAGGAAGGTTTTAGAAAAGGCAGAGGAACCAGAGATCAAATTGCCAACATCCACTGGATCATGGAGAAAGCAAGAGAGTTCCAGAAAAGCATCTATTTCTGCTTCATTGACTATGCCAAAGCCTTTGACTGTGTGGATCACAATAAACTGTGGAACATTCTGAAAAAGATGGGAATCCCAGACCACCTGACCTGCCTCTTGAGAAACCTGTATGCAGGTCAGGAAGCAACAGTCAGAACTGTACATGGAACAACAGTCTTGTTCCAAATAGGAAAAGGAGTACGTCAAGGCTGTATATTGTCACCCTGCTTATTTAACTTCTATGACGAGTACATCATGAGGAACGCTGGGCTGGAAGAAGCACAAGCTGGAATCAAGATTGCTGGGAGAAATATCAATAACCTTAGATATGCAGATGACACTACCCTTATGGCAGAAAGTGAAGAGGAACTCAAAAGCCTCTTGATGAAAGTGAAAGAGGAGAAAAGGTTGTCTTGAAGCTCAACATTCAGAAAACAAAGATCATGGCATCTGGTCCCATCACTTCATGGGAAATAGATGGGGAAACAGTGGAAACAGTGTCAGACTTTATTTTTTTGGGCTCCAAAATCACTGCGGATGCTGATTGCAGCCATGAAATTAAAAGACGCTTACTCCTTGGAAGGAAAGTTATGACCAACCTTGATAGTATATTAAAAAGCAGAGACATTACTTTGCCAACAAAGGTCCATCTAGTCAAGGCTATGGTTTTTCCAGTGGTCATGTATGGATGTGAGAGTTGGACTGTGAAGAAAGCTGATCGCCAAAGAATTGATGCTTTTGAACTGTGGTGTTGGAGAAGACTCTTGAGAGTCCCTTGGACTGCAAGGAGATCCAACCAGTCCATTCTAAAGGAGATCAGTCCTGGGTGTTCATTGGAAGGACTGATGCTAAAGCTGAAACTGCAATACTTTGGCCACCTCATGCGATGAGTTGACTCACTGGGAAAGACTTTTATGCTGGGAAAGGTTGGGGGTGGGAGGAGACAGGGCCGACCGAGAATGATATGGCTGGATGGCATCACCAACTCTGTGGACATGAGTTTGAGTGAACTCCGGGAGTTGGTGATGGACAGGGAGGCCTGGCGAGCTGTGATTCATGGGGTTGCAGAGAGTCGGACACGACTGAGCGACTGAACTGAACTGAACTGAACACAGTCAATGGCTTTGGCATAGTCAATGAAGCAGAAATAGATGTTTTTCTGGAACTCTCTTGCTTTCTCCATGATCCAGCGGATGTTGACAATTTGCTCTATGGTGCCTCTGCCTTTTCTAAAACTAGCTTGAACATCTGGGAGTTCATGGTTCACATATTGCTGAAGCCTGGCTTGGAGAATTTTGAGCATGACTTTACTAGCATGTGATATGAGTGCAATTGTGCGGTAGTTTGAGCATTCTTTGGCATTGCCTTTCTTTGGGATTGGAATGAAGACTGACCGTTTCCAGTCCTGTGGCCACTGCTGAGTTTTCCAAATCTGCTGGCATATTGAGTGCAGCACTTTCACAGCATCATCTTTCAAGATTTGAAATAGCTCAACTGGAATTCCATCACCACCCCTAGCTTTGTTCGTAGTGATGCTTTCTAAGGCCCACTTGACTTCACATTCCAAGATGTCTGGCTCTAGGTCAGTGATCACGTTATTGTGACTCTTGGTCGTGAAGATCATTTTTGTACAGTTCTTCTGTGTATTCTTGCCACCTCTTCTTAATATCTTCTGCTTCTGTTAGGTCCATACCATTCCTGTCCTTTATCGAGCCCATCTTTGCATGAAATGTTCCCTTGGAATCTCTAATTTTCTTGAAGAGATCTCTTGTCTTTCCCATTCTGTTGTTTTCCTCTATTTCTTTGCATTGGTCACTGAGGAAGGCTTTCTTATCTCTCCTCTCTATTCTTTGGAACTCTGCATTCAGATGCTTATATCTTTCCTTTTCTCCTTTGTTTTTCACTTCTCTTCTTAGAGCCACTTAAAACTATGTGCTGAGCTGGAAAGTTGTGTCCAACTCTTTGCGACCCCATGGACTATAGCCCACAAGGCTCAGATTTTATCCATGGGATTTCCTAAGCGAGAATACTGGAGTGGGTTGCCATTTCCTTCTCCTTAAAACAATGAGGTTGATCTATTCAATAGAAGCAACAACATGGATTTGAATATATTGTTATGTCAAAAAGTAAATTTGCTGAATGATATTTATTTTATAATCTCATCTATGGTCAACCAAAAATATACATATTAATATATAGAAACACTAGAGAAGGGAATGTAAACCACTTCAGTATTCTTGCCTTGAAAACCCCATGAACAGTATGAACAAACAAAAACATAGGACACTAAAAGATGAATTTCCTAGGTCGGTAGGTGCCCAATATGCTACTGGAGAAGAGTGGAGAAATAACTCCAGAAAGAAGGAAGAGATGGAGCCAAAGCATAAACAACGCCCAGTTGTGGATGTGACTGGTGATGGAAGTAAAGTCCGATGTTGTAAAGAACAATATTGCATAGGAACCTGAAATGTTAGGTCCATGAATTGAGGCAAATTGGAAGTGGTCAAATAGGAGATGGCAAGACTGAACATTGACATTTTAAGAATCAGTGAACTAAAATGGACTGGAATGGGTGAATTTAATTCAGATGACCATTATATCTACTACTGTGGGCAGGGATCCCTTAGAAGAAATGGAGTAGCCATCATGGTCAACAATATCGTCCAAAATGAAATCTTGGATGCAATCTCAAAAACGACAGAATGATCTCTGTTCATTTCCAAGGCAAACCATTCTATATCACAGTAATCCAAGTCTAAGCCCCAACCAGGAAGGCTGAAGAAGCTGAAGTTGAATGGTTCTATGAAGACCTACGAGACCTTTTAGAACAAACACCCAAAAAAGATGTCCTTTTTGTTATAGGGGACTGGAATGCACAAGTAGGACGTCAAGAAACACCTGGAGTAACAGGCAAATTTGGCCTTGGAGTACAGAATGAAGCAGGGCAAGGCTATCAGAGTTTTGCCAGGAGAACGCACTGGTCATCGCCAACACCCTCTTCCAACAACACAAGAGAAGACTCTACACATGGACATCACCAGATGGTCAACACCAAATCAGACTGATTATATTCTTTGCAGCCAAAGATGGAGAAGGTCTATACAGTCAGCAAAAGCAAGACCAAGAGCTGGCTCATATCATGAACTCCTTATTGCCAACTTCAGACTAAATTGAAGAAAGTAGGTAAAACCACTAGACCATTCAGGTATGCTGCTGCTGCTGTGCTAAGTCACTTCAGTCATGTCCGACTCTGTGTGACCCCATAGACAGAAGCCCACCAGGCTCCCCCGTCCCTGGGATTCTCCAGGCAAGAACACTGGAGTGGGTTGCCATTTCCTTCTCCAATGTGTGAAAGTGGAAAGTGAAAAGTGAAAGTCAAGTCGCTCAGTCGTGTCCGACCCTTAGCGACCCCACGGACTGCAGCCTACCAGGCTCCTCCATCCATGGGATTTTCTAGGCAATAGTACTGGAATGGCTTGCCATTGCCTTCTCCATTCAGGTATGACCTAAATCAAATCCCTTATGATTATACAGTGGAAGTGACAAATAGATTTAAGGGACTAGATCTGATAGACAGAGTGCCTGATGAACTATGGACGGAGGTTCATGACATTGTACAGGAGGCAGTGATTAAGATCATCCCCAAGAAAAAGAAATCCAAAACGGCAAAATGGTTGTCTGAAGAGGCCTCACAAATAGCTATGAAAAGAAGAGAAGTGAAAGGCAAAGGAGAAAAGGAAAGATATATCCATCTGAATGCAGAGTTCCAAAGAGTAGCAAGGAGAGATAAGAAAGACTTCCTCATTGATCAGTACAAAGAAATAGAGGAAAACAATAAAATGGGAAAGACTAGAGATCTCTTCAAGAAAATTAGAGATACAAAGGGAAATTTTCACGCAAAGATGGGCACAGTAAAGGACAGAAATGGTATGGACCTAACAGAAGCAGAAGATATTAAGAAGAGGTGGCAAGAATACACAGAAGAACTACACGAAAAAGTTCTTCACAACCCAGATATTTATGATACTGTGATCACTCACCTAGAGCCAGACATCCTGGAATGCAAAGTCAAGTGGGCCTTAGGAAGCATCACTACAAACAAAGCTAGTGGAGGTGATGGAATTCCAGTTGAGCTATTTAAAATCCTAAAAAGATGATGCTGTGAAAGTGCTGCACTCAGTATGTCAGCAAATTTGGAAAACTCAGCAGTGGCCACAGGACTGGAAAAGGTCAGTTTTCATTTCAATCCTGAAAAAATGCAATGCCAAAGAATGCCCCAACTACCACACAATTGCATTCATCTCACACACTAGTAAAGTAATGCTCAAAATTCTCCAAGCCAGGCTTCAGCAGTATGTGAACCATGAACTTCCAGATGTCAAACAAGGCAGAGGAACCAGAGATCAAATTGCCAGCGGGATCATCCAGAAAGCAAGAGAGTTCCAGAAATACATCTACTTCTGCTTTATTGACTATGCCAAAGCCTTTGACTGTGTGGATCACAACAAACTGTGGGAAATTCTGAAAGAGATGGGAATACCAGACCACTTGACCTGCCTCTTGAGAAACCTGTATGCAGGTCAGGAAGCAACAGTTAGAACTGGACATGGAACAACAGACTGGTTCCAAATAGGAAAAGGAGTACGTCAAGGTTGCATATTGTCACCCTGCTTATTTAACTCTTATGCCGAGTACATCATGAGGAATGCTGGGCTGGAAGAAGCACAAGCTGGAATCAAGATTTCCAGGAGAAACATCAATAAACTCAGATATGCAGATGACACTACACTTATGGCAGAAAACGAAGAAGAACTAAAGAGCTTCTTGATGAAAGTAAAAGAGGAGAGTGAAAAAGTTGACTTAAAATTCAACATTCAGAAACCTAAGATCATGGCATGTGGTCCCATCACATCATGGCAAATAGATGAGATACAATGGAAACAGTGACAGACTATTTTGAGGGGCTCCAAAATCACTGCAGATGGTGACTGCATGAAATTAAAAGACACTTGCTCTTTGCAGGAAAAGGTATGACCATCCTAGACAGCATATTAAAAAGCAGAGACATTACTTTGCCAACAAAGGTCCATCTAGTCAAAGCTTTGGTTTTTCCAGTAATCATGTATGGATGTGAAAGTTAGACTATAAAGAAAGCTGATCACCGAAGAATTGATGCTTTTGAACTGTGGTGCTGGAGAAGACTCTTGAGAGTCCCTTGGACTGCAAGGAGATCCCACCAGTCCATCCTAAAGGAGATCAGTCCTGAATATTCATTGGAAGGACTGATGTTGAAGCTGAAACTCCACTACTTTGGCCACCTGATGCGAAGAATTGACTTATTTGAAAAGACCCTGATGCTGGGAAAATTGAAGGCGTGAGGAGAAGGGGATGACAGAGGATGAGATGGTTGGATGGCATCACTGACTCAATGGACGTGAGTTTGACTAAACTCCAGGAGTTGGCGATGGACAGGGAGGCCTGAGGTGCTGCAGTTCATGGGGTCACAAAGTGTCAGACACAACTGAGTGACCGAACTAATGCATAGAAAAAGTCTGAAAGACACACTTAAACTTAATAGTTTTTACCTCTGGGGGGCTGGATGGGGGAGGTTGTACTTGATAAGCTGTGTGAGATTTTTATTTTTATGTTATACAATTCTCATTTTTGTGAGCATATATCAATTTTATATTTTAAAATGCATTCCTTTCTCTTTTTCTCACTCAGTTTATATTTAAAAATAACTTTCCTTTCTCTTTCTTCTTTAGTGCTCCCTGCCTCAGAGAGACTTTCCTCTCCTCCAGTCTGGATGTTTCCCAGAGGGATCCCTCTCCAGCTCCACCTGGGTAAGAGGACCCCAGGAGACAAGGAGATTACACTGACAGGTTGAGAGGCAGTTTTGCCTCCCTCTAAAGAAATTATCTCGGGCAACATACTCGACCTCTGGGAGCCTCAGCTGGGAAATGTGACCATTGAGAAGGTTTTTCCCAGGGTCTGTGTCATATTGATGGCCCCAGCAGTGACCTACTGCAGGTCAGTGGTTTTCCAGACCCTGCCCTTGTCTCCTGGAGACCATCTCCTGCCTTATAAGGGAAGCTTGCAGCACCTTTCACACTGAGGTGCTGCTGACACTGATGGGTAACAGCGGGCTTTATCCCACCTCAGGTCTGTTCTATTTCGGGGCTGCTATCAGCCATTTCTCATCTCAGACTTGTCTCTGTTATCTAAATGGCCCCTTGGGGGAGGGGAAGCTGATGCTTCAGCCCTCAAGGAGAGCTGCTTTTGTATAGGTTTGAAGTTGGTTTCTCTGAGTGAGCCTGTCACTCAAATGCCCTGGTGGCTCCTGAGTTGCATCTAGAGACATTGTTGGTTGAGTCACCTGTATGTGAAGACTGTAGTTCCAGGCTTTACTGCCAACTCTCTAAATGTGACATAAACAACTCCATAAACATGACATTGTGTGAGTGTGCGTGTGTGTGTGACTACCTTGTATTAAGCACTCCCTCTGTGCCTGCCAGCCTGCTTGGTGCTTTACGTGGGACCATAACCTAGGGGCTATGTGTTATTAAGCCCATTTCACAGATGAGGAAACCTGAGACTCAGAGAGAGCGAGTAACTTGTAAGTTCATTTATAAGAGATCCTTTAGTTTTAAGAAGTTGAGTTAAAGAGTACCCACAAAACTTTACTCACCTTAGTCAAGGCTGCCCCTTTCTTTTGCTTTTGGTAAGTACATAACAAGTCATCCAAAACACCCCAGTAACTACTGGAGGAGAACGGAATTCATTGCTGATCTTTTCTCAAGTCTTCCTCCACCACCACCCCTCAACCACCACCAACATTTGATTATTTCCATTTTCTTTCTTCACCAGATATTTGTTTAAAGAAATAAAAACATTATGGTTAGCAGTATCTGCCAAGTTTTGGCGGCTGGGTGGGGGAGAAGAGGACCAGGCCTGAGCAGACGGGGTACAAAGCAAATGCTTATGTGTCATTTAAAATGTGGTCTGTGCCTGTGTCAGACATTTGCACAACGCTCTGAATCAATTTTGTTGATTCGGACGCTTTGGGGAGAATAACAAACCTATCTTGAAAGATGGGGCCAGGAAACAACTTCCCTGGAGCTCATTTTCCAGTGACAAGTTCCACCTTATCTCAAGTGGCTCCCCTCCTGAAATTATAAGCATATGTCCTACCGCCATGGAAAATAAATTTGTCGAGACAACAAGTTGGCATGAAGAGAGACAGTGTACAAAACAGGAAGCCATGGGAAGTGCTTCCACACTTCTCCAGGAGACAAATTGCTTTGTAATTTTCACTCAAAACAACTTATAGAAGTTAGTACTTTATTCCCCAGTTCTGTAAAAGCCTAATTGGTGCCCATATATTAGACTAATATTTTTTCCAGCCCTTTAAACTCTGCCACAAGATTAGAATGGGGGAAAAAAGAATAATTGAGTTCTCCGTGGAATGAGATGACATCACCTGAAAAATGCCCAGATTTCACCTATAAACTGCTGGGATATTTGCTTGATTCTTTTATGGCTCCTCTCTTAGCCCCTCTCATCTTCACAAGGAAAACTCCATACAGCCTTTGCCTATCCCTTCTCTATGATTTAAAAGCCCCAGTTGCTTCTTTGTGGACCTAAAGATTATTCTCTAGCCCCTGGTGTGTTTGGTACTATTCCCAGAAGAAGGTACACATAAGCTTTTTAAGAGGTCGCAAGAAATTGCTTCATCATTCTTGAATTTGAGGACCTTTCTGGGAGAGAAGGGATTTTTGTCTGCATTCTTCAGTCTGCGTGCCCATTGCCTAAGACAAGGTCAGGTACATTCTTGGTGCTCAATAAATATTTATTAAAATCAAGGAATAAATTACAGTAGACATCTGCGGTTACTGCCTGCCTGCACTCATTCCTTTCTTCCTGGTAAAAGCACCTGGAGCTTTTCTGGGAAACCTCATCTTTCCCATTCCCAGTGTGCCTGAGTGTGAACTATAAAGGTGAATTATCCCCAGCTCGGGGGGTGGGCACATGTCCCAGGCCTGAACCATGAACCACAGTGATTGGTTCAGAGATGGGCACATGATCTAACGTGAGTCCAATGAGAGTGAGCCTTGAGGATTTTACGGGAACTCTGAGGATAAGAATTTTTGTTCTGTTTTCCCCCACCATAACTGCAATCTCTAAGGATACTGTGAGCCAGGAGTTTCAGCCTTCACCTCATAGAAAAGCCCTGCTTAGGAATCAATTAAATACAGAGAAATGCAGAGCCAAGAGAGGGAGAAAAGGATTAAGTTCTACAGTCATTGTTTAATCCTTGAATCTAACTATATCTGGGCCCCAAAATCCCCTGGAGTTTTTAATCATATGACCCAATAAATTCCCTCAAACTGGTTTCTAGAAATCTAATAGTTTTAAAAATAAAATAAAGAAACAAATTAAGGAAATGTCAGTGATTTCACCATTCTGGTAACTATGGTTTCTATTAGAATATGTCCATACCTGACTCATAGCAGTCAGGAATCATGCCGCTATTTCTAAGAGAGACCAAGATGCAACAACTTAAACAAGATAACTTTTTAATTCCCCCATGCTAAAATCTGGGAAGCAATCCAAGCTGGAACAGTGGCTGTTAACTAGGATTCTATTTTGTTACTTTGCCATCCTCAAAATGTAGCTTTCCTTTCTGGCTCTCATGGTCTGAGATGGCCGTTTGAGCTCCTACCATCATGCGTCTTGCCACCAGCGGAAAGAGTAAAAGGAGAAAGTGAACAACGTGTTCATCTCTTGGCACGGTGGACTTGGAGAAAGGTATAGGTGGGTGGACCAGAAGCGAAACTGAAAATAATTCCTCCCTCCCTCCTTCCTGCTCTGCTTTTTTCTTCCTTCCTCTCTCCCCGCTTCCCTTCTTCCTGCTTCTTTCTCTCTTCCTCTCTTCCTTCCTTCCCTTCTTCCCTCCTTCTACCTTCCCTTCTTCCCTCCCTCTCCCTCCTTCCCTTCCTCTCCTTTCCTCCAAGGCTTCACTGAGGACCCACTATGTACCACCTACTGTGATGGGTAGGTGACTAGAGAGACAACACTGAATAAGGTAGACTATTAAAAATGCCAGAGGTCCAGTTTTAGGAGGTAGCAGCTCTCAGAGTGAGTTCTGGGACTTCCTTTTTACAAGAGTGAGAAAACCTTGGCACCCCCAACTTCCAAAAGCCTAGAGATTTCCAATCTACCCTGTGTCTACCAAACCAGGAAAAGATCTGTGAACTCGATTTGCATTTTGTGTAGCATAATTCATGTGTACATATTACTTTTCTCCATCCTATGTATATTATAAACCCTTAATGTTTAATCATGCTATTAAAGACTTTCTTTTCCAAGGAATTTCAGGAAATCACAGAGAGGTGAAAAAGATACTTCTCTATAAAATGGAGACAATAACGTTACCTGCTTCACAGATGTGTTGTGAAAATTAAATGAGATAATACATATAAAGTGCTTAGCACAATAAAGATGTAATAGTTTTTAAAATTATATTATATTTTCTGACCAGAGAATGTTCTTTCTTTTTTTTCCTAATTCTATTTGGGGCACTTGGTAGAGAAAGTGTTTAGATTTTTTTTTTTAATGAATATATATGACTTTTATGTTTAACAATTTAATATTCAAGAAAGATGACTATTCTGTGTTTGTAAAAATGAAACATTCTCATTGTGAAGTATTTAAGCAATGGAGAAATGTCCATGCTTTATAATAACCCCAAACGATTATCATTAAGTGAATGATATTTCACATCTTTCTAAGCAGATGAATCAGTTACAATGTTTTTAACTCCAAAAAGATGTGTATAAAATCTGATTCAAATGGGTTTAACTCATATGGAAATATGTTGATTGCCATAATCGATGTTCAGAGACAGCAGTCCGATCCACTTCAGTTTTCTGTGGCTCTACCCTCTGTGTGTGGGGGCGTTAGCCTCAGACTGGCTTCATTTGTGGTAAAAATGGCTGTAGCCACTCTGGGCTTTGCACTTTCCCATACCAAGTCCAGAGGGAGAGAAGGAGCCTCCCGTGGTGAGTGTGGTGTGTGTATTGTAAAAGCTAGGATACCTCTTTTCCCAGAAGTCCCCAGCAAACCTTCCCTCAAGCTATGCTGGCCTTAGCTGGGTCATAAACCTAGATTCTGAGGCAGGACTCTGCCACACTCTGGTTTTCTTTGCCTGAGTTCCCTGGGATAAGGAGAAATGGGATTATCCTGGGATAAGTCACCACACTACAGAGCTACAGAGTCCCCTGTGCAGGTTCAGTCCCTGGGTCAGGAAGATCCCCTGGAGGAGGAAATGGCAACCCACCCCAGTATTCTTACCTGGAGAATTTGACGGACAGATGAGCCTGGCAGGCTACAGTACATTGGGTCACAGAGAGTCAGACATGGCTGAAGCGACTTAGCACACAGGCACATATGGCATGTATTATCTGGTGGAGATAGCTAAATGAAAATCAGGGCACTGTTTAGAAGGGAGAAGACAGGAGAGAAGAAGGTATGCTTAAAAGAGACAAGATGACACAGACCCAGAGAGGAAGAAATCTTTTTACAGAAATATGAGAATACTACGCATGCTATTTTTAATAAAATAATAGATTTAATATGACTTGAACATTGGAAAAGTAAAACTAAATTAAAACTGAAGGAATTGCTGCCCTTCTGTTAAATGTATCTTCACCACAAAGGATATTATTTCCTTAAAATTCCCTCTTGGGGAAATAAGGTTAAGAAAAGAAGTTGTTAAAAGAAGTTTTAAGTTGTTGGAATCATTGCTTTTTAAGAGCAGGTTTCAATTTTAGAGAGGATCGAATGACTCAGGATACGAAAGACGAGTAAACCTTTTGTCTCGCACTTCCTCCTGTCTCCCCACCCCTCACCTCCTTCTGCTGACTCTGTTGCTGTTTTTTACAGTATCAGTTTGGAACATTCCCATTCTGTTGTGGAAACCTTACTCCCATAATGGTTTCATATCATCAGTTCCGTATTCAAGTGAATCTTATGTTCATGACCCGTCCTTTTTACCCCATCCTGTTCCTTTCCAGATGCTTTGTTTTGCCTCATCTCTAAATTGACCGAGTTTAATCACTGAATAGAAATTTTCTCAAGAAAGATCATAGGTGTGTCTTCTCTGAGTCCCTTCCTGTGTCAGAATATTTGTCTGAGATTTTTACCGTCTTGGGTGAGTAAACAATTCTTGAGTCACCCTCTGCCTTAGCAGTTCTAGACGGTGCTCCATTCTGCTCTGGCACTGAGTATTGATCATCACAGTTCAGTGCAGACCTAATTGACTTCCTTCCCTTTTAATGTCAGTATGCCAAAGGATTTTTTTGTTTGTTTTCCCTTCAAGTCCTTGATGTTCAATAAGTTAAAGAGGCTGTGTCTCAGTGTTGAGCATTCAGTTCTTCCTTTCCTGGATCCTGCTGTGCTGTTTCAGTCTTTGCTTCATTTCATCAGGTGTCAGGGAAATTTTCTTCTTTTATATCTTTGCATATTTAGTCTGTCCTATTTGTGGATTCTCTATTTTAAGAATAACAGGTTAAAATTGCTTTGCGCTTTTCATATTTACTGTTTATCTCAAGCATTTTTTTCTGTCTGTAATTTTATTTTGAGCTGTGTCTATTCAGCTTTTTGCTATTTTTATTTATTAGTTCCATAATAATATTTTGGTCTTTAATTTCTTTCAATAGACCTTAAATCTCCATTTTTCAAAAAGATCATTCTCTAATTATTTTTCCCTTTGGGCCTCAGTACGTTGAATTCATATTATTATTAACCTGTTTTATAACCTCATATACTCAGCTAGTTTTCTTTTCCCAGATGTGGAGCTTCTGATGAAAATGCTCAAGATTTTTGATAATTCATCATGCAGATGACACTACCCTTATGGCAGAAAGTGAAGAGGAACTCAAAGGCCTCTTGATGAAAGTGAAAGAGGAGAGTGAAAAGGTTGGCTTGAAGCTCAACATTCAGAAAACGAAGATCATGGCATGTGGTCCCATCACTTCATGGGAAATAGATGGAAAAACAGTGGAAACAGTGTCAGACTTTATTTTTTTGGACTCCAAAATCACTGCAGATGCTGATTGCAGCCATGAAATTAAAAGACACTTACTCCTTGGAAGGAAAGTTATGACCAACCTTGATAGTATATTAAAAAGCAGAGACATTACTTTGCCAACAAAGGTCCGTCTAGTCAAGGCTATGGTTTTTCCCGTGGTCATGTATGGATGTGAGAGTTGGACTGTGAAGAAAGCTGATCGCCGAAGAATTGATGCTTTTGAACTGTGGTGCTGGAGAAGACTCTTGAGAGTCCCTTGGACTGCAAGGAGATCCAACCAATCCATCCTAAAGGAGATCTATCCTGGGTGTTCATTGGAAGGACTGATGCTAAAGCTGAAACTGCAATACTTTGGCCACCTCATGTGACAAGTTGACTCACTGGAAAAGACTCTGATGCTGGGAAAGGTTGGGGGCGGGAGGAGAAGGGGACGACCGAGAATGAGATGGCTGGATGGCATCACCGACTCTGTGGACATGAGTTTGAGTGAACTCCGGGAGTTGGTGATGGACAGGGAGGCCTGGCGTGCTGTGATTCATGGGGTCGCGGAGAGTCGGACACGACTGAGCGACTGAACTGAACTGAACTGAGGAAGAGCACAGGATTGGAATCTGCACTCTTCTAAAAGTTCCCCTTTCCTTCCTTGTCTTCCTCTTTTGAAGTACTTCTTCACTTCACTGACTTGACTTCACTTCCTTGTTTGTACCCATTTCCTTGTTTGCTTTCTGTTGCTGATTTCCTTTACTTACTGGTTTTTATTATTTTTGTTCATATACTACATATCAAGGGAGGAGAATATTTTGTCTTCATTCTGCCTTCTTTCTTTAGAAGTTTGTATTATTTCTATTTACTGACACTTGTTATAAAGTCAGAAAGAAGTGATCTCCATTGCTTAAAAATAAATCAATGCTGGGGCTTCCCTGGCAGTCCAGTGGCTGAGATTTCACCTCCAGGGCAGGGGGTGCAGGTTCCATCCTGGTCTAGGAACCAGGAGCCCACATACCTCTCAGCCGAAAGACTGAAACATGAAACAGAAACAGTATTGTACCAAATTCAATAAAGACTTCAAAAAATAAAAATAAAATAATAAAATAAAACTAAATCAATGATATAATGTGAGGTTTATTAAACACTTTGAAGTCCTATGCAAATATTATTTTTAGAAGATGAGATCGTAGAATCTTAAGCTTAAAAAAGGCCTAGGATCTTGTGTTTTAATCCCACAGCCAACTCAGAAACCCTCCTGCAGCATTTCTCATGATGACTTCTCCTGCTCTCCGTGATGGGAATTCACTGTTGGGCAAAGCCAAACAAATTCAGGGAATAGACAGCTCTCAGTGTGAGTAATCACCTCTGTGTATTAAGGCAAAATGTGCTTTCCTGAACTTCAGCCTAGAGACTCTAGCTCTGCTCTGTCAGCAGGTGGCAAAACGGGCATCATTTGAAGTTGTCACAATGTGGAGACATCAGCAAACTAAAAAGAAAAAAATAGGAAAGAAAGATTTAATGGGCTTGTGTATGAACAAGACAGATCACAATAATTTGTAGGAACTGTTTTCTACTTGTGCCCCCAAAACACACAGCTGAAAAAAATGATTTTAGCTGTAAAAATGATTAACTTTGTAGCAAGTTTTTAATCTGAATTTAACCAAATCCTACAAAATTTTGTTAAAGGTTCATAGATACTTGCTTCTATAAACGTTGGCAACATTAAAAGAAGAAAGACTGCTCCTGATATCTGGCCCTTATCACCTCTCTCTGCCTCTCAGTCTACTGAATGAGCACTTGCTGAGTGAGAAACACATTTCCCAGTGGGTCAAGCACTTCTCAAGAGGAAGCAGCCTGAGGATTACTTCCTAATCTACACACCCCTGCCAGGCAGTGCCAAGTGACCCATTTGGAAATATTTTTTGGACAAATAACTGTTCCTGTAGTCAAATGTTTTAAAAATACTTCCAAAAGAATCTTTTCAACAATGCTGATTCTAATCTGTAACAGAAATGCATTTATATTTTACAGATTTTTTTTTTACAACGGTTCAAATTTCCCTTGAAAATGCTTAGGAACTTTGGTCAGTCTTTTGTTCTCCTTTTTAGAGTAAACATTTCTAAAGAATTTTTATGACACTTCAGTACTGACACTTAGGCATTAAATAAGAGACTGATGGAGGGCGGTGTAGAGATCCACAGTGATACAGGTTAAGAGCCCCCTGACCCCCACAGTGCCAGCCCTGCCTGTAGGAAGGTTCATGTGGTTTGTGAATTCTTTCCACCATCTCTCTATATGAGGTTGACACCTCTGAGCTTGAGAAACGCTTGAGATCCTTCTGTGGAGTTTTGTTTTTATTTTTTTATTTTACTGAAACATAGTTGATTTACAATATTGTGTTAGTTTCTGGTGTATAGTAAATTGATTCAGTTTATATATATATATCCCTTTTCATATTTTTTTCCATTATGGTTTATTTGAGCAAAGTTTCATGTATACACACTTTTAGGTAATCCTTACCCAAGTCTACATTTTCAAAGGACTTTTTAAGAATCTTATTATTATTTGTTTATTTTCCTGAGGACTGGGTCGGAATGTCTTCAGTTGCAAAGGCGATGACCTCAGGATTTTGTTTTGTTTTTTCATTCTCCTTGTTTTTACTTCAGAGAAGAGGCAGGACAATTCTGTCCCTCCATCACTGGTCTGGTGTATGAGAGGGCTTAGAGAAGAGCCTCCCCAGTGCAGGGCCCTTTCCTTAAACTCTCACCCTGTGTCAGGCCCTTTGTGTGCACTGCTGTATCTAATGTTCTCAGCAACTCTCTGGGGTTCAGTTCAGTTCAGTTCAGTCACTCAGTCATGTCCGACTCTTTGCAACCCCATGAATAACAGCACCCCAGGCCTCCCTGTCCATCACCAACTCCCAGAGTTCACTCAAACTCATGTCCATAGAGTCGGTGATGCCATCCAGCCATCTCATTCTCTGTCGTCCCCTTCTCCTCCTGCCCCCAATCCCTCCCAGCATCAGAGTCTTTTCCAGTGAGTCACCTTTTCGCATGAGGTGGCCAAAGTATTGCAGTTTCAGCTTTAGCATCAATCCTTCCAATGAACACCCAGGACTGATCTCCTTTAGAATGGACTGGTTGGATCTCCTTGCAGTCCAAGGGACTCTCAAGAGTCTTCTCCAGCACCACAGTTCAAAAACATCAATTCTTCGGTGATCAGCCCTCTTCACAGTCCAACTCTCACATTCATTCATGACCACTGTTCTATCTTATTCCTGCTTCACATGTTGGGAAATGAAGGTGCAGAGAGGTTCAATGGCTTGCCCAAGGTTACTCATCTTGGAAGCAGAAGAACCCAAATGTGAAACTCAGTCTGATTCTAGAGCTTGTACTCAGAACCTTCCCACCCCCACTACTGTGCTGCTCCCCTACAGTGAGGGTATCGAGTACCTACATCAGCAGCCTGGTAACTAGCTCAAATGATCATCTCCAGCGAACCTCTTGTGAGCAGCTCACAAGGTGCTATTATAGGAGATAAAGTGGCAAAGGAAGATATCTGCGGGTGGCACATGATGCTGACAGATTCTTACACAGGATCTCAGTGTCCTAATGGGCTTTCTATTTCCAGCAATGTGGTGGATTGCTACATAGAGCCCTCCTGCTATGAAGACACCTGGAAATGAGATCTAAAATAGAGCTATCATTCCTTTAAATGTCAAACTGGACTCAAAAGAGAGAAAAGGAAATCCCAGGGACCAAAAAAGAAATGAAAACTAGAAACCAGAGCGCAATCTGCAAACTAAAGCTGGAGCTACCTGGGGGGATTTGATGATCTCACAAACCGAGGAGCTTGGGATATAGTGGTTACTCTGGGACAGAAGGAAAACTCAGTATCTCTTGTAAAGCTGTTACCCGTAATGAAAGGGTAAAGAGAAAAGAAAAGACCCTCAAAAGACCGAGAGAAATGACAGAAAGGCTCACATTCCTTGGAGTGAGCTCTCAGTGGTGGAAAACTTTGAAACCCCAGACCTACCCTCTCTAGCCTTGGGGTTCAACAGTGAATTTCCCATATGGTACCAGACACCCCTGGATGTTAAATTAGCATAGTGGCATTTCTTAGATGCTCCCCAAATTCCTGACAAATGCAGAGGTGAGGCATTACTAGAGAGACATTCCCAAACCTGGAGCCCCAAGGTTCCCATGGATCAAACAGTAGATGAAATGAGTTCACAATGCAAGATCTTTAAAAAAAAAAAGAACACCAAGCATATGAGCCAATGCCAGCAGGCATAGCAATAGAAATATCCATCTTTCCAAAACCAGATATCAGAAAGAAGCTATAAAATAAGAACATAGAAAGTGATTAAAGGTAAGAAAGGAGTAATGAGAAAAAAATCATCAAAAAAAAAAAAAAACCAACCAAAAAACAAACCTAAGCAGATTGCTTAGTTCAAATAGAAGTTTGAACAAAGGAGCAAGGCTCCATACTTAAGAGCAGCTGAAGGAAGAACCAGGGGAGCACTTGATCCAACTCTGTCTGACATCTGAGACAGATGGAAAAATTTCCAGAACACTGCACAGGGGAACAAGTGGTCCCAGGAAGACAGTCTTGGGCCTTTTACTGGAAACAACAGACAAGAATAGCTCTTTTTGTATTGGACTGCCCTGTCATCAGCAAACCCTTTTTGTAAAGGGCCAGATAATAATTATTTCCAGCTTTGCCAGCCATGCGTGTCACATAATTGTCTTCGTGTTTTCCTGTAACCCTTGAAAATGCAAACATTTTCCTTAGCTCACAGGCCTCCAGGTGGGTTTTGACCTGAGGGCTATTATTTGCAGACCCTGTGCTGAGCCATAGTCTGTCGTTCTCCTGGGCATTTGCCACCACCATGTGCATGGGGAGAGTCTGCCTGTGAATGAAACTGCTTGAAGAAAGGCCTTGCCAGGAAGAGGACAGAGAACACAAATTCCTGATGACAGGGTTTGAGTGTCTGGACCCACCATACACAAAGGTCCAACCATGAATTCTTAGTTATGTGAATTAATAAATATTCTTTTTTTTAAAAAAGCCACTTTTCCTTGGTTTTATGCCACTTATAAACAAAAGAGCAATATGCACATTTAGCAATGCCCTTGCAGCTCATTTTAAGAGAATCTTGAAATCCTTTGTGTGTGATAGTCTGCTTGCCTTAACATTGTCTAAACAGCAATAGATTTCACTTGGGAATTACAGAAGACATAATGAATGCACCATTATTCTACAATCAGCTGCTTTGTGGAGGAAAAAAGAAAAGAGAGGAAAATAGTAGTTTTGTATGTGTCCAGCACCATACTGAGTGGTTTTACAAGTTATCTCATTAAAGCGTTACAATGATTTTTTCAACCGCAATCGCAAATGTCCTAGATCAGGGGTCATCAAACTTTTGGTGTAAAGGGCCAGAGAGTAAATACTTTTGGCTTTGTGGTCTACATATTGATACGACTTAACCCCGCCTTGCAGAGCAAATGTAGCCATAGACAACAAATAGAACAGGTATGGCTGTGTTCCAATAAAACTTTATTTGCAAAAACAGGTGGTAGAAAGCAATCATCAATCAATAAAAATAAATAAATATTAAAAAGCAGGTGGTGGGCAGGATTTGGTCTGTGGGCTGTAGATTGTTGACATTTGTACAAGATGATCATTGCCCTCCGAGCAAATGAGCTTAACTATATGAAAAGAGCACTTCCCCTTAATACTATCCAGGTTACTCGTGCTTCGTCCAATATTGTATTAAGAAATTTCTATTAAAATGTCAGCTTGGATAACCTGAATCGTTTATCTGGAACTTAGCACTTATGACCTCTTAAAAATTAGTGATCTTCATGTTTCTGCTTGTTTGCCCTGACTTGACTGGAAGCATTTTAAGGATATGATTGTTTGTTCACTTATTGTCTAAAACAGGGTGAAAGTGAACGTGTTAGTCGCTCAGTTCTGTCTGACTCTTTGTGACCCCATGGACTGTAGTCTGCAAGGCTCCTCTGTCCAGACAAGAATACTGGAGTGGTAGTCATTTCCTTCTCCAGGGGATCTTCCCAACCCAGGAATTGAACCTGGGTCTCCTTCATTGCAGACAGATTCTTTAGTGTCTGAGCCACTGGGGAAGCCCCAAACAGGGTAGTCAGTAACTACCATCCTTGGGCTAAATCCTGCCCCTGAGCAAACTCTGGCCTGGGGATCAAGCCTGCCTCCCCCACCGCTTGTTTTTATAAATAAAGTTTTATTGAAGTATACTAATTCACTTTCATATTTGCTATTTTAGTGCTATAATGAAAGAATTTAGTAGTTGTGGCAGAGATCAAAGCCAAAATTATTTGCCATCTGAACCTTTACATAAAAAGTTTCCCGGTTCATTCTCTGGACAGAAGGTGAAGTTATAATTACTTTAATTGCTGGCCGCATATTTTTTTAAGTAGGAAGTTGTCTTTGCTTGGGAAAATAGCTTGGTGAGTGTTTGGTGTGGAGAACACCCAGCACACAGGTATTTGGAAGAGCCCAGGCAGAAAGACGTACCATTCTGTATAAGAAAATGAGAAGAATGTTGGGTTTGGCTCCTAAAACAATGTAGGGGAAAAGCATAGTGGGTGGTGGGAAAAAAATTGGAGAGAGAGGAGCTGGGAAGTTTTTGAGAGGTAGGAACATTACATGAGGGTATAGCCAGGCTGGAAAAAGATCTAATACATGATTTTAAGTTGTTTGCTCTGTTGTATGCAATGTCACCCTTCCTGTGATCGCTTGGTCTTTAGGAAAATGCCTTGTTTTCATGGTTGCTTTGGGGGTGGGGTGGGTCAGAGAAGAAGCTGTGTGCTGTATAGCAGCTGAGGCCAGAGCGGAATGAAGAGCTGGCAACAAGATACAGAGGAAAGCAAATTTTGGTAAAGTCAGAACATGAGGACTAACCACAGAACCATACAACTAGCACGAGAACCAACTATAAGTCTACAAGAACTTCTCTAATTTGAAGAACCCTTGGAAGTGCTTTCAGTTCAGTGAAGTCGCTCAGTCGTGTCTGACTCTCTGCGACCCCATGAATCACAGCATGCCAGGCCTCCCTGTCCACCACCAACTCCCGGAGTTCACTCAAACTCACGTCCATTGAGTCGGTGATGCCATCCAGCCATCTCATTCTCTGTCGTCCCCTTCTCCTCCCGCCCCCAACCCCTCCCAGCATCAGAGTCTTTTCCAGTGAGTCAACTGTTCACATGAGGTGGCCAAAGTATTGGCGTTTCACGTTTAACATCAGTCCTTCCATTTTAGGTGTCTTTAATCTATGGAATTGGGTTTGGAGCAATCTTATCTAGAATTTAAGGGCCCAGGTGACCCTAGCTGATACCTGAGTTAGACCCTTACTCAACAAGTAGGAGTAAAGCACTCTCCTTGCTTCCAGGAGCTCACATTCTGTGGGAAACAGATTTGGAAATACAGGTGTAATAACGTCTCTGACAGAAAGATGCTGTGAATGCACGAATGGCGGAATGATCCACTTTGCCTCGGGGGTCAGGGAGGAATTCCTGTAGGAAGTGGCCTGTGAGCCGGATCTTGAAGGATGAGAAAGGCTTAATTGCTCAGAGAGGGAAAGGATCTCCCTTTCCCTGGCCAGAGGGAACCAGGGGTGCCCAAATGGGAGTCAGGAAGGTTCCTGTACGGGAAATTGAAGAGGCAGACTGTGCAGAGATGGGTCAGGGCCAGGTAATTTTGTTTCCTTCTTTTTTTTCCTCCATAATGTTTATTATATGAGGAAGGTGCTCAATAAAAGATGTTCTCAGATGGGTTAACATCTATTATTTAATGATCTATTGTTTAATTGATGCTGGGAAATATTGAAGGCAGGAGGAGAAGGGGATGACAGAGGATGAGATGGTTGCATGGCATCACCGACTCATGGATGTGAGTTTGAGCAAGCTCTGGGAGTTAGTGATGGACAGAGAAGCCTGGTGTGCTGCAGTCCGTGGGATCGCAAAGAGTGGGACGTGACTGAACGACTGAACTGAAATCATTTAATACGAACTGGGCCTTCATGTGGAGAAGGCAATGGCAACCCACTCCAGTACTCTTGCCTGGAAAATCCCACGGATGGAGGAGCCTGGTAGGCTGCAGTCCATGGGGTCGCTAAGAGTCGGACACGACTGAGTGACCTCCCGAGCACTGATGAGGTGTCTCCTGGGCTTTCCAGGTGGCGCTGGTGGTAAAGAATCCACCTGACAATGCAGGAGACATAAGAGACCTGGGTTCCATCCCTAGGTCAGGAAGACCCCCTGGAGGAGGAAATGGCAACACACTCCAGTATTCTTGCCTGGAGAATCCTGTGGATGGAGGAGCCTGGCAGGGTATGGTCCATAGGCTCACAAAGAGTCGGTCGGATACAACTGACTGATAGCATGTGTGCGCACGAGGTGTCCCTTTCTCATTGCTCTTTAGACCGTTTAATATTTGGTGGCCTTACAGCTGTTCTTCCTGTGAACATGTGTCTTGAGTGAACATCATGATCTATATCAAGGACTGGGGGGTTTTAACTGCTCTTTTAAAGTTTTTTATTGATGTACAGTTGATTTATAGTATTGTGTTAGTTTCAGGTATACAGCACAGTGGTTCAGTTATATATCCATGTACATTCTTTTTTATATTCTTTATATATGTTCCTTTTCAGATTCCTTTCCCTTATAGGTTATTATGAAATATTGAGACTAGTTCCCCATGCTATGCAGTAGGTCCTTGCTGGTTATCTATTTTTCATACAGTAGTGTAGTTGTGCGTATCCTAACCTTCTAATTTATCCCTCCCACCAACCCCCTTTCCCCTTTGGTAACCATAAGTTTGTTTACTATATCTATGAGTCTCTTTCTGTTTTTGAAATAAGTTCATTTCTATCATATTTTTAGACTCCACATATAAGTGATATCTTATGATATTTGTCTTTCCCTCTCTGGCTTACTTTACTTAATACAAAAATATCTAGGTCCAACCATGTTGCTACAAATGGCATTATTTCATTCTTTTTATGGCTTAGTAGTATTCCACTGTGTATATGTACCACATCTTTATCAATTCCTCTGTTGATGGACATTTAGGTTGCTTCCATGTCTCAGCTACTGTAAACAGTGCTGCAGTGAACACTGGGGTGCATGGATCTTTCTAAATTATTATTTTCTCCAGACATGTCTAGGAGTGGGATTGCTGGATCATACGGTTGTTGTGGTTTAGTTGCTAAGCCATGTCCCATTCTTTGCAACCCCACGGACTGCAGTGCAGATCATATGGTAGTTTAGTTTTAATTTTTTAAGGAACTTCCATATAGTTCTCCATAGCAGCTATACTAACTTACCTTCCCACCAACAGTGTAGGAGGACTTCCTTTTCTCCACATCCTCTAGCGTTTATTGTTTACAGACCTTTTGATGATGACCTTTCTGACTGGTGTGAGGTGACACCTCATTGTAGTTTTGATCTGTATTTGTGATGCTGAGCATCTTTTCATGTGCTTTTTTGCAACCGGTATGTCTTCTTTGGGCTTTCCTAGTGGCTTAGTGGTAGAGAATCCACCTGCCAATGTAGGAGACGCAGGTTCTATCCCTCGGTAGGAATGACCCCCCCCCTCCACCCGCCGAAGAAGAAAATGGCAACCCACTCCAGTATTGTTGCCTGGGAAATCCCATGGACACAGGAGCCTTGCAGGCTACAGTCCACAGGGTGACAAAGGGTCGAACACAATTTAGCAACTAAGCAACAATAAACATCTTCTTTGGAGAAATGTCTATTTGTAATTGATTATTTATGTTGTCAAAGGTTATGTGTTAAAAAAAAAAAAAAGCTCAGCCTTGAGTTTAAAACCTCACTTTGACCACTTCTTAATTGTAAAGTACAATTTAGTTAACCTCTTAGTTTCCCTCTCCATGGAGGGGGGATGATGATATCTGTGTGGCAGAATTACGGAGATGAGCAAATTACGTGACATAAGTAAAATTGTCAGCCCAGTGGCTATCACATAGTTGCTGCTCCATAAATATGAGTTCCCTATTTCCAATTAAATCTCTATACATGATTCTTTGATAGTTGTTTGCAACATTCATATTTTCCAGTAGAGTTCAGTTCAGTTCAGTTCAGTCACTCAGTGTCCGACTCTTTGCGACCCCATGAATCACAGCACGCCAGGCCTCCCTGTCCATCACCAACTCCCAGTAGCCACCAGCTATCTGTGGCCATTGAGCACTTGAAACATGGCTCATGAGAACGGGATGTGTCATAAATGTAAAATACATATCAAGTTTCAAAGACTTAGTATGAACTTAAGAACAGAAAATACCCCATTAATACATTTGCATATGGATTACAGGTTTAAATGATATTTTGGATATATTCAGATAAAAGATATATTCTTTTAAAAAATACCTCACCTCTTTCATTTTTTAAAATTGTATTTATGTATTTATTTTTATTTTTGGCTGCACTGTGTCTTTGTCGCTATGTTTGGGCTTTCTCTAGCTGGCGCAAATGGGGGCTGTTCACTGTGATGCTCTGGCTTCTCATGTGGTGGCTTCTCTTGTTGTGAAACATGGGCTCTAGAGCTTGTGGGTTTCAGTAATTCTGGCGTAGGGTCTTGGTTGTTCTGTGGCATGTGGGATCTTCCCAGACCAGGGATTGAACCCATGTCCCCTGCATTGACAGGCAGATTCTTAACCACTGGACCACCAGAGAAGTCTCTCACCTGTTTCCTTTTAATTTTCTAACATAATAGAAATTTTCAAGTTAGAGTCATGGCTCACCTAATGTTGCTGGTGGACAGTTACTTATCCAGAAGAGTGATGGAATTAAATTTCAAGGCTTCTCTAAAGCCCCTAGATGATCAATTAAATGTTTCCATTTTTCATCTTTTGCTATAAATATGTATTGCCTTAAATTCAATGGGATTTTGAAAGTAAATTACCTAACCATTAGAGAATAGGCTAAATGATTTTGATAGAAAAAAACTCAATGGTTAAACTTTTTTTTTTTTTGTATTTTTACCACCATCTGTGTCATCTGAATACCATGTTCTCTAATGCAAGGATGAAGGTTCAAGAACTGTCTCTCTGTCTCACTTCTGATGGATGGAATCCTGAAGCCCAGCTGCACACAGTACTCTCTGTCCCTTCTGGATTGCACAGTGAATTCATTTGCTTTTTATGTGCGACCGTGCCTTCACTTTTTGACAGTGCCCATCTTTCTTAGAAACCACACAGGGATGTCCCTGGACTACGGGGGAGATTCTTTTGAACTCTAAATCAGCAGTAGGCCTTGGGCTTGACATCAAAATCATTTAAACACACAAATGAGGAAACCCAATACAGGAGGTATGGTTTATATCTTAAAAAATCCAGTACACTAGCTGTCTTTGGGATGCAGAGAGAAGCTGAAGCATTTCTTCGCACACTGTATCTTCTCTTCCTTGCTACCAATCTGTTGATCTTTTTGCTGGGGGAGGCAGGGGGTGAGTGAGGCTCCCATTAAGCACTTAACATGGGTGGAGGCAGAGAGACAAAGGAGAGGGAAGTCGGTTTTCATTATGCTGCCACTTCGTTTTCAGTCTACATTTCCTTTCCCATCCTTAATTCCTCTAACCTCTCTTCCAACGCTCATACCCTCCCACAATGGCTACTTCTTCCTAAGGACACCCATGACCTCTGTATCACTAAAACCCACAGACACTGTCTGTCGTATCCAGGGATAACCATAAAGTCCACCTCACTTAGCCACTACTGGCCTGGGATAGCACAGCTGTGTTCAGTCTCTCGCTATCCTCATCTCCCAGCCAGCACTCTCAAGCTGACTTTCTTCTACCATGCCCAGCAGTCTTCTGAATGGCTCCTTCAGAGGTCACTCATGACACTCGTAATGCTGCATCGATGGTGTCTTTCAGTTTCCATCTTTCTTAACCTCTCGTCAGCCTATCGCTCCTTCCACCTTGAGACCCTTTGTTCTCTGGCTTTCCAATACAACCCTTACCTTTCCGATACAATCCTTACCTTTCCAATACAACCCTTACCTTTCCAATACAATCCTTACCTAGTTTGCTACTAGATCTTTGGACACTCCCCCTCTATGTGTTCTGCAGGCTCAGTTTTTTCTTGGCTACTAAGTGTCAGCTTCCTGAGACTTGGACATGAGCCCTGTTCTCTACAATGTCCTTTGTCATCCAACAACCATAACATTTCCAGAGTTTCAACAACTAATAATTCTGATATTTTTCAAATTTACATTCTCAGCCCAGAAAACTTTTCTGAGCTCCAAACCCATGTACCTAACCTCTTACTTGACATTTCAGCTTGAATGCCTCAAAGAGCTTCAAAATTAACAAGGCCAAAATGAACCTCCAAGGCCTGGTTCTCCCTAACTCTGTCCTCTTTCAAGGGGTAATGGTACTATTCATTTCTTGCTTGAGCCAGCAATCACTTTCAAAGTCATTTGAAAGTCTCCCTTTCCTTTGTCTTTACTATCTCTTCCATTATATCATCCAATCCCGACACTCCTATATACCTACAGTCTCTCAGATCCATTTACTTCTTTCCACCCTCCCTGCCAACCCTGGGGCCACAGTTCCCATCATTTCTTGCTTGGATGGCTTCAGTAGCCTCCAGTCTTCTTTCCATTCCTCCCCAAACACAGTACCCAGAGTCATTTGGCATACTGAGTCTCAGGCCTGTTGAGTGTTCCACAACCTGGTTTCCTTCCTGAGTGTAGAAGTCCTGGGCACTTTGGGATATGTGACCTGGGAGCTCTATGATTTCTAAAAGCCTGAGGGTTCAGGGGAGGATAAAGTTACTTCTGGCAAGGGGTTGGGGGTCTTCACAGAGGAGGGACTTGACTGTGAAGGATGGTTAAGTCTCAACCATGTGGATATGAGAGAAGGTCAATTTAGAGAGTGGAAACGTGCATAAATAGGGTAGTGGAAAATGTAAGTATTGCTTCATTGATTTATTGAACAATGAATTATTGAGCATTCGTCATGAGCATGACTGTGAAGGGCTGGGAATAGTTTGATGAACAAAACAGATATGGCCTCTGGTCTCATAAAACTGATAAGAGGTGTGGTGTGGGGAGTGTTTGGGGCACAGAGCACATAACGGGGGATCATGGAAAGTTAATGTGGAAGAGAGAACAAAGGCCAGTTAGTAGGAGAAACTTAAAGAGCAAACAAGGATTTTTAGACTTTCAGTCAAGACTCATAACC